>NC_067474.1:157209765-157809765 GCF_947179515.1 Apodemus sylvaticus
TTTCAGTCAGGGCACAAGAGAATTTTTTTAATATTTTTATTTTCTATATTCTTTGTTTTCATTCCAAATGATTTCCCCTTTCCTGGATCCCCCCTCCCCATATGTCCCATAAACCTTCTTCTCTCCATCCCTTCTCCAATCACCTCCCTCCTTTTTCTCTGTCCTTATATTCCCTTCCCATGCTAGATCAATACTTTCCAGGATCAGGACCCTCTCCATACTTCTTCATGGGAGTCATTTGTTATGCAATTTGTGCCTTGGGTATTCAGGGCTTCTGGGCTAATTAATATCCACTTATCAAAGATTGCATTCCATGTGTGTTCTTTTGTGATTGGGTTATCTCATTTAGGATGATATTTTCCAGATCAAACCATTTGCCTAAAAATTTTGTGAATTCATTGTTTCTAATTGCTGAGTAGTATTCCATTGTGTAAATATACCACATTTTCTGTATCCATTCCTCCTTTGAGGAGCATCTGGGTTCTTTCCAGCTTCTGGCTATTATAAATAAGGCTGCTATGAACATAATGGAGCATGTGTCTTTATTGCATGCCGGGGAATCCTTTGGGTATATGCCCAGGAGAGGTATAGCAGGGTCCTCTGGAAGTCTCATATCCAGTTTTCTGAGGAGCCTCCAGACTGATTTCCACAGTGGTTGTACCATCTTGCAGCCCCACCAGCAGTGGAGGAGTGTTCCTCTTTCTTCACATCCTTGCCAACACCTGCTGTCTCCTGAGTTTTTGACCTTAGCCATTCTGACTGGTATAAGGTGAAATTTCAGGGTTGTTTTGATCTGCATTTCCCTAATGACTAATGATGTTGAGCACTTCTTAAGGTGCCTCTCGGCCATCCGAATTTCTTCAGGTGAAAATTCTTTGTTTAGATCTGTACCCCATTTTTTTTAAATATTTTTATTTTCTATATTCTTTGTTTACATTCCAAATGATTTCCCCTTTCCTGGATCCCCCCCTCCCCATATGTCCCATAAACCTTCTTCTCTCCACCCCTTCTCCAATCACCTCCCTCCTTTTTCTCTGTCCTTATATTCCCTTCCCATGCTAGATCAATCCTTTCCAGGATCAGGACCCTCTCCATACTTCTTCATGGGAGTCATTTGTTATGCAATTTGTGCCTTGGGTATTCAGAGCTTCTGGGCTAATTAATATCCACTTATCAGAGATTGCATTCCATGTGTATTCTTTTGTGATTGGGTTACCTCACTTAGGATGATATTTTCCAGATCAAACCATTTGCCTAAAAATTTTGTGAATTCATTGTTTCTAATTGCTGAGTAGTATTCCATTGTATAAATATACCACATTTTCTGTATCCATTCCTCCTTTGAGGGGCATCTGGGTTCTTTCCCGCTTCTAGCTATTATAAATAAGACTGTTATGAACATAATGGAGCATGTGTTTTTATTGCATGCTGGGGTATCCTTAGTCATTAGGGAAATGCAGATCAAAACAACCCTGAGATTTCACCTTACAGCAGTCGGAATGGCTAAGGTCAAAAACTCAGGAGACAGCAGGTGTTGGCGAGGATGTGGAGAAAGAGGAACACTCCTCCACTGCTGGTGGGGCTGTAAGATGGTAAAACCACTGTGGAAATCAGTCTGGCGGTTCCTCAGAAAACTGGACATGAGACTTCCAGAGGACCCTGCTTTACCTCTCCTGGGCATTTACCCAAAGAGAATATTTTTTAGGACGAACTGAACTCAAAAAGAACTTAGAAGTAAAGGCAAAGCATTGAGTGAAAATGCATTGAGAGTAAGAGAATTATTGTGACATCAGAGCAGGATGAGAGAGCAAGAATAGGATGATGCAGAGAAAACTAACTTATTTTTCATTTGATATATTCTTTATTTACATTTCAAATGATTTCCCCTTTCTGGATTCCCCCCTCCACGAAAGTCCCATAAGCCCTCTTGCCTCCCCCTGTTCCCTAATCAACCCATTCTTGCTTCCCTGTCCTGGTATTCCCCTACATTGCTGCACAGTGCCTTCCCTGGACCAGAGGCCTCTTCTTCCTTCTTCTTGGGCATCATTTGATATATGAATTGTTTCCTGGATATTCCACACTTCTTGGGGTAATATCCTCTTATCATTGAGTGCATACCATGTGTGTGCTTTTGTGATTGGGTCGTGTCAATCAGAATGATATTCTCCAACTCCACCCATTTGCCTAAGAATTTCATGAATTCATTGTTTTTAATCGCTGAGTAGTATTCCATAGTGTACAATTTCTGAATCCATTCTTCCGTTGAGGGGCATCTGGGTTCTATCCAGCTTTTGGCTATTATAAATAGGGCTGCTATGAACATATTCGAGCATGTATCCTTATTACATGCTTGGGAATCCTCTGGGTATATGCCCAGGGGTGGTATAGCTGGGTCATCCAGTATCATGCCCAGTCTTATGAGGAATCACCAGACTGACTTCCAGAGTGGCTGCATCAGCTTGCAAACCCACCAGCAGTGAAGTGTTCCTCTTTTTCTACATCCTTGCCAGCACCTGCTGTCTCCTGAGTTTTTGATTTTAGCCATTCTAACTGGTGTGAGGTGAAATCTCAGGGTTGTTTTGATTTGCATTTCCCTGATGACTAAGGATATTGAACATGTCTTTAGATGCTTCTCAGCCATTCGCTATTCATCAGGTGAAAATTCTTTGTTTAGCTCTGTACCCCATTTTTAATAGGGTTATTTGATTTTTCTGGAGTCTACCTTCTTGAGTTCTTTGTATATCTTCGATAAAAGCCCTCTGTCGGATGTAGGGTTGGTTAAGATCTTTTCCCAATTTCTTGTTTGCCATTTTGTATGAATTAAATGGATTTAACAAATATCTACAGAACATTTCATCCTAAACCAAAAGAATATACCTTCTTCTCAGCACCTCATGATACCTTTTCCAAAATTGACCATATAATTGGTCACAAAGCAGACCTCAAGATATATAAGAAGATCAAACTAATTCCATTCCTCCTATCAGATCACTATTTAGTAACGGTGGTCTTCAATAGCAACAAAAACAAAAGAAAGTCAATAAACACATGGAAGTTGAACAATTCCCTACTCTATGATACATTGGTCAAGAAATAAATAAGGAAAGAAATCAAAACGTTTATAGAATTTAATGAAAATGAAGGCACAACATACCCAAATTTATGGGACATAATGAAAACAGTACTAAGAGGAAAACTCACAGCTCTGAGTGCCTCCAAAAATAAGCTGTAGAGAGCATACACTAGCAGCTTCACAGCACACCTGAAAGCTTTTGAACAGAAAGAAGCAAATACACCCAAGAGGAGTAGAAGGCAGGAAATCATCAAACTCAGGGCTGAAATTAACCAGGTTGAAACAAAAAGAACTGTACAAAAAAATCAACAAAACCAGGATCTGGTTCTGTGAGAAAATCAACAAGATAGATAAACCTTTAGCCAGACAACCAACAAATTGGGAAAAGATCTTCACCAATCCTACATCAGATAGAGGGCTAATATCCAATATATATAAAGAACTCAAGAAGTTAGACTCCAGAAAACCAAACAACCCTATTAAAAAATGGGGTACAGAGTTAAACAAAGAATTCTCACCTGAAGAACTTCGGATGGCGGAGAAACATCTTAAAAAATGCTCAACTTCATTCGTCATTAGGGAAATGCAAATCAAAACAACCCTAAGATTTCATCTTACACCAGTCAGAATGGCTAAGATTAAAAATTCAGGAGACAGCAGGTGTTGGAGAGGGTGTGGAGAAAGAGGAACACTCCTCCACTGCTGGTGGGGTTGCAAATTGGTACAACCACTCTGGAAATCAGTCTGGCGGTTCCTCCGAAAACTGGGTACCTTACTGCCAGAAGATCCTGCTATACCACTCCTGGGCATATACCCAGAAGACTCCCCACCATGTAATAAGGATACATGTTCTACTATGTTCATAGCAGCCCTATTTGTAATTGCCAGATGCTGGAAAGAACCCAGGTATCCCTCAACAGAAGAGTGGATGCAAAAAATGTGGTATATCTACACAATGGAGTACTATTCAGCCATTAGAAACAATGAATTTATGAAATTCTTAGGCAAATGGATGGAGCTAGAGAATATCATACTAAGTGAGATAACCCAGACTCAAAAGGTGAATCATGGTATGCACTCACTAATAAGTGGATATTAACCTAGAAAACTGGAATACCCAAAACATAATCCACACATCAAATGAGGTACAAGAAGAAAGGAGGAGTGGCCCCTGGTTCTGGAAAGACTCAGTGAAACAGTATTCAGCAAAACCAGAACGGGGAAGTGGGAAGGGGTGGGTGGGAGGACAGGGGAAGAGAAGGGGGTTTGCGGGACTTTCGGGGAGTGGGGGGGCTAGAAAAGGGGAAATCATTTGAAATGTAAATAAATTATATCGAAAAAAAAAAAAAACCTTTAGCCAGACTAACCAGAGGGCACAGAAACTGTATCCAAATTAAAAAATCAGAAATGAAAAGGGAGAAATAATAATAGAAACTGAGGAAATTAAAAAAATTATCATATCCTACTACACAAGCCTATATTCAACACAACTGGAAAATCTGGATGAAATAGAAAATTTCCTAGACAGATACCAACTACCAAAGTATAATCAGGATCAGATAGACCATATAAATGTTCCCCTAACTCTGGAAATCAGTCTGGCGGTTCTTCAGAAAACTGGGCACTTCAATTCCAAAAGATCCTGCTATACCACTCCTGGGCATATACCCAGAGGATTCCCCACCATGTAATAAGGGTATATGCTCCACTATGTTCATAGCAGTCCTATTTATAATAGCCAGAAGCTGGAAAGAACCCAGGTGTCCCTCAACAGAAGAATGGATGCAAAAAATGTGGTATATATACACAATGGAGTACTATTCAGCCATTAGAAACAATGAATTCATGAAATTCTTAGGCAAATGGATGGAGCTGGAGAACATCATACTAAGCGAGGTAACCCAGTCTCAAAATATCAATCATGGTATGCACTCACTAATAAGTGGATATTAGCCTGGAAAACTGGAATACCCAAAACATAATCCACACATCAAATGAGGTACAAGAACAGAGGAGTGGCCCCTGGTTCTGGAAAGACTCAGTGTAGCAGTATAAGGTAAAACCAGAACAGGAAAGTGGGAAGGGGTGGGTGGGAGAACAGGGGGAGGGAAGGGGGCTTATGTGACTTTCAGGGAGTGGGGGACCAGAAAAGGGGAGATCATTTGAAATGTAAATAAAAAATATATCGAATAAAATAAAAATACATCAGAAAAATAAACAAAGAATATAGAAAATAAAAAATTAAAAGAAAAGAAAACAAAACAAAAAAAAGAAACAAAAATGTTCATTGACCGTCTCCCAACCAAAAACAAACAAACAAACAAACAAACAAACAAAAAACCCCACAGGACCAGATGTTTTTAGTGCAGAATTCTGTCAGACTTTCAAAGAAGAGCTAAGACCAATACTCTTCAAACTATTCCACAAGATAGAAACAAAAGGAACACTACTCAGTCGTTCAATGAAGCCACACTTTCACTGACACCAAAACCACACAAAGATCCAACAAAACAGAGAACTTTAGACCAATTTCTCTTATAAATATCGATGCAAAAATACTCAATAAAATTCTTGTTTTGTTTTGGTTTTTTTTGTTTGTTTGTTTTTTAAGACAGGGTTTCTCTGTGTAGCCCTGGCTGTCCTGGACTCACTCTGTAGTCCAGGCTGGCCTCGAACTCAGAAATCCACCTGCCTCTGCCTCCCAAGTGCTGGGATTACAGGTGTGCACCACCACTACCCAGATTTTTTTTTTTTGTTTTCTTGGTTTTTTAACAAAATTCTTGCAAACCGAATCCAAGAATACATCAAAATGATCATTCACCATGATCAAGTAGACTTCATCCCAAGGAGGCAGGGATGGTTCAATATACAGAAATCCATCAATGTAATCCACTACATACACAAACTCAAACAAAAAAAAAACATGATCATTTCTTTAGGTGCTGAAAAAGCATTTGACAAATTCAGCATCCTTTCATGTTAAAGGTCTTGGAAAGAACAGGAATTCACGGCCCATTCCTAAATATAATAAAAGCAATATACAGCAAAACAGTAACCAACATCAAACTAAAAGGAGAGAAATTTTAAGCAATCCAACTAAAATCAGGGACTAGACAAGGCTGCTCATTCTTTCCATATTTATTCAATATTGTACTTGAAGTTCTACCTAGAGCAATTAGAAAACAAAAGGAGCTCAAATGGATACAAATTGGAAAGGAAGAAGTCAAGTTATCACTATTTGCAAATGATATGATAATATACCAAAGGGACCCAAAAAAAAAAAACTCCGCCAGAGACCTTCTTCAGCTGATAAACAACTTCAGCAAAGTAGCTGGATATAAAATTAACTCAAGCAAATCAGTAGCATCCAAAGGATACTCAAAGGATAAACAGGCTGAGAAAGAAATTAGGAAAGTGACACCCTTCACAATAGCCACAAACAATATAAAGTGTCTTGGTGTGACTCTAACCAAACAAGTGAAAGATCTGTATGACAAGAACTTCAGGTCTCTGAAGAAGGGAATCGAAGAAGACCTCAGACAATGGAAAACTCTTCCATGCTCTTGGATTGGCAGGATTAATATAGAAAAAAGTCCATTTTACCAAAAGCAAAATACAGATTCAATGCAATCCCCATCAAAATCCCAACTCAATTTTTCATAGAGTTAGAAAGAGCAATTCTCAGATTCATTTGGAATAACTAAAAACCAGGATAGCTAAACCTATTCTCAACAGTAAAAGAAATTCTGGATGAATCACTATCCGGGACCTTAGGAAGTACTACAGAGCAATAGTGTTAAAAACTACATGGTACTGGTACAGAGACAGGCAAGTAGATCAAAGGAATAGAATTGAAGACCCAAAAGTGAATCCACACACCTATGGTCATTTGATCTTTGACAAAGGAGCTGAAACTATCCAGTAGAAAAAAGATAGCCTTTTCAACAAATGGTGCTGGTTCCACTAACTGGAGGTCAGCATGCAGAAGATTGCAAATCGATCCATTCTTTTTTTTTCTTTCTTTCTTTTTTTTTAATTCAGTATATTTTTTATTTACATTTCAAATGATTTCCCCTTTCCTAGCCCCCCCACTCCCCAAAAGTCCCGTAAGCCCCCTGCCCTCCCACCCACCCATTCCCTCCCACCCACCCCTTCCCACTTCCCCGTTCTGGTTTTGTCGAATACTGCTTCATTGAGTCTTTCCAGAACAAGGGGCCACTCTTCCTTTCTTCTTGTACCTCATTTGATGCGTAGATTATGTTTTGGGTAATCCAGGTTTCTAGGTTAATATCCACTTATTAGTGAGTGCATACCATGATTCATCTTTTGAGTCTGGGTTACCTCACTTAGTATGATGTTCTCTAGGTCCATCCATTTGCCTAAGAATTTCATGAATTCATTGTTTCTAATGGCTGAATAGTACTCCATTGTGTAGATATACCACATTTTTTGCATCCACTCTTCTGTTGAGGGATACCTGGGTTCTTTCCAGCATCTGGCAATTATAAATAGGGCTGCTATGAACATAGTAGAGCATGTATCCTTATTACATGGTGGGGAATCCTCTGGGTATATGCCCAGGAGTGGTATAGCAGGATCTTCTGGAAGTGAGGTGCCCAGTTTTCGGAGGAACCGCCAGACTGCTTTCCAGAGTGGTTGTACCAACTTGCAGCCCCACTAGCAGGGGAAGAGTGTTCCTCTTTCTCCGCACCCTCTCCAACACCTGCTATCTCCGGAATTTTTAATCTTAGCCATTCTGACTGGTGTAAGGTGAAATCTCAGGGTTGTTTTGATTTGCATTTCCCTAATGACCAATGAAGTTGAGCATTTTTTAAGATGCTTCTCCACCATCCGATGTTCTTCAGGTGAGAATTCTTTGTTTAACTCTGTACCCCATTTTTTAATAGGGTTGTTTGGTTTTCTGGAGTCTAACTTCTTGAGTTCTTTATAAATATTGGATATCAGCCCTCTATCTGATGTAGGATTGGTGAAGATCTTTTCCCAATTTGTTGGTTGCCGATTTGTCCTCTTGATGGTGTCCTTTGCCTTACAGAAACTTTGTAATTTTATGAGGTCCCATTTGTCAATTCTTGATCTTAGAGCATACGCTATTGGTGTTGTTCTAAGCTCAACTCCAAGTGGATCAAGGACCTCCACATAAAAACAGACACACTGAAACTAATAGAAAAGGAACTGGGGAAGAGCTTTGAGCACATGGGCACAGGGGAAAATTTTCTGAACAGAATACCAATAACTTATGTTCTTAGATCAATATTGACAAATGGGACCTCATAAAATCACAAATTTTCTGTAAGGCAAAGGACATTGTCAAAATGACAAAATGGCAACCAACAAAGTGGAATAACTTATAAACTATAAGTAACCTAAAAAGCTAAAGAGAGCATCAGGCAGCATGTGGAGGGAAAGAACCAAAAAACAGAAGCTGCAAAGAGAACAGAAGTATCAGGAAGGGTTCTCCTTACTATGGGTCAGAACAGGTCTTTCTTAATACAAGCCTGGATTAGTCTTATTAAAGGAACAAAACTTTCTTTTAACAAATGGGTTTAATTCATTTAGCATTAAAATGATAGAAGCTTTTTCATTCTCTGTCCAGTAAAGTTTGAAACTCATTTTTTTTCATCAAAAACTAGTGAGGTCTTTCTGCTTTGGTGCTTTGTCTGTTCTCCAAATGAATATTCAAGCATGCGTGTATGTGTGTGTGTGCGTGCGTGCGTGCGTGCGTGTGTGTGTGTGTGTGTGTGTGTGTGTGTGAGACTGTGTGTGTGTGTGTTTAATTGTGAGAATGTATGCAAGCTGGGCCCAAATGATTTGAATGGAAATGTATAAATCCACATTCATGAATCCATTTATGATTTTCTGTGAGTTTATTCATATGTACTTATGTAAAATATTTTCCTTCTGTGAGTGAGCACTTTTCTTTTCTCCTGGTTTAATAAAGTTTATTGAACCAAACTCATTCCTAGTCTGACAATCAAGATGCATGTAGACAAGATGGAAAAAGTTCTAGCAATTAATCCTTCACTTATTCCTTTGGTGTTTTAAGATGAGGTGCAAAATTCCTTCGATCCCAGTATCGAACCTCAGAGGAGCAAAGGAGGCAGATCAGCTACAGTAGCAAAGTAACTTAGACTTTGTTAAGTGAACATTTAATTATTATACAGGAACCCTAAATATCTCATAAGATAAAATGCTTATGCTCTGCTGATGCTCTTCCACCTATGCTGCCTTATGGAGAACCTACAAAAAGAAGACCCCCTCCAGTGTTGGCCCCCAGGAGCCATCTTTCCAAGAATATTTTTGCAGTAGTTTGAACAGTCTCAGGAGTTTGAACAGAGTCTCAGGAAGCTGAAGTATATATAATCTAGAAACACTGAGCATGTTATTTACTCTGAAAAATCTAGAAAGAAGATGGAAGGAGAAGGCAACAGAAGGATATTGGAAGGGCAAACCTGACAGTACCATTTTTAAATCTCTTTTGCTGTGACAAGGTAGGTCTGTACTGTTGACCTTAGGCAGAAAATAAGCCCTCATTCTCCAAATCACTAAAACTCCTTCAAATAGGAACCAAAGAATTGTTTCTTTCTAAAGTGCATCCAAGGCGGAGAAGCATCTTAAAAAATGCTCAACTTCATTAGTCATTAGGGAAATGCAAATCAAAACAACCCTAAGATTTCATCTTACACCAGTCAGAATGGCTAAGATTAAAAATTCAGGAGACAGCAGGTGTTGGAGAGGGTGCAGAGAAAGAGAAACACTCCTCCACTGCTGGTGGGGTTGCAAATTGGTACAACCACTCTGGAAAGCAGTCTGGCGGTTCCTCCGAAAACTGGGCACCTCACTTCCAGAAGATCCTGCTATACCACTCCTGGGCATATACCCAGAGGATTCCCCACCATGTAATAAGGATACATGCTCTACTATGTTCATAGCAGCCCTATTTATAATTGCCAGATGCTGGAAAGAACCCAGGTATCCCTCAACAGAAGAGTGGATACAAAAAATGTGGTATATCTACACAATGGAGTACTATTCAGCCATTAGAAACAATGAATTCATGAAATTCTTAGGCAAATGGATGGAGCTAGAGAACATCATACTAAGTGAGGTAACCCAGACTCAAAAGGTGAATCATGGTATGCACTCACTAATAAGTGGTTATTAACCTAGAAAACTGGAATACCCAAAACATAATCCACACATCAAAGGAGATACAAGAAGAAAGCAGGAGTGGTCCCTGGTTCTGGAAAGACTCAGTGAAACAGTATTTGGCAAAACCAGAACGGGGAACTGGGAAGGGGTGGGAGGGAGGACAGGGGAAGAGAAGGGGGCTTACGGGACTTTCGGGGAGTGGGGGGGGGCTAGAAAAGGGGAAATCATTTGAAATGTAAATAAATTATATCGAATAAAAAAAATAAAAAAAAAGATAAAAAAAAAAAACTCAGGAGACAGCAGGTGTTGGAGAGGGTGTGGAGAAAGAGGAACACTCCTCCACTGCTGGTGGGGTTGCAAATTGGTACAACCACTCTGGAAATCATTCTGGCAGTTCCTCAGAAAACTGGGCACCTCACTTCCAAAAGATCCTGTTATACCACTCCTGGGCATATACCAAGAGGATTCCCCAGCATGTAATAAGGATATATGCTCCACTATGTTCACAGCAGCCCTGTTTATAATAGCCAGAAGCTGGAAAGAACCCAGGTATCCCTCAATAGAAGAGTGGATGCAAAAAATGTGGTATATCTACACAATGGAGTACTATTCAGCCATTAGAAACAATGAATTCATGAAATTCTTAGGCAAATGGATGGAGCTAGAGAACATCATACTAAGTGAGGTAACCCAGACTCAAAAGATCAATCATGGTATGTACTCACTAATAAATGGATATTAGCCTGGAAAACTGCAATACCCAAAACATATTCCACACATCAAATGATGTACAAGAACAGAGGAGTGGCCCCTGGTTCTGGAAAGACTCAGTGTAGCAGTATAAGGCACAACCAGAACAGGGAAGTGGGAAGGGTTGGGTGGGAGAACAGGGGGAGGGAAGGGGGCTTATGTGACTTTCAGGGAGTGGGGGGCCAGAAAAGGGGAAATCATTTGAAATATAAATAAAAATATATTGAATAAAATAAAAAAAGAAATAAATCCAAAAATGCTGGAATACACATACTCTATCTTTAATGAATCCCGTAAGCCCTGTCTTTGATTTCTCAGAGTACAGCAGTGACCTCACTGAGAAACATGGTGTAGACTCCAAATTGTAGACACAGAATCCTCCACAAACTACACAATTGCTTCTCACAAAGCATATTTCTTTTGGCTTCCTTATAACCTTGGGCAGAACAATGTTGGGCAAATCTATGTGGAAAGACATTACCGATTTCATCATAGACGTCATAGGAGGCATGGAATAGTTCCTTGGTCAGCTATCTCAGGTTGCAAATGTTTTCCATCAGCTTCTTCAGACTGTCCATGGACAAGAAGTTATTCAGAAAATTGACCTCATGGAACTGGGAACATTGGTTCAGAGCAGGCAGGAGGACATCAATTTGGAAGCCCATAATCATACAACCCTTCAATTGTAGCTTCTGCTGTGTAGCTGTCAGTCTTTATAGCAAACTTCCTAGAAGTCCATGACTTAAATTGAAAAAGGTGACAGCAGTCATATCAAGGTTTTTGAGATGATAGACTCTTGGATATAGAGACAGACAACTCATATCTGACTGTGATAGCTTGAAGTGAGTCATTGCAAGGGTCTCTAAGGGATTCTCTAAGCACTTAGAGAAAGACAAAGAAAATCATTTCAGTAATATTCAGTCGTGACAGAGAGAGGGATATGATTTCAAGGTAGAAGAGCCTAATAAGGCCAAGGTCATTCTGAGCTCATGATGAAATTCAAGAGAAGAATGTGGCTCCCTGATAGAGAATACCAAATCAAGTCTTGTCAGTATAAGAAGAGGACACACACCATCATTGTGGCTGTTTCTGCATGTAACTGTACATTTCTCTCTGCACTTCCAAGCACAAAACCACATCACTGGACAAAATTAAATCAGAAAGAAAAACCCAGTAGGACTGAGTAGGAAACATCTTGAACCATTCCTGTATGTGAACACACCTTGAGCTCAGTGAGGTCCACCTCCATATCACAGTCTCTGTCCTATCCACATAGCATCCCTGTGGCCATAATTACTCAGGTAGTCTGTGACCAGGGGGAATCAGAGGCAGGTGGAAACTGGACATACAATTCTTAGGACAGAACTAACATGGGACAATATGTGATATAAGCTCTTATACCCTGTAAAAATTTGTTTTTCCTACATTTGAGACCTAGGCCAAGACTTTTTCTAAATCATTGACACATCTATGACAGTCTAAGTTTGCTGAGATGACAACAGAGGATTTCTACTAGAGTAATAGAAAGACTATGATAAATTATTTTAAAGTCATATAAATGTGAATTCAACAGTAACTGAGAAACAGCTAGCTTACACAGTTTTTTTATGTAACACAGAAATCTTTTGCTCTGTCCCCTGGATAAAGTTCTTTATCGCAAATGTTGTGATCAAAGGTGTGTGCCCCACTGGCTGGCTTACTTTTGGACTTTTTCCCATGTAATTTCTCACAGTATACTTAAGAGCTATCAGCAATTCATTGTATAGCCTATGCTAGCCTGTACGTCTCAGTAATCCTCCTGCCTCAGTGTAGTGTTATTGAGTGTCTACTTTGATAAAAAGTAGACTTTGTCCCTGAAGGCTATAAAATGAACTTAGACCTGGTGAATGTAAGAACCCACTCACAGTGATTTCTTGTTTTTTGGCAATTATAAATCTAAATAATTTTATATTTGCATCTATATATTTGCAATAATAATTTCATGCATTATAAAGGCATGTACATTTGTATCAAAATAAATAGATACAAAACATTTAATGTAAATGCAAAAATACTGAAAAGCATAGCTATTTAATTTTTTCCTTTTTACAAAAAAGTTCATACTAGTTCTACTTTAAAGAGTAGGAACATAAAAGTTTTACAATACTTTAGGAAAAGTAGAAATTCCCTCTGTGTAATTAGCAAGCTTTCCAGTTGAAATCTGTTGTTTTTGTTGGGATGTGTTATATTGTATGTATATGTCTACATACTCTAGTATTTACTGTTTCAGAAAAAGGTTTGGGTAAAATCTTTGATTCACACACACACACACACACACACACACACACATTCATGTATTTGTTTATTTTTACTCATTCATTTTATATCCTTTTCACTGCTTCCTACATGCCACAGCATCCCACAGTCCTTTCCCCAGGCCCCATCCCCTTCTTTTCTGAGTCAGCGGGCCTCCACTGGCTATGCCCCAACCCTCGAACCTCAAGTCTCTCAGGCTACACACATCCTCTCCCACTAAAGCTGACAAGACAGTCTAAAACATATCCCAGGTACAGGCATCAGCTTTTGGAACATCACCTGCTCCAGTTGTTCCAGACCCCTAAGAAGACCAAGCTGCACATCTGCTACATATGTGGGAGATGCCTAGGCCCAGAGTGTATGTTCTTTGGTTGGTGGTTCTGTTTCTAAGAGTAGCAAGAGACTGGTTAGTTGTCTCTTCTTCCTGGGGAGTTCCTGTTCCATTTGGGGTCTGCACCCTTCCTCCAATTCTTCCATAAGAATCCCCAAGTTTCATCCATTGCTTTGCTGTGGGTGTCTCCATTTGACTGAGTCAGCTGCTGTGTGGAGCCTCTGAAAGGACAGCATTGCTGGACTCCTGTCTGCAAGCATGGCAGACTATCATTAATACTGTCAGAAACTGGTGCTTATCCTTGGGAATGATCTTAAGTTGGGCTCACTATTGGTTGGCCATTCCCTCAGTCTCTGCTTCATCACATGTCCCTGCATTTCTTGACAGGATAAGATTTGGGTCAAGTTTTTCCGGGTTTGTTGGTGCCCCTATCACTCCAATAGGGATCCTGCCTAGCTACAGGAGATCACCTCTTCAGGTTTAACTTCCCTAGTGCTGTGAGTCACAGCTGAGGTCATATCCATTGATTGTCACCTCTCTTCTTCAGGTCTCTGTCTCATCCTGGAGATGCCCCTTAAATCCCCACCCCACCCCCAATTCCCCTTATCATCACCTCTCCCACATAGTACTCTCCCTTCCTCTGCCTCTTATGATTGTTTTATTTCTCCTTCTATCCTATCTTGTGCCTTTCTTCTGTTTAGCTTCTTTGCGTCTGTAAACTGTAGAGTGAGTATCCTGCATTTTATGGCTAATATCCACTTACAAGTGAATGCATATCATGTGTGTCCTATTGGGACAGGGTTTTCTTGCTCACGACTATATTCTCAAGATCCATCCATTTGTCTGCAAAATTCATGATGTCTTTGTTTTTCATAGTTGAATAGTATGCCATCCTTTGAATACTATTGCATAGTTTAGATGTGCCACATTTTCTTTATCCATCTTTCAGTTCAGGGATATCTTGTTTTTTTTTGTTTTTGTTTTTGTTTTTGAGTTTCTGCCTATTATGAATAAGGCTTCTATGAACATAGTTGAACAATATTTTTGTGATATGGTAGTGCATCTTTTGGTTATATACCCAGGAGTCGTATGGCTCAATCTTGAGGTAGAAATATTCCCAGTTCTCTGAGAAACTGCCAAATTGATTTCCTATGTGGCTGTACAAGTTTGCACTCCCAACAGCATAAGAGAAATGTTCTGCTTCCTTTACATGATGGCCAGCATGTGCTATCACTTGAATTCTGATCATCCCAATCTGATGGGTGTATAATGGAACCTCAGATTAGTTTTGATTTGTATTTCCCTTTGAGTAAGGACATTTGAACACTGAAGCACTTTGAGCATTTAAGTGTTTTACCAACATTCATTATTTGGCTGTTGAACATTTGCTGTTTAGCTTTGTGACACATTTTTTTTTTAATTAGATTTTTTGGGTTGTTCATGTTTAACTTCTTGAGGTCTTTATAAATTTTAGATGTTAGCATTCTGTCAGGTGTAGGGTCGGTGAAGATACTTTCCCAATCTCTAGACCTCCATTTTGTCTCATTGACAGTATCTTTTGCCTTACAGAAGTTTTGCAGTTTTATCAGGTTTCATTTATAAATTGTTGATCTTAGAACATAAGCCATTGGTGTTCTGCTCAGTAACAGAAATGAGATGGGGATTGCATTGCATCTGTAGATTGAATTTTGTAAGTTGCTTCTTATATTTTTCACTAAGTTAATCCTAGTACATGACTGATGGCTACTGTGACTAAGACTCTTAAGGTTCTTAAGATCCTTTGGTGTCACAGGTCCCCAAATCAAACTCTGACGTCCTGTCCCAGGGAGTGACAGATTAGATTTGTCTACACTCACCATGCTCACCCACATTATTCCGAGATGGTTAATGAAACTGATGGCATCAAATGTGCCATTACTAGGTGACAGATATTAGGGATGTGGTAAATGTAGGAACTCCTTGATCACACACTTCTAGAGCATTGACTATTACTGCCATGTGGGTAGATCATCTAAAGTATTTGCTGGGGAAAGTTTTCGTCTGCTCTTTACTTAGACAACAAACTCTGTGGAACACTAAGATGGCTCAGTGAGTGAGACTTTGCCACACAAGCTCATAGCCTATAGTATGATCCCTGAAACCCCCATGGAAAGAAAAACTGGCTCTGTCAAGTAATTTTCTCACACACACACACACACACACACACACACACACACACAATGCTCACATATATAACCACACATAAGAACACATACACATGAAAACACACACACACACACACAGTGTAATGCTCACATACATAACACACACACTTAAACCTCATATATACTCAAACACATACTAACATAAGCACTGTAATGGCTATTACTGGTTGGCAACTTCACTATATCTAGAACAAACTACAATCAAGTTTCTAAGGGAGCACCTGTGATCCAGATCTTGAGGTGAAGGGAGTTTGAAAGGAGTTAGAACTCCTCAGAGTCCATAATTAAGGTTAAAGGGATGAATGGTGTAGTTTAATGTTGACCAGACTTCCTGCATTGCTGATGCCCCGATCTGCACATACTGCTTGCTGATGTAACCATGCACCAATTCCTCCCGCCAATGTTTGAATCAGCCAATCATGTGTAACCACGCCAAATCCTCCTAACTTTGATTATATAGACCCCTGGTTTCTGAGCTTTGTGGCAGATTCCTCTGTCTCCTGTGTGAGATACATGTAGGCCTGGAGCTCTGATATTAAACTGCCTTGTGTGTTTGCATCAAGTCGGTCTCTTGTGTTTACTTGGGTGTGTGCCATCCTGAGACTCAAGTGGGGGTCTCTTCAAAAGGGGGGGTCCTACATTGTGGGTGCTCGTCTGGGATTTTAGTGGCACCCAGAAACCCCGAAGATCCCTTGGAGGTATGTCTGTGTGAGTCTTGAGTGTCTGAGTGTGACGATGCTGTGTTTGTATCTTGGTTTCGGTTTGTTAGTAGCTGCCACTGCGGGCAGTGAGGACCCAGTGGCTGTGGAGGGAGACTTCCTAGTACCGCAGGCTGCAACCCTAGAGGATGCTCCAAGGGTGAGAGACAGTCAGGGGGCCTGACTGTAGTTTTCCCGGAACGAAGGGGACGGAGTGCTACTTCTACCGAGAATGGAGTGGAAGCGGAATCCCACCTTGTCAGAGGTCGAGTTTGGCTGTTTGTTTAAGTCCAGAAGCGGATGAGTGTGTTTGGACATGCTAGAGTCTGTTGTTCTGTTCTTGTGTTTTTTTTGTTTTTTGCCATGAGGCAGACCGTGACAACCCCTTTGTCTTTGGCTGAGGACCATTGGATGGATGTTAGGGCAAGAGGACGGAATTTGTCAGTAGAAATTAAGAAAAAACCTTGACAGACCTTCTGTACCTCAGAATGGCCTGCTTTTGGGGTAGGCTGGCAGCTCATAGGAACTTTCAATTTGCCTACCATCAGGGCCGTGAAGGCCATTGTTTTTCAGGAAGGACCGGGATCACACCCAGACCAACAGTCGTACATCATGGTATGGGGGGGACTTGGTGCGATCCCCACCTCAGTGAGTCCAGCCATTCCTCCCACCACATTGTTCCAGCTCCAGGATCCTGGGTGTCCAAGAAAGTGCTGCGAACGAGAAACTGAAATCGCAGCCTGAAGAAGATGGCAAACACAACATTTCACCTGCACCCACCCCTAAGATCTACCCTCAAATAGAAGAATCCCCCTGAATGGCCCACTCCCCTGCCCTCACCCTACCCTCAAGCTCCAGTACTGGAACCCCAACCCTTGGCTATGCCATTCCCCTTTCCAGCCCTGGCCCCTGGAGCCAGAGGAAGGGGTCCCTCTGTGGGGACAAGGAGTTGACAGGGAGCCACCCCTGTAGGACCAGCCGACTCCACTGTAGTGCTTCCCCTTAGGGCTGTCGGGCCACCCCCAGATGACCAGAATGACTTACAACTTTTACAGTACTGGCCTTTCTTTTCCTCTGACCTTTATAATTGGAAAGTTAATCACCCTCCCTTTTTAGAAAATCCTGCAGGGCTTACAGGTCTAATAGAGTCCCTGATGTTCTCGCATCAGCCTACCTGGGACGACTGTCAACAGCTCTTACAAACCTTGTTTACCACTGAGGAGAAAGAAAGAATTCTCCTCAAAGCTCAGAAGAATGTCCGTGACAATGCCGGACGTCCTGTCCAGACCCTGGCTTGGATAGATGGAGGATTCCCCTTGATGCATCCTCAATGGGACTATAACATGGCACAAGGTAGGGAATGACTGGCCAATTACCGTTGGGCTCTAGTGGTGAGTCTCAGGTGTGCCGCACAAAGGCCCACAAATTTGACTAAGGTAAGAGAGTTCATGCAGGGGGCGATTAACACCCTTCAGTCTTTCTGGAGAGGCTCATGGAGGCTTACAGAAGGGACACCCCTTTTGACTCTACGTCTGAAGGGCAGTGAGCCTCTGTGATTATGGCTTTTATTGGGCAGTCAGCCCCTGACATCAGAAGAAAATTGCAGCAGATTGAGGGATTACAAGATTATACTATAAGAGATGTGGTTAGGGAGGATGAGAAAGTGTATCATAAAAGGGAGACAGAGGAGAAATAAGAAAGAGAAAAGAGAGAAAGGAGAGAAGATGAGGATAGGAGAGACAAGAAACAGGTAGACTCTGATTAGAATACTAGCCGCAGTAGTAGACAGAAATAAAAGAGATAGGACTAGGCAGCTAGGGGACCTGGGAGATGGAAAATGGCAGGGGCCAAGGGGACCCAGAAGAGATTTACTGCACCTGGAGAAAGTGCACACTGTAGAGACAAACGGTACTGGGCCCGCAAGTACCCCAAGAAGAAGCAAGGGACAAAGGTGCTGTCCCTCGAGGATGATGAAGACTAGGGGAGACAGGGCTCAGCTCCCCTCCCTGAGCCTAGGGTAATATTACAAGTGGAGAGGACCCCCATAAGTTTCTTGGTCAATACGGGAGCAGAATACTTGGTGCTTAAAACCCCTTTGGGTAAGATAAAAAATGAAAAGACGCTAGTGATTGGGACCACGGGGAAGAAATCCTACCCATGGACCACTTCTTGGATGGTGTACCTAGGGAAGAAACTAGTAACTCACTCATTCTTGGTCATCCCAGAGTGCCCTATGCCCCTACTAGGAAGAGACTTATTAACCAAGTTAAAGGCACAAATAACTTTTGCCCCCTCTGGACCGGATCTGTCCTGGTGGGGGACTGCACCACCTCAGACCTTAGGTTGTCTTTACAATTAGGAGAAGAATATCGGATTTAGCAAAAAGAAGTAACACCCCCTGAGGGGTTACAGGACTGGATTACTCAATTTCCTCAGGCATGGGCTGAGATAGGGGGAATGGGAATGGCAAGACAAGTTCCCCTGGTGGTGATTGAGCTTAAGTCTGGGGCCACTCCCATTAGGGTCCGAGAGTACCCCATGGGCAAAGAAGCACAGGAAGGCATATGCCCTCATATCACCAGACTACTCCGAGAAGGGATCCTAGTCTCCTGTAAGTCTTCTTGTAATACCCCCCTCCTCCTGGTAAAGAAACCAGGAACGAATGGCTATTGCCCCGTACAAGACCGTAGAGAAGTCAATAAGAGAGTACAAGACATACACCCCACCATACCAAATCCTTATAATCTGCTTAGCATGCTGCCACCTGAACGAGCCTGGTATACAGTGTTAGATCTTAAAGACACTTTCTTTTGCATGAGGTTACACCCCAACAGTCAGTCCTTGTTCGCCTTCGAATGGCGAGACCCTGAGAATGGAAGAACTGGACAGCTTACCTGGACTAGGTTGCCTCAGGGATTCCAAAATTCACCCATTCTGTTTGATGAAGCCCTACATTGAGATTTAGCCCCCTTTCCAGCTGATATTCTACAGGTGACCCTCCTGCAATATGTGGATGATCTTCTTTTGGCCAGAGAAACATGCCAGGAGTGTAAAAGTGGGACTCAAAATCTTCTGGCCGAGTTAGGTGAGTTGGGGTACCAGATTTTGGCTAAAAAGGCACATCTATGCTGGACTGAGGTGACCTACCTGGGATATATCCTGAAGAATGTTCAGCGATGGCTCACAGAAGCTAGGAAACGGACAGTGACACAGGTCACGACCCCAACCACCCCTCTACAGGTAAGAGAATTCCTGGGGATGGCAGGATTCTGCAGACTCTGGATCCCAGGGTTTGCTACCTTGGTAGCCCCCTTATACCCCCTAACAAAAGAAAAAAGGGAATTAATTTGGACTATGGAACATCAATTGGCTTTTGAGACCCTCAAAGAGATGCTGCTACAGGCCCCTGCCCTAGAACTGCCTGATTTTAAAAAAACCGTTCACCCTATACATTGAAGGGAGAAATGGAGTGGCCAGGGGGGTCCTCACTCAAACTTTAGGACCCTGGAGGCGCCCTGTAGCCTACCTGTCAAAGAAAATGGATCCTGTGGCTAGTGGATGGCTACTGCTGTGTTGGTAAAAGATGGTGATAAACTGACTATGGCCAGAATGTGACAGTGGTGGCCCCGGAAACCATTCAGAGAGTCATTCGACAGCCCCCAGTCCGCTGGATGACTAACACTCGAATGACCCACTACCAGAGCTTGTTGTTGACTGATGGTTGACCTTTGCTCCACCTGCCATTCTTAACCCCGCCACCTTACTGCCTGAAGCTGACAAAACTCCCATACATTACTGTGAGGAGATACTGGCTGATGAAACTGGGACTCGGCCAGACTTAACTGACCAACCTTGGCCTGGGGTGATGACCTGGTTCACTGCTGGAAGCAGCTTAGTGGTAGAAGGTAAGTGCAGAGCTGGGGCAGTGGTAGTGGATCGGAAGACTGTCATATGGGCCAGCAGCCTGCCTGAAGGGACATCAGCCCAGAAAGCAGAGCTTATTGCCATAATTCAGGCTTTGAGACTAGCAGAAGGGAAGGCTGACAATATTTATACAGACAGCCGGTATGCCTTTGAAATGGCTCATGTTCATGGGGCGATTTACCAACAACGTGGACTACTGACTTCCACTGGGAAAGACATCAAAAATAAAGAAGAAATTCTTAGCTTGCTAGAAGCTGTTCATTTGCCCGTCAAGGTGGTAATCATCCATTGCCCAGGGCATCAAAAGGGAACGGGACCAATAGAAAGCAGAAATCAGATGGCAGACCAGGTAGCTAAAGAGGCAGCACAAGCGCCACTGACTTTGGTAATTAAAACCAAACCCCAGTCAGTCAAAGAGATCCCAGAAAAATGGATCCTCACAAAAGAAGAGGGGCTGGAGTACTTGACTAATATACACCACCTCACTCACCTGGGAACCTAAAAGATGATGAAACTAGTTAATAGATCCCCTCACTATATTCCTCAACTACAGAAGGCAGTAGAGGACCTGATAAAGAACTGTCGAGCATGTGCGCTCCCCAATGCTGGGTCGAACAGGACTCATGTCTGAAGACACTTGCAAGGAAACAGGCCAGGGACTTTTTGGGAAATTGAGTTTACAGTGGTCAAAACAGCCAGATATGGAAATAAATACCTTCTAGTTTTTGTAGATACCTTCTCATGGTGGGCTGAAGCATTCCCCACCAAAAGAGAGATGGGTAACATGGTGGCCAAGAAGATACTTGAAGAATTTTTTCCCCGTTTAGGGATACCTAAAGTAATTGGGTCAGACAACGGACCTGCTTTCATCGCCTAGGTAAGTTAGGGATTGGTCAGACAGCTGGGGATAAATTGGAAATTACATTGTGCCTACAGACCCCAGAGTTCAGCGCAGGTAGAGAGGATGAATAGAACTCTAAAAGAGACCTTGACTAAATTGACCTTAGAGACCCGCGGGAATGATTGGACAGTCCTCTCCCTTAAGACCTATTCTGGGTCTGAAATACTCCTGGAGCCTCAGGTCTAACACCCTTTGAACTAATTTTTGGGGCGCCCCTTCCCATCTATATGACTGCAGAGAGTAAAACCTGTCCTGATGTTTCCACTCCCCTGTTCCCCCATCTTGCCTCCTAGCTTGGCTGAAGGCACTGGAGATCATGAGAAAAGAAATCTGGGAGCAGTTGAAAGAAACCTATGTTGCTCGTGACTTGCTGGTGCTGCTTCAGTTTGAAGTGGGAGACACGGTCCTGGTGCGAAGGCGCTGAGCAGGGAACCTCGAGCCACGGTGGAAAGGACCCTACCTGGTGCTGTTGACTATACCCACCGCTGTGAAAGTAGAGGGAATCCCCGCCTGGGTTCATGCTTCACAAATCAAGAAGGCCCCCCCCCCCCAGGGACTTATCAAGATGAGTGGATCTTGAAAAAGACTGATAATCCTTCTAAACTGAGCCTGCGTTGCTTGCATACCTCCGAAGATTGACAATCCCCATGCCCCTCGGACACTGACTTGGCAAGTAATGGATACCAACACGGGAAAAATTATAAGTAGCACCCAAACCATCACGCCTGCGGGCACCTGGTGGCCACGTCTTGGGTTTTGTTTTCGAATCACAAACCCCACTGCTAGGAGTAGTCCTCCTAACATTGTTCAAAGCAAGGGCTTTTGTGCCTGCCCTGGAGCCACTAACTCTAGAGGTTGTGGAAGGCCAGATGAGTTCTTTTGTAGGAGTTGGAGTGTGTAACCTCCAATGATGGGGATTGGAAATGGTCAGTTGATTCAACTGATCAAATAACCCTTTCTTTTGCAAATCAAGGACTTGGGTGGCATGACACCTTTCCTCTATATGCAGGCAAGCCATGTTCTCCTAGGGACCTAGACTACACTGTAGTTCAGTTCACTGACACAGGAAAATGAACCCTCTTGACTACCTGGCTCCCAAGGGTTGTCCTGGGGACTGGTTTGCTATAACCATGGGAGTAAACCTGGGTCCCTGATATCAATCCAATTCAAAATAGAAATACCATCCCCAGTTCCAATAGGACCTAACAAGATCCTCCCAGAACAAGGCCCTCCTGCGAGGCCCAAGCCCCAGACTCCTGTAACTGCCCCATCTGTCCCAAGAACTGTGAGATCCCTTAACACCGTCATTCCTCATGGACCCTCGACCATAATCCCTACATATCCCTCTATGAGGCAGAGAGTGTTAAACCTGGTTAAAGGAGCTTTCAATGCCCTTAACAACACTGATCCAGAGCTACTATTGACTGCTGCTTATGCTTATCCTCAGGTCCCACCTATTATGAAGGAGTCACCTATAATGGGGATTTCAATAAAACCAGTAATCATGCTTCCTGCTCATGGGGGATAGGAAAGAAATTAACCCTGATTGAGGTAACAGTGTCAGGGGAGAGTCCCAGTCTTTGCATAGGGACTCCTCCCCCTTCCCATCGTCATCTATGTGTCCAGACTCACTCTGTGAGCAGGACAGAAACCAGCTATTACTTAGTACCCTCTCCAATGGGCCTGCAACACAGGACTTACCCCCTGCGTATCAACTAGTGTTTTTGAGCCCTCTCATGATTTCTGTGTCATGGTTCAGCTTCTACCCCGAATGTATTATCACCCTGCTTCCTACCTAGAAGATGAGTATACCAGCAAGAGAATAAAAAGGGAACCAGTTTCCCTAACCCTAGCTATGATGCTGGGAGCTGGTCTTGAGGTGGGAGTAGGGACAGGCATAACAGCCCTAATTGAAGGTAGACAAGGAGCTCAGTCTTTTCAGTATCTAAAAGAAGCTATAAATGAAGACTTAGAGATGCTGCAAAAATCCATGGATGCCTTAGAGAAATCTTTGACCTCCTTATCTGAAGCAGTGTTACAGAATAGAAGAGGTTTAGATTTGTTATTTTTAAAAGAAGGAGGACTGTGTGCAGCCTTAGAAGAAGAGTGCTGTTTTTATGCAGACCACACAATAGTAGTCAGGGATTCTATGCAGAAATTAAGAGAGAGACTTGAAAAGAAAAAGCGAGATCAAAAACACAACAGGGATGGTTCGAATCATGGGACTCTAAGTCTCCATGTGTGACCACTTTATTCTCTGCCCTCACCGGGCCAAGTCTTGTTATATGTTTGTTTCTAATCTTTGGCCCATGTTTAATAAATAAAGGACTTGCTTTCATTAGGGATAGGGTAAATGCAGTGCAGCTTATAGTTCTCCAATGACACTATCAACCCATAGTTAAAATAGAAGGAGAATAAAATTACCATTCCCCATACGAAGATACCAACTTTTAAAATTCAAAGATTAGAATTATTTAGCAGAAGAAGAGGGGAATGAAGGGAATTTGAAAGGAGTTAGAACTCCTCAGAGTCCATAATTAAGGTTAAAGGGACGAATGGTGTAGTTTAATGTTGACCAGACTTCCTGCTAACAAAGATCAGCCTCCCTCCCTACATTGCTGATGCCCAGATCTGCATGTACTGCTTGCTGATGTAACTGCATGACAATTCCGCCTGCCAATGTTTGAATCAGCCAATTGTGTGTAACTGGGCCAAATCCCCCTGACGTTTCCTATATAGACCCCTGGTTTCCAAGCTTCGTGGTCGATTCCTCTGTCTCCTGTGTGAGATACTTGTTATCCTGGAGCTCCAATTTTAAACTGCTTCGTGTGCTTGCGTAAAGTCTCTCACAGGTCCTTGGGTGTGCATCATCCCAAGACTAAGTGAGGGTCTCCCCAAAGGGGGGGGACCTACAGAGACTGGAAGATGGAAGTTTCTGACCTGGATCTTGAGGCATAGTGAATAAGTAATGCTTAGGTAGCCAGGCAGTAGTGGTGAACACCTTTAATCCCAGCACTTGAGAGGTAGAGGCAGGCAGATTTCTGTGTTCGAGGCCAGCCTGGTCTATAGAGTGAGTTCCAGGACAGCAAGGGCTACACAGAGAAACCATATCTCAGGCGGGGGGGGGGGGGGGGGGAAACAAAAACAAAAACAAAAAGATTTACTTATATGTATGTACTCTGTAGCTGTCTTCAAGCACCCACCAGAGGGCACCAGATCTCACTGTGGATGGTTGTAAGCCACCATGTGGTTGCTGGCATTTGAAATCAGGACCTTTGGAAGAGCCGCCCCAGTAAATAAAACCAATTTTAATGGTTTTATGAGACAGGGTTTGTGTGTGTGTGTGTGTGTGTATGTGTGTGTGTGTGGTACAGGCTGTCCTTAAACTTACTCTCTAGACCAGGCTGACCTTGAACTCTGAAATCCCCCTCACCTACCTCTGCCTCCAAATTGCTGGGATTAAAGGTGCACACCACCCTGCCCAGCAAAAATTTGACCCAAAATTTATCCTGTCTAAAAGGAATGCAGGTAGCTGGGCAGTAGTGATGCACACCTTTAGTCCCAGAACTTGGGAAGCAGAAGCAGGTAGATTTCTGAGTTCAAGGCCAGTCTGGTGTACAGCGTGAGTTCTAGGACAGCCAAGGTTACACAGAGAAACCCTGTCTCAGAAAAGCGAAAAAATCTTTATAAAAACTGTTTTGTTGGTGGGTTGATGTCTCTATTGCTCCAGTGGGGTTCCTGCCTGGCTACAGGAAATGCTCTCTTCAAGTACTATCTCCCCAATGTAGCGAGTCTCAGATAAGGTCACCACCATTGATTCTTGGGTGCCTCCATTATCTCAGAACTCTGTCTCCTCCTGGAGATGCCCCCACCTGCTCACCCCTTTAGTTTAGTCCTCTACTCTTGAGGAATATCAGCACCTATTCAGATAGCTCTTCCCAGTCTCTCTGATCTTAAGACCTTCAGGAGACTAAATCCTCACAGCCATGTTTCAGTATCGGCTTTGATTTGTAACCATTGAGTGTCTGTATGACTTGTGTGACTCTGTGTGTGTGTGTGTTTCTCAGTGTATGAGAGTTTGAGTGTATATGCATTTATATAAGTCATGGTTCTCTAGAGTCACAGATTTTATGAGAGACCTGGGTTCTGATGATGTCAAGTAGCTATTCTTTTCTTTTCCTTTCTTTTCTTTTCTTTTCTTTCCTTTCCTTTCCTTTCCTTTCCTTTCCTTTCCTTTCCTTTCCTTTTCTTTTCTTTTCTTTTCTTTTCTTTTCTTTTCTTTTCTTTTCTTTTCTTGTGATGCTAAAAAACAAGAAGAATTTTATTTAATCCAGCATGCTGGTGTCACCCTGCACTTGGGGAGAGAACAACCTCAGGGCAACTGCCATTAGGCACTATGTGATTGGCAGAACAGAGTTACCTTTAAACTAGTTGGTTGTTAGGGAATGAGGTAGGTGGTCAATGGTCTCAGAATAACTTTGGGCCTCTCCTAGCTGCAGGGACCTCCCTGTGGTCTGAGGAATGTAATTTAGCTTCTCCTTTTGGGGAGGGGCAAGTGATCCATGACCTTTCCAAAATTCCTCAGCTGACCTTTTCATCCAACCCCCCTTTTGTGCATGCTTCAACACTGAACCAATTGCTGGTATTCTGATAGCTCATACTCCTAGTCTTCTGCATCTAGTTCTTTGTAGCTATGCTTTAAGATCATTAGCTGTACTGTACGTATGTGTTTCTTAATAATAGAAACCAAGCAGTTCAGAATGTAGGGGCCAAACAGGGTGGTTATGCAGGTGGTTAAAAAAAGTGAGAAGTTAAACCAAGACTTGAACCAGCCCTGACTCTGTTCTTTCTGTGTTACTACTGGCTAGCCCTTCCCTCACTGTGGTCATTGAGTCTTTAACAACCCTGGAATGGTCTATATAAAATCAATACCACTCAGCTAAGTCAGCACATGGCCCTCCTATTCTGCAGTACTACTTATGATAATGAAGTCAGTGATTGATGGTTTCTATTTCCTCTATATCTAAATCAATGCCTATCCTCAGGTTGTTATAATTTTTCCTTTGTAAGTCTGTGGTGGGAGACCTGAGTTGTCAAGTAGCATTTCTGTTGATTGTGTTCTTGCATTTGCCAGGAATTGGGTCCCTGGTGGGGGAGTCCTTTGCGAGCTTGATGGTGTCAGAACTTCTGGGGATCAAGCTATCGTTGCAATTGCAGGGTGGGGTGGGGCTGGAGCACATGATCTGTTCCAGGGCACAGATGCCAACTGGAAGCTGCTGAACATTTCTTTAGTGTTCCAATGCCATTAAAGATGCCCTTGTTGAGAATTCCTTTTTAGGCCTGTACTCCAATTTTCACTTATATTATTTGGTTTATTAATGTCTATTTTCTTGAATACCTTATACATTCTGTATGCTGCATAAATAAATAAATAAATAAATAATCTTTTTAAAGATTTTTAGAAAATTTGGAATCTACATCAAGACACAGCTAATGACTCCTACAATTGGCTATTTGTTGATAAGTAGATAATAGCCACACTGAAATCCACACACTCAGAGAGGATAAATAATATGGAGGTCTTGGGAAAGAGGGAGTACTTATATCTCTCTGGGAACAGGAAATAGAATAGACTTGATCACAGGTAGTCGGCTTGGTGGACTGATGTGGGTAGGGATGGATCAGGTGGCAGATGGAACAACGCAGAAAGAGAGGGGAGGAAGAGACAGAGAGAGAGAGAGAGAGACAGAGAGAGAACAGCTAGAGAAGAAAAAATTGGGTACAATTTGAAGGCAATAGGAAAACCTAGTGCAGAGGTATCTTCCTAGAGTCTGTGAGAATGACCCTAGCAGCATTCCTAGTAAAGAAGGATAAGGAGAATGAACCCACCAAGTTTTGTGACTAGGCAAGATTTCTAGGGATTGGATAGGGGCCCCAAGATATCCACAAATCTTTGACTTATGACCTGACCCACCTGCAAGATGTATTGGGGCAAAGGCAGTTCACACATTCTAGGAGTAGCCAACAGATGACTGGTATAATTTAAGGCCCAGGCCATGAGAGAGAGGTCATGGTCTACACTGCTTAGATGGCCAGAAACTGGAGGTTTGATAGCCCAGAAATGTATTGTAGAAGAAAATATGACTAGCAGGGCCAGAAAGTCAATGAGATAATTTCTAATGACATTCTGCTATATGAAGATCTGTCCCCCACTCAGTAGTCATTAAAAAGGTTTGCTTCAGCAGCTGATAGGAGCACATGCAGAAGCCAACCCTCAAATATTAGGCAGAACATTGGGAATCCTGCAGAAGTGGGGAAGGAGTGTAGGAGCCAAATGGGTCGAGGAAACCAGGAGAATGGATCCCAAGAATCAACTAAGAATAGCTGACATGAGCTTACACATACTGAAGTGGTAACCTCAGAGTCTGCGTTAGTCTTCATGACATCTTCTGCATACATGCTATGTTTTTCATTGGTTTGGGTTTTATTGGATATCTAAGAGCAGGAGTGAGGAAATTTCTGACTCTTTTGCCTATTATTGGGGCACATCTCCTCCTACCGGCTTGCCTTTCCTAATCCTGATATGACAAAATGTGCCTAGTCTCCCTCCATCTTTTTTTTATGTCATTTTTGGTTGCTATCCCTCAGAGGCCTGCATATTTCTGAATGGGAACTAATGTGTTGTGGATATGGGGGAAAAGGAAATTTCAGTAGAACAGGAGTAGAGTAAATAGAAGTTGCATTGAGGAATGTATTATATGAGAGGAAAATAAAATTAGAAAAAGAAAAGCAGGAAATAGAAAAGTAGTGGCATGTGGAAGAAAGATTGCCAGGGCACAAAAATTTCTATGTGCTCTACCAAAGGCCTCTGCCTCCTACTGCCTGACAACTGCATTCCTTTTAGACAGGACAGATTTTTGGATCAAATTTTTGCTAGGCTGTGGGTGCACATCTTTAATACCAGCACTTGGGAGGCAGAGGTAGGTGAGGTGGATTTCAGAGTTCAAGGCCAGCCTGGTCTACAGAGAAAGTTTAAGGACAGCCTGTACTACACACACACACACACACACACACACACACACACACACACAAACCCTGTCTCATTAAACCATTTTTTTTTGCATTTTTAATTTTTAATGTTGGTATTTTTTTTTATTCGATATAATTTATTTACATTTCAAATGATTTCCCCTTTTCTAGCCCCTCCACTCCCCGAAAGTCCCGCAAACCCCCTTCTCTTCCCCTGTCCTCCCACCCACCCCTTCCCACTTCCCCGTTCTGGTTTTGCTGAATACTGTTACACTGAGTCTTTCCAGAACCAGGGGCCACTCCTCCTTTCTTCTTGTACCTCATTTGATGTGTGGATTATGTTTTGGGTATTCCAGTTTTCTAGGTTAATATCCACTTATTAGTGAGTGCATACCATGATTCACCTTTTGAGTCTGGGTTACCTCACTTAGTATGATATTCTCTAGCTCCATCCATTTGCCTAAGAATTTCATAAATTCATTGTTTCTAATGGCTGAATAGTACTCCATTGTGTAGATATACCACATTTTTTGCATCCACTCTTCTGTTGAGGGAGACCTGGGTTCTTTCCAGCATCTGGCAATTACAAATAGGGCTGCTATGAACATAGTAGAACATGTATCCTTATTACATGGTGGGGAGTCTTCTGGGTATATGCCCAGGAGTGGAATAGCAGGATCTTCTGGAAGTAAGGTACCCAGTTTTCGGAGGAACCGCCAGACTGATTTCCAGAGTGGTTGTACCAATTTGCAACCCCACCAGCAGTGGAGGAGTGTTCCTCTTTCTCCACACCCTCTCCAACACCTGCTGTCTCCTGAATTTTTAATCTTAGCCATTCTGACTGGTGTAAGATGAAATCTTAGGGTTGTTTTGATTTGCATTTCCCTAATGACTAATGAAGTTGAGCATTTTTTAAGATGTTTCTCCGCCATCCGAAGTTCTTCAGGTGAGAATTCTTTGTTTAATTCTGTACCCCATTTTTTAATAGGGTTGTTTGGATTTCTGGAGTCTAACTTCTTGAGTTCTTTATATATATTGGATATTAGCCCTCTATCTGATGTAGGATTGGTGAAGATCTTTTCCCAATTTTTTGGTTGCCGATTTGTCCTCTTGATGGTGTCCTTTGCCTTACAGAAACTTTGTAATTTTATGAGGTCCCATTTGTCAATTCTTGCTCTTAGAGCATACGCTATTGGTGTTCTGTTCAGAAACTTTCTCCCTGTACCAATGTCCTCAAGGGTCTTCCCCAATTTCTTTTCTATTAGCTTCAGAGTGTCTGGCTTTATGTGCAGGTCCTTGATCCATTTGGATTTGAGCTTAGTACAAGGAGACAAGGATGGATCAATTCACATTCTTCTGCATGCTGACCTCCAGTTGAACCAGCACCATTTGTTGAAAAGGCTATCTTTTTTCCATTGGATGTTTTCAGCCTCTTTGTCGAGGATCAAGTGGCCATAGGTGTGTGGGTTCATTTCTGGATCTTCAATCCTGTTCCATTGATTCTCCTGCCTGTCACTGTACCAATACCATGCAGTTTTTAACACTATTGCTCTGTAGTATTGCTTGAGGTCAGGGATACTGATTCCCCCAGATTTTCTTTTGTTGCTGAGAATAGTTTTAGCTATCCTGGGTTTTTTGTTGTTCCAGATGAATTTGATAATTGCTCTTTCTAACTCTGTGAAGAATTGAGTTGGGATTTTGATGGGTATTGCATTGAATCTGTATAGTGCTTTAGGCAAAATGGCCATTTTAACTATATTGATTCTACCGACCCATGAGCATGGGAGGTTTTCCCATTTTTTGAGGTCTTCTTCCATTTCCTTCTTCAGAGTCTTGAAGTTCTTGTCATACAGATCTTTCACATGTTTGGTAAGAGTCACCCCAAGATACTTTATACTGTTTGTGGCTATTGTGAAGGGGGTCATTTCTCTAATTTCTTTCTCAGCCTGCTTGTCCTTTGAGTATAGGAAGGCCACTGATTTGCTTGAGTTGATTTTATAACCTGCCACTTTTCTGAAGTTGTTTATCAGCTGTAGGAGCTCTCTAGTGGAGTTCTTTGGGTCACTTAGGTAGACGATCATGTCGTCTGCAAATAATGATAGTTTGACTTCTTCCTTTCCAATTTGTATCCCTTTGACCTCCTTATGTTGTCGAATTGCCCGAGCTAGTACTTCAAGTACAATATTGAAAAGATAAGGAGAAAGGGGGCAGCCTTGTCTGGTCCCTGATTTCAGTGGGATTGCTTCAAGTTTCTCTCCATTTAGTTTGATGCTGGCTACCGGTTTGCTGTATATTGCTTTTACTATGTTTAGGTATGGGCCTTGAATTCCTGTTCTCTCGAAGACTTTAAGCATGAAGGGATGCTGAATTTTGTCAAATGCTTTTTCAGCATCCAATGAAATGACCATGTGGTTTTGTTCTTTGGGTTTGTTTATGTAGTGGATTGTATTGATGGATTTCCGTATATTGAACCAACCCTGCATTCCCAGGATAAAGCCTACTTGATCATGGTGGATGATCGTTTTGATGTGTTCTTGGATTCGGTTGGCAAGAATTTTATTGAGTATTTTTGCATCGATGTTCATAAGGGAAATTGGTCTGAAGTTCTCTTTCTTTGTTGGATCTTTGTGTGGCTTTGGTATCAGCGTAATTGTGGCTTCGTAGAAGGAATTGGGTAGTGTTCCTTCTGTTTCTATTTTGTGGAATAGTTTGAAGAGTATTGGTGTTAATTCTTCTTTGAAGGTCTGGTAGAATTCTGCACTGAAGCCATCTGGTCCTGTGCTTTTTTTGGTTGGAAGACTTTCTATGACTCCTTCTATTTCTTTAGGCATTATGGGACTGTTTAGATGGTCTAGTTGGTCCTGATTTAATTTTGGTATTTGGTATCTGTCAAGGAAATTGTCCATTTCCTCCAGATTCTCCAGTTGTGTTGAGTACAGGCTCTTGTAGTAGGATCTGATGATTTTTTGGATTTCCTCAGTTTCCGTTGTTATATCTCCCTTTTCATTTCTAAGTTTGTTAATTTGGATACTTTCTCTGTGCCCTTTGGTCATTCTGGCTAAGGGTTTATCTATCTTGTTGATTTTCTCAAAGAACCAGCTCCTGGTATTGTTGATTTTTTGTATGGTTCTCTTTGTTTCTACTTGATTGATTTCGGCCCTGAGTTTGATGATTTCCTGCCTTCTACTCCTCCTGGGCGAAATAGCTTCTTTTTGTTCTAAGGCTTTCAGGTGTGTCATTAAGCTGGTAATGTATGCTCTCTCCATTTTCTTTTTGGAGGCACTCAGGGCTATGAGTTTTCCTCTTAGCACTGCTTTCATTGTGTCCCATAGGTTTGGGTATGTTGTGTTTTCATTTTCATTGTGTTCTAAAAAGTCTTTAATTTCTTTCTTTATTTCTTCCTTGACCAAGGTATCATTGAGTAGAGTATTGTTCAGTTTCCACATGTATGTGGGCTTTCTGTTGTTTCTGTTGCTATTGAAGACCACTTTTACTCCATAGTGATCAGATAGGAGGCATGGGATTAGTTCGATCTTCTTATATTTGTTGAGGTCTGTCTTGTGACCAATTATATGGTCGATTTTGGAGAAGGTACCATGAGGTGCTGAGAAAAAGGTATATTCTTTTGTTTTAGGATAGAATGTTCTATATATATCTGTTAAATCTAATTGGTCCAAAGCTTCAATTAGTTTCATTGTGTCCCTGTTTAGTTTCTGTTTTCCTGATCGGTCCATTGAGGAAAGTGCAGTGTTGAAGTCACCCACAATTATTGTGTTAGGTGCAATGTGTGCTTTTAGTTTTAATAAAGTTTCTTTTACGAAAGAGGGTGCCCTTGCATTTGGTGCATAGATGTTCAGGATTGACAGTTCTTCTTTTTGTATTTTTCCTTTGACCAGCAAGAAGTGTCCCTCAGGGTCTCTTTTGATGACTTTGGGTTGAAAGTCAATTTTATCTGATATTAAAATGTCTACTCCAGCTTGTTTCCTGAGACCATTTGCTTGTAAAATTGTCTTCCAGCCTTTTACTCTAAGGTAGTGTTTGTCTTTGACCCTGAGGTGTGTTTCCTGTAATCAGCAAAATGTAGGGTCCTGTTTACGTATCCATTCAGTTAGTCTGTGTCTTTTTATTGGGGCATTAAGTCCATTGATGTTAAGAGATATTAAGGAATAGTGATTGTTACTTCCTATCATTTTTGGCGTTATTTTTTAAATTTTAATGCTTAACTTCTTTTGGGTTTGATGAAAGGTTACTATCTTTCTTTTTCCAGGGTGAAGTTTCCCTCCTTGTATTGGTGTTGTCCTCCTATTATCCTTTTTAGGGCCGGGTTTGTGGATAGATATTGGGTAAACTTGGTTTTGTCATGAAATATCTTAGTTTCTCCATCTATGGTGATTGAGAGTTTTGCTGGATATAGTAGTTTTGGTTGGCATTTGTGTTCTCTTAGAGTCTGCATGAGATCTGCCCAGGACCTTCTAGCCTTCATAGTCTCAGGTGAAAAGTCTGCTGTGATTCTGATAGGTCTTCCTTTATATGTTACTTGACCTTTTTCTCTTACTGCCTTTAGTATTCTTTCTTTGTTTAGAACATTTGGTGTTTTGATTATTATGTGACGGGAAGTATTTCTGTTCTGGTCCAGTCTGTTTGGAGTTCTGTAGGCTTCTTGTATATTCATGGGCATCTCTCTCTTTAGGTTAGGGAAGTTTTCTTCCATAATTTTATTGAAGATGTTTGCTGGCCCTTTAAGTTGTAAATCTTCACTCTCATCTATGCCTATAATCCTTAGGTTTGGTCTTCTCATTGTGTCCTGATAGGTTTGCAGACAAGTTCTTCTTGTCCTCTGAGAGGGTCTACCTTTCAGCTGACTCAGACAGATATAGACACACATATCCAAACAGTGGATGGAGATTGGAGACTCTTATGGAAGAAAAGGATTATGGGCCTAGAAGGGGATAGGAACTGCACATGAAGGCCAGAGTCAACTACCCGGGACCTTTGGGGTTCTCAGTGTCTGAACAACCAACCAAAGAACATACACAGGCTGGACCTAGCCTCCCCCCTACCCCCCCCCCACATATGAGCAGATGTGCAGCTTTGTCTTCATGTGATACCCAAAACTAGAATGGGAGTTCTCCAAAATCTGTTGCCTGTATTTGGATATGTTCTTCTAGCTTGGCTTCCTAATCTGAACTTAGTGGGACAGGCAGTACCTAGCCTTGAAGGGACTTAAAATGCCAGGGTGGACTGATAATGGGGATGGGGGGCACCCAATCATGTACCAAGGAGATGGGGGAAAGATTGGGGGAAGGGATGACCAGGAGGGAAGCAGTGAGTGGGATGTAAAGTGAATATGTTTAAAAAATAAGTTAATAAAAAAGAAAAAGAAAAGAAAAAACAAGAGTGTAGGACTAAACCTTGTGTCCAAAGGTGCTTTAAGTCTTTCTTCTTTGAGGACATGGCAAGAATCCATATATTCCCTAACACAGGGGAAGTATATATCCTGAGAGGCAACCACAGTTTGCTGTAATCTTCCAGCAAATTCCTCTGCCAGCGAAGAATTCAGACATCTGCCAGTGGTCTATACCAACCTAGTACTGGAGTCCAAGGTGTGTACCACCACAATGTTACTAGTTTTATTATTTAAAATATATTAATTTCTATTTCTTTTGCATCATGTGTATGGTATGTGTATGTGCAGAAAAAACATACACATACAAGTCTTCTCAGAGACCACAAAATGACAGATCATGTGGTGGTTATGGGCATGAAAAATAAAACAATCCTCCCCAGGAAGAGCACCAATCAATCTTAAACTTTGAGTCATCTCTCTAAGAGAATCTTTGTAATGATTTGAACAGGATTTCTGGAAGCTGAAGTGTATATAATCTTGAAAACCAGGGCATGTTATTCTGAAAATTCTGGGAAGGTGAAGGGACAGAGGGAAGAGAAGAATATGTGAAAGGCAGACCCAACAGTGAATACTGTATTCAAATCTCTTTGAGTGTGTCAAGGTGGGTCTGTACTGTTGACCTTAGACAGAAAATAAGCCCTCATTCTCCAGATCAGTATTTCTCCTTCAACTATGACCCAATGAAACAATCGTCATTCCCAAGTACCTCCAAAAAATGCTGAAATACATATGCTTTATCTGGAATGAGTCACTTGAGTTCTGGCTTTCCTTTCTCAGAGCCCAGAAGTGACCACTCTCATTGGCAACAGAAACATAGTGTGGCCTCCATGTTGTAGACACAGAGTCCTCCACAACCTGCACAAATGTTACTCACAAAGTAGATCTCTTTTGGCTGTCGTAGAACATTGAGTGTGACCATTAGCTCAGAACAATATTGTGCAAATTTTTGTGGGAGGACATTACCTAATTCATCATAGACCTCATAGGGGGCAGAGTACATTTCCTTGGTCAGCTGTCTCAGGTTCGCAGTATGCTGCAGTAGCTTCTTCAGGCTGTCCTTAGATAGGAAGTTCATCTGAAAATCAACCTCAGTGAGCTGGGTGCATTGGCTCAGAGCAGGCAGGAGGACATCGATTTGGAAGTCCGTGATCATACAGCCCTTCAACTCTAGCTTCTGCAGTGTAGCTGTCAGTTTTTTTAGAAGGCTTCCTAGAAATTCATGACTTAAATTTATAAAGTCGATGCCACTCAGATCCAGGTGTTTGAGCTGATGGACTCTTGGACACTGGGACAGACAACTCATATCTGATTCTGATAGCTTGCAGCGAGTGATTGCAAGGGTCTCTAAGGGATTCTCTAAGCACCTAAAGAGAGACAAAGAAGATCATCTCCTTAAACTTCAATAGAGGTACACAGAGGGCAATGATTCCAAGAAAATAGGCTATTTATGTCTAAGGTCTTTATGTGTTCATAATGAAACTCAAGAGTAGAATGCTCCGTGATAGAGAGTACCAAATAAGTCTTGTCACTATAAGCAGAGGATACAAAACATCATCATGACTACTTTTGCCTGGAGCTCTACAGTGCCCTCTGCACTTAAAAGCACAATACTACATCAGTGGACAGATGATATCAGAAAGCAAAACCCAGTAGGACTATCTTGGAAAGACCTAGAACCATTCTCGTGTGTGACAAACTTAATATCATGAGGCCCACCTCCATGGCATGAACTTGGTCCTGTCCACAGAGCTTCCCTGAAGCCACAATGACTCTCAATCATTACTCAATCCCTACCTGTGCTCAGATAGCCTCAGACTCATGGGGAGACGGAAACAGATGGAAAGTCTTCGTACAGTTCTCAGGACAGAACTGACATGGGGCAGAAAGTGGTATAAGCTTTTGTAGTCTCCATAGATCTGTTTTTGCTACATCTGGATCCTAGCAAAGAACTTTTCTAAATAATGGACACATACCTGGCAGTCTGAGTTTACTGAAGTGAGAACTCAGGATGTAGAGTATCATAGGTCAAATCCATATAAATCCAAGATTGTCTGGGAAGCCACAGTTGTAGACTGACCTTTCATGTAACATAGACAGGCTTTGATCTGGCCCCTGGATAAAGCTCTCTATTCTTACTCACCTGAGTACTTGGTCCAGATGTTCATTCACAAAGCAGACATCATTCAAATAGAGATGCTGGAGCTTGTGGAGTTTGGAGAAATGGGGAATGATCATTCTTATACACCAGTCTTCCATCTCTTTATTTCCAGACTGTTCCAAAGATATGTGGACATTATCGAGAAGGAGTTTTTGAAGGTTTCTCATCTGGTCCAGGTCAGAGGATATCATTGCAAAGGTGTCCAGGTCGAAATGCTTATATATTTCCAATTCCTGGATAGAACTTGGCTCAACTATATCCAGAAGATGCCATGGGTGGTAGTGAGGGTTGGGCAAAAACTTCACCTTCTGACAGTTTACCTGTATATCTTTTCTCTTCTTTGCCCACTCATAAAAATATTCATTGTATTCAAATGTATGCCTGAGGTTCACATTAATGTTTATCCACACAGTCACAGCCTGTGTTCCCCATTGTATGGGATGATTCCTCAATAATTGTGTCTCGCTAAAGTCTGGAGGGCAGGCACCATCCTCTATTCCATCCCACGCATTCCAGAAATTATGGTTGGCATCTCGTAAATCAAGCACTTGTAGGTTCCACCTCCTGTGGATCAAATGGGAAAAAAATTCAGACGACAGAAGAGGCAATGTGTAAACAGATTGGACCTACAACACAAAGACCCTTGAGGGAAGAGGCCGGGACAAACTCATTGCATATTGCCTGCATCTCTTCTATGCTATGCTGTACACAGCACTTTCCCTTTTTCTGTTTCTCTCTTAAGAGATAGTGACATCAGAACTCTCCAATTCAACTTGGACCACATTGTGAATACTTCCCTCAATCCATACACTTCCCTCCCATCCCCATGCTCCCTTGATGTCTCTTACCTGGGTCGAACTTTTTGTCTCATCTGTAAATCCAGGCCATCTAGCACAGCTTTCAAGGTCTCCAAGTCAGGAGTCTTCATCAGAGCTCCCACAGGAAGGCATGAGAAGGGCCAGGCTGCCACCATATGCCTCAGGATGTTATGCTGTTTGCTGCTGAATACATCCTTGAAGAGTGGTGGGAAGAGCTCGTTGTTCATGTCCTGTAGAGCATTGATGGACAAGGCTTCATCTTTCAGCAGGCTATGTCTCGCCAGCTGCTGGAGTGTGGGAGGGGTCTTGAAGTTCATTATGGCTTTCCTGTGGGGAGATACTATGGAAATAGGGAGATAAGGGAATTATTTCAGGGAAAACACGTTTTAGCTTGCCTCCTTCCCCACTAATTGTTTAAATCAAACTCAGTCACTGTTCAGGCAATGTCATAAACCTGTATTTCCCATTAGACACTATTTTTCTAAGAGCCACATTTCCCTTAAGGGCCTTCTGGAGATTCAAAAGCACCCATTTCAACCCAATCATTCTATAGCTCCCTTGCTGGGAAGCTGGTATCAGGACATTTAATCTGATTCCACACTTTTGTGTGAAACCATCTACATTATTTCTGATAACCCTAAGAAGCAAACTTAAAGGTCCCATACCCAATCTATATATGAATTCAATCAATGGAACTGTTTGGTAGAAGGTGTGATATGGACTTTGTTACTTTAACTTTCTTAAGTTTTAGACCCTGTAGCCACACTGAGGTGTAATCTATTGTTTAGAAGACTGAATTTTGAGAATTGTCAATTTGATGCTTTCATGGGAGTCACAATTTTCTTCATTTTCACTCTAAATCTATAATCTTCCTTGTGAATTAGGAAAATTTAAGTTATACTGCAGATATTGGTAAGAAAATAAGGTGCTTCCTTAGTGGGCCAAGTCCTTGAATATTACATACTTGGCTCTCTATAAATGACACAAGGCAGTTCATCTTGAGGTCTCAGAACTCAGGAAGGGAGGCAGCAGAATCAGTCTTTCATGACAGCTATATATGGAGTTCTAAGCTAACCTGACTTAAATCACATTCTCTACTTCAAAACAATCACACCAAACAACGGACCAAAAAAATTAAAATAACCAAATATTAAAAATACTAAGATGAAATGGGAGACTGGATTGATGGGTGAGATGGGGCATCTTGATGGATTGAATGACTTACCTGATCTGCACACTTCTTTCAGGTTTTCCTACTCTAGCAGGAACAGGCAGTCCCTCCTGGTTCCAAACCTCAGATTGTTTTGTGCAGCCATACCGAATCTTATATCCACATTTCCTCACACCTTATCTTTTTTAGCCCCACCTCTCAGCAACAAGCTACCAACTGGGTCATGAAGTCTCCACCCATTTAATTATTTTGACCTTTACATCTTTAGCTAGATTAAATCACATTTATATGTGGGAATGTTTAAAATCAGAGATTCTGGTCAAAGTCTCAGACCTTCCATGATGTTTCTACTCGAACTCTGAGCTCTGAGCTCTGAGATTACTTGCCATAATGAACTACAGATTTTGGAAGTTTCTTCTCTGTTTGAGACAGGGATTTCTTGTGTAACTGTGTCTGTCTTAGATGGAACTCACCATACAATCTGGGCTGGTTTAAATTCATTGTATAGACTCTGCATCATCTTTCCCTATAATTCAACTATTAGGTAGGTTTGAGACATAACACCTGGATTCTCTTTTGCTCTCCTTCCCACATTCCATCATGGGAGACTTACTGTGCTGATCAGAAAGGGCCTTTTCGTGAAGCAGCAGTACTTAGGAGAAGCATGAGTGACATCAAGGCACACAAAGTATTATGAGGAATTTCTGAGAAGCAATCACAAGTGAATGGATGAAGAACAGTTATCTAACATTGTTCTGGCTTTTGACTGGAGTTGAAAGGGGGCAGGTTCAGGTGGTCCCCATTGTTGTCTCAGTTCACAGTTTATAAAGTTCTTTGAACCCTGGGTCTGGCTACACATTGTTGGAAAGCCCTTTTCTTACCTCCAGGGGGAGGTGATTCTAGAGCCTGCTCCTTCTTTTTCCACTAATTCCTGCAATGGCCAATGAGTGGTACTCTTGGTACCACTGAGGATGGATACTGGTGGTATCCTGAGCATGAGTGAATTCTGTACATGTTGCTCAGGGTTCTAATTTTTGCCAGACTCATCTGAGGCCTAGGCTTCTAAACCTTTCACTGCAGTTACATGAACCAATTAAACTAATCCTCATTGAACCTTTTCAAAGTGGTTATTCCATCTTCCTAAACAGGATGACCTGTAGTCCAGTCTGGTTTCATATAGAATATGGAGAGGAATGGCTATGAACATCCTCATCTTCCAGTCTCCACCTCTCAATCTTCTGGATGCATATGGAGGTAGGTTATGAGCTGGGCCTGATTCAGGAATCTAGCCTTGTGCCTAGGACAGAAGTCATTGTTGAAAATCAGATATGTCAATTCAAAGGTCCTTAGTTATTACAGGAGAGTGCAGGCCTGGTGGTGTACACCTGCCTCTGGGAGGCACGGGGCTGAACAGAAGAAATTCACTGCAGTCTGGTTACATAGAGGTTCCTTATCATAGCGAGATACATCTGGGTGACATCAACAAAAAGCCACAAAGTATCTGCCAAGGCCCAGGTGTCCATAGGGGTGTCATTGAACACCTGTGGGTCTCAGAGTCCTACCAAGCTGATCTACATCTTCAGTCATTGACAATGTGATATAGGACCCAGATCTCAGTCAGAGAGTCTTTCAGAATTGCAAGTAGCCAAAATGGCTCAGAGAAATTCTTTTCTTCCTCAGATGAGCATATTAAATATCTGTTATTGATCCAGCCTCAGTGTTGTACAAAGAAGGCTAGAGAAAGACCATTGTAAGTTCATGGCTTGCCTTGTGTATAAAGTTGATTATATGGTACTCTGGGAAGTTTGTTTTGTTTTATTTTTAAACCAAAAATATAGAAGCAACCAGGCATGTTGACTTTCATTTATTGTTCCAGCACATAGGAGGCAGAGGCAGCTAGACTGCTCTGTTAGTGGCCTCCCTGATCTACATAAGGAGTTTACAGGTAATAATCAATGAAGCTAGACCATACCTGGGATAAAATGCTGGTAATTAATGACTAATTATAATTAAGTGGGATGGTAGAGGAACATGCATTTAACCCTAGTGTCACAGAGCCAGAGGCAGGCAGATCTCTGTGGTATTGATTGCAGCCTGGTCTACATAGCTATTTCTAGACATCAAGAGTTATAAAAAAAAACCCTGCCTTGGAAAAATAAGGTTCATTTTGTTTTACCTAGGCATATTGAAATAGTAAGAAATAATTCAGAAGATGCCTGCTTATTCTTCAGATTTATCTCTTAAGAATTTCTTTGGGGGTAATATACAAATAAATAAACAAAAGAGCACATTTAATTTTGGTTTTGAGATGCACAGTGTTGTATACTTACAGGTGGAGGCAAAAGAATCAGGAGCACATAAAAGGTCATGCTGATCTAACTTCAGGATCTCCAAGATAATTAGGAGGGCTCCTGGTGAGGATCCAATATTGATGGTGTAGCGGAGGCCTGGAACCAGCCCTATGACTCATTATAAAGAACCTTTGCAAGTGAAGAAGTGTGGACAGAGTGGAGCTGTGGGGCATACTGTGACACACTACAACTGCCACAAGCTGTTCTCTATGCTGTATTTTTATTTTTGGTTGGTTTTTGTATTTCCTTTTCTTTTGGGATGGAGGTTCCAAGGCAGAGAGCAAATATGATGGAAGAATGAGTTGACAGGGCCTGAGGTGCTTAATGTAAAACACACAGAGACCCAAGAAAAAGTTAAAGAGAAGAAATACCTTTTAATTACTAAAACTAAATACTAATTATTTAGTAAATTCTAGTTTAGTTATTAGGCATTAATAACTAAAATACTGTTTTTAGTTGGACTATTTATATTTTAGATGTCTAGTTTTTTTGAGTTCTTTATATATTTTGGATGTTAGTTCTCTATCAGATGGGGAATTGGTAACACAATTTTCCATTCTTTAGCTGCCCCTTTCTCTGACTATCACAGTTCTTTGTCTTATAATAATTTTTCAGTTTCATTTAGTAATTGGTGAAGTTTTTCTCTAAAATAATTATTTATCTTAAGAATATTGTATTTATATACTGCATACTGTAGCTGTCTTTAGACACACCAGAAGAGGGCATCAGATGTCATTTTAGATGGTTATGAGCCACCATGTGGTTTCTGGGAATTGACCTTAGGACCTCTGGAAGAGCAGTCAGTGCTCTTAACCACGGATCGGATCCATCACTCTACCCCATAATCTTTTTATTCGATATATTTTTTATTTACATTTCAAATGATTTCCCCTTTCATGGCTCCCCACTCCCTGAAAGTCCCATAAACTCTATTCCCTCCCCCTGTTTCCCCATCCATCCCTTCCCACTTCCCTGTTCTGGCATTGCCCAATACTGCTGCACTGAGCTTTCCAGAACCAGGGGCCACTCCTCCGTTCTTCTTGTACATCATTTGATGTGTGGATTATGTTTTGGGTATTCAAAGTTTCTAGGCTAATATCCACTTAGTAGTGAGTGCATACCATGATTGATCTTTTGAGACTGGGTTACCTCACTTAGCATGATGTTCTCCAGCTCCATCCATTTGTCTAAGAATTTCATGAATTCATTGTTTCTAATGGCTGAATAGTACTCCATTGTGTATATATACCACATTTTTTTTTGTATCCATTCCTCTATTGAGGGACATAGTCAAGATGGCCATGTTGCCAAAAGCAATATACAGATTCAATGCAATGTCCATCAAAATCCCAACTCAGTTCTTCATAGAGTTAGAAAGAGCAATTCTCAAATTCATCTGGAATAACAAAAAATCCAGGATAGATAAAACTATTCTCAACAACAAAAGAAATTCTGGGGGAATCAGTATCCCAGACCTCAAGCAATACTACAGAGCAATAGTGTTAAAAACTGCATGGTATTGATACAGTGACAGGCAGGCAGATCAATGGAATAGGATTGAAGATCCAGAAATTAACCCCCACACCTATGGCCACTTGATCTTTGACAAAGGAGCTGAAAACCTCCAGTGGAAAAAACATAGCCTTTTCAACAAATGGTGCTTGTTCAACTGGACGTCAGTAAGCAGAAGAATGCGAATTGATCCATCCTTATCTCCTTGTACTAATCTCAAGTCCAAGTGGATCAAGGACCTCCACGTAAAACCAGACACACTGAAACTAATAGAAAAGAAACTGGGAAAGACCCTTGAGGACATCGGTACAGGGGGGAAAGTTCCTGAACAGAACAATAGCTTATGCTCTAAGATCAAGAATTGACAAATGGGACCTCATAAAATTACAAAGTTTCTATAAGGCAAAGGACACCATCAAAAGGACAAATTGGCAACCAACAAATTGGGAAAATATTTTCACGAACCCTACATCTGACAGCGGGCTAATATCCATTATATACAAAGAACTCAAGAAGTTAGGCCTCAGAAAACCAAATAACCCTATTAAAAATGGGGTACAGAGCTAAACAAAGAATTTTCACCTGAAGAACTTCAGATGGCTGAGAAGCATCTTAAAAAATGATCAACATCATTAGTCATTAGGGAAATGCAAATCAAAACAACCCTGAGATTTCACATTACACTAGTCAGAATGGCTAAGATTAAAATCTCAGGAGACAGGAGGTGTTGGCGAGGATGTGGAGAAAGAAGAACACTCCTCCACTGCTGGTGGAGTTGCAAATTGGTAAAACCACCCTGGAAATCAGTCTGGCGGTTCCTCAGAAAACTGGGCACACCACTTCTGGAGGACCCTGCTATACCGCTCCTGGGCATACACCCATAGTATTCCCCATCATGTAATAAGGATACATAATTTTTTTCTTTTGATTTGTTTCTTGAAACATGGGTTTTAAGAAAGCACCACATTCTTGGCTTCCATGTCACTCCCTTTCTACTTACCCCTGGCCTTGAATTCACACAAATCTTCCTGCTTTTTCCTCCTATATTCTGGGATTAAAGTTATCTTCTATCCCTGTTCACCAAGTGCTACCACAGTATGTCCTATCTAGAACTGTTTGGTCTGTGGGTCTTTCTTGGTTTTAAAGTTATAATTCTCCTGTTAGCTTGTGAAGCCTATCCAAAGTATCCTCTTCCCCAAAGACTCTAATTCTAACCAATCTTATGTAAATTCGTCCCAGTGGGAAGGCATCACCAGGAACATGGAGACCTGTCTTTTTTGTTGTTGTTGTTTGTTTGTTTGTTTGTTTGTTTTTTTGTTTTTTTTTTTTGTTTTTTTTTTCTCGAGACAGGGTTTCTCGGTGTAGCCCTGGCTCTCCTTGATCTCACTCTGTACAGGAGGCTGGCCTTGAACTCAGAAATCTGCCTGCCTCTGCCTCCCAAGTGCTTGGATTAAAGGCATGCACCACCACCACCCGTTTTTTCTCTGTCTGTATTTTGATGATAAATGAACTATGCTAATTTTTTCTAGCCCTAATGATTAGAACAGAAAATGTTCTATTTTCACTCAGCACTTACAAACACTGCTTTTGTTTGTTTGCTTGCTTGTTTTGCTTTTTTCAGACACATATTATCACTGGATGTTTTGAAACTCACTATAAAGTCAGATTGGCTTCAAACTCAAAGAACAATTTGCCTCTACCTCCCTGTTGCTGGGAATAAAGGCACACCCAAGAATGGTGGACTTAAAGTGGCATCAAGATCAGCAGTCAAGGCACTTGGGTAACTCTCAGCTCTCATTCCAGCATGGATTGTCTTGAATTCAAGGTCACACTGACAATCTTAATGAGAGTGCAAAAAAAAAAAAAAAAAAACCACAGAAACCATACTGATCCAATTAATATTATGGTCAGCCAAACCTCAGGTTTCTTAGATTGGAGAATCTCTGTGAGTTCCAGGCCAGTCAAGGTTATACAGAAATATCTCATCTAGAAAAGGACAAATAAGTAACCATATATATGAGCTTACATGAGATGAGTTGTCCTGATGGAGCTAAGGGACTTACCTGATCTGGAAACTGGTGAAAGTTCTCTGAACCCAGGCAGGGAAAGGCTCTGACTCCAGGCACCAGCACTCTGGGGTATTCTCTGAAGTCCAAGACTTCTTGTACACTTTTCAACTGGATGCTTTGACTCCTTATATACCTTTCCATTGAACCCTTCCTTTGTAGTCACACCCTCCCACCCAAAATCGGCCTTTGATTAGATAATTGAGAATCCACCCACTTGCCCATTTTCACATTTTGATGGTATAGGTGGTTGAATCAGATCCATAATCAGGGAGAAATTTAGGGCAGACTTATGTCAAGAACTGATTTATTGAATTCCTTTGGTTGAGCCTTTAATCCCAACACTCCTTAAGCAGATGCAGGTGGATGTCTGAGTTCCAAGGCACCCTTGTCTACAGAGTAAATTCCAGGACAGTCAGGGTCACACAGAGAAACTGTCTTGACTACAACAAAGCGAAGCAAAGCAAAACACCCCAAACAAACAGAACCAAAAGACTTTTTAGAGTGAGTCAATGCACAAACACCCAGGTTTTTTATTAGATATTTTCTTTATTTACATTTCAAGTGTTATACCCTTTCTGGTTTTCCCTCCCAAAACACTCTATCCCATCCTTGCATCCCCCCTGCTCACCAGCTACCCCACTCCCACTTCCCTGTCCTGGTTCGCTTATACTGGGGCATTGAGTATGAATATGAATCTACCATTCATCATGATCTAGTGTGAGAGGCACTTCAAATAAGTCATTACCAGTCAATTTCTAATGAGGGAGAGAGGTGAAGCTGTTTATACTTTGGAGTGAATTCTAGCTATACATTTATTTCCAGAGCTCTCTTGGTATTCTGGTACACTTTTTGAATCAGAGGTCCATAGAGTGTCATGATATGCACCCTATAGAGTGAGCACAACCAGCTTCATATATTCTTGCTAATACCTCATATCTCCATTGGTAAAATGTTAATCTGAAATTCTGGCAAAATCCAAAGCCTATTCATGTTACCTTCCCTCAAATTTTGAGGTCTCAGATTTTCTTTTTTTCATCTACATTAAACCTCTATAACTTAGGCTTCTCTGGAACTCATTAGGCATTCTTCAAGTCACTGAGAAAACATTAAGGATTTTTTTCTTTTTCTCTTTTTTCCTTCCTTCCTTCCTTCCTTCCTTCCTTCCTTCCTTCCTTCCTTCCTTCTTTCCTTCCTTCTTTTATTTTCTCATTCATTTCTTTCCTTTCCTCTTTTCATTTCTGTACCATATTGGATTTTAATGGAATCATTGCTGTGATGAGTAGAAAGTACAGTTGGGCCTCAGTAATCCTCCAGCCCATGTAGATATGTATGTAAATAGAGTGTGTTTATGTTGTTAAGATCTTGTTGCAGGAAAGAATGAACTGAGATACTGGTGAAAACCAGGACTTCTTGTATGCTTGGGTGATGTGCTGTGTACAGGCTGATTTTGTGGCCTGAATTGTACTTCCACCATGGAGTCAGTTGTGCTAAGGTTTGGGGACCTGTTCATGAGGTTGAGAAGGAAGAAACAAAGTTAAGTCCTTCATGGGATTCAATGTGATCTCAAGGCCAGCCAGGGCAATTTATATGACATCTTGTGCTCCAATGGTGGAAAAAAATATGAACAGGCCTATGCAGCTTGCATGGAGTGACTGCCTGGGGTGTATATAGGGTGTGTTGACATTAAGTTGATCTCCATACAGACAAGGTAAGGGACTGAGACCTTGTGGCAAGGTCTTTCATCCAGAGCACTGGGATTAAAGGCTTGAGCTAGCTCTTGAAGCTTCACTTGAAAACTTTTGTGACAGGTTATTAGAGCTGTCCTTGAAGTCCAGATCCTTCTGTCTACGAGTGCCTCCGGACTCATCCTGAAATTCAAGTGTGGATCTGCTTGGTAGTTTAATCTCCTTGATTTTTATTTGTTTGTTTGTTTGGTTTCTTTTAGTTTGTTGGGTATTTTTTTGTTTGATTATTAACTTATTCATTTATTTATATCCCAAACACTGCTCCTTCCAGTCCCTTATCTTGCAATCCCTCCCCTCTCTACTGCTTCCCCTGTGTCCCACTTCATATTGAAAACACAAAAGGTCAGCAGGCTTCCAGGAATCATTTATAAATTAATGGACAGAAGATGATGAGTTCCAGGCTAGCCTGCACTACATGACACCAGTAAAAAGAAAGAAAGGAAAAGCAAAGTAAGATGCTTGGGGAAGAATGGGGAGAGAATGCATGAAAGGGTCTGGTAGGAGAAGAAAGTTGATATTGGGATGTAAAGTGAATAAGTAAACTAATTTTAGGAAGGGTGATGCTTCTTCCATATTTTTGTGCTCTTTTGCTTTGCTTCAGCCAACTTAGATGAACACACAGCTCCCCCTAGTCTGAGTACCAAAATGGTAATACAGTGATCATTCACTTCCTCACTTTGAATCTCTGGGATACTTTGCAATTTTTTTTCATATATGACACCCAAGGCAGATATACAAGTGTGAAAACAATGCCAGAAAGGTTGTGGTTCATAATAATTGAGGCATGACAATGGGTCAAAGTCATCTGCTGTTATGATTTCAAGGTCAATATTTTTTCATAATGACAGGTAATGCCACCAAATACTAAGGCTTTTAAAATAAACTCAGCATATTAACATTTCCATTTGCGAAGATGAGGTTAATAAGTTCCCACACATTTATGATTAGCCTATACTATAAACTAAATCATAGTTCTTTTTTTCTTCTTTTCTTTTCTTTTCTTTTCTCTTCTCTTCTCTTCTCTTCTCTTCTCTTCTCTTCTCTTCTCTTCTTTTCTTTTCTTTTTTTTCTTTTTTTGGATTGAACATTACCTCAGTCTCTGCCCCATTCATTGTGCCTGCATTCCTTTTTGATGTTTTTTTGTTTGGTTGGTTTTTTGTTTGTTTGTTTGTTTGTTTTTGAGACAGGGTTTCTCTGTATAGCCCTGGGATTAAAGGCATGCACCACCACTGCCCGACACCTGCATTCCTTTTTTTTTTTTTTTTTTTTTTTTTTTTTTTTTTTTTTTTTGTGGTTCTTTCAAGACAGGGTTTCTCTGTGTATCCCTTGCTGTCCTGGACTACTCTCTCTGTAGCCCAGGCTGGCCTCAAACTCAGAAGCCCACCTGCCTCTGCCTCCCTAGTGCTAGGATTAAAGGCATGTGCCTGGACTACTCTCTCTGTAACCCAGGCTGGGCTCAAACTCAGAAATCGACCTGCCTCGGCATCACAAGTACTGGGATTAATGGCGTGCGCCACAATCACACAGCCTAAATCATATTTTAAACAGCAAAGAAACAAGATTCAATATGCACTCTGCAAAGCTTTATTTGTGACACATGAGCATATCTGATCAAGAATCCCAGATTTTGAGAAAGCAAATAAAGAGATCTGCCAGGAATTCAAAGGTATAAGGTCTACATAGTGAGGGTTTGTCTCAAAAATCAACCAAACACAAAACAATCAGTAGTTATGAATCACCATGTAGTGGAATATGAAAGTCACATACATCTGTTTCTTACAAATAAGGCTTTTATGAACATGGTAGAGCATGTATCCTTGTGACATGGTAGAGCATCTTTTGAGTTTATGCACAGGAGTTGTATAGATGGGTCTTCAGATAAAATTATTTTTTAATTTTTTGATGAACTGACACATTGTTTTCCAAAGTGGTTATACCAACTTGCAATCCCAGCAGCAATGGAGGTGTGTTCTACTTTCACCACATCCTTCCCAGCCTCTGCTGTTGCCCAAGATTTTGATCTTAGCCATTTTGATTGATATAAGGTAAAATCTCAGGGTCATTTTGATTTTCATTTTCCTGATGATTAAGATGTTGAACATTTTTTAAGTGCTTCTAGGCCATTCAAGATTCCTCTGTTGAGAATTCTCTGTTTAGCTCTGTACCCCATTTTCAAATTGGGTTATTTGGAATTTTTGGTGTCTAACTTCTTGGATTCTTTATATATTTTCAATATTAACTTTCCATTAGATGTAGGGCCAGAGACAATCTTTCCCTATGTGTAGTTTTGAGTTTGGTCATATTGAGAGTGTCCTTTTATTTACAGAAGCTTTCCAATTTCACAAGGTCCAATTTTTCAATTGTTGATCTTAGAGCCTGGACCATTGGTGTTCTGTTCAAACAGAGGCAGGCAGATCCTTGAGGGATTGACACTAGACTGGTCTACAGAGCTAGTTCTAGACAGTGAGATCTACACAAAGAAACCCTGCTTTGGAAAAAAGGTTATATTTTATTTTGCCAAGGTGTGGTGATACTGAGATGACAAATCTTTTACGTTCAGACTTCATTTTAGAGAACCCAACTTAAGTTTGAACTCAGGTAAACTAACGAGCTGGTATCTAGATTCCAAGTTGCCCTCTCATCTCCAGGTTAAACCTCCAACAAGAACAGCATCTCCAGGTTATACTCCCAACAAAACCAGTATCTCCAGGTTACATACCCAACAAGAAAAATGTCTCCATGTTATTTCTCCAACAAGCATGCACCCCAGGATATAAGCCCGCCCCTGTCCTGATGACTAACAATACAGAGGGGAAGAGAAGTTAAGTCTCTGATATGGCTCCCAGTACCATCCAATTATGTTAAAGGCCACATGAGCTTTCAAATTAGAGGCTTGCTTAAGTACTCTCTGCTTGCTGCTTAATATAAAGCCTTGCCCTGATAGACATTTGGGGATTTTCCCTCCCATGACCAAAACTATTCTGTGTGATAGGGGTGCATTGGGGTGGGGGGCTAGCTAGCTTAACTGAAGTAAAGACCCTGCTGTTAGTTGCATCAGATTGGCTTCTGTGTGTGTTTTGTGGTACTACTAATATTTCCATGGCACAAAAATACAGTAAGAAATAGTTCAGAAGATGCTTGATTTTTCTCCAGGTGTAAACTCTTAAGAGTTTCTTTGAGGTGATATAAAAATAAATAAACAAAAGTATACATTTAATTTGGGTTTTGAGATGCATATGGTTGTGTGGAGTATACTTCCAGGTGGAGGCAAGAGGGTCAGTAGCACATAAACAGTCCTGCTGAACCAAAACTGCAGGGTCTTCAAGACACCAGCCAACATCAGGACAACTGGGAGGAGTCTTGGTGAGGATCCAGTATTGATGGTGTAGCAGAATCCAGAGGCCTAGAACCAGACTTATGTCTCATTACAATGAACCTTTACAAGTGAAGAATTGTGGACAGGGTAGCTTACTGTGTGACACACTGTGACACACTACAGCTACCACAGACTCTTTTCTATGCTTTGTTTTTGTTTTCTTTGTTCATGTTTCTGTTTTCTTTTGGGGAGGGAGGATGCAAAGGCAGAGGGTGGATATGAATGGTCTAGGAGTTGAGTGGGACTGAGAAACTTGCTATACCACTCCTGGGCATTTCTGGGAGACTGGGAGACTGGAGTGTTGAAGTCACCCACAATTATTGTGTTAGGTGCAATGTGTGCTTTGAGCTTTAGTAAAATTTCTTTTATGAATGAGGGTGCCCTTGCATTTGGAGCATAGATGTTCAGAATTGAGAGTTCTTCTTGGTGGATTTTTCCCTTCACCACTAAGAACTGTCCTTTTGTGTCCCTTTTGATAGTCTATGTCTTTTTATTGGGGGAATTGAGACCATTGATGCTAAGAGATATTAAGGAATAGTGATTACTACTTCCCGTTATTTTTGATGTTATTTTTATGTTTGAGTGGCTATCTTCTTTTGGGTTTGATGAAAGAAGGTTGCTATCTTGCTTTTTCCAGGATGTAGTTTCCCTCCTTGTGTTGGCATTTTCCACCTATTATCCTTCGTAGTGCTGGTTTGTGGAAAGATATTGTGTAAATTTGATTTTATCATGGAATATCTTGGTTTCTCCATATATGGTGATTGAGAGTTTTCCTGTGCGGGGGGGGGGGGGAAGGGGGGATAGTAGTCTTGGCGGGCATTTGTGTTCTCTTAGAGTCTGCATGATATCTGTCCAGGATCTTCTAGCTTTCATGGTCTCTGGTGAGAAGTCTGTTGTAATTCTGAGAGGTCTTCCTTTATATGTTACTTGGCCTTTTTCTCTTACTGCCTTTAATATTCTTTCTTTGTTTAGTACATTTGGGGTGCTGCTTATTATGTGTTTTTTCTGAGACACGGATTCTTTGTATAGTCCTGGCTGTCCTGGAACTCACTGTGTAGACCATGTTGGCCTGGAACTCAGAAATATGCCTGCCCTGGCCTCCCAAGTGCTGGGATCAAAGACATGCACCACCACTGCCTGGCTATAAATAGTTTTAAAAATGAAGAATCGTCTTTTTCAATCTCTACACCATTTTCATTTGGATTCTTTAGATTTTAGACGTTTAGTTTTTTTAAGTTCTTCATATATTTTGGATATTAGTCCTCTATCAGATAAGGTATTGGTAACAAAAGTTTTCCATTTCTTTAGGCTGCCACTTTCCCTGAACCTCAGTGTTCTTTGCCTCTTAATAGATTTTCAGTTTCATGCGGTCCCATTTATTAATTGACGATCTATCTATTATTCTTTGGCTTTGTTTTTTGAGACAGCATCTTTACAGAAACACCTGTATTTTTGGCTATCCTGGAGTTGGCTTTCTATATCATGCTGGCCTTGAACTCACAGATTTTCCTGCCTGTGCATTCCAAGTGATGGGATTAAAGGTATGTTCCATAACTGTCAGCAAATGCCAACACCACATGTCCAATCCAGGACTGTTTGATCTGGCCTTTGTTGGTCTTAAAATTATAATTCTCCTGTTGACATGTGAAGCATGTCTAAACTATCCTAGTTCCCAAAAAACCCAATCTAATTCATTCCCATAGCATTTTTGGTGAATTCTTCCCAGTGAAAAGGGATCACTAGTATGTCTGAGACCTCAGCCTATATTCTGATGATAAATAAATTGTGCTTAGCTCTTCTAGCCCTCATGAAAAGACTGGACTATGTACAAATTAGCACCTACAAATACTCTTTTTGGTTTTGTTTATTTGCGTGGTTGCTTATTTTTCTTTTTTAAGACCCATATTTTCCCTGGATGTTTTGAAATGAATTAAACAGACCAGTTTGACATCAAACCCAGAGATTGACCTGCCTCTGCATCCATGTCTGTCTCTGGAAGTAAAGATATACCCAAGCATGCCAGGCTTAAAGTGACATCAAGGCCAGCACCTTAGGAATGTGAGTAATTTACAGCTGTCATTCCAGCCTAGATCGCCTTGAATTCAACGTCACCATTACATTCTTAATAGGACTGTCTTAAAAAAATAAAACCACAGGGACCCAATAATTAATTGGATATGATTGAGAACACACTTGGATATTATGGTTAAGCAGGTTTCTGAGGTAGGAGTATCTCTGTGAGTTCTAGGCCAGAAAGTAACAAGGTCATACAGAAAGGAAGATCTCCTCACAAAAAGGACCAATCAATAACATATATACAATATTTAAACTGGGTACAAGTATAGACTAGGCTGTATGTGATGAGGTATCCTGACAGATCTGAGGGACTTACCTAATCTGGACAATGTTTGAGAGATCTCCAAATCCAGGCAGGGGAAAGCTGATACCCTAGGTTCCAAGACCCTGTGGGCTTCTCACCATGATTTGACTCTTTCTTTTTGTTTCCCTTATGTTTACGAGTGTCTGCCTGCCTGTATTTAATATTTGTGCACCATGTGAGTGCTTGAAGCACATGGAAGCTAGAAAAGGGCAATGTAATCCCTGGGAATAAAGGAAAAGATACTTGAAAAATTGTATCCACAACAGGTCCTCTGGGAGAACAAACAGTATTCTTAACCACTGAGCCACCTCTCAGTTCCTAAATTCAGATTATTACTTTAGTTCAATAAAAACTAAATTTTGTTTCTTATTTTTAGGTTTGATGCTGTAATGCCAGGAAGTGTTAGTGAACCTAAAAAAAAAAAAAAACCAGATAGGAGTTGATCTTTTGAAAACCACAACGGGGTCTTTATTCACAAGATAGATCTTGGGCACTCCACCCCACCTGCCAGCCCTGACACAGTAGGACAGGTGTGATGGAGAGGATCCCAGAACATTGTTTGGGGTAAGTTTTTATAGAAAGCAGCAGGCAAGTCGTGAGTGTGCAAGCATCTAATTTGAAAACTACTGATACCTTAAACATAATTGGCTGTTTCGGGGAGTCAAACCATAAACTTAATTTTTGTTTTTCTCTGCATTGATAGCCATTAGGCAGGGGCAGGCTTGTAATCTGGGACTGCAGATTTGTTGAGGGAATAACCTGGAGACTGGAGTTAGATGTTGGATTTGTTGGTGGTGGGTAGGCTGGCGATGGAAGTGTCATTGCGGGTTAGCCTAGAGTATGGAGCTAGCTTTGGGTTTTTGTTGGGTGGGTAACTAGGATACTAATGTTATTTACCAGCCTGTTAGTTTACCTGAGTTCAAGTTCTCTAAAATGGAGTCTGAACTTAAAAAGCTAGTCTCTCAATGCATGTGAGCATGCCACAGCACTCCTACAGAGGTCAAAAGGAAATTTTACAGACTCAGTGCCCTCCTAACAGAGACTGAAGCCAAGTCCTGACCTGCTACACCATTGCAAAGAAGCTCCATACCTTTGGTCAGTTTGAGATCCAGGTATGGCATGAAAGTGTGTGGGTCAAGGAGACACAGAGGATGATAGGTAGAGTATGGTGGGCAATTAAGGCCATCATGTCCAGTTTGGTCTGGACAGTGTCATGGGAACTTAGCTCCAAGCAGTAAGAAAGGATCCTGGATGAGGCTTTGTTGGTGCAGTGAAAGAACCTGTCCCAGGTCAAGATTCATTATAGTTCATCATCTCTCAAAAAGCCCTTTGGAAGGGTCTAGCATATAGCTCCAGGTTTGACCATACATCTGACATGTATTGAGTTTAATACTCATCACAACATACAGAAATTAAATAATAGTGATGAGTCTATACAGAAAAAAAATTGAAAATAAAAAGTGGTGGAAAATACTCCAGAAAACAGAGATACCTCACAATGTTGCATGGGAGAGTATGCCATTTAATTTATAAATAAAGCAAACTAAATAGCTCGAAATGACCCAAGGATTTTGTGTGTTTTGATTTTATTCAGGTAAGAACCATTTTAGCCTGGGATGCCCTGGCACTCCTTTTGTATACAACTTCTCAAATTCTAGACTTGCTTGCATGTGTGCTACACTAAGCCAGGCTCCTGTCCTGTGGATTTCCTCTGGGCCTCCTGAATCCTGGTAAGCACTCCCATAATCCAGTCCCCACACAGTGATTGCTATATTTTCTCCTGCATGCTCCAGCACTCAGATAAAATGAGATTGACCAAGTGGGTGATGCTTTTTCTTGTGTCCAGTGTGGCTTTGCAATCATTTGGATTTCTTTCTTTCTTTCTTTTTGTTTTCTGACACTGGGGTCTTACAACATAGCCCAGCCATATCTTGAAATCTAGAGCAATCCTATTGCTGTAATGAAAGTATTGATGCTCTTCTAACCATAGCAAAATGCAGAAAGAAGGAAGGGTGTAGGAAGCTGCTAAGTGCTGCACCTTAAAGTTTCTGCCTTCTGTCCCCTCGCTGGCAGAAGGCCCCTGAGTATTTAGAAAGCCTGCTGCTTCTTGCCCCTTCTGCATATAGACCGCCTACCAGCAGTTCCCATGGGGCTTAACCTGATTTGATCTTGGGACAGCATAAAAAGGGTTGGTGGGCACTTCCCGGAAGAAGAAGCTTTGCTCAAGGATCCCGAATAAACTGCTTGGAGGAAGAAAACTTCCTGGTGTCGCATTATCTCTTGCTGGACAAGGGGGGTCTCGACAGAAGGGGGTGAGAGAGGGAAACTGATGTATGCAGAAGGCATGCCATATATTGTCTCGACTATCTCAGACTCACAGCCATTTAGGGTATTCTCATGCAGCCACATGGCTCTATATCTGCTTTGCGGAAACTTACACATCTTGGTTCACTTTTACATTTCAGACAAAGTCTGGATGTGCAGTCATGTAAACACTAGTTAGCAGGGATTCTGCTCATTCCCTAGATTATTGCAATAAAGTCCAGTGTCTCAGAGGACACTTTAATGAATTCAAAATAAAGAGTGATGCCGGACAAATTCTGAGATTCTCCCCAGTCCTTCCTTGGCAACACAATCTATGGAAATAAGAGCCTGGGTAACCTAGGCATATGGCATTGATGCTGTCTCTTTAAGGCCCATGACAGATTACCAGTGTCCTTTTTGCCAGGACAAGAGGCTGATCACATAGACTTTCCAAAGAGGAATAAAATTGAAATGAGCAGGCTATAGTACCTGGTGGCAAAAAGGTTACCTGTGTCTGTATCGGTTCTTGTCAGACTCCACATGCTGAGATGGATGTGTAAGAATCAAAGTGAGCCTTAGCTAGTGAAAGACCCCCAAATGAACATTGAGAATGGAGTTCTATGTGAAATCAAGGGGTTTATTTTTCTAGTGTGCTGGGGTCATCTTACATCCAGAAGAGTGGAGACCCCTTCTCTTCTTTTCATAAACTTTTTATGCATTTTTGAGGGCAGACTATAGCAACAGCAACTAGGCATCTAGTGGTTGTTGGCACTGGTGATCTTTACATTAATTGGCTGGGCAGGGAGGGGAACTCAAGGACCTTCCCTATCTCCAGGTTGCTGGATGATTGGCTGGGCAGGGGAGGAAGACTTTACCTAAGGCCTGGTGGGAAGTTCCATGTCAGGGCTCTCTATTTCACCCTTTTCTTGTGAGTGCTTAGTGCTTCAATTGTGAAGCAATTAACTATAATCTATAAGCAAGTTAACATATAGACAGAAACATTGAGAGGTATATCTTTATAGTGTTGTCTAAGTAGCATCTGCTGTACTCTAATAAAATTAACTAAGCAATTTAAAATGCAAGGTCCAAGGGTTAGCAGCAAAAGTAGGATAATCAAGAGTCCAGCTAGAGTAGTTAACCATAGGGACAAATTAAATCAGGATTCAAACCATCTTTGGTTGTGTTCTCTTTCTCTTTCTTCAGGCCATCCCATTTTGTACTTTAGCCATTGAGTCTTTAACTACCCCTGAGTACTCTATGAAGAAATACCACTTCTCATTGAGTGCAGCACCTCATAAACCTCCTTGTTGAATGAACAATAAGTCTAACCCCATGCAGTTCTGGAGCACCACTTCTGAGGGGGAAGTTAGTGACTTCTGGAGATGAGAGATTGAATTTCAATCCTCTTGATATATATATTCATGGCAGTCTGTAGGCTCTAATAATTTTTTCCCCAGAGGGCAAGTGCTGATGCTCCAGTAGCAGTACCTCCTCTCTCCAGACCCTAGAGCAGGGGAACTGTGAGCACTATGAGGTTTTCTTTTCTGACACTATGTACCCCCATTCCAATGATTCAGGAGTTCCCTATGAGGATGATAAATGAGGTGGGGAACCAGTTGCACTATGACACAGAAATCTTTGATGGTGTTAAAACAGTGGAGTGAACATAAGGAGTCAACCCTGTAGAGCAGGCCCATCATCCATTTTCTGGGGTGATGTAATATATGTCACTCTGTGCTGCTGACCAATGTTGGTTACACAAATGGGAGTGAGAGCTGAGTACCTTTCCCAGACATAGTCCTTTTTCAGATGCAACTTGAAAATTGGGGCCAACGCCATATTTCTGTACCCACTTACAAGTTGTGGAGTCATTAGATGCTGTAATGTATGAATTAAAAGCTATACCTTCATAATAGGGGGAGGTATATGACAACATAACTAACAAGATCTGGTTAGATCAAGTTTAGTCTTTAGTCTTTAGAGGGATATCATTGATCACAAAAAAGGTTTGTTTTTTTTTTTTTTTCAATTAGTTCCCTGTTATGGGAGACTGTCTTGACCTTGCTTCTATAGACTGTAAGGAAGTCAGGAGGAGGGGTGACCCTGGTGGTGAGGGTTATTCCTAACTGGGGAATAGTAAGGATAAATCCTGGGCCTTGTGCAGAAGGGCTGGTTTGGAAGCCATCTTTAGTTCTGTTGGTCCAACTGGGGTCATGAGGGTCTCTGTCTTTAACCTGATAGTAAACAGTAGGTCAGCATCATATCATGTCTGGTACTATCTTAACCCCCAGGAGTTACCAACTCCCAAGTTGTGAGCTTCTTTTCTCTTTGGGGTGAACTATATGGTAATAGTGTTTCAAAAAATGTTAAGGCAGGGACACTCTTCTGTCCAAGTCCCTGACAGATGCTGGTTTCCCCAAGTGACATCAGGATGGATTCCTTAGTGGATGTTTTCTGCCAAACTCTGATATCTCCCACAGCTGCTGCTTATAAGTCCCCTTCCCTTCAAGGCCCTGCTTACTGTGACCAAGTCCCAGTTAGAGATGTGTTTCCAGTTAATGTACCTTGAGGTTTCACAACTCTAAGCAACACAGAAAAAAAGTTCTTTGGTCCTCTGCATCAATGAGCCATAGACCTGAATCTCCCATTCTGGGGTCACACATAAATTAGAACCTGATGAAGGTTATCGCTTAGCTGGGGAAATCCACAACCTGTGTTCCTATCCCATACTCCCCTGCATGTGCAAGGTGTCAGTGAGCTTGAAGTTTTTTCCATGGCACTCAGGCAGCCTCCCCCCACTCCATTTATCCCAGGTGTCCAGTCTGCCTGCCAGGCTACACAGATCAGAGGATAAAGTAGGCCAACAAGTATTTGGAGGGTATTCCCCAGTGTTTGACCAGACCATATCCCTGGTGGCTAGGACTACCTGCCAGGTTAGTCTTGGAGGTTGATGAGGGCTGCCTGGCCTGGCTCGAGTCTTCTAGGCAAGGAGTCCAAGCACAGTGGTCAGGAAGAAGAAGCCTGATCACTTGGCCATCTGGAGAGTTTAAGCTTCAATATATTTGAGGTTTGCTGTGCTTTCCAGTGTGACGATACTCAACCGATGTAGGTCCACTACCCAATTTTCCATGGGTGATGTGGACCCTGGCAGCAACTCCATCTACCTTGACAGTAGTTGGCATGGTTTGCAACATGACATACAGTCCTTTCCACCTGGAGTCTAGTGTTCCTGCTAGATGTCTCCAGATGTAGTCCACATTCCCTGATTGGACGTGGTGTATGGATGATGTTCCTGGGGCATACAGGGCAGAGATTTGTGGCCATAGATTCTCTTGAACAACAATGTTTGTTGAGTTCTTAAAGCCTTCGGGCAATCTAGTCCAAGTCAACTGCCCTGTGATCCATTTATCAGGGAATTTCCATTCAAAGGGAAAAGATTCTTTACTCTTGGCTGCTAGTGGAAGACAGAAAAAAGACATCTTTTTAAAAAATTTTTTAAAATTTTTTTTATTCGATATAATTTATTTACATTTCAAATGATTTCCCTTTTCTAGCCCCCCCACTCCCCGAAAGTCCCGTAAACGCCCTTCTCTTCCCCTGTCCTCCCACCCACCCCTTCCCACTTCCCCGTTCTGGTTTTGCTGAATACTGTTTCACTGAGTCTTTCCAGAACCAGGGGCCACTCCTCCTTTCTTCTTGTACCTCATTTGATGTGTGGATTATGTTTTGGGTATTCCAGTTTTCTAGGTTAATATCCACTTATTAGTGAGTGCATACCATGATTCACCTTTTGAGTCTGGGTTACCTCACTTAGTATGATATTCTCTAGCTCCATCCATTTGCCTAAGAATTTCATGAATTCATTGTTTCTAATGGCTGAATAGTACTCCATTGTGTAGATATACCACATTTTTTGCATCCACTCTTCTGTTGAGGGATACCTGGGTTCTTTCCAGCATCTGGCAATTATAAATAGGGCTGCTATGAACATAGTAGAACATGTATCCTTATTACATGGTGGGGAGACTTCTGGGTATATGCCCAGGAGTGGTATAGCAGGATCTTCTGGAAGTAAGGTGCCCAGTTTTCGGAGGAACCGCCAGACTGATTTCCAGAGTGGTTGTACCAATTTGCAACCCCACCAGCAGTGGAGGAGTGTTCCTCTTTCTCCACACCCTCTCCAACACCTGCTGTCTCCTGAATTTTTAATCTTAGCCATTCTGACTGGTGTAAGATGAAATCTCAGGGTTGTTTTGATTTGCATTTCCCTAATGACTAATGAGGTTGAGCATTTTTTAAGATGCTTCTCCGCCATCCGAAGTTCTTCAGGTGAGAATTCTTTGTTTAACTCTGTACCCCATTTTTTAATAGGGTTGTTTGGTTTTCTGGAGTCTAACTTCTTGAGTTCTTTATATATATTGGATATTAGCCCTCTATCTGATGTAGGATTGGTGAAGATCTTTTCCCAATTTGTTGGTTGCCGATTTGTCCTCTTGATGGTGTCCTTTGCCTTACAGAAACTTTGTAATTTTATGAGGTCCCATTTGTCAATTCTTGCTCTTAGAGCATACGCTATTGGTGTTCTGTTCAGAAACTTTCTCCCTGTGCCGATGTCCTCAAGGGTCTTCCCCAGTTTCTTTTCTATTAGCTTCAGAGTGTCTGGCTTTATGTGGAGGTCCTTGATCCATTTGGATTTGAGCTTAGTACAAGGAGACAAGGATGGATCAATTCGCATTCTTCTGCATGCTGACCTCCAGTTGAACCATCACCATTTGTTGAAAAGGCTATCTTTTTTCCATTGGATGTTTTCAGCCTCTTCGTTGAGGATCAAGTGGCCATAGGTGTGTGGGTTCATTTCTGGATCTTCAATCCTGTTCCATTGATCCTCCTGCCTGTCACTGTACCAATACCATGCAGTTTTTAACACTATTGCTCTGTAGTATTGCTTGAGGTCAGGGATACTGATTCCCCCAGATTTTCTTTTGTTGCTGAGAATAGTTTTAGCTATCCTGGGTTTTTTGTTGTTCCAGATGAATTTGATAATTGCTCTTTCTAACTCTGTGAAGAATTGAGTTGGAATTTTGATGGGTATTGCATTGAATCTGTATATTGCTTTTGGCAAAATGGCCATTTTAACTATATTGATTCTACCGATCCATGAGCATGGGAGGTTTTCCCATTTTTTGAGGTCTTCTTCCATTTCCTTCTTCAGAGTCTTGAAGTTCTTGTCATACAGATCTTTCACATGTTTGGTAAGAGTCACCCCAAGATACTTTATACTGTTTGTGGCTATTGTGAAGGGGGTCATTTCCCTAATTTCTTTCTCAGCCTGCTTATCCTTTGAGTATAGGAAGGCCACTGATTTGCTTGAGTTGATTTTATAACCTGCCACTTTGCTGAAGTTGTTTATCAGCTGTTGGAGCTCAGTAGTGGAGTTTTTTGGGTCACTTATGTAGACTATCATGTCATCTGTAAATAATGATAGTTTGACTTCTTCCTTTCCAATTTGTATCCCTTTGACCTCCTTATGTTGTCGAATTGCCCGAGCTAGTACCTCAAGTACAATATTGAAAAGATAAGGAGAAAGGGGGCAGCCTTGTCTGGTCCCTGATTTCAGTGGGATTGCTTCAAGTTTCTCTCCATTTAGTTTGATGCTGGCTACCGGTTTGCTGTATATTGCTTTTACTATGTTTAGGTATGGGCCTTGAATTCCTGTTCTCTCCAAGACTTTAAGCATGAAAGGATGCTGAATTTTGTCAAATGCTTGTTCAGCATCCAATGAAATGACCATGTGGTTTTGTTCTTTGGGTTTGTTTATGTAGTGGATTGTATTGATGGATTTCCGTATATTGAACCAACCCTGCATTCTCGGGATAAAGCCTACTTGATCATGGTGGATGATCGTTTTGATATGTTCTTAGATTCGGCTGGCAAGAATTTTATTGAGTCTTTTTGCATCGATGTTCATAAGGGAAATTGGTCTGAAGTTCTCTTTCTTTGTTGGATCTTTGTGTGGCTTTGGTATCAGCATAATTGTGGCTTCGTAGAAGGAATTGGGTAGTGTTCCTTCTGTTTCTATTTTGTGGAATAGTTTGAAGAGTATTGGTGTTAACTCTTCTTTGAAGGTCTGGTAGAATTCTGCACTGAAGCCATCTGGTCCTGTGCTGTTTTTGGTTGGAAGACTTTCTATGACTCCTTCTATTTCTTTAGGCATTATGGGACTGTTTAGATGGTCTAGTTGGTCCTGATTTAATTTTGGTATTTGGTATCTGTCAAGGAAATTGTCCATTTCCTCCAGATTCTCCAGTTGTGTTGAGTACAGGCTCTTGTAGTAGGATCTGATGATTTTTTGGATTTCCTCAGTTTCCGTTGTTATATCTCCCTTTTCATTTCTAAGTTTGTTAATTTGGATACTTTCTCTGTGCCCTTTGGTCAGTCTGGCTAAAGGTTTATCTATCTTGTTGATTTTCTCAAAGAACCAGCTCCTGGTTTTGTTGATTTTTTGTATGGTTCTCTTTGTTTCTACTTGATTGATTTCAGCCCTGAGTTTGATTTCCTGCCTTCTACTCCTCCTGGGTGAAATAGCTTCTTTTTGTTCTAGGGCTTTCAGGTGTGTCATTAAGCTGGTAATGTATGCTCTCTCCATTTTCTTTTTGGAGGCACTCAGGGCTATGAGTTTTCCTCTTAGCACTGCTTTCATTGTGTCCCATAGATTTGGGTATGTTGTGTTTTCATTTTCATTGTGTTCTAAAAAGTCTTTAATTTCTTTCTTTATTTCTTCCTTGACCAAGGTATCATTGAGTAGAGTATTGTTCAGTTTCCATGTGTATGTGGGGTTTCTGTTGTTTCTGTTGCTATTGAAGACCACTTTTACTCCATAGTGATCAGATAGGAGGCATGGGATTAGTTCTATCTTCTTATATTTGTTGAGGTCTGTCTTGTGACCAATTATATGCTCGATTTTGGAGAAGGTACCATGAGGTGCTGAGAAAAAGGTATATTCTTTTGTTTTAGGATAGAATGTTCTATATATATCTGTTAAATCTAATTGGTCCAAAGCTTCAATTAGTTTCATTGTGTCCCTGTTTAGTTTCTGTTTTCCTGATCGGTCCATTGAGGAAAGTGCAGTGTTGAAGTCACCCACAATTATTGTGTTAGGTGCAATGTGTGCTTTTAGTTTTAATAAAGTTTCTTTTATGAAAGAGGGTTCCCTTGCATTTGGGGCATAGATGTTCAGGATTGACAGTTCTTCTTTTTGTATTTTTCCTTTGACCAGCAAGAAGTGTCCCTCAGAGTCTCTTTTGATGACTTTGGGTTGAAAGTCAATTTTATCTGATATTAAAATGGCTACTCCAGCTTGTTTCCTGAGACCATTTGCTTGTAAAATTGTCTTCCAGCCTTTTACTCTAAGGTAGTGTTTGTCTTTGACCCTGAGGTGTGTTTCCTGTAAGCAGCAAAATGTAGGGTCCTGTTTGCGTATCCAGTCAGTTAGTCTGTGTCTTTTTATTGGGGCATTAAGTCCATTGATGTTAAGAGATATTAAGGAATAGTGATTGTTACTTCCTATCATTTTTGACGTTATTTTTAAAATTTGATTGCTTAACTTCTTTTGGGTTTGATGAAAGGTTACTATCTTGCTTTTTCCAGGGTGAAGTTTCCCTCCTTGTATTGGTGTTGTCCTCCTATTATCCTTTTTAGGGCTGGGTTTGTGGATAGATATTGGGTAAACTTGGTTTTGTCATGAAATATCTTAGTTTCTCCATCTACGGTGATTGAGAGTTTTGCTGGATATAGTAGTTTTGTTTGGCATTTGTGTTCTCTTAGAGTCTGCATGAGATCTGCCCAGGACCTTCTAGCCTTCATAGTCTCCGGTGAAAAGTCTGCTGTGATTCTGATAGGTCTTCCTTTATATGTTACTTGGCCTTTTTCTCTTACTGCCTTTAGTATTCTTTCTTTGTTTAGAACATTTGGTGTTTTGATTATTATGTGACGGGAAGTATTTCTGTTCTGGTCCAGTCTGTTTGGAGTTCTGTAGGCTTCTTGTATATTCATGGGCATCTCTCTCTTTAGGTTAGGGAAGTTTTCTTCCATAATTTTATTGAAGATATTTGCTGGCCCTTTAAGTTGTAGATCTTCACTCTCATCTATGCCTATAATCCTTAGGTTTGGTCTTCTCATTGTGTCCTGGATTTCCTGAATATTTTGGGTTACAAGCTTTTTGCATTTTGCATTTTCTTTAACTGTTGAGTCCATGGTTTCTATGGAATCTTCAGCATCTGAGATTCTTTCTTCTATCTCTTGTATTCTGTTGTTGATATTTGCATCTCTGTCCCCTGATTTCTTCCCAAGGCTTTCTATCTCCAAAGTTGTCTCCCTTTGAGTTTTCTTAGTTGTTTCTACTTCTGATTTTAGATCCTGCATGGTTTTGCTTAGCTCCTTCACTTGCATGTTTGTGTTTTCCTGTAATTCTTTAAGAGATTTTTATGTTTCCTCTTTCATGAGCTCAGCCTGTTGACCAAAGTTCTCCTGTATTTCTTTAAGACATTTTTGTGTTTCCTCTTTCATGACCTCAGCCTGTTGACCAAAGTTCTCCTGTATTTCTTTAAGTGTTTTTTGCATTTCCTCCTTGTTGACTTTTGTATTCTCCTGGATTTCTTTCAATGATTTTTGTGTTTCCCTTGCAAGGGCTTCTAACTTTTGAAAACACAAGATTGTTCTCACAGCTTGTGAATGAGTTTTTCATCTGCTAAAGGTTTCAAGTACGCTTTTCTCCTCTTATGATTTTTATAAATTTAGTGTGTTTCAATAAAAGCATCCTTCCATGAAGATATTGTCCCCATCTGTTGACTGCACATATACAAGTGTTGACTTACTGGGATGTTGGTATGTCTCTATCAGAGCACAGAGCCTAATGATTCCCAGCATTTCTGTATCTGTGTCCAGTTTCTTCATTCCTCATCACCATAATTAGGTCAGTCTCAGGTTTGTGCATTTCCGTTCAGTAACTGGTCTCATAAATGGGAGCTAAAGCACAGGGCTTCACAAAGTGCTCAATGTTTGGGATACAAATTTGTATGTAGTACATTCAGATCAGAAAAACTGAGTTAGATATGGAGAACAATGGGATGAGGGGACAGGTTTCTTCAGCTGTCAAGAATATGAGGACCTAGTGAATCCCAAGGCAGCCACATTTCAGGATCTATGTCCTTGTATTTAACCTTTGCTGGAAGACATGGTTTGCGGCATATGAACACTTAGACACCTGATATCAAAATGAGAAAGGCATGATGTGACCTTAATCTATTTACTTCTTTAAACTTCCAGAACAGTTTTTATGTTGACTAAGAAGAGTTTCACTTAGAGAAATATGTCCTAACACCATCCCCTGGTCCCCTGTGACAGGTCTTCATGGGGGTGGGTCTCCCAACCTTCATCTGTAGAGCAGATCCTTTATGATATTGAGGTGACTTACAGCAGGCTGTGGAGAAGAGGATTTCTCTATGGAACTCATCACCATCTCCTTCCTCACTTCAGTTCATCTCTTTAACCTCCAGGCAGGTCACTGTGTCTGGACCTAATTCCACGAAGCTCTGCCTCACTTTCTTAGAGGTCTTGTTTTCCTCTCTAGGATCCCTGGAGAGCTGAGGTTAAATATGTGCACATCCATGCCAGGCTATTTTCTCTTTAAAAAGTGTACCATGATGTTCTTTTTCAGATTCTGTGAATAGCCTGAGACAATTTAAAATCATGAGTTTACTGAAGGGAAGACCATAGAGAATGAACAATGTTTCCGGCTGGAGCCAGGAATGAACTATTAGATATGTATACTCAGAGTCAGTCCAAGATACCCTCATATCAAGTTCTCAGCACAAAGGAGATCTATTTGCCTTAGAGGGACAAAGGGCAAGGGACATGAGACAACAGGAGATAGGAGACAAAGCAGAAGTAGAAGAGAACAAGGGAAAAGCTAAAGGAGTAGTCGTCCTTGGGGGGCCAGCAGGATCAAGGAGTATAAGTTATAGATAGGGCAACGGCATGTTATAGAGGTAAAATTCAAACCTTGTGTGATAAGGTGTTTAATTGGTGTGGATAATTACATAAGCCAAAGGAGACTTTTGATTGCTAGACTTGAAAGCTCAGCTTTGGTAGACATTCTCAAGAAGGGAACTGTCCATATAAAGCAAGGGACCTTGGGGGCTACCTTTAGAAATGTACTCTGTTTTCTGTAAGGCACAAGGATGTGGAACAAGGAACAGTGCAGCCAGCGCCATGTTTGCTGTTGTCAGGCTGGCAACAGTTCCATCAATGAAACAGGAGTGTTTGTGAGAGTAGGAGTTTCAATTAATCTACAGATCACGACCATGTATCAAAAAAAAAAAAAAAAAAAAAAGAAAGAAAAAGAAAAACTAAAAAAATCTTCCCCCAAACAAAGTACAAACATAGCACATCACTCAATTTACTAATGAGTAAATTGACTAAATAAATAAGACTCTGCTGTGGGGAATAATACACTGAATGGTCCTCTGGAGTTTCAGGCTAGTGTGGACTTTTCTGCTTTCACAAAGGGAACTTCAGCAATGGAGATAATGAAAATCAAGCCAAGCAACATGGGTTTGGGACAGAAGCAACCTATCAGAAGGAAAGTTTTGGTTGTAAGTTTGAGCATGGAGGGAGAACAGTTAGGGTTTAATAAGCCTGGTTCTTGGTTTTCATTCACATTGTACTGTATTAAAGGCTAAAATAATATATATGGGATTTGGATAAAATTTTGTGACTTTCAATAGATGGTTGCAGAAGATTTTTTTAAAGAAATAATGTGAAAGACTCTTAAAATTAGTTTGATAAATCTTTATATGTACTTGCATGAAAAGGAATGTATTTTCTTTTTTTTAAAATATTTTTATTTCTATATTCTTTGTTTACATTCCAAATGATTTCCCCTTTCCCAGATCCCCCCTCCCCATATGTCCCATGAACCTTCTTCTCTCTATCCATTCTCCAATGACCTCCCTCCTTTTTCCCTCTGTCTTTATATTCCCCTCCAATGCTAGATCAATCCTTTCCAGGATCAGGACCTTCTCCATACTACTTCATGGGAGTCATTTGTTATGCGATTTGTGCCTTGGGTATTCAGGGCTTCTGGGCTAATTAATATCCACTTATCAGGGATTACATTCCATGTGTATTCTTTTGTGACTGGGTTACCTCACTTAGGATGATATTTTCCAGATCAAACCATTTGCCTAAAAATTTTGTGAATTCATTGTTTCTAATTGCTGAGTAGTATTCCATTGTGTAAATATACCACATTTTCTGTATCCATTCCTCCTTTGAGGGAACATCTAGGTTCTTTCCAGCTTCTGGCTATTATAAATAAGGCTGCTATGAACATAATGGAGCATGTGTCTTTATTGCATGCCGGGGAATCCTTTGGATATATGCCCAGGAGAGGTATAGCAGGGTCCTCCAGAAGTGTCATGTCCAGTTTTCTGAGGAACTGCCAGACTGATTTCCAAAGTGGTTGTACCATCTTACAGTCCCACCAGCAGTGGAAGAGTGTTCCTCTTTCTCCACATCCTCGCCAACACCTGCTGTCTCCTGAGTTTTTGACCTTAGCCATTCTGACTGGTGTAAGGTGAAATCTCAGGGTTGATTTGATCTGCATTTCCCTAGTGACTAATGAGGAATGTATTTTCAATTACAAATCACACATGGATGTTTAGGTATAATCTGAACAGAAATAAAGATCTTTGTCAAAAGAAAAATAAAGGATGAAATTTTATCGAATATATTTGGAACTGTCTTAAACACTAGGCGTGGTAGCACATGCAATTTGTTCCAATATTTTTCAGAAAGAAGCATGGAGATTTCAATGGCTTGGGGGCCAGCCTAATCTAAGTAGTGAGTTCTAGCCAGAGCTAATTTAGTGAGGCCTTTTCTCAACGATAACAACAACAGTGGCAGCAGCAGCAGCAGCAGCAGCAGCAACAACAACAACAACAAAGATACAAAACACTGTATTTACAATCAAAATCACTGTCTTCATCCAGTTCTTCTCAAAAGACCCTGAATTTGAGCTGTTCTGTCACATCTCCTTCTAATGATTCTAGATCTGACAGAGTATCACAGTGGAGAAAAGTGGTCTACAGGCAATGAGGGCTGATAACCCAGGACCAGGCAGTGAGTCTCAGATACTCTACACCCAGAGTCTTCTCTTATTCTGAAGCATTGAGACACCTCTGTCTCATAAATTTCCCCCTGGATCTACCTGAAAACCAAAACCTGCCAGTTTATTGAATTAACTGAATCATACCAATAGTAAATATATTTTGTTTACTGTCTAGGTGGATGATATTTCCTATATGAAAAACAAAATACTCAAGAATTTTCTGAACTTTAAGAGCCTGCTCATAAAATCCCTGCCCAACACTGTTTTCTTTCATTTATTTAGTTGCTACTTCTTTACTTTGTTTTAGATGTATCTTTGAGACACAGTCCCTTTCTAAGGCTTAAATTTATTTCAAACATGATCTCTCAGGAATCCTCCTACCTCAACTTTCTTCCTAGTAGAATGATAGCCTCCCCACCTAATTGAGTTTTATTTGCCCACATAATTTTGAGAGTAAATCAAGTTTGTATTGCTTTATCTTTGATATTAGGGACATCTACACCGAATCTCCTGAAAAAAATGAGAGAAACTTGTAGGAACATCTTGTTACAACTATGAAATATGTTCTGAAATATATAATACCTAAGTTGGGAGCTCTGTCATCCATTTGCTATGTTAGCTACTCAAAAGATTGAGGCTTGCATCCATTAATAGTAGGCAATCCCATTCTCGATATGTAGACAGAATAGGAAGAGATTTTTTTTTAAATTACTACCTCAAGGGCCATTTTCTACAGAATTGAATTATCTGAAAAGATTAGATATGCCTGTCATTCCAGAACTCAAGTGTTTGTGGCAGGAATATCAGAAATTCAAGCACCAGTTTGGCTATCTAGCAAGGCTGCAGCCAGCCTGGGCTTTCCTAATATATTTCTCAAAACAATTTTAAAACTCTGTTAGAAGAGAGACAGAACCATTGGATCTATATCAGAAAGGGTCAAAATCATCATCAAGGATTCACCAGGTGTGCCAAGAGAACAAGGAGACTCAAACACTGATTGGGGGTGGTCAGGAGTTTCCAGGGAGGTGGAATGGATTGGGGGAATCCCAGCTTAACCTCCCCCATCTAATGCCACAGATAAGGGTCCTCTTCTAACTGGCTCCTCTCCCCATCCCCATGTCTAGTTTTTCTCAAGGGGACGTGGTTTGGGGACTTAGGAAGAGGTTGTAGTGTGAGTAGGCCCCAGGAAGCAGAAGGGCACTGTGATGGAGGGCCCCCCATTTCACATGCACTTTGAACACTGTTCTCCTAGGGAGCAGAAACTGGGAAAGCCAGCTGAAACAGGCCTACCTCCAAGTCTGGATTATAGGAGGAAGGGGTTAATGTTGGGGGCTGGGGGACCTGAAGGCATCATCGGGGGCAGGCCATGGCCTCTACCAAGAAGGGAGATGTAGTTGGGTGGCACTCCAGGAACTAGGGGTACAGAAATGAGTCAGGTCTGGTTCACCAAGAAGTCTAAGTCCACTAGGGCTTTGTTTTGGCCTAGGAATGACTCCCTGTTGGGCGCTGGGGGTGAAGAGTTGTGGTTGCAGCAGGTGAGGGCTCCCCACATACTCAGCCAGAGATGCCCCAATCCAACTCATGTCAAATGTCCCAGGGCTGAGAGCAGGTACCTCTCCTTTGAGCAACTCAAATTCTCCTGTGCTGTGCTTAGAGGTTGACATGGCAATGGGGAGTTGCTTCCCAAATCACGCCACTTCCAAATCATGCTTACGATCTTGGAAAAGGTCACAACATTGTAGGTGAGGTCAGCAATCTTTGACATGAGGAAGTTGGATGGTCCCAAGGGAACATTACTTGTGGCCTCCTGGACCTTGATCTCAGCTTCTGAGTAGATGTGGATAATATTCTTCTTCTGACACAGAAGTGATGTGGTAGACATTGTGCCCAGTAGTGGTGTCAAGGGGCACCAGTCCCCTGGGTTATGCAGGGATGATGTGACTCACAAAGGGAGACCACAATGGATGTTGATAGATTACCACATCTCTGCCCATTTACAAAGGGATCCTGGGGGTCATGATTGTCAGCCCCATTCCCCCTTTCATCCTTGTTGTTGTGGGGCACACCGAGCTGCAGGAAGCAGAAGTGACGATTTGTACATGTATAGAAGCATGGCGAAGGCCCCAACCCACCTTGCCCCACCCTGTGGCCCTAAAGGGGCACAGAAAGCCACATTTAATGTTTTTATTTATGTCGCATGGAGAGTTTTGGAGGGTAGAATTTATTTTTCTGTTCTATATGTATATAAGCATTTTTTCTTTAAGTTATGTACATTTTCTCCAATATCATTGTTGAAAATATTTTCTGGACATTTGAGCTGAGAGTATTTTTTTTTCTTGATACCTATTATTTTTAGATTTGGTCTTTTCACAGTGTCCAAATTTCTTGGATATTTTGTGTCAGGAACTTTTCCTTAAACAATGTATCAATTTCTTCTATCATACCTCTTACACCTGAGAATCTCTCTTCTATATCTTCTGTTCTTTTGTTGATGATTTCATCTATATAGAGGTCGTGTTACTAAGCTGGATTTTTTATTTCCAGTTTGTTTTCTTCATCTCTTCTACATCCATTTTCAGGGATTAAACAATTTTCTTTTTTTAATATTCTACATTTTTTGTTTACATTCTAAATGAAATCTCCTTTCCTGGTTCCCCACCTCCCCATAAATCCCATAAAAACCTCTTCCATCTGGTTATTCTCCAATCAACCCCCTCCCACTTCTCTGTCCTGGGAATACCTTACATTGCTGCATCAAGCCTTTCAAGGATCTGGGCCCTCTCCTTTCTTCTTCTTGGGAATCATTTTATATGTTAATTGTGTCTTGGGTATTCAGAGCTTCTGGGCCAATATTCACTTATTAGTGACTGCATTCCATGTGTGTTCTTTTGTAATTGGGTTACCTCACTTAGCATGATATTTTCCAGTTCCAACCATTTGCCTAAGAATTTCATGAATTCATTGTTTTTAATTGCTGAGTAGTATTCCATTGTGTAATTATACCACATTTTCTGTATCCATTCCTCCATTCAGGGACATATGGGTTCTTTCCAGTTTATGATTATTATAAATATGGCTGCTATGAGCATAGTGGAGCATGTGTCCTTATTGCATGCCGGGGAATCCTTTGGGTATATGCCCAGGAGTGGTATAGCAGTGTCCTCCGGAAGTGTTATGCACAGTTTTCTGATTTCCAGAGTGGTTGTACTAGGTTCTAATCCCACCAGCAGTGGAGGAGTGTTCCTCTTTCTCCATATTCTCACCAACAACTGCTGTCTCCAGAGTTTTTAATCTTAGCCATTCCGAGTGGTGTGAGGTGAAATCTAAGGGTTGTTTTAATTTGTATATCCCTAATGACTAATCATGTTGAACATGTCTTTTTTTTTTCTTTTGGATTTGTTATTTTGAGACAGGGTTTCTCTGTATAGCCCTAGCTGTCCTGGAACTCACTATGTAGACCAGGCTGGCCTTGAACTCAGAAATCTGCCTGCCTCTGCCTCCCAGAGTGCTGGGATTACAGGCATGTGCCACCACTGCCTGGCTTGAACATTTCTTAAGGTGCTTCACACCCATTTGAAAATCTTCAGGTGAAAATTCTTTGTTTAGCTCTGTACCCCATTTTTTAATAGTGTTATTTGGCTCTCTGTAGTCTAACTTCTTGAGTTCTTTGTATATATTGGATATTAGACCTCTGTCAGATGTAAGGTTGGTGAAGATCTTTTCCCAATTTGTTTGCTGTCGTTTTGTCAGATTGACAGTGTCCTTTGCCTTACAGAAACTTTGTAATTTTATGACGTTCCATTTGTCAATTCTTGATCTTAGAGCATAAACTATTAATTTTCAGTTCAGGAAGGTTCCCCCTCTGCCTATCTCCCCAGTTTCTTTTCCAGTAGTTTCAGTGTGTCTGGTTTTCTGTGGAGGTCCTTGATTGACTTGGAGTTGAACTTAGTACCACAAGATAAGAATGGATACTGACCTCCAGTTGAACCAGCACCAATTGTTGAAAAGACTATCTTTTCCCACTGGATGGTTTTAGCTACTTTGTCAAAGATCAAGTGACCATAGGTGTATGGGTTCATTTCTGGGTCTTCAATTCTATTCCATTGATCTACCTGCCTGTCACTGTCCCAATACCATGCAGTTTTTAACACTGTTGCTCTGTAGTATTGCTTGGGGTCTGGGATACTGATTCTCCCAGAAGTTCTATTACTGTGGAGAATCATTTTAGCTATAATGTTTTTTTTTTTTTTTGTTTGTTTTTGTTATCCAGATGAATTTGAGAATTGCTCTTTCTTTCTTTTTTTCTTTTTTATTCGATATATTTTTTATTTACATTTCAAATGATTTCCCCTTTTCTAGCCTCCCACTACCCGAAAGTCCCATAAACCCCCCTCCCTCCCCCTGTTCTCCCACCCAGTCCTTCCCACTTCCCTGTTCTTATTTTGCCCTATACTGCTTCACTGAGTCTTTCCAGAACAAGGGGCCACTCCTCTGTTCTTCTTGTACCTCATTTGATGTGTGGATTTTGTTTTGGGTATTACAGTTTTCTAGGTTAATATCCACTTATTAGTGAGTGAATACCATGATTCATCTTTTGAGTTTGGGTTATCCCACTTAGTATGATGTTCTCCAGCTCCATCCATTTGTCTAAGAATTTCATGAATTCATTGTTTCTAATGGCTGAATAGTACTCCACATATATATATATATATATATATATATATATATATATATATATCACCTTTTTTTTTTTGCATCCACTCTTCTGTTGAGGGATACCTGGGTTCTTTCCAGCTTCTGGCAATTATAAATAGGGCTGCTATGAACTTAGTGGAGCATGTATCCTTATTACATGCTGGGGAATACTCTGGGTATATGCCCAGGAGTGCTATAGCAGGATCTTCTGGAAGTGAGGTGCCTAGTTTTCTGAGGAACTGCCAGACTGATTTCCAGAGTGGTTGTACCAATTTGCAACCCCACCAGCAGTGGAGGAGTGTTCCTCTTTCTCCACATCCTTGCCAACACCTGCTGTCTCCTGAATTTTTAATCTTATCCATTCTGACTGGTGTAAGGTGAAATCTCAGGGTTGTTTTGATTTGCATTTCCCTAATGACTAATGAAGTTGAGCATTTTTTAAGATGCTTCTCAGCCATCCGAAGTTCTTGAGGTGAAATTTCTTTGTTTAACTCTGTACCCCATTTTTTAATAGGGTTATTTGGTTTTCTGGAGTCTAACTTCTTGAGTTCTGTATATATATTGGATATTAGCCATCTATCTGATGTAGAGTTGGTGAAGATCTTTTCCCAATTTGTTGGTTGCCGATTTGTCCTTTTGATGGTGTCCTTTGCTTTACAGAACCTTTGTAATTTTATAAGGTCCCATTTCTCAATTCTTGATCTTAGAGCATACGCTATTGGGGATCTGCTCAGAAACTTTTGCCCCTGTACCGATGTCCTCAAGGGTCTTCCCCAGTTTCTTTTCTATTAACTTCAGAGTGTCTGGCTTTATGTGGAAGTCCTTGATCCATTTGGAGTTGAGCTTAGTACAAGGAGACAAGGATGGATCAATTCACATTCTTCTGCATGAAAGGGCACAGAGAAAGTATCCAAATAAACAAAATTAGAAATGAAAAGGGGGATATAACAACAGAAACTGAGGAAATCCAAAAAATCATCAGATCCTACTACAAAAGGCTATACTCAACACAACTTGAGAATCTGGAGGAAATGGACAATTTCCTTGACAGATACCAAGTACCAAAATTAAATCAGGACCAAATAGATCATCTAAACAGTCCCATAACCCCTAAAGAAATAGAAGGGGGTCATAGAAAGTCTTCCAACCAAAAAAAGCATAGGACCAGATGGCTTCAGTGCAGAATTCTATCAGACCTTCAAAGAAGACCTAACACCAATATTCTTCAAAGTATTCCACAAAATAGAAACAGAAGGAACACTACCCAATTCCTTCTACGAAGCCACAACTACACTGATACCAAAACCACACAAAGATCCAACAAAGAAAGAGAACTTCAGACCCATTTCCCTTATGAACATCGATGCAAAAATACTCAATACAATTCTTGCCAACCGAATCCAAGAACACATAAAAATGATCATCCACCATGATCAAGTAGGCTTTATCCTGGGAATGCAGGGTTGGTTCAATATACAGAAATCCAACAATGCAATCCCCTACATAAACAAACTCAAAGAAAAAAAACAAATGGTCATTTCATTGGATGCTGAAAAAGCATTTGACAAAATTCAGCATCCTTTCATGCTTAAAGTCTTGGAATGAACAGGAATTCAAGGCCCATACTTAAACATAGTAAAAGCAATATACAGCAAACCGGTAGCCAGCATCAAACTAAATGGAGAGAAACTTGAAGCAATCCCACTAAAATCAGGGACTAGACAGGGCTGCCCCCTTTCTCCTTATCTTTTCAATATTGTACTTGAGGTACTAGCTCGGGCAATTAGACAACATAAGGAAGTCAAAGGGATACAAATTGTGAAGGAAGAATTCAAAATATTATTTGCAGATGATATGATACCTAAGTGACCCAAAAAACTCCACTAGAGAACTCCTACAGCTGATAAACAACTTCAGCAAAGTGGCAGGTTATAAAATTAACTCAAGCAAATCAGTAGCCTTCCTATACTCAAAGGATAAGCAGGCTGAGAAAGAAATTAGGGAAATGACACCCTTCACAATAGCCACAAACAGTATAATGCACCTTGAGGTGACTCTTACCAAACATGTGAAAGATCTGTATGACAAGAACTTCAAGACTATTTAGAAGGAATATGGAAGAAAACCTCAAAAAATGGAAAAATCTGCCATGCTCATGGATCGGCAGGATTAATATAGTTAAAATGGCCATTTTGCCAAAAGCAATATACAGATTCAACGCAATACCCATCAAAATCCCAACTCAATTCTTCACAGAGTCAGAAAGAGTGACTCTCAAATTCATCTGGAATAACAAAAATCCCAGGATAGCTAAAACTATTCTCAACAACAAAAGAAATTCTGGGGGAATCAGTATCCCTGACTTCAAGCAATACTACAGAGCAATAGTGTTAAAAACTGCATAGTATTGGTATAGTGACAGGCAGGTGGATCAATGGAACAGGATTGAAGATCCAGAAATGAACCCACACACCTATGGCCACTTGATCCTCGACAAAGGGGCTGAAAACATCCAATGGAAAAAAGATAGCCTTTTCAACAAATGGTGGTGGTTCAACTGGAGAATTGCTCTTTCTAACTCTATAAAGAACTGAGTTGGGATTTTGATGGTGATTGCATTGAATCTGTACATTGTTTTTGTCAAGATGGCCATTTTTACTGTATTAATCCTGCCAATCCATGAGCATGGAAGAGTTTTCCATTTTCTGAGGTCTTCTTCAATTTCCTTCTTCAAAGACTTGATGTTCTTGTTATACAGAACATCACTTTCACTTGTTTGGTTAGAGTCACACCAAGATAGTTTATATTGTTTGAGGCTATTATGAAGGGTGTCTTTTTCCTAATTTCTTTATCAGCCTGCTTATCCTTTAAGTATAGGAAGGCTACTGATTTGTTTGAGTTGATTTTATAACCAGCCACTTTGCTGAAGTTGTTTACCAGCTGTAGGAGTTCTTCTCTGGTGAAGTTTTTTGGTAACTTAAAGATTCTATCATATCATCTGTGAAGAGGGGTAATTTCACTTCTTCCTTTCCAATTTGTATCCCTTTGACCTCCTTATGTTGTCTAATTGCTCTAGCTAGAACTTCAGGTACTATATTAAATAGATATGGAGAGAGGGTCTGCCATGTCTAGTCCCTGATTTTAGTGAGATTGCTTCAAGTTTCTCTCCATTTAGTTTGATGTTGGCTACTGGTTTGCTATATATTACTTTTACTATGCTTGGGTATTGGCCTTGAATTCCTGTTCTTTCGAAGACTTTTATCATGAAAGAATGCTGAATTTTGTCAAATTCTTTTTCAGCATCCAATGAAATTACCATGTGTTTTTTTTCCATTGAGTTTGTTTATGTAGAGAATTGCATTGATGGATTTCTGAATATAGAACCATCTCTGCATCCCTGGGATGACCCTACTTGATCATGGTGTATGATCATTTTTATGTGTTCTTGGATTCGGTTGGCAAGAATTTTGAATATTTTTGCATCAATATTCATTAGGGAAATTGGTCTGAAGTTCTGATTCTTTGTTGGATCTTTGTGTGGTTTTGGCATCAGTGAAATTGTGGCTTCATAGAACTAGTTGGCTTGTGTTCCTTCTGTTTCTATTTTGTCGAATTGTTTGAAAAGTATTCGTGTTAAGCCTTCTTTGAAGGTCTGATAGAATTTAGCACTAAGTCCATCTGGTCCTCTGCTTTTTTGGTTGGAAGACTTTCAATGACCCCCTCTATTTCTTTAGGGGTTATGAGATTGTTTGGATGATCTATTTGAACCTGATTTAATTTTAATATTTGGTATCTGTGTAGGAAATTGTCCATTTCCTCCAGATTTTCCAGTTGTGTTGAGTATAGGTTTTTTTTTTTCAGTAGGATGTGATGATTTTTTGAATTTCCTCAGTTTCTGTTGTTATATCTCCTTTTTCATTTCTTTCTTTTTTTTTGGTTATAGAATAGAGTTTATTCAGAATAGGGGATGGGAGTTAGTGGTAAAGAGAGAGAGGAAGAGAGAGAGAGAGAGAGAGGAGAGAGAGAGAGAGAGAGAGAGAGAGAGAGAGAGAGAGAGAGAGAGAGAGAGAGAGAGAGAAATATAGAGAGAGTGGAGGTCGGCCATGACCATGTGTGTGTGTGTGTGGGGGGGGGGAAGAGCCCCAGGGGCAGAGAGGTGAGAGTATGGGAGAGCAGAGAGCAAAAGTCCTTTTTCATTTCTAATTTTGTTAATTTGGATACTGTCTCTTTGCCCTTTGGTTAGGCTGGCTAAGGGTTTATCTATCTTGTTGATTTTCTCAAGGAACCAGCTCCTGGTTTTGCTGATTCTTTGTATGGTTCTCTTTGTTTCTACTTGATTGATTTCATCCCCGAGTTTGACGATTTCCTGCCTTCTACTTCTCTTGGGTGAATTAGCTTCTTTTTGTTCCAGAGCTTTCAGGTGTGCCATTAAGCTGCTAGTGTATGCTCTCTCCAGTTTCTTTTTGGAGGCACTCAGGGCTATGAGTTTTCCTCTTAGCACTGCCTTCATTGTGTCCCATAGATTTGGATATGTTTTGCCTTCATTTTCATTAAATTCTAAAAAGTCTTTGATTTCTTTATTTCTTCCTTTGACCAATGTATCATTGAGAAGAGTATTGTTCAGCTTCCATGTGTATGTGGGCTTTCTGTTTTTTTTTTTTTTTTTTTTTTTTTTTTTTTTTTTTTTTTTTTTTTTTTTTGCTATTGAAGACCACTCTTACTCCATAGTGATCTGATAGGAGGCATGGGATTAGCTTGATCTTCTTATATCTCTTGAGGTCTGTCTTGTGACGAATTATATGGTCGATTTTGGAGAAGGTACCATGAGTTGCTGAGAAAAAAGTATACTTTTTTGCTTTAGGATGAAATGTTTTATATATATATATATATATATATATATATATATATATATATATATATCAATAAATGTTTTGGTCCAAAGTTTCAATTAGTTTCCTTGTGTCCTCGTTTAGTTTCTGTTATCCTGATCGGTCCATTGAAGAGAGTGGAGTGTTGAAGTCACCCACAATTATTGTGTTAGGTGCAATGTGTGCTTTGAGATTTAGTAAAGTTTCTTTTATTAATGAGGGTGCCCTTGCATTTGAAGCATAGATGTTCAGAATTGAGGGTTCTTCTTGGTGGACTTTTCATTTGACCAGTCAGAAGTGTCCTTCCATGTCTCTTGTGATGATTTTAGGTTGAAAGTAAATTTTATCTGATATTAGAATGGCTACTCTGCCTTATTTCCTGAGACCATTTGCTTGTAAAATTGTTTTCCACCCTTTTACTCTGAGGTAGTGTTTGTCTTTGACACTGAGTTGTGTTTCCTGTATGCACCAAAATATAGGGTCCTGTTTATGTATCCAGTCTTTTAGTCTATGCCTTTTTATTGGAGAATTGAATCCATTGATGTTTAGAGATATTAAGGAAGAGTGATTATTACTTCCTGTTATTTTTTATGTTATTTTTATGTTTGAGTGCTTATCTTCTTTTGGGTTTTATGAAGGGTTACTATCTTGCTTTTTCCAGGGTGTATTTTTCCCTCCTTGTATTGGTGTTTTCCACCTATTATCCTTTGTAGAGCTGGGTTTGTGGATAGATATTAGGTAAACTTGGTTTTATCATGGAATATCTTGGTTTCTCCATCTATGGTGATTGAGAGTTTTTCTGGGTATAGTAGTTTTGGCTGACATTTGTATTTACTTGGAGTCTGCATGAGATATGCCCAGGATCTTCTAGCTTTCATGGTCTCTGGTGAGAAGTCTGGAGTAATTCTGATAGGTCTTTCTTTATATGTTACTTGGCCTCTTTCTCTTACTGCCTTTAAAATTCTTTCTTTTTTTAGTACATTTGTGGTATTGGCATTTGGGGTATTTAGCACATTAGTCACATAGATTATTATGTGACAGGAGTTATTTCTGTTCTGGTCCTTTCTGTTTGGAGTTGTGTAGGCTTCTTGTATGTTCATGGGCATCTCTCTCTTTCAGTTAGGGAAGTATTCTTCCAGAATTTTGTTGAAGATATTTGCAGGCCCTTTATGTTACAAATCTTCACTCTCATCTATACCTATAATTCTAAGGTTTGGTCTTCTCATTGTGTCCTGGTATTCCTAGATATTTTGGGTTACAAGCTTTTTGCATTTTGCATTTTCTTTGACTGGAGTCAATGCTTTCTATGGTACCTTTGCCATCTGAGATTCTTTCTTCTATCTCTTGTATTCTGTTTTTGATATTTGCATCTATGACCCCTGATTTCTTCCCAAGGTTTTCTATCTCCAAAGTTGTCTACCTTTGTGATTTCTTAGTTGTTTCTACTTCTGTTTTTAGATTCTAGATGATTTTGCTCAGTTCCTTCACTTGTTTGTTTGTGTTTTCCTGTAATTCTTTAAGAGATTTTTGTGTTTCCTCTTTCATGGCTTCTGCCTGTTTGACCCAAGTTCTCCTGTATTTCTTTAAGTGATTTTTACATTTCCTCTTTATTGACTTCTATTTGTTGACCCATATTCTCCTGAATTTCTTTAAATGAAATCTGTTTCCTTTGTAAGGACTTCTACATTTTGATTCATGTTCTCCTGTATTTCTTTAAAAGATTTATTCATGTCCTTCTTGTAATCCTCTAATATCATTATGATACGTGGTTTTAAATCCAGATCTTGTTTTTCTAGTGTGTTGGGATGTCTAGGACTTGCTGTTGTTGGAGAATTGGGTTCGGATGCTACCATATTGCCTCGATTTCTGTTAGTAATGCTCCTATGATTGCCTTTTGCCATCTGGTTTTCTCTGGTGTTGGTTGGTCCTGTTGTCATTGGCTGGTGCTTGAACCTCCTGTGAGCCTGTAAGGCTATTTGCACACCTCTGGATGACTGGGTTTTCCCAGGGACAGATAGCTGATAGCTGCCCTACTTTAGGTGCCATTGGAGCCCTGGTGTGCCTTGCTCTAAGCAGTGTTATACTCGGGTTGTCTCTGTGTACCTGGTGTTGCCTGTCTGGTTCAACCTGGATTGAAGATGGCAGATGCTGCAGGTACCCTTTCCAAGTGCCAATCCCGCTGCAGGACAAATGTCCCAGGACAAGGCTGGCACACAGAGGGCCTGCAGAGCTTCCCAGGCCTTGGGCACAGGCAGAAGTCAGGCGGGCTGTGTCCCGAACAATGTTAAACTCGGGATATCTCTGTGTACCTGGTATTGCCTGTCTGGTCCGTCCAGGAGCAAAGATGGCAGATGCTGTGGGGACAGTTTCTAAGTGCTGATCCAACAGTTTTATTTCCTTCACATCTTTGCTTGCATTTCCCTGGTTTTCATTAAGGGAGTTATTCATTTCCTTTTTAAAGGTCTTTATCATTTTTTATAAGTTTAAAATTAAGGGCATTTTCTTGTCCCTCATCTCATTAGAATATCCATGGCTGACTGTAATAGAAGAGCTGGAGTCTGGTGGTAAAATATTACACTGACTGTTGTTGATTGTGTCCTTACACTGGCCTCAAGATATCTGGGTTTGGGGTTACCATAGTTTTTGGTGGTGGTTTTTGAGATCATCTTTGTTAGAAGTATGGTTTGGAGCTTTTTCTTTCATTCTTCATTTCTGTTTCTTTTCTGGTTTTCTGGAGTTCAGGTGATCAGGGATCCTTCAAGTACAACATGGTGTCTCCCATGGGGTTTTTATTTGCTGCATGACTTCTAAAGTTTTGGGTACCATTGTTGCTTATCATATTGCCAGATCTGCTTGGCCTCTGGGAAAGAAATCTTCTAACAAAGATATGACCTGGAAGGGGGGGGCAGGCTATGGGAAATAGTTTGGACCTTTTTGGTCTACTTTAAGGTGAACACGTAGTCACAGCCAGAGTTCTACCTGGAGTTGCTGGTGCCAGAAACACCAGAAAAGTACCCATAGTTGTAGGCCTGAATATGGAGCCAATGGAATGGGATATAATTTAGTGCTGTTGTATGTGCTTTATCAGGAGGGAGTAGTCAGAGGGTTGCTAGAAACTGAACTCTTTTCCCCTGAAAGTGAACTCTGCAATCTAAACATCTAAGTTATTGGTCCAGTTCTTGAAAGTTTATGAAGAAATGCTCTCAAAAATGTAGACATTGCTGGCCTGGAAGTTTTCATATAGACCTGGATGTTCCCCCAAAATACTGAGATTCATTTTCCTGCTTTTCCTGTTAAAACACTGAAATTAAAAATATGTGCCTGATACTGATAGTGATTGGCTAATTGTTGGTTTGTCCTTTTCTTTTTGGTGTTTTGCTAGTTTGCAGAGGCTAGACATAATGAAATTTGTGACAGATGTATCAACATTCTGGATTAAATCCCAGGCTTTTTCTGAAATAACCACAAATCTCTTACTGTCCTATTACTTTATATGTGTATCATCCTGGTCTCAAATTCACAGAGATCTACTTGCCTCTGCCTTCCAGATGCTCATATTAAGTTACACGTGGCCATGTTTGGCTCTGCTCCCATTCTTGATTTCTGTAACTGTATTCCTTGTGCTGGGCTAGACTCTTCTGCAGCAGCCCTTTCAGACAGAGATCTAAGGGCTTTGTTCCCTTTTCATAACACAGTTGTAACATTGATTTGAGAAAAAGTTTTAGACAGCCCAGGCTGGCTACAAAGTTGCTAGTTAGCCAAAGATGTGATTGAGTTTCTGATCCTCATGTCACAAACTCTTGCATTCTGGGATGACAGGCATATCTAAATATAACTATTTTATGCAATGCTGATCCTAGAGTCTGTAATTGTTTTTCAAAAACTCTTCTTACTCTGCTATACATCTAGAGCCATTGCCTATCATTAATGGATCCAAGTAATCCTCCTGCCTCAGCCTTTGTGTAGCTAACATAGCAGATGACTGTCAGAGCTCCCAACTTAGATATTATATACTTCAGTACAGATTTCACAGTTATAACAAGATGTTTTCACAAAGTTTTCTGAAGATTTTTTTAGGAGATTTGGTGTGGATATCTCTCCTGTCAAAGATAAAGCAACACCAATCTGACTTTCACTAAGAATCATGTGTGCCACAGGCAAATAAAACTCAGCCTGAAAGATCCTCAGTTGCTGAAGATACCATAGAAAACATTGATTCAACAGTAAAAGAAAATGCAAAATGCATAAAGCTAGTAACCCAAAACATCCAGGAACTCCTGGACACAATGAGAAGATCAAACCTAAGGATTGTAGGTATAGATGAGAGTGAAGATTTCCAGCTTAAAGGGCCAGTGAATATCTTCAAAAAATTATAGAAGTACACTTCCCCAATCTAGAGAAAAACATGTCCATGAACATACAAGAAGCCTTCAGAACTCCAAACAGACTGGACCAGAACAGAAAATCCTCCTGGCACATAATAATCAAAACACCAAATTCACTAAACAAAGAAAGAATATTAAAAGCAGTAAGGGAAAAAAGGCAAGTAACCTATAAAGGCAGATCTATCAGAATCACACTGGACTTCTCACCAGAGATGATGAAAGCTAGAAAATCCTAGGCAGACCTCATACAGACCCTAAGAGAACACAAATGCCAGCCCATGCTACTATACCCAGCAAAACTCTCAATCATCATAGATGGAGAAACCAAGATAGTCCATGATAAAACTAAATTTGCACATTATCTGTCCACAAATCCAGCCCTACAAAGGATAATTGATGGAAATTGACAACACAAGGAGGGAAACTACACCCTAGAAAAAGCAAGAAAGTAATCTTCTTCCAACAAACCCAAAAGAAGATACCCACACAAACATAAAAATAGCATCAAAAAATAACAGGAAGCAACAATCACTATTACTTAATATCTCTTAAAAACAATAGACTCAACTCCTCAAAAGAAAGACATAGACTAAGAAAGAAAAAAAAACTCAGTCTGGCATGTTGGCTTTAAACTGTCATTCTACTAGGAAGAAGGCTAATGTAGGAGGATTGCTGCAAATTGGTCTTTGAAATCAATCTGAGCCACAGAAAATGACCATTTCTCAAAGATAAATATAAGTATTAACTAACTAAATAAAAGTGTTGGGTAGTGTTTTAATAAATAGGCTCTTGATGTTCAAGCAAGTCTCAGGTAAACAAAATATATTATTTGGTAGGACTCAGGTGTCCAACCAGATGACAGGTTTTGGCTTGGTGGTAGATATGGAAGAGAGAATTATGAGGGACCGGTGTCTCGCTGCTTCAGAATCAGAGAAGTCCCTGTCAGTAGAGAAGATGAGACCTACTGCCTGGTGCTGCATTTAGCTTGTTATTATAAGCCCTCACTGCCTCTAAATCACTTTTCTCCACTGGGATACTCCATCTAATCAAGAATCATTAGACAGGAGATGACACAGAAGTGCTCGAATTCAGAATCTATTAAGAAGAACTGGTTGAAGACACTGGTTTTGATTGTAAATGCAGTGTTTTGTATTTTTATAGTTCTTATTGTTGTCATTTGCGAATAGGCCTCACTAACGTAGCTCTGACTAGAACCCACTTGTTAGATCAGGCTGTTCCCAAACACATTGAAATCTCCCTGCTTCTTCCTGCAGAGTAATGGGACTAATGGCAAATGCCTGTAAGACAGTTTCAAATACATCTCATCAACTTCCATTATTTTTTGGTTTTCTTTTTTGACAGAAATTTTTATTTGTATTCATGTTATACCTAAACACCTATTTGTGCTTTGTAATTGAAAATACCTCCCTTTACTTGAATGCATGTATAAAGAACTACCAATCTAATTTTTAAAGTATTTCACATTACTTCTCAAAAATCTCTTTAAAAAAGCAGCAAAATCTTACAAAAATCCCATGTACATTATTTATAGTCTTTAACACAGTGTGATGTGCATGAACTCTTAGAACAAGCCTCATTCATTAAACCTTCACCATTCTCCCTCTCTGTTCCACCTTCCAACAAAAATCTGTGTTCACATTGGTTGCTTTTTTCCCAAACTGATGTTGTCTGGATTAATGTCATTGTCTCCATTGCTGGAATGCACTTTGTGAAAGTAAAAATCTTCATGCTATGCTGAGAGTCCAGAGCCTATTCAGTGAATCATTCCCAACTGCTGAATCTTATTTATTTAGTCATGTATTAGTAAACTGAGTGAGAGGTTATGTGTGTACATTGTTTTGGGGGAAGATGGATTTTTGGTTTTGTTTTGTTAATACATGGTCTTGATCTGCAGATTAATTTGAAACTTTAAGTCTCAACAATTCTCCTGCCTCAATGATGGTACTGTAGCCAGCCTGACGACGACAAACATGGCCCTGGCAGGGTGTGTCCTTGTCCCTCATCCCTGTGTTTTGCTGAAAACCATTAGATTACACTTCAAAAGGTAGCCCCTAAATCCATGCGTTTTTTTGAACCCTTCCTCCTCTTGAGGCTCACTATCAAGGCCCATCTTTAAAGTCCAGCAATCAAAGACTCCCTTTGGTTTACCTAATTATCAAGCTGAATTAAATACCTCAAGGTGCTTCACATGGGGCTTGCACTTTTAGCTTTGTAACATGCCTTCTGCCTATAGGCTAGGTATTATTCTCTATCTAGAAGGAGTCCTTTGTACCTGCCCTGCCCCCAAAGACAGTCCTTTACACTCTCCCTTGTCCCATCCTCTTCACCCTGGTCTTCTAGCTCCTGTCTTGTCTCATATCACTTTCCCTTGTCCCTTCCTCTTCACCCTGGTCTTCTAGCTCTAGGTCTTGTCTCATATCACTTTCCTTTGTCCCTTTGAGACACATAGATCTCTTTTGTGCTTAGAACTTGGTTTTAGGGCATCTTGGGCTGACTCTGAGGATCCTTACATAATGATTCATTCCTGACTTTCAACCAGAAAAATCTTCTGTCCTCTATAAGCATCCTTCCATAAAACTTATGGTTTAAAATTGTCTTGGGATAGTCACAGCATCTCATGAAGAACATACTGGTAAATTTTTCAAAAGAAAGTAGCTTGGTATGGAGGTGTACATATTTATTCTCAGCACTCCATAGCCCCTAGAGAAGAAGATAAGATGCATAATGAGCCAGTGACACAGAGCCCCATGGCAATAGATCCAGATACAGGGGCCAACAATGATGTTAAAGATAAGAATTGAAGAGCAGACTGTGGTAATTTCCATACAGAATATCCTCTTCTCTGCAAACTACTGTGAATCACCTCAATATCTTAAGATGCACTACACATGAATCTTGGGAGTCTCCTGCGAGGAACTGTCAGAGAGAGCCCGGTGATGGTTGTAGGACTATATCTCTGAAGTTCTTATTAGTCAACATATAAACTGTTCTTTAAGTATAAATAATTAGGTGGCTTAAGGTCACTTCATGTCATTCTTGTTTTGATATCATAGCTTTGAGTTATGTTGCAAATATTATCTTCTAGCAAAGGATAAATACAGAGACATAGTACCTGATATGTGCCTGCCTTGTTATTTACTTGGTCCTCATTAACTGCTAAAGAGACGTATCCCCTCATCTCATGTTTCTCCACATCTGACTCAGTAATTGTGAACTGAATGTACTATATATTAATTTCTTTCTCAAACATTGAGCTCAATGGGAAATCATGTTCTTTGGGTCCCATTAATGACACGTGTTCCTGGGATGAAATGAACTTCACAAATCTAACATTGACATATAATTATGGTGATGAGGAATGAAGAAAACAGACACAGGTATAGAAATGCTGGAAAATATTAGGCTTTGTGCTCTGATAGGGACATACTAGCACCCCAGAAAGTCAAAACATTTATTGTATACAGTCAACAGTGTGTGTGTGTGTGTGTGTGTGTGTGTGTGTGTGTGGTGTCAGTCTCATAAAATGGTACCTCTATTGTAACGCACTCAAACTACAATAATCCTAGAGGAGAAGAGAATGCATGATACTTTCTGCACATGCAACATCCATTCATTAGCTCAGAAGATGATCTTGGCTTCTCAATGTGTCTCAGTCCTTTAGGTGATTGACATTTCCATGCTCCACTCAGCAGTGTCCATTCGCTTAGGAGTTCATCAATACTCAATACTAAGCTTCCATTTCTCTGTTTCACAATCAATCTTACATGCTTTCTGCATCAAAGTAAAATTTTTTCTCAAGATCATAAATGTAGGACCCACCACATTTAAAGCATGGGGTTGTTTCAAAGATGACCTCCTTGGGCTGTCTTTTGGCCCTGAGTATATCCAGGAGCTCAGGACAAAGATTTTTGAATCTATTTGATAGTATTATACCACTCTCATCATAGCACTCCAGAGGGGCAGGGTACCATTCAAAGGTCAGCTCACTCAACTGGGCTGTGTGCTGTAGAATTTGTTTCAGGATAGGAAGAGAGACATTATTATCATATAAATTAACCTCTCTGAGCTGAGAACATTGGCTTAAGGCAGGCATCAGGACACTGAAATGAGAGTCTTCTAAACAACATGATTCCAAATCCAGGGTTTCCAGAGTATCTCTAACTCTCTCAAGGAGAAATCCAAGAGGTTCAAGGAATAAATCACATAAATAGCTAGTATTAAACTGCAGATGTTTGAGCTCCAAAATATTCAGACAATAGGGCAGAAAATCCAAGTCTGACTGTGAGAGTTCACAGTCAGTGATGCAAAGATTCTTCAAAGGCTTCTTCAGGCACCTGGGTAGAGAACAAATGATTGCTTTTTGGCAAAGGTTGAAGATATGATTGGCATCTAAGCAGATGACACTTCTCCCAAACTCATACTGATTATATATTGAGGTCAACCCCGGGACACAGCCTTCTGTTGTTTACTGACACAACTCACAAGATTAAAGACTGAGGTCTGTAGGTATCACCATAGGCACAATTCAGGGCATTGTTGGAGACCACACCAGTGGATATATCAGGTCAACATGGTACAGGTAGGGAGAACTATTTGTCTCAAAACAAAATTTAACAACTACTAATTTTGTTCCTCCAAAGGCCATGATCCTGTCTTTACCTTGAAATCCAGTGCTGCATATTTCTCATCTACTCAATCTGTTTCTCAACTTAAAACCTTTCACACATTAGCAATAAGAAGCATACTTATGCATAGTCATTCATATCTTAGCACAGAGGTCATCTGCTCTTATATGCTATGTCTCTAATAGTGCTAAGTTTATGGTGGCCAGATAATCAAGGACTCCCCGGTTTAAAAAACAAAAAGAAAAGAAAAGAGATCTGTTTTCTCTGGTCTACTTGACCCTCTCAATCCTTCCTTACCTGAGGTATTCTTTCAGGTTGACCTTTGTAAAGGAGATTGCATGTAAATAGAGATTCTGGAGACAGTGGAGTGTGGGATGTTGAGAAATCAATCTGAATATTTTCTCCTCATCAAGCTTTACAGAATCACCCATGAAGAAGGGGCCTGTGATGTGGTTTAGAATGAGTGTGGAAAGACTGTTCATCTGTATCAAGTAGGAAATAAGAAAAGCCAAGTCTTCTATGCAGCTATTTCTTAGGACAAGTGTCTGTATATAGCCTGCATGTACATTTTTGAAGATTTCTATGAATGTGGTTTTGGTTAAGCCATGAATGTTCAGCTCTCTACAGCACAGATGAATGGAATCTTTTCTCTGCTGAGCCCACTGAAACAAGTATGTGGTAGATTCATCAAGTCTGCTCTCCATGAGACTGAGTTCACATGCCACCTTCAATTCTTTCTTCATTTCACCGTCAGGACTCTTCTCCATTGGCTGATTCTGTGTCATGAACTCTGAAAAGCCTTCACCTTCAGGGCATCCGTCCTCTAACTCCGACAAGTCATGATTTTTATCAAACAAATTGAGCTCTCTGAGTTTGCACCCACTGTGGGAGAAAAGAATGTGATTCTTAGAAGATAAAGAAAAACACATCTTTCACATTATGCATGGATTCTCTTCACATCTCATACTTCAGCTCTTTCTTCCAAAACTTTGCCTTTTCCTGTGCCTATAATTAAATCCTAAGTGTCACATACTCAGTAAATGCATAGCATTTTTTTTTTACAAGAGGAGCATTTTTTAGCCATGTCTTACTTCCCCTTCATTCCAGGCTACTTATTCCCAACTTCATTCCAGTTGTACCTTTGAGGAATGAAAGAAAGGCCTATTCCTCACTTGTTATGTCTACTCTTTTCTGTCTTCTACATTAGCAATTATTTTCAGAGATAGCTGAGACTAAGGTAACACTTCTACATCCCTCTAATCCTCCACACCCAGGGAAAAGCAGACCTGAATATGGGGTGAAGAAAAAAATTGAAGACCAGAAGCCTCTAATTCATGGTTGGACAAATATTCTCTGTCCCTAAATTACTCATTCTCAGCCCTCAGAAAACCTTCCTCCAACCCCAGTTGATCTTGCCTACCTGGAGGGATCCTTTTTTGCAAGCAGTATATCTAATCCCTCAAGTATAGCCTTCAAATCCTCCAGGTTGCATTCATTTATCATTCCTAAACAAAGGTGTGGGAAGGGCCACCGAGATACAATGGCCTTTAAGATCTTTGTATGTCCATGATTGAATGCCTCCTCAAACATTAGTGGGAACAGCACATTAGGCAGGTACATGAGCGCAGAAATGGCCAATGTCTCATCCTTCAGTAGGCTCTGAATTGACAGCTTCTGGAGGGTGTGTGGGGAGTAAAAATACATTGTGTCTTCTTCTGAAGATGCAGAAAATAGATCCTAGGGATGTGGATAAAAAATTATCATTAATGACAAGAAACTTGGGAAGCATGTCTACCCACACAAGGAAGAGTCAGGACTAGATGACGATGAGTTTAGCTATTTGAGCACCCTCAGTTTTCTTTTTTTTTTTTTTTTTTCAGATAAGGGTCTTTATAGAACTACCTGTATTGTTTGTTGGCTGTCCTGAAACTTGCTTTATAGACCACACTGGTCTAGACCTCAATGAGATTTGCCTGCCTGTGCCTCCATATCGCTGAGATTCCATATGTGTTCCACCAATGCTTAGCCTGTGCCACTATAGCATATATAATCAAGACCTGCTTGATCTGGCCTGTGCAGATTCTGCTGCCAGAATTCTCTCTGGCAGTGTGAAGCTTCTTCAAAGTATCCTAGTTCCCAAAGGCCACATCTAATTGCAGCAAGGGTGAATACATCCCACTGAGAAGGGATGGCCAGGAACTCTGAAGGCTCAGGAAGTTGTTTGATGATGAATAAACTGTGCTTCACTTTCAAGCCCTTCAAAGAGCCAGGTGGTGGTGGCACACACCTTTAATTCCAGCACTTGGGAGAAAAAGGCAGGCAGATTTCTGAGTTCGAGGCCAGCCTGGTCTACATAGTAAGTTCCATGACAGCCAGGGCTACACGGAGAAACTCTGTCTTGAAAAAACAAAAAAAAGGTCTTCAAAGAAAGCAAAGAAAACAGTTCCCCAACTTCCACAGTCTCTGTTTAGGTACACTTCATGGAATAACTCACAACATATTTGAAAGTCCTCTCACAAATTATTGACATTAATCTTTGATTATCACCCATACTGGCCTTTTGGAGAGGGAGTTGAAAAGGCTCCAAGCTTGACTTCTGCAAGCTACAGAGCTAAAGAGAGTAGGAAAAAACACTAAAGTCAGTAAACCTTCAGTAGTCATTGACACAGTCTGTAACTCTTTACAAACCATGCAGAAAGTAGACACTATGAGATGGAGATTATAATTTACATGGTAAATACAGGAGTCTCACTAGCTCAATGTCATAACTGGTTACTTCTATAGCACCAGAACAGTGAGGCTGAGACCTGAAAATACTAATGGAATACCAAAACAAGTAAAAAAAAAAAAGAGGGGGAATTTTAATTTCAAGTGATATTCAGATTTTTCTTTAAAACATGTATTAAAAAGAATCAGGATACTTTCTGAAAGTTTGAACACATCCTGGGTTCTGTGAAAAGAATATACCATGTAACAATGAGCATATGGGAATACCTTGTTTGTTTATTGTTTTTTCGTTTTACTTCTTAGAGACATGGTCTTATCCATGACTGTTTTGAAACTTTCTATATAAATTTGACTGGCTGGCCTTTACTTCAGTCTCTGCTCCATACTTTGTCTCATTTATTGCTCCTGTGAGTATTTTGCTCCCTTTCTCAGAGGAACCAAAGCACCCCTACTTCATTCTTCCTTCTTCTTGGGCTTCCTGTGGTCTGTGAATTGTAACTTGTTTATTTTGAGCTTTTGGGCTAACATCCACTTGTAACTGAGTGAATATACTCTGTGTATTCTTTGTGATTGGGTTACCTTTTTCAGGATGATACTTTCTAGTTCCATCCATTTGCCTAAGAATTTCATGAATTCATTGTTTTTAATAGCTGAATAGTACTCCATTGTATATATATACCAGTTTCTGTATCCATTTCTCTGTTGGACATCTGTGTTCTACCTAGGGATTCATCCTATAAACAGTCACCAAACCCTGACACTATTATGAACGACAAGATGCGCATACAAAAATGAGCATGTCATGGTTGTCTCAGAAGGGGCCTGGCCAGAGGCTTACACATACAGAGGCAGATGCTATCAGTCAACCATTGGATTGAGTGTGGGGTCCCCAAATGAGTTGGAGGTGGCCCAGAAGAGCTGAAGGGGTTTACAGCCCCACGGGAAGAACAAGGATGTTGGCCACCCAGATGACCCAAGTCTCCCAGAGACTAAACCATCAACACATGGTTCCAGCCAAAAATGTGGCAGAGGAATGCCCTGTTGGGTATCAGTGGGAGGAGTACAGTGGGAGGAGTAGTCCTTAGTCGTGTGAAGTCTCAATAGATGCCCCAACAAAGGGAAATTGAGTGGGGAGTGTGTGTGGAGTGTGGGGTGTGGGGGTGGGGGAGAGTGTGAGTGAGTCAGGTGGTGGCATTGAGGTAGCGTGTGTAAGAAGGGGTTGGAGGTTTTCAGGGAAGGGGGACACTGGGGTTTCACATTTGAAATGTACATGAAGATTATATTCAATAAAAATAAATAAATAAATAAATTTGGCTGGCATCAAACTTAAGACACCATCTAACCTCTGCCTTCCTGTTGTACTCAGGGGAGTGTATGGGAGGAGAGGAGTAAAGAAAGCTGTGATTGAGATATAAGGTATATTAGATACACACACACACACACACACACACACACACATAAACACACACACACACAGACACACAAACACACACACATGCATATATATGCAGCCATCTTCTTAGAAGTTTGAAGACATCCCGAGTTCCTCAAAAATAAGAGAGGAACTCTTCAATGTATCACTGAAGAGATGCAAATACCATTTGGTTTTTGGTATTTTGTATTTGCTTGTTTTGCCTTATTTGTTTAGTCATGTATCTTTTTTTTAAACTATTGAATATGAGTACACTGTCCCTGTCTTCAGACACACTCAAAGAGGGCATCAGATCCCATTAAGATGATTGTGAGCCACCATATAGTTATTGGGAATTAAATAGAGTACCTCTGGAAGGATACTCAGTGTTCTGAGCCACCTCTCCAGCCCCTTGTTTTGTCATTTTTAAAGACACTTATAATACCTAGCTGTTTGACACTCACAGCCTCCCTCTGCCCTCCTATTGCTGAGCTTAAAAGCACACCAAAGAATTCCAGTTTAAAAGTGACACAAAGATCAGTTGTAAAGGGACTCATACCAGCTCAGAGTGATTAGAATTCAAGCTCACGTGGTGGCGCACACCTGTAATCCCAGTACTATGGGAGGAAGAAGCAGGTGGATTTCTGAGTTCGAGGCCAGCCTGGTCTACAGAGTGAGTTCTAGGACAACTAGGGCTGTACAGAGAAACCCTGTCTCCAAAAAACCAAATCCAAAAAACTAAAAAAAAAAAAAAAAAAAAAAAAAAAAAAAAAAAAAAAAAAAAAAAAAAAAAAAAAAGAAGAATTCAAGCTCACCCTGACATTTTTTTGGTGAGACTGTCTCAAAAGACAAAAACAAATCTATATAAATCAAAAATATCCCATAGAACTCATTATGGCCCAATTAATAATTGGATGTAATTGAGAACACAATTGGATATTCTGCTTACGCAGCCCTGAGGTGGTCTAAGTAGGAGAATCTCTGTTTTAGGCCTGCTGATCTTTTTTTTTTTTTTAAATTCGCATTTGAACCATAACCCCTTCCCATAGTTTTTCATTAAATCTTTCCTTCCCCTTGCCTTCAAGAGGGTGGTTCCCTTCTGTAGGGCTTTAAGTCTCTCTACATTTAGTCACTTCTTCTCTCATTGAAGTCCAAGCAGTCATTCCTCTGTTATACTAAAGTGTCTGTGGTTTGTACCAGCCTGTATTTGCTGCCTGGTTGGTTAATTCAGCCTCTGGGAGCTCTTGGTTGTCCAGGTTAGTTGAGACTAGTGGTGTTCATATGGGGTCACCCTCCCCTTCAGCTTCTTCAATACTTGCCTTAATTTAACCAGAGTAAAATATTATATGGCCAAGAATCACTTAAAGAAATATACAAAGTCCTTGGTCATCGGGTAAAAGCAAATCAAGATGACCTTGAGATTCTAACTTACAACTTTCAGAAAGGTTAAGATCAAAAACTCAGGTGACTGCCTATGCTGGTGAATATATGGAGAAAGAAAACACTACTCCATTGCTGTGGGATTGCAAACTGGTGAAACCACTCTGGAAATCAATGTGGTGGTTCCTCAGAAAATGGAAACATTTCTACCTGATGAGCAAGCTATACCAGTCCTGGGCATATACTCAAAAGATGCCCCATCATACTGTAAGACACATGCTCCACTATGTTCAAAGCTGCCTAATTTGTAAATACCAGAAGCTGGAAACAACCCAGATAGCCCTCAACCCAAGAATGGATACAGAAAATGTGATTCATTTACACAATGGAATACTATTCAGCTATTAAAAACCAGGACATCATGAATTTTGCATGTAAATGGATGGTACTAGAAAATATCATCCTGATTCAAAATAACATGCATGGTATATACTAATTGGTAAGTAGATATTAGCCAAAAAGTACAGAATACCTATGTTATAGGCCAGGCAATCTTATCTAGCAGAACTTATCTCAAAAAAGAAGAAACAACATGTAATACTGTATATAACCAAAATTTCAAGTGATGACAAGGCTAGACTAGATTGCATAGGATGAGGTATCTTTATGGAACTGAAGGACTTACTTGATCTGGACACTGGTAACAAAACACCATATTCAGGCAGGGGAAGGCTGTGACTCCAAGCTCCAAGAAACTGAGAGTTTCTCCGCCTGCTTTCACTTATTGTATATGTTTCAGCTGAACCCTCCCTTTGTAGCCACACCCTCCCAGCCAAAGTCAGCTTCTGATTCAATAATTTAGTCTCCACCTACCTGCTCATTTTCATATTTGAACAGTGTTGCTAAATTGGATCTGTACACAGGAAGAATCTTAGACCAGATCCATAGTCAAGAATTTATTTATTGAAGATTGTGCCTGATGCCTTTGCTCACATCACTTGTAAAGCAGAGTTAGGGGGATCTCTGAGTTCAAGACTGTGATGGTTTGTATGTGCATGGCCTAGGGAATGGCACTGTCAGGAGTATGGCCTTGTTGGAGTAGATGTAGCATTGTGGCTGTGGACTTTAATCCCCTTGCCCTATCTGCTTAGGAGCCCCTAGTCTGATTGCAGTCTCTGGAGTTCAAGGTTGATCTTGGGTGCTCTGTTCATCATCAGCTGTGGCAGCTTGAGAAGGCTGAGGTGGGAGGATGCCAACCAGATGAGTTTAAAGTCAGCTTTAGCTACAGAGTAAGCATGAGGAGAGTCTAGCTAAGGGACATAATTTCTTCTAATCTCATGTACATCCAAACCAAAATAAAGAAAGGTGGCTACCAGAAAAAAGCTGCCCTCAGTTTCCCAGAAGAAAAGGGTGATAGAGAAAGGAGAATCCAGTCTCTGCATTGTATCTGGTACATTCTTTAGGACTGTGGTTCCAGACCTCCCTCCCTCCCTCCCTCCCTCTCTCTCTCTCTCTCTCTCTCTCTCTCTCTCTCTCTCTCTCTCTCTCTTAGTCTGTATCTGTCTGTCTCTCCCCATCACCCCTGCAGTGCTTAAATTAAACGCATGTGTGAGATGGCAGGTGGATACTGTCTTAAAACAAACCAACAAAAGAAATAATCAAACTTTCATGGAATGCCATGAAGTTTGTTTCTAAGACAAAAAAAATTAATTTGTTTATCTGTGGGAACTTGCAAACCTTTGCACAAATGTTAGAGAGCGAGAGAGAGAGGGAGAGTGAGAAAGAAAGAGAGAGAGAGAGAGAGAGAGAGAGAGAGGGAGAGGGAGAGAGAGAGAGAGAGAGAGAGAGAGAGAGAGAGAGAGAGAGAGAGAGAGAGAGAGAGAGAGAGAGAGAGAGAGAACAAACCTTTGTTCATACAAAAATACAAAAGACCTGTTTCAGGAATTGAATAGCAAGGAGCAGGGACTCCTTGATTCCCCCAAAGCAAGCCACGTGTCAATTCTTTTCCAACTAGGCAATCAAACAGGACTGTGAGTTCTATTCCCAGCTGATATCAAAAAGTCACTGAGTGAGTTGTAATAAACTCCAAGCCCACTTTCTGTTTTCCTGTGATTCATCTCCCTAATGTGCCCTCTTAAGAGAGTAAGCTGTGTGTCCATGCAATGCACACATGTGATGGTCTCTTTCTTTGTGACTGAAAACTTATTTCTAACAACTGGAAATGCATTGCAGGCTTCATCTCTAAGACAATTTAGGTTTTGGGCTTATTGTTTTTGTCAGGGTCTGCTTTCCTCTACCTCTAGAGAGCTTGAGTTAAAGATACACAATGCTGTGCCCACCTTCAGGGTCAATTTCTTTGGAAATAGCATTTATATGCTCATTCTGAAGGAATTCCCCTACCACACAGCTCAACTCCAGCAGGAGATTCTGGACTTGTACTCTACCCACTTGAGGTTGCAATGATGACTTGTGTGAAGGCATTCTATAGCAGGCTCCCTGCATTTTCTTGAATTCTAGGATATATTAAAGATGCAATAGCATCCCTGCAGGTAAATACTATCTTCATCTTATTTGACTCTTTAGAGAACTCAGTCTATATCTTGGGATGAGACACTGCTTTTAAGCATAACTTGGCAGATGCATGGACAAAAATATCTATCTCTGTCTATGAGTTCAGAATGTATAATTTTACTCTACTCTTAATATAACCACCCATCTCACACAGCACACATGAGAAAGGACATGAGGAAACCACCACTCACTTGTTACATGACTCTCCTGAGAATTGTTACTTTGGAACTCACTGTTCTCACTTTACCCTTCTGGGAAATACTGTTTCATAGATCTCAAGGTACCCCCAAATTTATGCATCCATCTCCATGGACCACAGAGAAAGTCATCTCCACAGAGAGAAAGTACTGGATCAACCTTCCCTTACTGTGGGTAAGAGCATAATGTTGGGGGAGCAGGGAGCACAGATCTAGGACTGGGATATCAGGGGCACAGGCCTGGAATATCAGGAGCACAGAGTTTTATTCTAGATGACTCCCTGGAAGACAAAGAAATAGATGCTTATCACTAGACTGAGCATCTCATTGGTGCCCATTGGTTTTCTGTTGGACCCTCACTTCAGAGATAGTAACTCTGAGCATATTCGATGCCCCAAATGTTTAAATGCCTCCATCTCAGGCTCAGCTAGGGGGAAAGGCATGAACTCTCATTCCTGTGCAAGTCTGTAGTGTGTTATTTTTACAGCCCATTTTTTTTACTGCATTTTAAAAATTCATTCAATACTTTATTTTCTTTATTAAAATAATTTATATGAGTACATGGCTGTATTTGTGTGCAAGTATGTGCAAGCACTCACAGAAACAAGAAGGGACATAAGATTCCCTGGAACTGGAGTTAAAGACATTATAGCTGCATAATATGGGTACTGGAACTCCAAGTCAGGTCCTGTGCAAGCACAGAAAGAACTCTTAAACTATTTGATATATGTTAACCTATTTGATATATATTTTTTTGTTTTTGCTTTGAGATTCAGTTTCACTGGGTATCACTGGCTTTCCCAGAACTGATTTTGTAGACCAGGTTCACCTGGCAATCACAGATATCTGCCTGCCTCTGTCTCACAACTCCTACCTTAACACAGGTTCTCTGTGTTCTCAAGAAACTCTTCCCAATAAATTTCACCTAGTGATGTTGGTCTCTTCTTAATCACTGCCAGTTTCTCAGTTCTAGATGACCAGCATCAACTATCCCAGCAAAGCAAAGTTTCACTTTACTGGTTATGGTAGCTAGTTAACCACAGGTGATTCCTCAGCTCCAGCTAACCAGAACCTGAGAATCTCAATTCAAAATAGCAAATAGCCCTGATGGAGTAACTAAATTTCTCTCTAAAATTTCAAACCTGAGAATTCAACATTCTTATCTTGTCTTTCAAGCTCCTCAAGAACTTTCCATTTAGTTCTCAACACTCGGTGACTTTTCTAACCCCAAATCCCAAAGTCATTACAACCCTAAACATGCACAGGACTATCTCAGCAATATGCTTCTATGCTGGGACCAACTTGTCTTAGGGTTTCTATTGCAGGGAAGAAATTCCATAACCAAAAATTAATGAGGACTCTGTCAGGGTCCCATGTATTGCCAGCTAATTGATTCTAGATATTAACGAGACTTTCTGCTACTCAGAGCATATTCCAAAGAGTTTTTAAAACCATTAACCAATGGACTTTAAAAGGGAACTAATGATTTATTATAGCTTCCCAGAGAGAAGGTAAAATATTGACTGGATTTTTCTATACAAAACTTCACTAATAACTTAGTTGTGGTTTGTAAGTCTCAATGAACTTGTGGAGCTATGGCAAGTGATGAAAGTTTAGCCAGATCATTACTCCTAATGGACTGAATGGAAACAATCACTGTTGTAACTTCTTACTAGATTTATGACTTGAAATTGTGTAAAACTTGTAATCAACTTTTTAACATATGATGATGTATTCCGAAAGATGCATAAGTGCTAAGAAAAAAGTCACTACTGAGCTGCAGAGAACGTCTTAGACAAATCAATTTTTGGTTAGATCTGAACAGAATTTTTTAGGACAGAACTGATGATATTTTTTTCAGTCAGGGCACAAGAGAATTTTTTTAATATTTTTATTTTCTATATTCTTTGTTTACATTCCAAATGATTTCCCCTTTCCTGGATCCCCCCTCCCCATATGTCCCATAAACCTTCTTCTCTCCATCCCTTCTCCAATCACCTCCCTCCTTTTTCTCTGTCCTTATATTCCCTTCCCATGCTAGATCAATACTTTCCAGGATCAGGACCCTCTCCATACTTCTTCATGGGAGTCATTTGTTATGCAATTTGTGCCTTGGGTATTCAGGGCTTCTGGGCTAATTAATATCCACTTATCAAAGATTGCATTCCATGTGTGTTCTTTTGTGATTGGGTTATCTCATTTAGGATGATATTTTCCAGATCAAACCATTTGCCTAAAAATTTTGTGAATTCATTGTTTCTAATTGCTGAGTAGTATTCCATTGTGTAAATATACCACATTTTCTGTATCCATTCCTCCTTTGAGGAGCATCTGGGTTCTTTCCAGCTTCTGGCTATTATAAATAAGGCTGCTATGAACATAATGGAGCATGTGTCTTTATTGCATGCCGGGGAATCCTTTGGGTATATGCCCAGGAGAGGTATAGCAGGGTCCTCTGGAAGTCTCATATCCAGTTTTCTGAGGAGCCTCCAGACTGATTTCCACAGTGGTTGTACCATCTTGCAGCCCCACCAGCAGTGGAGGAGTGTTCCTCTTTCTTCACATCCTTGCCAACACCTGCTGTCTCCTGAGTTTTTGACCTTAGCCATTCTGACTGGTATAAGGTGAAATTTCAGGGTTGTTTTGATCTGCATTTCCCTAATGACTAATGATGTTGAGCACTTCTTAAGGTGCCTCTCGGCCATCCGAATTTCTTCAGGTGAAAATTCTTTGTTTAGATCTGTACCCCATTTTTTTTAAATATTTTTATTTTCTATATTCTTTGTTTACATTCCAAATGATTTCCCCTTTCCTGGATCCCCCCTCCCCATATGTCCCATAAACCTTCTTCTCTCCACCCCTTCTCCAATCACCTCCCTCCTTTTTCTCTGTCCTTATATTCCCTTCCCATGCTAGATCAATCCTTTCCAGGATCAGGACCCTCTCCATACTTCTTCATGGGAGTCATTTGTTATGCAATTTGTGCCTTGGGTATTCAGAGCTTCTGGGCTAATTAATATCCACTTATCAGAGATTGCATTCCATGTGTATTCTTTTGTGATTGGGTTACCTCACTTAGGATGATATTTTCCAGATCAAACCATTTGCCTAAAAATTTTGTGAATTCATTGTTTCTAATTGCTGAGTAGTATTCCATTGTATAAATATACCACATTTTCTGTATCCATTCCTCCTTTGAGGGGCATCTGGGTTCTTTCCCGCTTCTAGCTATTATAAATAAGACTGTTATGAACATAATGGAGCATGTGTTTTTATTGCATGCTGGGGTATCCTTAGTCATTAGGGAAATGCAGATCAAAACAACCCTGAGATTTCACCTTACAGCAGTCGGAATGGCTAAGGTCAAAAACTCAGGAGACAGCAGGTGTTGGCGAGGATGTGGAGAAAGAGGAACACTCCTCCACTGCTGGTGGGGCTGTAAGATGGTAAAACCACTGTGGAAATCAGTCTGGCGGTTCCTCAGAAAACTGGACATGAGACTTCCAGAGGACCCTGCTTTACCTCTCCTGGGCATTTACCCAAAGAGAATATTTTTTAGGACGAACTGAACTCAAAAAGAACTTAGAAGTAAAGGCAAAGCATTGAGTGAAAATGCATTGAGAGTAAGAGAATTATTGTGACATCAGAGCAGGATGAGAGAGCAAGAATAGGATGATGCAGAGAAAACTAACTTATTTTTCATTTGATATATTCTTTATTTACATTTCAAATGATTTCCCCTTTCTGGATTCCCCCCTCCACGAAAGTCCCATAAGCCCTCTTGCCTCCCCCTGTTCCCTAATCAACCCATTCTTGCTTCCCTGTCCTGGTATTCCCCTACATTGCTGCACAGTGCCTTCCCTGGACCAGAGGCCTCTTCTTCCTTCTTCTTGGGCATCATTTGATATATGAATTGTTTCCTGGATATTCCACACTTCTTGGGGTAATATCCTCTTATCATTGAGTGCATACCATGTGTGTGCTTTTGTGATTGGGTCGTGTCAATCAGAATGATATTCTCCAACTCCACCCATTTGCCTAAGAATTTCATGAATTCATTGTTTTTAATCGCTGAGTAGTATTCCATAGTGTACAATTTCTGAATCCATTCTTCCGTTGAGGGGCATCTGGGTTCTATCCAGCTTTTGGCTATTATAAATAGGGCTGCTATGAACATATTCGAGCATGTATCCTTATTACATGCTTGGGAATCCTCTGGGTATATGCCCAGGGGTGGTATAGCTGGGTCATCCAGTATCATGCCCAGTCTTATGAGGAATCACCAGACTGACTTCCAGAGTGGCTGCATCAGCTTGCAAACCCACCAGCAGTGAAGTGTTCCTCTTTTTCTACATCCTTGCCAGCACCTGCTGTCTCCTGAGTTTTTGATTTTAGCCATTCTAACTGGTGTGAGGTGAAATCTCAGGGTTGTTTTGATTTGCATTTCCCTGATGACTAAGGATATTGAACATGTCTTTAGATGCTTCTCAGCCATTCGCTATTCATCAGGTGAAAATTCTTTGTTTAGCTCTGTACCCCATTTTTAATAGGGTTATTTGATTTTTCTGGAGTCTACCTTCTTGAGTTCTTTGTATATCTTCGATAAAAGCCCTCTGTCGGATGTAGGGTTGGTTAAGATCTTTTCCCAATTTCTTGTTTGCCATTTTGTATGAATTAAATGGATTTAACAAATATCTACAGAACATTTCATCCTAAACCAAAAGAATATACCTTCTTCTCAGCACCTCATGATACCTTTTCCAAAATTGACCATATAATTGGTCACAAAGCAGACCTCAAGATATATAAGAAGATCAAACTAATTCCATTCCTCCTATCAGATCACTATTTAGTAACGGTGGTCTTCAATAGCAACAAAAACAAAAGAAAGTCAATAAACACATGGAAGTTGAACAATTCCCTACTCTATGATACATTGGTCAAGAAATAAATAAGGAAAGAAATCAAAACGTTTATAGAATTTAATGAAAATGAAGGCACAACATACCCAAATTTATGGGACATAATGAAAACAGTACTAAGAGGAAAACTCACAGCTCTGAGTGCCTCCAAAAATAAGCTGTAGAGAGCATACACTAGCAGCTTCACAGCACACCTGAAAGCTTTTGAACAGAAAGAAGCAAATACACCCAAGAGGAGTAGAAGGCAGGAAATCATCAAACTCAGGGCTGAAATTAACCAGGTTGAAACAAAAAGAACTGTACAAAAAAATCAACAAAACCAGGATCTGGTTCTGTGAGAAAATCAACAAGATAGATAAACCTTTAGCCAGACAACCAACAAATTGGGAAAAGATCTTCACCAATCCTACATCAGATAGAGGGCTAATATCCAATATATATAAAGAACTCAAGAAGTTAGACTCCAGAAAACCAAACAACCCTATTAAAAAATGGGGTACAGAGTTAAACAAAGAATTCTCACCTGAAGAACTTCGGATGGCGGAGAAACATCTTAAAAAATGCTCAACTTCATTAGTCATTAGGGAAATGCAAATCAAAACAACCCTAAGATTTCATCTTACACCAGTCAGAATGGCTAAGATTAAAAATTCAGGAGACAGCAGGTGTTGGAGAGGGTGTGGAGAAAGAGGAACACTCCTCCACTGCTGGTGGGGTTGCAAATTGGTACAACCACTCTGGAAATCAGTCTGGCGGTTCCTCCGAAAACTGGGTACCTTACTGCCAGAAGATCCTGCTATACCACTCCTGGGCATATACCCAGAAGACTCCCCACCATGTAATAAGGATACATGTTCTACTATGTTCATAGCAGCCCTATTTGTAATTGCCAGATGCTGGAAAGAACCCAGGTATCCCTCAACAGAAGAGTGGATGCAAAAAATGTGGTATATCTACACAATGGAGTACTATTCAGCCATTAGAAACAATGAATTTATGAAATTCTTAGGCAAATGGATGGAGCTAGAGAATATCATACTAAGTGAGATAACCCAGACTCAAAAGGTGAATCATGGTATGCACTCACTAATAAGTGGATATTAACCTAGAAAACTGGAATACCCAAAACATAATCCACACATCAAATGAGGTACAAGAAGAAAGGAGGAGTGGCCCCTGGTTCTGGAAAGACTCAGTGAAACAGTATTCAGCAAAACCAGAACGGGGAAGTGGGAAGGGGTGGGTGGGAGGACAGGGGAAGAGAAGGGGGTTTGCGGGACTTTCGGGGAGTGGGGGGGCTAGAAAAGGGGAAATCATTTGAAATGTAAATAAATTATATCGAAAAAAAAAAAAAACCTTTAGCCAGACTAACCAGAGGGCACAGAAACTGTATCCAAATTAAAAAATCAGAAATGAAAAGGGAGAAATAATAATAGAAACTGAGGAAATTAAAAAAATTATCATATCCTACTACACAAGCCTATATTCAACACAACTGGAAAATCTGGATGAAATAGAAAATTTCCTAGACAGATACCAACTACCAAAGTATAATCAGGATCAGATAGACCATATAAATGTTCCCCTAACTCTGGAAATCAGTCTGGCGGTTCTTCAGAAAACTGGGCACTTCAATTCCAAAAGATCCTGCTATACCACTCCTGGGCATATACCCAGAGGATTCCCCACCATGTAATAAGGGTATATGCTCCACTATGTTCATAGCAGTCCTATTTATAATAGCCAGAAGCTGGAAAGAACCCAGGTGTCCCTCAACAGAAGAATGGATGCAAAAAATGTGGTATATATACACAATGGAGTACTATTCAGCCATTAGAAACAATGAATTCATGAAATTCTTAGGCAAATGGATGGAGCTGGAGAACATCATACTAAGCGAGGTAACCCAGTCTCAAAATATCAATCATGGTATGCACTCACTAATAAGTGGATATTAGCCTGGAAAACTGGAATACCCAAAACATAATCCACACATCAAATGAGGTACAAGAACAGAGGAGTGGCCCCTGGTTCTGGAAAGACTCAGTGTAGCAGTATAAGGTAAAACCAGAACAGGAAAGTGGGAAGGGGTGGGTGGGAGAACAGGGGGAGGGAAGGGGGCTTATGTGACTTTCAGGGAGTGGGGGACCAGAAAAGGGGAGATCATTTGAAATGTAAATAAAAAATATATCGAATAAAATAAAAATACATCAGAAAAATAAACAAAGAATATAGAAAATAAAAAATTAAAAGAAAAGAAAACAAAACAAAAAAAAGAAACAAAAATGTTCATTGACCGTCTCCCAACCAAAAACAAACAAACAAACAAACAAACAAACAAAAAACCCCACAGGACCAGATGTTTTTAGTGCAGAATTCTGTCAGACTTTCAAAGAAGAGCTAAGACCAATACTCTTCAAACTATTCCACAAGATAGAAACAAAAGGAACACTACTCAGTCGTTCAATGAAGCCACACTTTCACTGACACCAAAACCACACAAAGATCCAACAAAACAGAGAACTTTAGACCAATTTCTCTTATAAATATCGATGCAAAAATACTCAATAAAATTCTTGTTTTGTTTTGGTTTTTTTTGTTTGTTTGTTTTTTAAGACAGGGTTTCTCTGTGTAGCCCTGGCTGTCCTGGACTCACTCTGTAGTCCAGGCTGGCCTCGAACTCAGAAATCCACCTGCCTCTGCCTCCCAAGTGCTGGGATTACAGGTGTGCACCACCACTACCCAGATTTTTTTTTTTTTTTGTTTTCTTGGTTTTTTAACAAAATTCTTGCAAACCGAATCCAAGAATACATCAAAATGATCATTCACCATGATCAAGTAGACTTCATCCCAAGGAGGCAGGGATGGTTCAATATACAGAAATCCATCAATGTAATCCACTACATACACAAACTCAAACAAAAAAAAAACATGATCATTTCTTTAGGTGCTGAAAAAGCATTTGACAAATTCAGCATCCTTTCATGTTAAAGGTCTTGGAAAGAACAGGAATTCACGGCCCATTCCTAAATATAATAAAAGCAATATACAGCAAAACAGTAACCAACATCAAACTAAAAGGAGAGAAATTTTAAGCAATCCAACTAAAATCAGGGACTAGACAAGGCTGCTCATTCTTTCCATATTTATTCAATATTGTACTTGAAGTTCTACCTAGAGCAATTAGAAAACAAAAGGAGCTCAAATGGATACAAATTGGAAAGGAAGAAGTCAAGTTATCACTATTTGCAAATGATATGATAATATACCAAAGGGACCCAAAAAAAAAAACTCCGCCAGAGACCTTCTTCAGCTGATAAACAACTTCAGCAAAGTAGCTGGATATAAAATTAACTCAAGCAAATCAGTAGCATCCAAAGGATACTCAAAGGATAAACAGGCTGAGAAAGAAATTAGGAAAGTGACACCCTTCACAATAGCCACAAACAATATAAAGTGTCTTGGTGTGACTCTAACCAAACAAGTGAAAGATCTGTATGACAAGAACTTCAGGTCTCTGAAGAAGGGAATCGAAGAAGACCTCAGACAATGGAAAACTCTTCCATGCTCTTGGATTGGCAGGATTAATATAGAAAAAAGTCCATTTTACCAAAAGCAAAATACAGATTCAATGCAATCCCCATCAAAATCCCAACTCAATTTTTCATAGAGTTAGAAAGAGCAATTCTCAGATTCATTTGGAATAACTAAAAACCAGGATAGCTAAACCTATTCTCAACAGTAAAAGAAATTCTGGATGAATCACTATCCGGGACCTTAGGAAGTACTACAGAGCAATAGTGTTAAAAACTACATGGTACTGGTACAGAGACAGGCAAGTAGATCAAAGGAATAGAATTGAAGACCCTAAAGTGAATCCACACACCTATGGTCATTTGATCTTTGACAAAGGAGCTGAAACTATCCAGTAGAAAAAAGATAGCCTTTTCAACAAATGGTGCTGGTTCCACTAACTGGAGGTCAGCATGCAGAAGATTGCAAATCGATCCATTCTTTTTTTTTCTTTCTTTCTTTTTTTTTAATTCGGTATATTTTTTATTTACATTTCAAATGATTTCCCCTTTCCTAGCCCCCCCACTCCCAAAAAGTCCCGTAAGCCCCCTGCCCTCCCACCCACCCATTCCCTCCCACCCACCCCTTCCCACTTCCCCGTTCTGGTTTTGTCGAATACTGCTTCATTGAGTCTTTCCAGAACAAGGGGCCACTCTTCCTTTCTTCTTGTACCTCATTTGATGCGTAGATTATGTTTTGGGTAATCCAGGTTTCTAGGTTAATATCCACTTATTAGTGAGTGCATACCATGATTCATCTTTTGAGTCTGGGTTACCTCACTTAGTATGATGTTCTCTAGGTCCATCCATTTGCCTAAGAATTTCATGAATTCATTGTTTCTAATGGCTGAATAGTACTCCATTGTGTAGATATACCACATTTTTTGCATCCACTCTTCTGTTGAGGGATACCTGGGTTCTTTCCAGCATCTGGCAATTATAAATAGGGCTGCTATGAACATAGTAGAGCATGTATCCTTATTACATGGTGGGGAATCCTCTGGGTATATGCCCAGGAGTGGTATAGCAGGATCTTCTGGAAGTGAGGTGCCCAGTTTTCGGAGGAACCGCCAGACTGCTTTCCAGAGTGGTTGTACCAACTTGCAGCCCCACCAGCAGGGGAAGAGTGTTCCTCTTTCTCCGCACCCTCTCCAACACCTGCTATCTCCGGAATTTTTAATCTTAGCCATTCTGACTGGTGTAAGGTGAAATCTCAGGGTTGTTTTGATTTGCATTTCCCTAATGACCAATGAAGTTGAGCATTTTTTAAGATGCTTCTCCACCATCCGATGTTCTTCAGGTGAGAATTCTTTGTTTAACTCTGTACCCCATTTTTTAATAGGGTTGTTTGGTTTTCTGGAGTCTAACTTCTTGAGTTCTTTATAAATATTGGATATCAGCCCTCTATCTGATGTAGGATTGGTGAAGATCTTTTCCCAATTTGTTGGTTGCCGATTTGTCCTCTTGATGGTGTCCTTTGCCTTACAGAAACTTTGTAATTTTATGAGGTCCCATTTGTCAATTCTTGATCTTAGAGCATACGCTATTGGTGTTGTTCTAAGCTCAACTCCAAGTGGATCAAGGACCTCCACATAAAAACAGACACACTGAAACTAATAGAAAAGGAACTGGGGAAGAGCTTTGAGCACATGGGCACAGGGGAAAATTTTCTGAACAGAATACCAATAACTTATGTTCTTAGATCAATATTGACAAATGGGACCTCATAAAATCACAAATTTTCTGTAAGGCAAAGGACATTGTCAAAATGACAAAATGGCAACCAACAAAGTGGAATAACTTATAAACTATAAGTAACCTAAAAAGCTAAAGAGAGCATCAGGCAGCATGTGGAGGGAAAGAACCAAAAAACAGAAGCTGCAAAGAGAACAGAAGTATCAGGAAGGGTTCTCCTTACTATGGGTCAGAACAGGTCTTTCTTAATACAAGCCTGGATTAGTCTTATTAAAGGAACAAAACTTTCTTTTAACAAATGGGTTTAATTCATTTAGCATTAAAATGATAGAAGCTTTTTCATTCTCTGTCCAGTAAAGTTTGAAACTCATTTTTTTTCATCAAAAATTAGTGAGGTCTTTCTGCTTTGGTGCTTTGTCTGTTCTCCAAATGAATATTCAAGCATGCGTGTATGTGTGTGTGTGCGTGCGTGCGTGCGTGCGTGCGTGTGTGTGTGTGTGTGTGTGTGTGTGAGACTGTGTGTGTGTGTGTTTAATTGTGAGAATGTATGCAAGCTGGGCCCAAATGATTTGAATGGAAATGTATAAATCCACATTCATGAATCCATTTATGATTTTCTGTGAGTTTATTCATATGTACTTATGTAAAATATTTTCCTTCTGTGAGTGAGCACTTTTCTTTTCTCCTGGTTTAATAAAGTTTATTGAACCAAACTCATTCCTAGTCTGACAATCAAGATGCATGTAGACAAGATGGAAAAAGTTCTAGCAATTAATCCTTCACTTATTCCTTTGGTGTTTTAAGATGAGGTGCAAAATTCCTTCGATCCCAGTATCGAACCTCAGAGGAGCAAAGGAGGCAGATCAGCTACAGTAGCAAAGTAACTTAGACTTTGATAAGTGAACATTTAATTATTATACAGGAACCCTAAATATCTCATAAGATAAAATGCTTATGCTCTGCTGATGCTCTTCCACCTATGCTGCCTTATGGAGAACCTACAAAAAGAAGACCCCCTCCAGTGTTGGCCCCCAGGAGCCATCTTTCCAAGAATATTTTTGCAGTAGTTTGAACAGTCTCAGGAGTTTGAACAGAGTCTCAGGAAGCTGAAGTATATATAATCTAGAAACACTGAGCATGTTATTTACTCTGAAAAATCTAGAAAGAAGATGGAAGGAGAAGGCAACAGAAGGATATTGGAAGGGCAAACCTGACAGTACCATTTTTAAATCTCTTTTGCTGTGACAAGGTAGGTCTGTACTGTTGACCTTAGGCAGAAAATAAGCCCTCATTCTCCAAATCACTAAAACTCCTTCAAATAGGAACCAAAGAATTGTTTCTTTCTAAAGTGCATCCAAGGCGGAGAAGCATCTTAAAAAATGCTCAACTTCATTAGTCATTAGGGAAATGCAAATCAAAACAACCCTAAGATTTCATCTTACACCAGTCAGAATGGCTAAGATTAAAAATTCAGGAGACAGCAGGTGTTGGAGAGGGTGCAGAGAAAGAGAAACACTCCTCCACTGCTGGTGGGGTTGCAAATTGGTACAACCACTCTGGAAAGCAGTCTGGCGGTTCCTCCGAAAACTGGGCACCTCACTTCCAGAAGATCCTGCTATACCACTCCTGGGCATATACCCAGAGGATTCCCCACCATGTAATAAGGATACATGCTCTACTATGTTCATAGCAGCCCTATTTATAATTGCCAGATGCTGGAAAGAACCCAGGTATCCCTCAACAGAAGAGTGGATACAAAAAATGTGGTATATCTACACAATGGAGTACTATTCAGCCATTAGAAACAATGAATTCATGAAATTCTTAGGCAAATGGATGGAGCTAGAGAACATCATACTAAGTGAGGTAACCCAGACTCAAAAGGTGAATCATGGTATGCACTCACTAATAAGTGGTTATTAACCTAGAAAACTGGAATACCCAAAACATAATCCACACATCAAAGGAGATACAAGAAGAAAGCAGGAGTGGTCCCTGGTTCTGGAAAGACTCAGTGAAACAGTATTTGGCAAAACCAGAACGGGGAACTGGGAAGGGGTGGGAGGGAGGACAGGGGAAGAGAAGGGGGCTTATGGGACTTTCGGGGAGTGGGGGGGGGCTAGAAAAGGGGAAATCATTTGAAATGTAAATAAATTATATCGAATAAAAAAAATAAAAAAAAAAGATAAAAAAAAAAAAACTCAGGAGACAGCAGGTGTTGGAGAGGGTGTGGAGAAAGAGGAACACTCCTCCACTGCTGGTGGGGTTGCAAATTGGTACAACCACTCTGGAAATCATTCTGGCAGTTCCTCAGAAAACTGGGCACCTCACTTCCAAAAGATCCTGTTATACCACTCCTGGGCATATACCAAGAGGATTCCCCAGCATGTAATAAGGATATATGCTCCACTATGTTCATAGCAGCCCTGTTTATAATAGCCAGAAGCTGGAAAGAACCCAGGTATCCCTCAATAGAAGAGTGGATGCAAAAAATGTGGTATATCTACACAATGGAGTACTATTCAGCCATTAGAAACAATGAATTCATGAAATTCTTAGGCAAATGGATGGAGCTAGAGAACATCATACTAAGTGAGGTAACCCAGACTCAAAAGATCAATCATGGTATGTACTCACTAATAAATGGATATTAGCCTGGAAAACTGCAATACCCAAAACATATTCCACACATCAAATGATGTACAAGAACAGAGGAGTGGCCCCTGGTTCTGGAAAGACTCAGTGTAGCAGTATAAGGCACAACCAGAACAGGGAAGTGGGAAGGGTTGGGTGGGAGAACAGGGGGAGGGAAGGGGGCTTATGTGACTTTCAGGGAGTGGGGGGCCAGAAAAGGGGAAATCATTTGAAATATAAATAAAAATATATTGAATAAAATAAAAAAAGAAATAAATCCAAAAATGCTGGAATACACATACTCTATCTTTAATGAATCCCGTAAGCCCTGTCTTTGATTTCTCAGAGTACAGCAGTGACCTCACTGAGAAACATGGTGTAGACTCCAAATTGTAGACACAGAATCCTCCACAAACTACACAATTGCTTCTCACAAAGCATATTTCTTTTGGCTTCCTTATAACCTTGGGCAGAACAATGTTGGGCAAATCTATGTGGAAAGACATTACCGATTTCATCATAGACGTCATAGGAGGCATGGAATAGTTCCTTGGTCAGCTATCTCAGGTTGCAAATGTTTTCCATCAGCTTCTTCAGACTGTCCATGGACAAGAAGTTATTCAGAAAATTGACCTCATGGAACTGGGAACATTGGTTCAGAGCAGGCAGGAGGACATCAATTTGGAAGCCTATAATCATACAACCCTTCAATTGTAGCTTCTGCTGTGTAGCTGTCAGTCTTTATAGCAAACTTCCTAGAAGTCCATGACTTAAATTGAAAAAGGTGACAGCAGTCATATCAAGGTTTTTGAGCTGATAGACTCTTGGATATAGAGACAGACAACTCATATCTGACTGTGATAGCTTGAAGTGAGTCATTGCAAGGGTCTCTAAGGGATTCTCTAAGCACTTAGAGAAAGACAAAGAAAATCATTTCAGTAATATTCAGTCGTGACAGAGAGAGGGATATGATTTCAAGGTAGAAGAGCCTAATAAGGCCAAGGTCATTCTGAGCTCATGATGAAATTCAAGAGAAGAATGTGGCTCCCTGATAGAGAATACCAAATCAAGTCTTGTCAGTATAAGAAGAGGACACACACCATCATTGTGGCTGTTTCTGCATGTAACTGTACATTTCTCTCTGCACTTCCAAGCACAAAACCACATCACTGGACAAAATTAAATCAGAAAGAAAAACCCAGTAGGACTGAGTAGGAAACATCTTGAACCATTCCTGTATGTGAACACACCTTGAGCTCAGTGAGGTCCACCTCCATATCACAGTCTCTGTCCTATCCACATAGCATCCCTGTGGCCATAATTACTCAGGTAGTCTGTGACCAGGGGGAATCAGAGGCAGGTGGAAACTGGACATACAATTCTTAGGACAGAACTAACATGGGACAATATGTGATATAAGCTCTTATACCCTGTAAAAATTTGTTTTTCCTACATTTGAGACCTAGGCCAAGACTTTTTCTAAATCATTGACACATCTATGACAGTCTAAGTTTGCTGAGATGACAACAGAGGATTTCTACTAGAGTAATAGAAAGACTATGATAAATTATTTTAAAGTCATATAAATGTGAATTCAACAGTAACTGAGAAACAGCTAGCTTACACAGTTTTTTTATGTAACACAGAAATCTTTTGCTCTGTCCCCTGGATAAAGTTCTTTATCGCAAATGTTGTGATCAAAGGTGTGTGCCCCACTGGCTGGCTTACTTTTGGACTTTTTCCCATGTAATTTCTCACAGTATACTTAAGAGCTATCAGCAATTCATTGTATAGCCTATGCTAGCCTGTACGTCTCAGTAATCCTCCTGCCTCAGTGTAGTGTTATTGAGTGTCTACTTTGATAAAAAGTAGACTTTGTCCCTGAAGGCTATAAAATGAACTTAGACCTGGTGAATGTAAGAACCCACTCACAGTGATTTCTTGTTTTTTGGCAATTATAAATCTAAATAATTTTATATTTGCATCTATATATTTGCAATAATAATTTCATGCATTATAAAGGCATGTACATTTGTATCAAAATAAATAGATACAAAACATTTAATGTAAATGCAAAAATACTGAAAAGCATAGCTATTTAATTTTTTCCTTTTTACAAAAAAGTTCATACTAGTTCTACTTTAAAGAGTAGGAACATAAAAGTTTTACAATACTTTAGGAAAAGTAGAAATTCCCTCTGTGTAATTAGCAAGCTTTCCAGTTGAAATCTGTTGTTTTTGTTGGGATGTGTTATATTGTATGTATATGTCTACATACTCTAGTATTTACTGTTTCAGAAAAAGGTTTGGGTAAAATCTTTGATTCACACACACACACACACACACACACACACACACACACACACATTCATGTATTTGTTTATTTTTACTCATTCACTTTATATCCTTTTCACTGCTTCCTACATGCCACAGCATCCCACAGTCCTTTCCCCAGGCCCCATCCCCTTCTTTTCTGAGTCAGCGGGCCTCCACTGGCTATGCCCCAACCCTCGAACCTCAAGTCTCTCAGGCTACACACATCCTCTCCCACTAAAGCTGACAAGACAGTCTAAAACATATCCCAGGTACAGGCATCAGCTTTTGGAACATCACCTGCTCCAGTTGTTCCAGACCCCTAAGAAGACCAAGCTGCACATCTGCTACATATGTGGGAGATGCCTAGGCCCAGAGTGTATGTTCTTTGGTTGGTGGTTCTGTTTCTAAGAGTAGCAAGAGACTGGTTAGTTGTCTCTTCTTCCTGGGGAGTTCCTGTTCCATTTGGGGTCTGCACCCTTCCTCCAATTCTTCCATAAGAATCCCCAAGTTTCATCCATTGCTTTGCTGTGGGTGTCTCCATTTGACTGAGTCAGCTGCTGTGTGGAGCCTCTGAAAGGACAGCATTGCTGGACTCCTGTCTGCAAGCATGGCAGACTATCATTAATACTGTCAGAAACTGGTGCTTATCCTTGGGAATGATCTTAAGTTGGGCTCACTATTGGTTGGCCATTCCCTCAGTCTCTGCTTCATCACATGTCCCTGCATTTCTTGACAGGATAAGATTTGGGTCAAGTTTTTCCGGGTTTGTTGGTGCCCCTATCACTCCAATAGGGATCCTGCCTAGCTACAGGAGATCACCTCTTCAGGTTTAACTTCCCTAGTGCTGTGAGTCACAGCTGAGGTCATATCCATTGATTGTCACCTCTCTTCTTCAGGTCTCTGTCTCATCCTGGAGATGCCCCTTAAATCCCCACCCCACCCCCAATTCCCCTTATCATCACCTCTCCCACATAGTACTCTCCCTTCCTCTGCCTCTTATGATTGTTTTATTTCTCCTTCTATCCTATCTTGTGCCTTTCTTCTGTTTAGCTTCTTTGCGTCTGTAAACTGTAGAGTGAGTATCCTGCATTTTATGGCTAATATCCACTTACAAGTGAATGCATATCATGTGTGTCCTATTGGGACAGGGTTTTCTTGCTCACGACTATATTCTCAAGATCCATCCATTTGTCTGCAAAATTCATGATGTCTTTGTTTTTCATAGTTGAATAGTATGCCATCCTTTGAATACTATTGCATAGTTTAGATGTGCCACATTTTCTTTATCCATCTTTCAGTTCAGGGATATCTTGTTTTTTTTTGTTTTTGTTTTTGTTTTTGAGTTTCTGCCTATTATGAATAAGGCTTCTATGAACATAGTTGAACAATATTTTTGTGATATGGTAGTGCATCTTTTGGTTATATACCCAGGAGTCGTATGGCTCAATCTTGAGGTAGAAATATTCCCAGTTCTCTGAGAAACTGCCAAATTGATTTCCTATGTGGCTGTACAAGTTTGCACTCCCAACAGCATAAGAGAAATGTTCTGCTTCCTTTACATGATGGCCAGCATGTGCTATCACTTGAATTCTGATCATCCCAATCTGATGGGTGTATAATGGAACCTCAGATTAGTTTTGATTTGTATTTCCCTTTGAGTAAGGACATTTGAACACTGAAGCACTTTGAGCATTTAAGTGTTTTACCAACATTCATTATTTGGCTGTTGAACATTTGCTGTTTAGCTTTGTGACACATTTTTTTTAATTAGATTTTTTGGGTTGTTCATGTTTAACTTCTTGAGGTCTTTATAAATTTTAGATGTTAGCATTCTGTCAGGTGTAGGGTCGGTGAAGATACTTTCCCAATCTCTAGACCTCCATTTTGTCTCATTGACAGTATCTTTTGCCTTACAGAAGTTTTGCAGTTTTATCAGGTTTCATTTATAAATTGTTGATCTTAGAACATAAGCCATTGGTGTTCTGCTCAGTAACAGAAATGAGATGGGGATTGCATTGCATCTGTAGATTGAATTTTGTAAGTTGCTTCTTATATTTTTCACTAAGTTAATCCTAGTACATGACTGATGGCTACTGTGACTAAGACTCTTAAGGTTCTTAAGATCCTTTGGTGTCACAGGTCCCCAAATCAAACTCTGACGTCCTGTCCCAGGGAGTGACAGATTAGATTTGTCTACACTCACCATGCTCACCCACATTATTCCGAGATGGTTAATGAAACTGATGGCATCAAATGTGCCATTACTAGGTGACAGATATTAGGGATGTGGTAAATGTAGGAACTCCTTGATCACACACTTCTAGAGCATTGACTATTACTGCCATGTGGGTAGATCATCTAAAGTATTTGCTGGGGAAAGTTTTCGTCTGCTCTTTACTTAGACAACAAACTCTGTGGAACACTAAGATGGCTCAGTGAGTGAGACTTTGCCACACAAGCTCATAGCCTATAGTATGATCCCTGAAACCCCCATGGAAAGAAAAACTGGCTCTGTCAAGTAATTTTCTGACACACACACACACACACACACACACACACACACACACAATGCTCACATATATAACCACACATAAGAACACATACACATGAAAACACACACACACACACAGTGTAATGCTCACATACATAACACACACACTTAAACCTCATATATACTCAAACACATACTAACATAAGCACTGTAATGGCTATTACTGGTTGGCAACTTCACTATATCTAGAACAAACTACAATCAAGTTTCTAAGGGAGCACCTGTGATCCAGATCTTGAGGTGAAGGGAGTTTGAAAGGAGTTAGAACTCCTCAGAGTCCATAATTAAGGTTAAAGGGATGAATGGTGTAGTTTAATGTTGACCAGACTTCCTGCATTGCTGATGCCCCGATCTGCACATACTGCTTGCTGATGTAACCATGCACCAATTCCTCCCGCCAATGTTTGAATCAGCCAATCATGTGTAACCACGCCAAATCCTCCTAACTTTGATTATATAGACCCCTGGTTTCTGAGCTTTGTGGCAGATTCCTCTGTCTCCTGTGTGAGATACATGTAGGCCTGGAGCTCTGATATTAAACTGCCTTGTGTGTTTGCATCAAGTCGGTCTCTTGTGTTTACTTGGGTGTGTGCCATCCTGAGACTCAAGTGGGGGTCTCTTCAAAAGGGGGGGTCCTACATTGTGGGTGCTCGTCTGGGATTTTAGTGGCACCCAGAAACCCCGAAGATCCCTTGGAGGTATGTCTGTGTGAGTCTTGAGTGTCTGAGTGTGACGATGCTGTGTTTGTATCTTGGTTTCGGTTTGTTAGTAGCTGCCACTGCGGGCAGTGAGGACCCAGTGGCTGTGGAGGGAGACTTCCTAGTACCGCAGGCTGCAACCCTAGAGGATGCTCCAAGGGTGAGAGACAGTCAGGGGGCCTGACTGTAGTTTTCCCGGAACGAAGGGGACGGAGTGCTACTTCTACCGAGAAGGGAGTGGAAGCGGAATCCCACCTTGTCAGAGGTCGAGTTTGGCTGTTTGTTTAAGTCCAGAAGCGGATGAGTGTGTTTGGACATGCTAGAGTCTGTTGTTCTGTTCTTGTGTTTTTTTTGTTTTTTGCCATGAGGCAGACCGTGACAACCCCTTTGTCTTTGGCTGAGGACCATTGGATGGATGTTAGGGCAAGAGGACGGAATTTGTCAGTAGAAATTAAGAAAAAACCTTGACAGACCTTCTGTACCTCAGAATGGCCTGCTTTTGGGGTAGGCTGGCAGCTCATAGGAACTTTCAATTTGCCTACCATCAGGGCCGTGAAGGCCATTGTTTTTCAGGAAGGACCGGGATCACACCCAGACCAACAGTCGTACATCATGGTATGGGGGGGACTTGGTGCGATCCCCACCTCAGTGAGTCCAGCCATTCCTCCCACCACATTGTTCCAGCTCCAGGATCCTGGGTGTCCAAGAAAGTGCTGCGAACGAGAAACTGAAATCGCAGCCTGAAGAAGATGGCAAACACAACATTTCACCTGCACCCACCCCTAAGATCTACCCTCAAATAGAAGAATCCCCCTGAATGGCCCACTCCCCTGCCCTCACCCTACCCTCAAGCTCCAGTACTGGAACCCCAACCCTTGGCTATGCCATTCCCCTTTCCAGCCCTGGCCCCTGGAGCCAGAGGAAGGGGTCCCTCTGTGGGGACAAGGAGTTGACAGGGAGCCACCCCTGTAGGACCAGCCGACTCCACTGTAGTGCTTCCCCTTAGGGCTGTCGGGCCACCCCCAGATGACCAGAATGACTTACAACTTTTACAGTACTGGCCTTTCTTTTCCTCTGACCTTTATAATTGGAAAGTTAATCACCCTCCCATTTTAGAAAATCCTGCAGGGCTTACAGGTCTAATAGAGTCCCTGATGTTCTCGCATCAGCCTACCTGGGACGACTGTCAACAGCTCTTACAAACCTTGTTTACCACTGAGGAGAAAGAAAGAATTCTCCTCAAAGCTCAGAAGAATGTCCGTGACAATGCCGGACGTCCTGTCCAGACCCTGGCTTGGATAGATGGAGGATTCCCCTTGATGCATCCTCAATGGGACTATAACATGGCACAAGGTAGGGAATGACTGGCCAATTACCGTTGGGCTCTAGTGGTGAGTCTCAGGTGTGCCGCACAAAGGCCCACAAATTTGACTAAGGTAAGAGAGTTCATGCAGGGGGCGATTAACACCCTTCAGTCTTTCTGGAGAGGCTCATGGAGGCTTACAGAAGGGACACCCCTTTTGACTCTACGTCTGAAGGGCAGTGAGCCTCTGTGATTATGGCTTTTATTGGGCAGTCAGCCCCTGACATCAGAAGAAAATTGCAGCAGATTGAGGGATTACAAGATTATACTATAAGAGATGTGGTTAGGGAGGATGAGAAAGTGTATCATAAAAGGGAGACAGAGGAGAAATAAGAAAGAGAAAAGAGAGAAAGGAGAGAAGATGAGGATAGGAGAGACAAGAAACAGGTAGACTCTGATTAGAATACTAGCCGCAGTAGTAGACAGAAATAAAAGAGATAGGACTAGGCAGCTAGGGGACCTGGGAGATGGAAAATGGCAGGGGCCAAGGGGACCCAGAAGAGATTTACTGCACCTGGAGAAAGTGCACACTGTAGAGACAAACGGTACTGGGCCCGCAAGTACCCCAAGAAGAAGCAAGGGACAAAGGTGCTGTCCCTCGAGGATGATGAAGACTAGGGGAGACAGGGCTCAGCTCCCCTCCCTGAGCCTAGGGTAATATTACAAGTGGAGAGGACCCCCATAAGTTTCTTGGTCAATACGGGAGCAGAATACTTGGTGCTTAAAACCCCTTTGGGTAAGATAAAAAATGAAAAGACGCTAGTGATTGGGACCACGGGGAAGAAATCCTACCCATGGACCACTTCTTGGATGGTGTACCTAGGGAAGAAACTAGTAACTCACTCATTCTTGGTCATCCCAGAGTGCCCTATGCCCCTACTAGGAAGAGACTTATTAACCAAGTTAAAGGCACAAATAACTTTTGCCCCCTCTGGACCGGATCTGTCCTGGTGGGGGACTGCACCACCTCAGACCTTAGGTTGTCTTTACAATTAGGAGAAGAATATCGGATTTAGCAAAAAGAAGTAACACCCCCTGAGGGGTTACAGGACTGGATTACTCAATTTCCTCAGGCATGGGCTGAGATAGGGGGAATGGGAATGGCAAGACAAGTTCCCCTGGTGGTGATTGAGCTTAAGTCTGGGGCCACTCCCATTAGGGTCCGAGAGTACCCCATGGGCAAAGAAGCACAGGAAGGCATATGCCCTCATATCACCAGACTACTCCGAGAAGGGATCCTAGTCTCCTGTAAGTCTTCTTGTAATACCCCCCTCCTCCTGGTAAAGAAACCAGGAAAGAATGGCTATTGCCCCGTACAAGACCGTAGAGAAGTCAATAAGAGAGTACAAGACATACACCCCACCATACCAAATCCTTATAATCTGCTTAGCATGCTGCCACCTGAACGAGCCTGGTATACAGTGTTAGATCTTAAAGACACTTTCTTTTGCATGAGGTTACACCCCAACAGTCAGTCCTTGTTCGCCTTCGAATGGCGAGACCCTGAGAATGGAAGAACTGGACAGCTTACCTGGACTAGGTTGCCTCAGGGATTCCAAAATTCACCCATTCTGTTTGATGAAGCCCTACATTGAGATTTAGCCCCCTTTCCAGCTGATATTCTACAGGTGACCCTCCTGCAATATGTGGATGATCTTCTTTTGGCCAGAGAAACATGCCAGGAGTGTAAAAGTGGGACTCAAAATCTTCTGGCCGAGTTAGGTGAGTTGGGGTACCAGATTTTGGCTAAAAAGGCACATCTATGCTGGACTGAGGTGACCTACCTGGGATATATCCTGAAGAATGTTCAGCGATGGCTCACAGAAGCTAGGAAACGGACAGTGACACAGGTCACGACCCCAACCACCCCTCTACAGGTAAGAGAATTCCTGGGGATGGCAGGATTCTGCAGACTCTGGATCCCAGGGTTTGCTACCTTGGTAGCCCCCTTATACCCCCTAACAAAAGAAAAAAGGGAATTAATTTGGACTATGGAACATCAATTGGCTTTTGAGACCCTCAAAGAGATGCTGCTACAGGCCCCTGCCCTAGAACTGCCTGATTTTAAAAAAACCGTTCACCCTATACATTGAAGGGAGAAATGGAGTGGCCAGGGGGGTCCTCACTCAAACTTTAGGACCCTGGAGGCGCCCTGTAGCCTACCTGTCAAAGAAAATGGATCCTGTGGCTAGTGGATGGCTACTGCTGTGTTGGTAAAAGATGGTGATAAACTGACTATGGCCAGAATGTGACAGTGGTGGCCCCGGAAACCATTCAGAGAGTCATTCGACAGCCCCCAGTCCGCTGGATGACTAACACTCGAATGACCCACTACCAGAGCTTGTTGTTGACTGATGGTTGACCTTTGCTCCACCTGCCATTCTTAACCCCGCCACCTTACTGCCTGAAGCTGACAAAACTCCCATACATTACTGTGAGGAGATACTGGCTGATGAAACTGGGACTCGGCCAGACTTAACTGACCAACCTTGGCCTGGGGTGATGACCTGGTTCACTGCTGGAAGCAGCTTAGTGGTAGAAGGTAAGTGCAGAGCTGGGGCAGTGGTAGTGGATCGGAAGACTGTCATATGGGCCAGCAGCCTGCCTGAAGGGACATCAGCCCAGAAAGCAGAGCTTATTGCCATAATTCAGGCTTTGAGACTAGCAGAAGGGAAGGCTGACAATATTTATACAGACAGCCGGTATGCCTTTGAAATGGCTCATGTTCATGGGGCGATTTACCAACAACGTGGACTACTGACTTCCACTGGGAAAGACATCAAAAATAAAGAAGAAATTCTTAGCTTGCTAGAAGCTGTTCATTTGCCCGTCAAGGTGGTAATCATCCATTGCCCAGGGCATCAAAAGGGAACGGGACCAATAGAAAGCAGAAATCAGATGGCAGACCAGGTAGCTAAAGAGGCAGCACAAGCGCCACTGACTTTGGTAATTAAAACCAAACCCCAGTCAGTCAAAGAGATCCCAGAAAAATGGATCCTCACAAAAGAAGAGGGGCTGGAGTACTTGACTAATATACACCACCTCACTCACCTGGGAACCTAAAAGATGATGAAACTAGTTAATAGATCCCCTCACTATATTCCTCAACTACAGAAGGCAGTAGAGGACCTGATAAAGAACTGTCGAGCATGTGCGCTCCCCAATGCTGGGTCGAACAGGACTCATGTCTGAAGACACTTGCAAGGAAACAGGCCAGGGACTTTTTGGGAAATTGAGTTTACAGTGGTCAAAACAGCCAGATATGGAAATAAATACCTTCTAGTTTTTGTAGATACCTTCTCATGGTGGGCTGAAGCATTCCCCACCAAAAGAGAGATGGGTAACATGGTGGCCAAGAAGATACTTGAAGAATTTTTTCCCCGTTTAGGGATACCTAAAGTAATTGGGTCAGACAACGGACCTGCTTTCATCGCCTAGGTAAGTTAGGGATTGGTCAGACAGCTGGGGATAAATTGGAAATTACATTGTGCCTACAGACCCCAGAGTTCAGCGCAGGTAGAGAGGATGAATAGAACTCTAAAAGAGACCTTGACTAAATTGACCTTAGAGACCCGCGGGAATGATTGGACAGTCCTCTCCCTTAAGACCTATTCTGGGTCTGAAATACTCCTGGAGCCTCAGGTCTAACACCCTTTGAACTAATTTTTGGGGCGCCCCTTCCCATCTATATGACTGCAGAGAGTAAAACCTGTCCTGATGTTTCCACTCCCCTGTTCCCCCATCTTGCCTCCTAGCTTGGCTGAAGGCACTGGAGATCATGAGAAAAGAAATCTGGGAGCAGTTGAAAGAAACCTATGTTGCTCGTGACTTGCTGGTGCTGCTTCAGTTTGAAGTGGGAGACACGGTCCTGGTGCGAAGGCGCTGAGCAGGGAACCTCGAGCCACGGTGGAAAGGACCCTACCTGGTGCTGTTGACTATACCCACCGCTGTGAAAGTAGAGGGAATCCCCGCCTGGGTTCATGCTTCACAAATCAAGAAGGCCCCCCCCCCCCCAGGGACTTATCAAGATGAGTGGATCTTGAAAAAGACTGATAATCCTTCTAAACTGAGCCTGCGTTGCTTGCATACCTCCGAAGATTGACAATCCCCATGCCCCTCGGACACTGACTTGGCAAGTAATGGATACCAACACGGGAAAAATTATAAGTAGCACCCAAACCATCACGCCTGCGGGCACCTGGTGGCCACGTCTTGGGTTTTGTTTTCGAATCACAAACCCCACTGCTAGGAGTAGTCCTCCTAACATTGTTCAAAGCAAGGGCTTTTGTGCCTGCCCTGGAGCCACTAACTCTAGAGGTTGTGGAAGGCCAGATGAGTTCTTTTGTAGGAGTTGGAGTGTGTAACCTCCAATGATGGGGATTGGAAATGGTCAGTTGATTCAACTGATCAAATAACCCTTTCTTTTGCAAATCAAGGACTTGGGTGGCATGACACCTTTCCTCTATATGCAGGCAAGCCATGTTCTCCTAGGGACCTAGACTACACTGTAGTTCAGTTCACTGACACAGGAAAATGAACCCTCTTGACTACCTGGCTCCCAAGGGTTGTCCTGGGGACTGGTTTGCTATAACCATGGGAGTAAACCTGGGTCCCTGATATCAATCCAATTCAAAATAGAAATACCATCCCCAGTTCCAATAGGACCTAACAAGATCCTCCCAGAACAAGGCCCTCCTGCGAGGCCCAAGCCCCAGACTCCTGTAACTGCCCCATCTGTCCCAAGAACTGTGAGATCCCTTAACACCGTCATTCCTCATGGACCCTCGACCATAATCCCTACATATCCCTCTATGAGGCAGAGAGTGTTAAACCTGGTTAAAGGAGCTTTCAATGCCCTTAACAACACTGATCCAGAGCTACTATTGACTGCTGCTTATGCTTATCCTCAGGTCCCACCTATTATGAAGGAGTCACCTATAATGGGGATTTCAATAAAACCAGTAATCATGCTTCCTGCTCATGGGGGATAGGAAAGAAATTAACCCTGATTGAGGTAACAGTGTCAGGGGAGAGTCCCAGTCTTTGCATAGGGACTCCTCCCCCTTCCCATCGTCATCTATGTGTCCAGACTCACTCTGTGAGCAGGACAGAAACCAGCTATTACTTAGTACCCTCTCCAATGGGCCTGCAACACAGGACTTACCCCCTGCGTATCAACTAGTGTTTTTGAGCCCTCTCATGATTTCTGTGTCATGGTTCAGCTTCTACCCCGAATGTATTATCACCCTGCTTCCTACCTAGAAGATGAGTATACCAGCAAGAGAATAAAAAGGGAACCAGTTTCCCTAACCCTAGCTATGATGCTGGGAGCTGGTCTTGAGGTGGGAGTAGGGACAGGCATAACAGCCCTAATTGAAGGTAGACAAGGAGCTCAGTCTTTTCAGTATCTAAAAGAAGCTATAAATGAAGACTTAGAGATGCTGCAAAAATCCATGGATGCCTTAGAGAAATCTTTGACCTCCTTATCTGAAGCAGTGTTACAGAATAGAAGAGGTTTAGATTTGTTATTTTTAAAAGAAGGAGGACTGTGTGCAGCCTTAGAAGAAGAGTGCTGTTTTTATGCAGACCACACAATAGTAGTCAGGGATTCTATGCAGAAATTAAGAGAGAGACTTGAAAAGAAAAAGCGAGATCAAAAACACAACAGGGATGGTTCGAATCATGGGACTCTAAGTCTCCATGTGTGACCACTTTATTCTCTGCCCTCACCGGGCCAAGTCTTGTTATATGTTTGTTTCTAATCTTTGGCCCATGTTTAATAAATAAAGGACTTGCTTTCATTAGGGATAGGGTAAATGCAGTGCAGCTTATAGTTCTCCAATGACACTATCAACCCATAGTTAAAATAGAAGGAGAATAAAATTACCATTCCCCATACGAAGATACCAACTTTTAAAATTCAAAGATTAGAATTATTTAGCAGAAGAAGAGGGGAATGAAGGGAATTTGAAAGGAGTTAGAACTCCTCAGAGTCCATAATTAAGGTTAAAGGGACGAATGGTGTAGTTTAATGTTGACCAGACTTCCTGCTAACAAAGATCAGCCTCCCTCCCTACATTGCTGATGCCCAGATCTGCATGTACTGCTTGCTGATGTAACTGCATGACAATTCCTCCTGCCAATGTTTGAATCAGCCAATTGTGTGTAACTGGGCCAAATCCCCCTGACGTTTCCTATATAGACCCCTGGTTTCCAAGCTTCGTGGTCGATTCCTCTGTCTCCTGTGTGAGATACTTGTTATCCTGGAGCTCCAATTTTAAACTGCTTCGTGTGCTTGCGTAAAGTCTCTCACAGGTCCTTGGGTGTGCATCATCCCAAGACTAAGTGAGGGTCTCCCCAAAGGGGGGGGGACCTACAGAGACTGGAAGATGGAAGTTTCTGACCTGGATCTTGAGGCATAGTGAATAAGTAATGCTTAGGTAGCCAGGCAGTAGTGGTGAACACCTTTAATCCCAGCACTTGAGAGGTAGAGGCAGGCAGATTTCTGTGTTCGAGGCCAGCCTGGTCTATAGAGTGAGTTCCAGGACAGCAAGGGCTACACAGAGAAACCATATCTCAGGCGGGGGGGGGGGGGGGGGGGGGAAACAAAAACAAAAACAAAAAGATTTACTTATATGTATGTACTCTGTAGCTGTCTTCAAGCACCCACCAGAGGGCACCAGATCTCACTGTGGATGGTTGTAAGCCGCCATGTGGTTGCTGGCATTTGAAATCAGGACCTTTGGAAGAGCCGCCCCAGTAAATAAAACCAATTTTAATGGTTTTATGAGACAGGGTTTGTGTGTGTGTGTGTGTGTATGTGTGTGTGTGTGGTACAGGCTGTCCTTAAACTTACTCTCTAGACCAGGCTGACCTTGAACTCTGAAATCCCCCTCACCTACCTCTGCCTCCAAATTGCTGGGATTAAAGGTGCACACCACCCTGCCCAGCAAAAATTTGACCCAAAATTTATCCTGTCTAAAAGGAATGCAGGTAGCTGGGCAGTAGTGATGCACACCTTTAGTCCCAGAACTTGGGAAGCAGAAGCAGGTAGATTTCTGAGTTCAAGGCCAGTCTGGTGTATAGCGTGAGTTCTAGGACAGCCAAGGTTACACAGAGAAACCCTGTCTCAGAAAAGCGAAAAAATCTTTATAAAAACTGTTTTGTTGGTGGGTTGATGTCTCTATTGCTCCAGTGGGGTTCCTGCCTGGCTACAGGAAATGCTCTCTTCAAGTACTATCTCCCCAATGTAGCGAGTCTCAGATAAGGTCACCACCATTGATTCTTGGGTGCCTCCATTATCTCAGAACTCTGTCTCCTCCTGGAGATGCCCCCACCTGCTCACCCCTTTAGTTTAGTCCTCTACTCTTGAGGAATATCAGCACCTATTCAGATAGCTCTTCCCAGTCTCTCTGATCTTAAGACCTTCAGGAGACTAAATCCTCACAGCCATGTTTCAGTATCGGCTTTGATTTGTAACCATTGAGTGTCTGTATGACTTGTGTGACTCTGTGTGTGTGTGTGTTTCTCAGTGTATGAGAGTTTGAGTGTATATGCATTTATATAAGTCATGGTTCTCTAGAGTCACAGATTTTATGAGAGACCTGGGTTCTGATGATGTCAAGTAGCTATTCTTTTCTTTTCCTTTCTTTTCTTTTCTTTTCTTTTCTTTCCTTTCCTTTCCTTTCCTTTCCTTTCCTTTCCTTTCCTTTTCTTTTCTTTTCTTTTCTTTTCTTTTCTTGTGATACTAAAAAACAAGAAGAATTTTATTTAATCCAGCATGCTGGTGTCACCCTGCACTTGGGGAGAGAACAACCTCAGGGCAACTGCCATTAGGCACTATGTGATTGGCAGAACAGAGTTACCTTTAAACTAGTTGGTTGTTAGGGAATGAGGTAGGTGGTCAATGGTCTCAGAATAACTTTGGGCCTCTCCTAGCTGCAGGGACCTCCCTGTGGTCTGAGGAATGTAATTTAGCTTCTCCTTTTGGGGAGGGGCAAGTGATCCATGACCTTTCCAAAACTCCTCAGCTGACCTTTTCATCCAACCCCCCTTTTGTGCATGCTTCAACACTGAACCAATTGCTGGTATTCTGATAGCTCATACTCCTAGTCTTCTGCATCTAGTTCTTTGTAGCTATGCTTTAAGATCATTTGCTGTACTGTACGTATGTGTTTCTTAATAATAGAAACCAAGCAGTTCAGAATGTAGGGGCCAAACAGGGTGGTTATGCAGGTGGTTAAAAAAAGTGAGAAGTTAAACCAAGACTTGAACCAGCCCTGACTCTGTTCTTTCTGTGTTACTACTGGCTAGCCCTTCCCTCACTGTGGTCATTGAGTCTTTAACAACCCTGGAATGGTCTATATAAAATCAATACCACTCAGCTAAGTCAGCACATGGCCCTCCTATTCTGCAGTACTACTTATGATAATGAAGTCAGTGATTGATGGTTTCTATTTCCTCTATATCTAAATCAATGCCTATCCTCAGGCTGTTATAATTTTTCCTTTGTAAGTCTGTGGTGGGAGACCTGAGTTGTCAAGTAGCATTTCTGTTGATTGTGTTCTTGCATTTGCCAGGAATTGGGTCCCTGGTGGGGGAGTCCTTTGCGAGCTTGATGGTGTCAGAACTTCTGGGGATCAAGCTATCGTTGCAATTGCAGGGTGGGGTGGGGCTGGAGCACATGATCTGTTCCAGGGCACAGATGCCAACTGGAAGCTGCTGAACATTTCTTTAGTGTTCCAATGCCATTAAAGATGCCCTTGTTGAGAATTCCTTTCTTAGGCCTGTACTCCAATTTTCACTTATATTATTTGGTTTATTAATGTCTATTTTCTTGAATACCTTATACATTCTGTATGCTGCATAAATAAATAAATAAATAAATAATCTTTTTAAAGATTTTTAGAAAATTTGGAATCTACATCAAGACACAGCTAATGACTCCTACAATTGGCTATTTGTTGATAAGTAGATAATAGCCACACTGAAATCCACACACTCAGAGAGGATAAATAATATGGAGGTCTTGGGAAAGAGGGAGTACTTATATCTCTCTGGGAACAGGAAATAGAATAGACTTGATCACAGGTAGTCGGCTTGGTGGACTGATGTGGGTAGGGATGGATCAGGTGGCAGATGGAACAACGCAGAAAGAGAGGGGAGGAAGAGACAGAGAGAGAGAGAGAGAGAGACAGAGAGAGAACAGCTAGAGAAGAAAAAATTGGGTACAATTTGAAGGCAATAGGAAAACCTAGTGCAGAGGTATCTTCCTAGAGTCTGTGAGAATGACCCTAGCAGCATTCCTAGTAAAGAAGGATAAGGAGAATGAACCCACCAAGTTTTGTGACTAGGCAAGATTTCTAGGGATTGGATAGGGGCCCCAAGATATCCACAAATCTTTGACTTATGACCTGACCCACCTGCAAGATGTATTGGGGCAAAGGCAGTTCACACATTCTAGGAGTAGCCAACAGATGACTGGTATAATTTAAGGCCCAGGCCATGAGAGAGAGGTCATGGTCTACACTGCTTAGATGGCCAGAAACTGGAGGTTTGATAGCCCAGAAATGTATTGTAGAAGAAAATATGACTAGCAGGGCCAGAAAGTCAATGAGATAATTTCTAATGACATTCTGCTATATGAAGATCTGTCCCCCACTCAGTAGTCATTAAAAAGGTTTGCTTCAGCAGCTGATAGGAGCACATGCAGAAGCCAACCCTCAAATATTAGGCAGAACATTGGGAATCCTGCAGAAGTGGGGAAGGAGTGTAGGAGCCAAATGGGTCGAGGAAACCAGGAGAATGGATCCCAAGAATCAACTAAGAATAGCTGACATGAGCTTACACATACTGAAGTGGTAACCTCAGAGTCTGCGTTAGTCTTCATGACATCTTCTGCATACATGCTATGTTTTTCATTGGTTTGGGTTTTATTGGATATCTAAGAGCAGGAGTGAGGAAATTTCTGACTCTTTTGCCTATTATTGGGGCACATCTCCTCCTACCGGCTTGCCTTTCCTAATCCTGATATGACAAAATGTGCCTAGTCTCCCTCCATCTTTTTTTTATGTCATTTTTGGTTGCTATCCCTCAGAGGCCTGCATATTTCTGAATGGGAACTAATGTGTTGTGGATATGGGGGAAAAGGAAATTTCAGTAGAACAGGAGTAGAGTAAATAGAAGTTGCATTGAGGAATGTATTATATGAGAGGAAAATAAAATTAGAAAAAGAAAAGCAGGAAATAGAAAAGTAGTGGCATGTGGAAGAAAGATTGCCAGGGCACAAAAATTTCTATGTGCTCTACCAAAGGCCTCTGCCTCCTACTGCCTGACAACTGCATTCCTTTTAGACAGGACAGATTTTTGGATCAAATTTTTGCTAGGCTGTGGGTGCACATCTTTAATACCAGCACTTGGGAGGCAGAGGTAGGTGAGGTGGATTTCAGAGTTCAAGGCCAGCCTGGTCTACAGAGAAAGTTTAAGGACAGCCTGTACTACACACACACACACACACACACACACACACACACACACACACACACACACACAAACCCTGTCTCATTAAACCATTTTTTTTGCATTTTTAATTTTTAATGTTGGTATTTTTTTTATTCGATATAATTTATTTACATTTCAAATGATTTCCCCTTTTCTAGCCCCTCCACTCCCCGAAAGTCCCGCAAACCCCCTTCTTCCCGCAAACCCCCTTCTCTTCCCCTGTCCTCCCAACCACCCCTTCCCACTTCCCCGTTCTGGTTTTGCTGAATACTGTTACACTGAGTCTTTCCAGAACCAGGGGCCACTCCTCCTTTCTTCTTGTACCTCATTTGATGTGTGGATTATGTTTTGGGTATTCCAGTTTTCTAGGTTAATATCCACTTATTAGTGAGTGCATACCATGATTCACCTTTTGAGTCTGGGTTACCTCACTTAGTATGATATTCTCTAGCTCCATCCATTTGCCTAAGAATTTCATAAATTCATTGTTTCTAATGGCTGAATAGTACTCCATTGTGTAGATATACCACATTTTTTGCATCCACTCTTCTGTTGAGGGAGACCTGGGTTCTTTCCAGCATCTGGCAATTACAAATAGGGCTGCTATGAACATAGTAGAACATGTATCCTTATTACATGGTGGGGAGTCTTCTGGGTATATGCCCAGGAGTGGAATAGCAGGATCTTCTGGAAGTAAGGTACCCAGTTTTCGGAGGAACCGCCAGACTGATTTCCAGAGTGGTTGTACCAATTTGCAACCCCACCAGCAGTGGAGGAGTGTTCCTCTTTCTCCACACCCTCTCCAACACCTGCTGTCTCCTGAATTTTTAATCTTAGCCATTCTGACTGGTGTAAGATGAAATCTTAGGGTTGTTTTGATTTGCATTTCCCTAATGACTAATGAAGTTGAGCATTTTTTAAGATGTTTCTCCGCCATCCGAAGTTCTTCAGGTGAGAATTCTTTGTTTAATTCTGTACCCCATTTTTTAATAGGGTTGTTTGGATTTCTGGAGTCTAACTTCTTGAGTTCTTTATATATATTGGATATTAGCCCTCTATCTGATGTAGGATTGGTGAAGATCTTTTCCCAATTTGTTGGTTGTCGATTTGTCCTCTTGATGGTGTCCTTTGCCTTACAGAAACTTTGTAATTTTATGAGGTCCCATTTGTCAATTCTTGCTCTTAGAGCATACGCTATTGGTGTTCTGTTCAGAAACTTTCTCCCTGTACCAATGTCCTCAAGGGTCTTCCCCAATTTCTTTTCTATTAGCTTCAGAGTGTCTGGCTTTATGTGCAGGTCCTTGATCCATTTGGATTTGAGCTTAGTACAAGGAGACAAGGATGGATCAATTCACATTCTTCTGCATGCTGACCTCCAGTTGAACCAGCACCATTTGTTGAAAAGGCTATCTTTTTTCCATTGGATGTTTTCAGCCTCTTTGTCGAGGATCAAGTGGCCATAGGTGTGTGGGTTCATTTCTGGATCTTCAATCCTGTTCCATTGATTCTCCTGCCTGTCACTGTACCAATACCATGCAGTTTTTAACACTATTGCTCTGTAGTATTGCTTGAGGTCAGGGATACTGATTCCCCCAGATTTTCTTTTGTTGCTGAGAATAGTTTTAGCTATCCTGGGTTTTTTGTTGTTCCAGATGAATTTGATAATTGCTCTTTCTAACTCTGTGAAGAATTGAGTTGGGATTTTGATGGGTATTGCATTGAATCTGTATAGTGCTTTAGGCAAAATGGCCATTTTAACTATATTGATTCTACCGACCCATGAGCATGGGAGGTTTTCCCATTTTTTGAGGTCTTCTTCCATTTCCTTCTTCAGAGTCTTGAAGTTCTTGTCATACAGATCTTTCACATGTTTGGTAAGAGTCACCCCAAGATACTTTATACTGTTTGTGGCTATTGTGAAGGGGGTCATTTCTCTAATTTCTTTCTCAGCCTGCTTGTCCTTTGAGTATAGGAAGGCCACTGATTTGCTTGAGTTGATTTTATAACCTGCCACTTTGCTGAAGTTGTTTATCAGCTGTAGGAGCTCTCTAGTGGAGTTCTTTGGGTCACTTAGGTAGACGATCATGTCGTCTGCAAATAATGATAGTTTGACTTCTTCCTTTCCAATTTGTATCCCTTTGAACTCCTTATGTTGTCGAATTGCCCGAGCTAGTACTTCAAGTACAATATTGAAAAGATAAGGAGAAAGGGGGCAGCCTTGTCTGGTCCCTGATTTCAGTGGGATTGCTTCAAGTTTCTCTCCATTTAGTTTGATGCTGGCTACCGGTTTGCTGTATATTGCTTTTACTATGTTTAGGTATGGGCCTTGAATTCCTGTTCTCTCCAAGACTTTAAGCATGAAGGGATGCTGAATTTTGTCAAATGCTTTTTCAGCATCCAATGAAATGACCATGTGGTTTTGTTCTTTGAGTTTGTTTATGTAGTGGATTGTATTGATGGATTTCCGTATATTGAACCAACCCTGCATTCCCGGGATAAAGCCTACTTGATCATGGTGGATGATCGTTTTGATGTGTTCTTGGATTCGGTTGGCAAGAATTTTATTGAGTATTTTTGCATCGATGTTCATAAGGGAAATTGGTCTGAAGTTCTCTTTCTTTGTTGGATCTTTGTGTGGCTTTGGTATCAGCGTAATTGTGGCTTCGTAGAAGGAATTGGGTAGTGTTCCTTCTGTTTCTATTTTGTGGAATAGTTTGAAGAGTATTGGTGTTAACTCTTCTTTGAAGGTCTGGTAGAATTCTGCACTGAAGCCATCTGGTCCTGTGCTTTTTTTGGTTGGAAGACTTTCTATGACTCCTTCTATTTCTTTAGGCATTATGGGACTGTTTAGATGGTCTAGTTGGTCCTGATTTAATTTTGGTATTTGGTATCTGTCAAGGAAATTGTCCATTTCCTCCAGATTCTCCAGTTGTGTTGAGTACAGGCTCTTGTAGTAGGATCTGATGATTTTTTGGATTTCCTCAGTTTCCGTTGTTATATCTCCCTTTTCATTTCTAAGTTTGTTAATTTGGATACTTTCTCTGTGCCCTTTGGTCATTCTGGCTAAGGGTTTATCTATCTTGTTGATTTTCTCAAAGAACCAGCTCCTGGTATTGTTGATTTTTTGTATGGTTCTCTTTGTTTCTACTTGATTGATTTCGGCCCTGAGTTTGATGATTTCCTGCCTTCTACTCCTCCTGGGCGAAATAGCTTCTTTTTGTTCTAAGGCTTTCAGGTGTGTCATTAAGCTGGTAATGTATGCTCTCTCCATTTTCTTTTTGGAGGCACTCAGGGCTATGAGTTTTCCTCTTAGCACTGCTTTCATTGTGTCCCATAGGTTTGGGTATGTTGTGTTTTCATTTTCATTGTGTTCTAAAAAGTCTTTAATTTCTTTCTTTATTTCTTCCTTGACCAAGGTATCATTGAGTAGAGTATTGTTCAGTTTCCACATGTATGTGGGCTTTCTGTTGTTTCTGTTGCTATTGAAGACCACTTTTACTCCATAGTGATCAGATAGGAGGCATGGGATTAGTTCGATCTTCTTATATTTGTTGAGGTCTGTCTTGTGACCAATTATATGGTCGATTTTGGAGAAGGTACCATGAGGTGCTGAGAAAAAGGTATATTCTTTTGTTTTAGGATAGAATGTTCTATATATATCTGTTAAATCTAATTGGTCCAAAGCTTCAATTAGTTTCATTGTGTCCCTGTTTAGTTTCTGTTTTCCTGATCGGTCCATTGAGGAAAGTGCAGTGTTGAAGTCACCCACAATTATTGTGTTAGGTGCAATGTGTGCTTTTAGTTTTAATAAAGTTTCTTTTACGAAAGAGGGTGCCCTTGCATTTGGTGCATAGATGTTCAGGATTGACAGTTCTTCTTTTTGTATTTTTCCTTTGACCAGCAAGAAGTGTCCCTCAGGGTCTCTTTTGATGACTTTGGGTTGAAAGTCAATTTTATCTGATATTAAAATGTCTACTCCAGCTTGTTTCCTGAGACCATTTGCTTGTAAAATTGTCTTCCAGCCTTTTACTCTAAGGTAGTGTTTGTCTTTGACCCTGAGGTGTGTTTCCTGTAAGCAGCAAAATGTAGGGTCCTGTTTACGTATCCATTCAGTTAGTCTGTGTCTTTTTATTGGGGCATTAAGTCCATTGATGTTAAGAGATATTAAGGAATAGTGATTGTTACTTCCTATCATTTTTGGCGTTATTTTTTAAATTTTAATGCTTAACTTCTTTTGGGTTTGATGAAAGGTTACTATCTTTCTTTTTCCAGGGTGAAGTTTCCCTCCTTGTATTGGTGTTGTCCTCCTATTATCCTTTTTAGGGCCGGGTTTGTGGATAGATATTGGGTAAACTTGGTTTTGTCATGAACTGTCTTAGTTTCTCCATCTATGGTGATTGAGAGTTTTGCTGGATATAGTAGTTTTGGTTGGCATTTGTGTTCTCTTAGAGTCTGCATGAGATCTGCCCAGGACCTTCTAGCCTTCATAGTCTCAGGTGAAAAGTCTGCTGTGATTCTGATAGGTCTTCCTTTATATGTTACTTGACCTTTTTCTCTTACTGCCTTTAGTATTCTTTCTTTGTTTAGAACATTTGGTGTTTTGATTATTATGTGACGGGAAGTATTTCTGTTCTGGTCCAGTCTGTTTGGAGTTCTGTAGGCTTCTTGTATATTCATGGGCATCTCTCTCTTTAGGTTAGGGAAGTTTTCTTCCATAATTTTATTGAAGATGTTTGCTGGCCCTTTAAGTTGTAAATCTTCACTCTCATCTATGCCTATAATCCTTAGGTTTGGTCTTCTCATTGTGTCCTGATAGGTTTGCAGACAAGTTCTTCTTGTCCTCTGAGAGGGTCTACCTTTCAGCTGACTCAGACAGATATAGACACACATATCCAAACAGTGGATGGAGATTGGAGACTCTTATGGAAGAAAAGGATTATGGGCCTAGAAGGGGATAGGAACTGCACATGAAGGCCAGAGTCAACTACCCGGGACCTTTGGGGTTCTCAGTGTCTGAACAACCAACCAAAGAACATACACAGGCTGGACCTAGCCTCCCCCCTACCCCCCCCCACACATATGAGCAGATGTGCAGCTTTGTCTTCATGTGATACCCAAAACTAGAATGGGAGTTCTCCAAAATCTGTTGCCTGTATTTGGATATGTTCTTCTAGCTTGGCTTCCTAATCTGAACTTAGTGGGACAGGCAGTACCTAGCCTTGAAGGGACTTAAAATGCCAGGGTGGACTGATAATGGGGATGGGGGGCACCCAATCATGTACCAAGGAGATGGGGGAAAGATTGGGGGAAGGGATGACCAGGAGGGAAGCAGTGAGTGGGATGTAAAGTGAATATGTTTAAAAAATAAGTTAATAAAAAAGAAAAAGAAAAGAAAAAACAAGAGTGTAGGACTAAACCTTGTGTCCAAAGGTGCTTTAAGTCTTTCTTCTTTGAGGACATGGCAAGAATCCATATATTCCCTAACACAGGGGAAGTATATATCCTGAGAGGCAACCACAGTTTGCTGTAATCTTCCAGCAAATTCCTCTGCCAGCGAAGAATTCAGACATCTGCCAGTGGTCTATACCAACCTAGTACTGGAGTCCAAGGTGTGTACCACCACAATGTTACTAGTTTTATTATTTAAAATATATTAATTTCTATTTCTTTTGCATCATGTGTATGGTATGTGTATGTGCAGAAAAAACATACACATACAAGTCTTCTCAGAGACCACAAAATGACAGATCATGTGGTGGTTATGGGCATGAAAAATAAAACAATCCTCCCCAGGAAGAGCACCAATCAATCTTAAACTATGAGTCATCTCTCTAAGAGAATCTTTGTAATGATTTGAACAGGATTTCTGGAAGCTGAAGTGTATATAATCTTGAAAACCAGGGCATGTTATTCTGAAAATTCTGGGAAGGTGAAGGGACAGAGGGAAGAGAAGAATATGTGAAAGGCAGACCCAACAGTGAATACTGTATTCAAATCTCTTTGAGTGTGTCAAGGTGGGTCTGTACTGTTGACCTTAGACAGAAAATAAGCCCTCATTCTCCAGATCAGTATTTCTCCTTCAACTATGACCCAATGAAACAATCGTCATTCCCAAGTACCTCCAAAAAATGCTGAAATACACATGCTTTATCTGGAATGAGTCACTTGAGTTCTGGCTTTCCTTTCTCAGAGCCCAGAAGTGACCACTCTCATTGGCAACAGAAACATAGTGTGGCCTCCATGTTGTAGACACAGAGTCCTCCACAACCTGCACAAATGTTACTCACAAAGTAGATCTCTTTTGGCTGTCGTAGAACATTGAGTGTGACCATTAGCTCAGAACAATATTGTGCAAATTTTTGTGGGAGGACATTACCTAATTCATCATAGACCTCATAGGGGGCAGAGTACATTTCCTTGGTCAGCTGTCTCAGGTTCGCAGTATGCTGCAGTAGCTTCTTCAGGCTGTCCTTAGATAGGAAGTTCATCTGAAAATCAACCTCAGTGAGCTGGGTGCATTGGCTCAGAGCAGGCAGGAGGACATCGATTTGGAAGTCCGTGATCATACTGCCCTTCAATTCTAGCTTCTGCAGTGTAGCTGTCAGTTTTTTTAGAAGGCTTCCTAGAAATTCATGACTTAAATTTATAAAGTCGATGCCACTCAGATCCAGGTGTTTGAGCTGATGGACTCTTGGACACTGGGACAGACAACTCATATCTGATTCTGATAGCTTGCAGCGAGTGATTGCAAGGGTCTCTAAGGGATTCTCTAAGCACCTAAAGAGAGACAAAGAAGATCATCTCCTTAAACTTCAATAGAGGTACACAGAGGGCAATGATTCCAAGAAAATAGGCTATTTATGTCTAAGGTCTTTATGTGTTCATAATGAAACTCAAGAGTAGAATGCTCCGTGATAGAGAGTACCAAATAAGTCTTGTCACTATAAGCAGAGGATACAAAACATCATCATGACTACTTTTGCCTGGAGCTCTACAGTGCCCTCTGCACTTAAAAGCACAATACTACATCAGTGGACAGATGATATCAGAAAGCAAAACCCAGTAGGACTATCTTGGAAAGACCTAGAACCATTCTCGTGTGTGACAAACTTAATATCATGAGGCCCACCTCCATGGCATGAACTTGGTCCTGTCCACAGAGCTTCCCTGAAGCCACAATGACTCTCAATCATTACTCAATCCCTACCTGTGCTCAGATAGCCTCAGACTCATGGGGAGACAGAAACAGATGGAAAGTCTTCGTACAGTTCTCAGGACAGAACTGACATGGGGCAGAAAGTGGTATAAGCTTTTGTAGTCTCCATAGATCTGTTTTTGCTACATCTGGATCCTAGCAAAGAACTTTTCTAAATAATGGACACATACCTGGCAGTCTGAGTTTACTGAAGTGAGAACTCAGGATGTAGAGTATCATAGGTCAAATCCATATAAATCCAAGATTGTCTGGGAAGCCACAGTTGTAGACTGACCTTTCATGTAACATAGACAGGCTTTGATCTGGCCCCTGGATAAAGCTCTCTATTCTTACTCACCTGAGTACTTGGTCCAGATGTTCATTCACAAAGCAGACATCATTCAAATAGAGATGCTGGAGCTTGTGGAGTTTGGAGAAATGGGGAATGATCATTCTTATACACCAGTCTTCCATCTCTTTATTTCCAGACTGTTCCAAAGATATGTGGACATTATAGAGAAGGAGTTTTTGAAGGTTTCTCATCTGGTCCAGGTCAGAGGATATCATTGCAAAGGTGTCCAGGTCGAAATGCTTATATATTTCCAATTCCTGGATAGAACTTGGCTCAACTATATCCAGAAGATGCCATGGGTGGTAGTGAGGGTTGGGCAAAAACTTCACCTTCTGACAGTTTACCTGTATATCTTTTCTCTTCTTTGCCCACTCATAAAAATATTCATTGTATTCAAATGTATGCCTGAGGTTCACATTAATGTTTATCCACACAGTCACAGCCTGTGTTCCCCATTGTATGGGATGATTCCTCAATAATTGTGTCTCGCTAAAGTCTGGAGGGCAGGCACCATCCTCTATTCCATCCCACGCATTCCAGAAATTATGGTTGGCATCTCGTAAATCAAGCACTTGTAGGTTCCACCTCCTGTGGATCAAATGGGAAAAAAATTCAGACGACAGAAGAGGCAATGTGTAAACAGATTGGACCTACAACACAAAGACCCTTGAGGGAAGAGGCCGGGACAAACTCATTGCATATTGCCTGCATCTCTTCTATGCTATGCTGTACACAGCACTTTCCCTTTTTCTGTTTCTCTCTTAAGAGATAGTGACATCAGAACTCTCCAATTCAACTTGGACCACATTGTGAATACTTCCATCAATCCATACACTTCCCTCCCATCCCCATGCTCCCTTGATGTCTCTTACCTGGGTCGAACTTTTTGTCTCATCTGTAAATCCAGGCCATCTAGCACAGCTTTCAAGGTCTCCAAGTCAGGAGTCTTCATCAGAGCTCCCACAGGAAGGCATGAGAAGGGCCAGGCTGCCACCATATGCCTCAGGATGTTATGCTGTTTGCTGCTGAATACATCCTTGAAGAGTGGTGGGAAGAGCTCGTTGTTCATGTCCTGTAGAGCATTGATGGACAAGGCTTCATCTTTCAGCAGGCTATGTCTCGCCAGCTGCTGGAGTGTGGGAGGGGTCTTGAAGTTCATTATGGCTTTCCTGTGGGGAGATACTATGGAAATAGGGAGATAAGGGAATTATTTCAGGGAAAACACGTTTTAGCTTGCCTCCTTCCCCACTAATTGTTTAAATCAAACTCAGTCACTGTTCAGGCAATGTCATAAACCTGTATTTCCCATTAGACACTATTTTTCTAAGAGCCACATTTCCCTTAAGGGCCTTCTGGAGATTAAAAAGCACCCATTTCAACCCAATCATTCTATAGCTCCCTTGCTGGGAAGCTGGTATCAGGACATTTAATCTGATTCCACACTTTTGTGTGAAACCATCTACATTATTTCTGATAACCCTAAGAAGCAAACTTAAAGGTCCCATACCCAATCTATATATGAATTCAATCAATGGAACTGTTTGGTAGAAGGTGTGATATGGACTTTGTTACTTTAACTTTCTTAAGTTTTAGACCCTGTAGCCACACTGAGGTGTAATCTATTGTTTAGAAGACTGAATTTTGAGAATTGTCAATTTGATGCTTTCATGGGAGTCACAATTTTCTTCATTTTCACTCTAAATCTATAATCTTCCTTGTGAATTAGGAAAATTTAAGTTATACTGCAGATATTGGTAAGAAAATAAGGTGCTTCCTTAGTGGGCCAAGTCCTTGAATATTACATACTTGGCTCTCTATAAATGACACAAGGCAGTTCATCTTGAGGTCTCAGAACTCAGGAAGGGAGGCAGCAGAATCAGTCTTTCATGACAGCTATATATGGAGTTCTAAGCTAACCTGACTTAAATCACATTCTCTACTTCAAAACAATCACACCAAACAACGGACCAAAAAAATTAAAATAACCAAATATTAAAAATACTAAGATGAAATGGGAGACTGGATTGATGGGTGAGATGGGGCATCTTGATGGATTGAATGACTTACCTGATCTGCACACTTCTTTCAGGTTTTCCTACTCTAGCAGGAACAGGCAGTCCCTCCTGGTTCCAAACCTCAGATTGTTTTGTGCAGCCATACCGAATCTTATATCCACATTTCCTCACACCTTATCTTTTTTAGCCCCACCTCTCAGCAACAAGCTACCAACTGGGTCATGAAGTCTCCACCCATTTAATTATTTTGACCTTTACATCTTTAGCTAGATTAAATCACATTTATATGTGGGAATGTTTAAAATCAGAGATTCTGGTCAAAGTCTCAGACCTTCCATGATGTTTCTACTCGAACTCTGAGCTCTGAGCTCTGAGATTACTTGCCATAATGAACTACAGATTTTGGAAGTTTCTTCTCTGTTTGAGACAGGGATTTCTTGTGTAACTGTGTCTGTCTTAGATGGAACTCACCATACAATCTGGGCTGGTTTAAATTCATTGTATAGACTCTGCATCATCTTTCCCTATAATTCAACTATTAGGTAGGTTTGAGACATAACACCTGGATTCTCTTTTGCTCTCCTTCCCACATTCCATCATGGGAGACTTACTGTGCTGATCAGAAAGGGCCTTTTCGTGAAGCAGCAGTACTTAGGAGAAGCATGAGTGACATCAAGGCACACAAAGTATTATGAGGAATTTCTGAGAAGCAATCACAAGTGAATGGATGAAGAACAGTTATCTAACATTGTTCTGGCTTTTGACTGGAGTTGAAAGGGGGCAGGTTCAGGTGGTCCCCATTGTTGTCTCAGTTCACAGTTTATAAAGTTCTTTGAACCCTGGGTCTGGCTACACATTGTTGGAAAGCCCTTTTCTTACCTCCAGGGGGAGGTGATTCTAGAGCCTGCTCCTTCTTTTTCCACTAATTCCTGCAATGGCCAATGAGTGGTACTCTTGGTACCACTGAGTATGGATACTGGTGGTATCCTGAGCATGAGTGAATTCTGTACATGTTGCTCAGGGTTCTAATTTTTGCCAGACTCATCTGAGGCCTAGGCTTCTAAACCTTTCACTGCAGTTACATGAACCAATTAAACTAATCCTCATTGAACCTTTTCAAAGTGGTTATTCCATCTTCTTAAACAGGATGACCTGTAGTCCAGTCTGGTTTCATATAGAATATGGAGAGGAATGGCTATGAACATCCTCATCTTCCAGTCTCCACCTCTCAATCTTCTGGATGCATAGGGAGGTAGGTTATGAGCTGGGCCTGATTCAGGAATCTAGCCTTGTGCCTAGGACAGAAGTCATTGTTGAAAATCAGATATGTCAATTCAAAGGTCCTTAGTTATTACAGGAGAGTGCAGGCCTGGTGGTGTACACCTGCCTCTGGGAGGCACGGGGCTGAACAGAAGAAATTCACTGCAGTCTGGTTACATAGAGGTTCCTTATCATAGCGAGATACATCTGGGTGACATCAACAAAAAGCCACAAAGTATCTGCCAAGGCCCAGGTGTCCATAGGGGTGTCATTGAACACCTGTGGGTCTCAGAGTCCTACCAAGCTGATCTACATCTTCAGTCATTGACAATGTGATATAGGACCCAGATCTCAGTCAGAGAGTCTTTCAGAATTGCAAGTAGCCAAAATGGCTCAGAGAAATTCTTTTCTTCCTCAGATGAGCATATTAAATATCTGTTATTGATCCAGCCTCAGTGTTGTACAAAGAAGGCTAGAGAAAGACCATTGTAAGTTCATGGCTTGCCTTGTGTATAAAGTTGATTATATGGTACTCTGGGAAGTTTGTTTTGTTTTATTTTTAAACCAAAAATATAGAAGCAACCAGGCATGTTGACTTTCATTTATTGTTCCAGCACATAGGAGGCAGAGGCAGCTAGACTGCTCTGTTAGTGGCCACCCTGATCTACATAAGGAGTTTACAGGTAATAATCAATGAAGCTAGACCATACCTGGGATAAAATGCTGGTAATTAATGACTAATTATAATTAAGTGGGATGGTAGAGGAACATGCATTTAACCCTAGTGTCACAGAGCCAGAGGCAGGCAGATCTCTGTGGTATTGATTGCAGCCTGGTCTACATAGCTATTTCTAGACATCAAGAGTTATAAAAAAAACCCCTGCCTTGGAAAAATAAGGTTCATTTTGTTTTACCTAGGCATATTGAAATAGTAAGAAATAATTCAGAAGATGCCTGCTTATTCTTCAGATTTATCTCTTAAGAATTTCTTTGGGGGTAATATACAAATAAATAAACAAAAGAGCACATTTAATTTTGGTTTTGAGATGCACAGTGTTGTATACTTACAGGTGGAGGCAAAAGAATCAGGAGCACATAAAAGGTCATGCTGGCCCTATTTGTAATTGCCAGATGCTGGAAAGAACCCAGGTATCCCTCAACAGAAGAGTGGATGCAAAAAATGTGGTATATCTACACAATGGAATACTATTCAGCCATTAGAAACAATGAATTCATGAAATTCTTAGGCAAATGGATGGAGCTAGAGAATATCATACTAAGTGAGGTAACCCAGACTCAAAAGGTGAATCATGGTATGCACTCACTAATAAGTGGATATTAACCTAGAAAACTGGAATACCCAAAACATAATCCACACATCAAATGAGGTACAAGAAGAAAGGAGGAGTGGCCCCTGGTTCTGGAAAGACTCAGTGAAACAGTATTCAGCAAAACCAGAACGGGGAAGTGGGAAGGGGTGGGTGGGAGGACAGGGGAAGAGAAGGGGGCTTGCGGGACTTTCGGGGAGTGGGGGGGCTAGAAAAGGGGAAATCATTTGAAATGTAAATAAATTATATCGAATAAAAAAAAAAAAAAAAAAAAAAAAAAAAAAAAAAAAAAAAAAAAAAGGTCATGCTGATCTAACTTCAGGATCTCCAAGATAATTAGGAGGGCTCCTGGTGAGGATCCAATATTGATGGTGTAGCGGAGGCCTGGAACCAGCCCTATGACTCATTATAAAGAACCTTTGTAAGTGAAGAAGTGTGGACAGAGTGGAGCTGTGGGGCATACTGTGACACACTACAACTGCCACAAGCTGTTCTCTATGCTGTATTTTTATTTTTGGTTGGTTTTTGTATTTCCTTTTCTTTTGGGATGGAGGTTCCAAGGCAGAGAGCAAATATGATGGAAGAATGAGTTGACAGGGCCTGAGGTGCTTAATGTAAAACACACAGAGACCCAAGAAAAAGTTAAAGAGAAGAAATACCTTTTAATTACTAAAACTAAATACTAATTATTTAGTAAATTCTAGTTTAGTTATTAGGCATTAATAACTAAAATACTGTTTTTAGTTGGACTATTTATATTTTAGATGTCTAGTTTTTTTGAGTTCTTTATATATTTTGGATGTTAGTTCTCTATCAGATGGGGAATTGGTAACACAATTTTCCATTCTTTAGCTGCCCCTTTCTCTGACTATCACAGTTCTTTGTCTTATAATAATTTTTCAGTTTCATTTAGTAATTGGTGAAGTTTTTCTCTAAAATAATTATTTATCTTAAGAATATTGTATTTATATACTGCATACTGTAGCTGTCTTTAGACACACCAGAAGAGGGCATCAGATGTCATTTTAGATGGTTATGAGCCACCATGTGGTTTCTGGGAATTGACCTTAGGACCTCTGGAAGAGCAGTCAGTGCTCTTAACCACGGATCGGATCCATCACTCTACCCCATAATCTTTTTATTCGATATATTTTTTATTTACATTTCAAATGATTTCCCCTTTCATGGCTCCCCACTCCCTGAAAGTCCCATAAACTCTATTCCCTCCCCCTGTTTCCCCATCCATCCCTTCCCACTTCCCTGTTCTGGCATTGCCCAATACTGCTGCACTGAGCTTTCCAGAACCAGGGGCCACTCCTCCGTTCTTCTTGTACATCATTTGATGTGTGGATTATGTTTTGGGTATTCAAAGTTTCTAGGCTAATATCCACTTAGTAGTGAGTGCATACCATGATTGATCTTTTGAGACTGGGTTACCTCACTTAGCATGATGTTCTCCAGCTCCATCCATTTGTCTAAGAATTTCATGAATTCATTGTTTCTAATGGCTGAATAGTACTCCATTGTGTATATATACCACATTTTTTTTGTATCCATTCCTCTATTGAGGGACATAGTCAAGATGGCCATGTTGCCAAAAGCAATATACAGATTCAATGCAATACCCATCAAAATCCCAACTCAGTTCTTCATAGAGTTAGAAAGAGCAATTCTCAAATTCATCTGGAATAACAAAAAATCCAGGATAGATAAAACTATTCTCAACAACAAAAGAAATTCTGGGGGAATCAGTATCCCAGACCTCAAGCAATACTACAGAGCAATAGTGTTAAAAACTGCATGGTATTGATACAGTGACAGGCAGGCAGATCAATGGAATAGGATTGAAGATCCAGAAATTAACCCCCACACCTATGGCCACTTGATCTTTGACAAAGGAGCTGAAAACCTCCAGTGGAAAAAACATAGCCTTTTCAACAAATGGTGCTTGTTCAACTGGACGTCAGTAAGCAGAAGAATGCGAATTGATCCATCCTTATCTCCTTGTACTAATCTCAAGTCCAAGTGGATCAAGGACCTCCACGTAAAACCAGACACACTGAAACTAATAGAAAAGAAACTGGGAAAGACCCTTGAGGACATCGGTACAGGGGGGAAAGTTCCTGAACAGAACAATAGCTTATGCTCTAAGATCAAGAATTGACAAATGGGACCTCATAAAATTACAAAGTTTCTATAAGGCAAAGGACACCATCAAAAGGACAAATTGGCAACCAACAAATTGGGAAAATATTTTCACGAACCCTACATCTGACAGCGGGCTAATATCCATTATATACAAAGAACTCAAGAAGTTAGGCCTCAGAAAACCAAATAACCCTATTAAAAATGGGGTACAGAGCTAAACAAAGAATTTTCACCTGAAGAACTTCAGATGGCTGAGAAGCATCTTAAAAAATGATCAACATCATTAGTCATTAGGGAAATGCAAATCAAAACAACCCTGAGATTTCACATTACACTAGTCAGAATGGCTAAGATTAAAATCTCAGGAGACAGGAGGTGTTGGCGAGGATGTGGAGAAAGAAGAACACTCCTCCACTGCTGGTGGAGTTGCAAATTGGTAAAACCACCCTGGAAATCAGTCTGGCGGTTCCTCAGAAAACTGGGCACACCACTTCTGGAGGACCCTGCTATACCGCTCCTGGGCATACACCCATAGTATTCCCCATCATGTAATAAGGATACATAATTTTTTTCTTTTGATTTGTTTCTTGAAACATGGGTTTTAAGAAAGCACCACATTCTTGGCTTCCATGTCACTCCCTTTCTACTTACCCCTGGCCTTGAATTCACACAAATCTTCCTGCTTTTTCCTCCTATATTCTGGGATTAAAGTTATCTTCTATCCCTGTTCACCAAGTGCTACCACAGTATGTCCTATCTAGAACTGTTTGGTCTGTGGGTCTTTCTTGGTTTTAAAGTTATAATTCTCCTGTTAGCTTGTGAAGCCTATCCAAAGTATCCTCTTCCCCAAAGACTCTAATTCTAACCAATCTTATGTAAATTCGTCCCAGTGGGAAGGCATCACCAGGAACATGGAGACCTGTCTTTTTTGTTGTTGTTGTTTGTTTGTTTGTTTGTTTGTTTTTTTGTTTTTTTTTTGTTTTTTTTTTTCTCGAGACAGGGTTTCTCGGTGTAGCCCTGGCTCTCCTTGATCTCACTCTGTACAGGAGGCTGGCCTTGAACTCAGAAATCTGCCTGCCTCTGCCTCCCAAGTGCTTGGATTAAAGGCATGCACCACCACCACCCGTTTTTTCTCTGTCTGTATTTTGATGATAAATGAACTATGCTAATTTTTTCTAGCCCTAATGATTAGAACAGAAAATGTTCTATTTTCACTCAGCACTTACAAACACTGCTTTTGTTTGTTTGCTTGCTTGTTTTGCTTTTTTCAGACACATATTATCACTGGATGTTTTGAAACTCACTATAAAGTCAGATTGGCTTCAAACTCAAAGAACAATTTGCCTCTACCTCCCTGTTGCTGGGAATAAAGGCACACCCAAGAATGGTGGACTTAAAGTGGCATCAAGATCAGCAGTCAAGGCACTTGGGTAACTCTCAGCTCTCATTCCAGCATGGATTGTCTTGAATTCAAGGTCACACTGACAATCTTAATGAGAGTGCAAAAAAAAAAAAACCACAGAAACCATACTGATCCAATTAATATTATGGTCAGCCAAACCTCAGGTTTCTTAGATTGGAGAATCTCTGTGAGTTCCAGGCCAGTCAAGGTTATACAGAAATATCTCATCTAGAAAAGGACAAATAAGTAACCATATATATGAGCTTACATGAGATGAGTTGTCCTGATGGAGCTAAGGGACTTACCTGATCTGGAAACTGGTGAAAGTTCTCTGAACCCAGGCAGGGAAAGGCTCTGACTCCAGGCACCAGCACTCTGGGGTATTCTCTGAAGTCCAAGACTTCTTGTACACTTTTCAACTGGATGCTTTGACTCCTTATATACCTTTCCATTGAACCCTTCCTTTGTAGTCACACCCTCCCACCCAAAATCGGCCTTTGATTAGATAATTGAGAATCCACCCACTTGCCCATTTTCACATTTTGATGGTATAGGTGGTTGAATCAGATCCATAATCAGGGAGAAATTTAGGGCAGACTTATGTCAAGAACTGATTTATTGAATTCCTTTGGTTGAGCCTTTAATCCCAACACTCCTTAAGCAGATGCAGGTGGATGTCTGAGTTCCAAGGCACCCTTGTCTACAGAGTAAATTCCAGGACAGTCAGGGTCACACAGAGAAACTGTCTTGACTACAACAAAGCGAAGCAAAGCAAAACACCCCAAACAAACAGAACCAAAAGACTTTTTAGAGTGAGTCAATGCACAAACACCCAGGTTTTTTATTAGATATTTTCTTTATTTACATTTCAAGTGTTATACCCTTTCTGGTTTTCCCTCCCAAAACACTCTATCCCATCCTTGCATCCCCCCTGCTCACCAGCTACCCCACTCCCACTTCCCTGTCCTGGTTCGCTTATACTGGGGCATTGAGTATGAATATGAATCTACCATTCATCATGATCTAGTGTGAGAGGCACTTCAAATAAGTCATTACCAGTCAATTTCTAATGAGGGAGAGAGGTGAAGCTGTTTATACTTTGGAGTGAATTCTAGCTATACATTTATTTCCAGAGCTCTCTTGGTATTCTGGTACACTTTTTGAATCAGAGGTCCATAGAGTGTCATGATATGCACCCTATAGAGTGAGCACAACCAGCTTCATATATTCTTGCTAATACCTGATATCTCCATTGGTAAAATGTTAATCTGAAATTCTGGCAAAATCCAAAGCCTATTCATGTTACCTTCCCTCAAATTTTGAGGTCTCAGATTTTCTTTTTTTCATCTACATTAAACCTCTATAACTTAGGCTTCTCTGGAACTCATTAGGCATTCTTCAAGTCACTGAGAAAACATTAAGGATTTTTTTCTTTTTCTCTTTTTTCCTTCCTTCCTTCCTTCCTTCCTTCCTTCCTTCCTTCCTTCCTTCCTTCCTTCCTTCCTTCCTCCCTTCCTTCCTTCCTTCCTTCCTTCTTTCCTTCCTTCTTTTATTTTCTCATTCATTTCTTTCCTTTCCTCTTTTCATTTCTGTACCATATTGGATTTTAATGGAATCATTGCTGTGATGAGTAGAAAGTACAGTTGGGCCTCAGTAATCCTCCAGCCCATGTAGATATGTATGTAAATAGAGTGTGTTTATGTTGTTAAGATCTTGTTGCAGGAAAGAATGAACTGAGATACTGGTGAAAACCAGGACTTCTTGTATGCTTGGGTGATGTGCTGTGTACAGGCTGATTTTGTGGCCTGAATTGTACTTCCACCATGGAGTCAGTTGTGCTAAGGTTTGGGGACCTGTTCATGAGGTTGAGAAGGAAGAAACAAAGTTAAGTCCTTCATGGGATTCAATGTGATCTCAAGGCCAGCCAGGGCAATTTATATGACATCTTGTGCTCCAATGGTGGAAAAAAATATGAACAGGCCTATGCAGCTTGCATGGAGTGACTGCCTGGGGTGTATATAGGGTGTGTTCACATTAAGTTGATCTCCATACAGACAAGGTAAGGGACTGAGACCTTGTGGCAAGGTCTTTCATCCAGAGCACTTGGGATTAAAGGCTTGAGCTAGCTCTTGAAGCTTCACTTGAAAACTTTTGTGACAGGTTATTAGAGCTGTCCTTGAAGTCCAGATCATTCTGTCTACGAGTGCCTCCGGACTCATCCTGAAATTCAAGTGTGGATCTGCTTGGTAGTTTAATCTCCTTGATTTTTATTTGTTTGTTTGTTTGGTTTCTTTTAGTTTGTTGGGTATTTTTTTGTTTGATTATTAACTTATTCATTTATTTATATCCCAAACACTGCTCCTTCCAGTCCCTTATCTTGCAATCCCTCCCCTCTCTACTGCTTCCCCTGTGTCCCACTTCATATTGAAAACACAAAAGGTCAGCAGGCTTCCAGGAATCATTTATAAATTAATGGACAGAAGATGATGAGTTCAAGGCTAGCCTGCACTACATGACACCAGTAAAAAGAAAGAAAGGAAAAGCAAAGTAAGATGCTTGGGGAAGAATGGGGAGAGAATGCATGAAAGGGTCTGGTAGGAGAAGAAAGTTGATATTGGGATGTAAAGTGAATAAGTAAACTAATTTTAGGAAGGGTGATGCTTCTTCCATATTTTTGTGCTCTTTTGCTTTGCTTCAGCCAACTTAGATGAACACACAGCTCCCCCTAGTCTGAGTACCAAAATGGTAATACAGTGATCATTCACTTCCTCACTTTGAATCTCTTGGATACTTTGCAATTTTTTTTCATATATGACACCCAAGGCAGATATACAAGTGTGAAAACAATGCCAGAAAGGTTGTGGTTCATAATAATTGAGGCATGACAATGGGTCAAAGTCATCTGCTGTTATGATTTCAAGGTCAATATTTTTTCATAATGACAGGTAATGCCACCAAATACTAAGGCTTTTAAAATAAACTCAGCATATTAACATTTCCATTTGCGAAGATGAGGTTAATAAGTTCCCACACATTTATGATTAGCCTATACTATAAACTAAATCATAGTTCTTTTTTTCTTCTTTTCTTTTCTTTTCTCTTCTCTTCTCTTCTCTTCTTTTCTTTTCTTTTTTTTCTTTTTTTGGATTGAACATTACCTCAGTCTCTGCCCCATTCATTGTGCCTGCATTCCTTTTTGATGTTTTTTTGTTTGGTTGGTTTTTTGTTTGTTTGTTTGTTTGTTTTTGAGACAGGGTTTCTCTGTATAGCCCTGGGATTAAAGGCATGCACCACCACTGCCCGACACCTGCCTTCCTTTTTTTTTTTTTTTTTTTTTGTGGTTCTTTCAAGACAGGGTTTCTCTGTGTATCCCTTGCTGTCCTGGACTACTCTCTCTGTAGCCCAGGCTGGCCTCAAACTCAGAAGCCCACCTGCCTCTGCCTCCCTAGTGCTAGGATTAAAGGCATGTGCCTGGACTACTCTCTCTGTAACCCAGGCTGGGCTCAAACTCAGAAATCGACCTGCCTCGGCATCACAAGTACTGGGATTAATGGCGTGCGCCACAATCACACAGCCTAAATCATATTTTAAACAGCAAAGAAACAAGATTCAATATGCACTCTGCAAAGCTTTATTTGTGACACATGAGCATATCTGATCAAGAATCCCAGATTTTGAGAAAGCAAATAAAGAGATCTGCCAGGAATTCAAAGGTATAAGGTCTACATAGTGAGGGTTTGTCTCAAAAATCAACCAAACACAAAACAATCAGTAGTTATGAATCACCATGTAGTGGAATATGAAAGTCACATACATCTGTTTCTTACAAATAAGGCTTTTATGAACATGGTAGAGCATGTATCCTTGTGACATGGTAGAGCATCTTTTGAGTTTATGCACAGGAGTTGTATAGATGGGTCTTCAGATAAAATTATTTTTTAATTTTTTGATGAACTGACACATTGTTTTCCAAAGTGGTTATACCAACTTGCAATCCCAGCAGCAATGGAGGTGTGTTCTACTTTCACCACATCCTTCCCAGCCTCTGCTGTTGCCCAAGATTTTGATCTTAGCCATTTTGATTGATATAAGGTAAAATCTCAGGGTCATTTTGATTTTCATTTTCCTGATGATTAAGATGTTGAACATTTTTTAAGTGCTTCTAGGCCATTCAAGATTCCTCTGTTGAGAATTCTCTGTTTAGCTCTGTACCCCATTTTCAAATTGGGTTATTTGGAATTTTTGGTGTCTAACTTCTTGGATTCTTTATATATTTTCAATATTAACTTTCCATTAGATGTAGGGCCAGAGACAATCTTTCCCTATGTGTAGTTTTGAGTTTGGTCATATTGAGAGTGTCCTTTTATTTACAGAAGCTTTCCAATTTCACAAGGTCCAATTTTTCAATTGTTGATCTTAGAGCCTGGACCATTGGTGTTCTGTTCAAACAGAGGCAGGCAGATCCTTGAGGGATTGACACTAGACTGGTCTACAGAGCTAGTTCTAGACAGTGAGATCTACACAAAGAAACCCTGCTTTGGAAAAAAGGTTATATTTTATTTTGCCAAGGTGTGGTGATACTGAGATGACAAATCTTTTACGTTCAGACTTCATTTTAGAGAACCCAACTTAAGTTTGAACTCAGGTAAACTAACGAGCTGGTATCTAGATTCCAAGTTGCCCTCTCATCTCCAGGTTAAACCTCCAACAAGAACAGCATCTCCAGGTTATACTCCCAACAAAACCAGTATCTCCAGGTTACATACCCAACAAGAAAAATGTCTCCATGTTATTTCTCCAACAAGCATGCACCCCAGGATATAAGCCCGCCCCTGTCCTGATGACTAACAATACAGAGGGGAAGAGAAGTTAAGTCTCTGATATGGCTCCCAGTACCATCCAATTATGTTAAAGGCCACATGAGCTTTCAAATTAGAGGCTTGCTTAAGTACTCTCTGCTTGCTGCTTAATATAAAGCCTTGCCCTGATAGACATTTGGGGATTTTCCCTCCCATGACCAAAACTATTCTGTGTGATAGGGGTGCATTGGGGTGGGGGGCTAGCTAGCTTAACTGAAGTAAAGACCCTGCTGTTAGTTGCATCAGATTGGCTTCTGTGTGTGTTTTGTGGTACTACTAATATTTCCATGGCACAAAAATACAGTAAGAAATAGTTCAGAAGATGCTTGATTTTTCTCCAGATGTAAACTCTTAAGAGTTTCTTTGAGGTGATATAAAAATAAATAAACAAAAGTATACATTTAATTTGGGTTTTGAGATGCATATGGTTGTGTGGAGTATACTTCCAGGTGGAGGCAAGAGGGTCAGTAGCACATAAACAGTCCTGCTGAACCAAAACTGCAGGGTCTTCAAGACACCAGCCAACATCAGGACAACTGGGAGGAGTCTTGGTGAGGATCCAGTATTGATGGTGTAGCAGAATCCAGAGGCCTAGAACCAGACTTATGTCTCATTACAATGAACCTTTACAAGTGAAGAATTGTGGACAGGGTAGCTTACTGTGTGACACACTGTGACACACTACAGCTACCACAGACTCTTTTCTATGCTTTGTTTTTGTTTTCTTTGTTCATGTTTCTGTTTTCTTTTGGGGAGGGAGGATGCAAAGGCAGAGGGTGGATATGAATGGTCTAGGAGTTGAGTGGGACTGAGAAACTTGCTATACCACTCCTGGGCATTTCTGGGAGACTGGGAGACTGGAGTGTTGAAGTCACCCACAATTATTGTGTTAGGTGCAATGTGTGCTTTGAGCTTTAGTAAAATTTCTTTTATGAATGAGGGTGCCCTTGCATTTGGAGCATAGATGTTCAGAATTGAGAGTTCTTCTTGGTGGATTTTTCCCTTCACCACTAAGAACTGTCCTTTTGTGTCCCTTTTGATAGTCTATGTCTTTTTATTGGGGGAATTGAGACCATTGATGCTAAGAGATATTAAGGAATAGTGATTACTACTTCCCGTTATTTTTGATGTTATTTTTATGTTTGAGTGGCTATCTTCTTTTGGGTTTGATGAAAGAAGGTTGCTATCTTGCTTTTTCCAGGATGTAGTTTCCCTCCTTGTGTTGGCATTTTCCACCTATTATCCTTCGTAGTGCTGGTTTGTGGAAAGATATTGTGTAAATTTGATTTTATCATGGAATATCTTGGTTTCTCCATATATGGTGATTGAGAGTTTTCCTGTGCGGGGGGGGGGGGGGGGGGAAGGGGGGATAGTAGTCTTGGCGGGCATTTGTGTTCTCTTAGAGTCTGCATGATATCTGTCCAGGATCTTCTAGCTTTCATGGTCTCTGGTGAGAAGTCTGTTGTAATTCTGAGAGGTCTTCCTTTATATGTTACTTGGCCTTTTTCTCTTACTGCCTTTAATATTCTTTCTTTGTTTAGTACATTTGGGGTGCTGCTTATTATGTGTTTTTTCTGAGACACGGATTCTTTGTATAGTCCTGGCTGTCCTGGAACTCACTGTGTAGACCAAGTTGGCCTGGAACTCAGAAATTTGCCTGCCTCGGCCTCCCAAGTGCTGGGATCAAAGACATGCACCACCACTGCCTGGCTATAAATAGTTTTAAAAATGAAGAATCGTCTTTTTCAATCTCTACACCATTTTCATTTGGATTCTTTAGATTTTAGACGTTTAGTTTTTTTAAGTTCTTCATATATTTTGGATATTAGTCCTCTATCAGATAAGGTATTGGTAACAAAAGTTTTCCATTTCTTTAGGCTGCCACTTTCCCTGAACCTCAGTGTTCTTTGCCTCTTAATAGATTTTCAGTTTCATGCGGTCCCATTTATTAATTGATGATCTATCTATTATTCTTTGGCTTTGTTTTTTGAGACAGCATCTTTACAGAAACACCTGTATTTTTGGCTATCCTGGAGTTGGCTTTCTATATCATGCTGGCCTTGAACTCACAGATTTTCCTGCCTGTGCATTCCAAGTGATGGGATTAAAGGTATGTTCCATAACTGTCAGCAAATGCCAACACCACATGTCCAATCCAGGACTGTTTGATCTGGCCTTTGTTGGTCTTAAAATTATAATTCTCCTGTTGACATGTGAAGCATGTCTAAACTATCCTAGTTCCCAAAAAACCCAATCTAATTCATTCCCATAGCATTTTTGGTGAATTCTTCCCAGTGAAAAGGGATCACTAGTATGTCTGAGACCTCAGCCTATATTCTGATGATAAATAAATTGTGCTTAGCTCTTCTAGCCCTCATGAAAAGACTGGACTATGTACAAATTAGCACCTACAAATACTCTTTTTGGTTTTGTTTATTTGCGTGGTTGCTTATTTTTCTTTTTTAAGACCCATATTTTCCCTGGATGTTTTGAAATGAATTAAACAGACCAGTTTGACATCAAACCCAGAGATTGACCTGCCTCTGCATCCATGTCTGTCTCTGGAAGTAAAGATATACCCAAGCATGCCAGGCTTAAAGTGACATCAAGGCCAGCACCTAAGGAATGTGAGTAATTTACAGCTGTCATTCCAGCCTAGATCGCCTTGAATTCAACGTCACCATTACATTCTTAATAGGACTGTCTTAAAAAAATAAAACCACAGGGACCCAATAATTAATTGGATATGATTGAGAACACACTTGGATATTATGGTTAAGCAGGTTTCTGAGGTAGGAGTATCTCTGTGAGTTCTAGGCCAGAAAGTAACAAGGTCATACAGAAAGGAAGATCTCCTCACAAAAAGGACCAATCAATAACATATATACAATATTTAAACTGGGTACAAGTATAGACTAGGCTGTATGTGATGAGGTATCCTGACAGATCTGAGGGACTTACCTAATCTGGACAATGTTTGAGAGATCTCCAAATCCAGGCAGGGGAAAGCTGATACCCTAGGTTCCAAGACCCTGTGGGCTTCTCACCATGATTTGACTCTTTCTTTTTGTTTCCCTTATGTTTACGAGTGTCTGCCTGCCTGTATTTAATATTTGTGCACCATGTGAGTGCTTGAAGCACATGGAAGCTAGAAAAGGGCAATGTAATCCCTGGGAATAAAGGAAAAGATACTTGAAAAATTGTATCCACAACAGGTCCTCTGGGAGAACAAACAGTATTCTTAACCACTGAGCCACCTCTCAGTTCCTAAATTCAGATTATTACTTTAGTTCAATAAAAACTAAATTTTGTTTCTTATTTTTAGGTTTGATGCTGTAATGCCAGGAAGTGTTAGTGAACCTAAAAAAAAAAAAAAAACCAGATAGGAGTTGATCTTTTGAAAACCACAACGGGGTCTTTATTCACAAGATAGATCTTGGGCACTCCACCCCACCTGCCAGCCCTGACACAGTAGGACAGGTGTGATGGAGAGGATCCCAGAACATTGTTTGGGGTAAGTTTTTATAGAAAGCAGCAGGCAAGTCGTGAGTGTGCAAGCATCTAATTTGAAAACTACTGATACCTTAAACATAATTGGCTGTTTCGGGGAGTCAAACCATAAACTTAATTTTTGTTTTTCTCTGCATTGATAGCCATTAGGCAGGGGCAGGCTTGTAATCTGGGACTGCAGATTTGTTGAGGGAATAACCTGGAGACTGGCGTTAGATGTTGGATTTGTTGGTGGTGGGTAGGCTGGCGATGGAAGTGTCATTGCGGGTTAGCCTAGAGTATGGAGCTAGCTTTGGGTTTTTGTTGGGTGGGTAACTAGGATACTAATGTTATTTACCAGCCTGTTAGTTTACCTGAGTTCAAGTTCTCTAAAATGGAGTCTGAACTTAAAAAGCTAGTCTCTCAATGCATGTGAGCATGCCACAGCACTCCTACAGAGGTCAAAAGGAAATTTTACAGACTCAGTGCCCTCCTAACAGAGACTGAAGCCAAGTCCTGACCTGCTACACCATTGCAAAGAAGCTCCATACCTTTGGTCAGTTTGAGATCCAGGTATGGCATGAAAGTGTGTGGGTCAAGGAGACACAGAGGATGATAGGTAGAGTATGGTGGGCAATTAAGCCCATTGCGTCCAGTTTGGTCAGGACAGTGTCATGGGAACTTAGCTCCAAGCAGTAAGAAAGGATCCTGGATGAGGCTTTGTTGGTGCAGTGAAAGAACCTGTCCCAGGTCAAGATTCATTATAGTTCATCATCTCTCAAAAAGCCCTTTGGAAGGGTCTAGCATATAGCTCCAGGGTTGACCATGCATCTGGCATGTATTGAGTTTAATACTCATCACAACATACAGAAATTAAATAATAGTGATGAGTCTATACAGAAAAAAAATTGAAAATAAAAAGTGGTGGAAAAAACTCCAGAAAACAGAGATACCTCACAATGTTGCATGGGAGAGTATGCCATTTAATTTATAAATAAAGCAACCTAAATAGCTCGAAATGACCCAAGGATTTTGTGTGTTTTGATTTTATTCAGGTAAGAACCATTTTAGCCTGGGATGCCCTGGCACTCCTTTTGTATACAACTTCTCAAATTCTAGACTTGCTTGCATGTGTGCTACACTAAGCCAGGCTCCTGTCCTGTGGATTTCCTCTGGGCCTCCTGAATCCTGGTAAGCACTCCCATAATCCAGTCCCCACACAGTGATTGCTATATTTTCTCCTGCATGCTCCAGCACTCAGATAAAATGAGATTGACCAAGTGGGTGATGCTTTTTCTTGTGTCCAGTGTGGCTTTGCAATCATTTGGATTTCTTTCTTTCTTTCTTTTTGTTTTCTGACACTGGGGTCTTACAACATAGCCCAGCCATATCTTGAAATCTAGAGCAATCCTATTGCTGTAATGAAAGTATTGATGCTCTTCTAACCATAGCAAAATGCAGAAAGAAGGAAGGGTGTAGGAAGCTGCTAAGTGCTGCACCTTAAAGTTTCTGCCTTCTGTCCCCTCGCTGGCAGAAGGCCCCTGAGTATTTAGAAAGCCTGCTGCTTCTTGCCCCTTCTGCATATAGACCGCCTACCAGCAGTTCCCATGGGGCTTAACCTGATTTGATCTTGGGACAGCATAAAAAGGGTTGGTGGGCACTTCCCGGAAGAAGAAGCTTTGCTCAAGGATCCCGAATAAACTGCTTGGAGGAAGAAAACTTCCTGGTGTCGCATTATCTCTTGCTGGACAAGGGGGGTCTCGACAGAAGGGGGTGAGAGAGGGAAACTGATGTATGCAGAAGGCATGCCATATATTGCCTCGACTATCTCAGACTCACAGCCATTTAGGGTATTCTCATGCAGCCACATGGCTCTATATCTGCTTTGCGGAAACTTACACATCTTGGTTCACTTTTACATTTCAGACAAAGTCTGGATGTGCAGTCATGTAAACACTAGTTAGCAGGGATTCTGCTCATTCCCTAGATTATTGCAATAAAGTCCAGTGTCTCAGAGGACACTTTAATGAATTCAAAATAAAGTGATGCCGGACAAATTCTGAGATTCTCCCCAGTCCTTCCTTGGCAACACAATCTATGGAAATAAGAGCCTGGGTAACCTAGGCATATGGCATTGATGCTGTCTCTTTAAGGCCCATGACAGATTACCAGTGTCCTTTTTGCCAGGACAAGAGGCTGATCACATAGACTTTCCAAAGAGGAATAAAATTGAAATGAGCAGGCTATAGTACCTGGTGGCAAAAAGGTTACCTGTGTCTGTATCGGTTCTTGTCAGACTCCACATGCTGAGATGGATGTGTAAGAATCAAAGTGAGCCTTAGCTAGTGAAAGACCCCCAAATGAACATTGAGAATGGAGTTCTATGTGAAATCAAGGGGTTTATTTTTCTAGTGTGCTGGGGTCATCTTACATCCAGAAGAGTGGAGACCCCTTCTCTTCTTTTCATAAACTTTTTATGCATTTTTGAGGGCAGACTATAGCAACAGCAACTAGGCATCTAGTGGTTGTTGGCACTGGTGATCTTTACATTAATTGGCTGGGCAGGGAGGGGAACTCAAGGACCTTCCCTATCTCCAGGTTGCTGGATGATTGGCTGGGCAGGGGAGGAAGACTTTACCTAAGGCCTGGTGGGAAGTTCCATGTCAGGGCTCTCTATTTCACCCTTTTCTTGTGAGTGCTTAGTGCTTCAATTGTGAAGCAATTAACTATAATCTATAAGCAAGTTAACATATAGACAGAAACATTGAGAGGTATATCTTTATAGTGTTGTCTAAGTAGCATCTGCTGTACTCTAATAAAATTAACTAAGCAATTTAAAATGCAAGGTCCAAGGGTTAGCAGCAAAAGTAGGATAATCAAGAGTCCAGCTAGAGTAGTTAACCATAGGGACAAATTAAATCAGGATTCAAACCATCTTTGGTTGTGTTCTCTTTCTCTTTCTTCAGGCCATCCCATTTTGTACTTTAGCCATTGAGTCTTTAACTACCCCTGAGTACTCTATGAAGAAATAGCACTTCTCATTGAGTGCAGCACCTCATAAACCTCCTTGTTGAATGAACAATAAGTCTAACCCCATGCAGTTCTGGAGCACCACTTCTGAGGGGGAAGTTAGTGACTTCTGGAGATGAGAGATTGAATTTCAATCCTCTTGATATATATATTCATGGCAGTCTGTAGGCTCTAATAATTTTTTCCCCAGAGGGCAAGTGCTGATGCTCCAGTAGCAGTACCTCCTCTCTCCAGACCCTAGAGCAGGGGAACTGTGAGCACTATGAGGTTTTCTTTTCTGACACTATGTACCCCCATTCCAATGATTCAGGAGTTCCCTATGAGGATGATAAATGAGGTGGGGAACCAGTTGCACTATGACACAGAAATCTTTGATGGTGTTAAAACAGTGGAGTGAACATAAGGAGTCAACCCTGTAGAGCAGGCCCATCATCCATTTTCTGGGGTGATGTAATATATGTCACTCTGTGCTGCTGACCAATGTTGGTTACACAAATGGGAGTGAGAGCTGAGTACCTTTCCCAGACATAGTCCTTTTTCAGATGCAACTTGAAAATTGGGGCCAACGCCATATTTCTGTACCCACTTACAAGTTGTGGAGTCATTAGATGCTGTAATGTATGAATTAAAAGCTATACCTTCATAATAGGGGGAGGTATATGACAACATAACTAACAAGATCTGGTTAGATCAAGTTTAGTCTTTAGTCTTTAGAGGGATATCATTGATCACAAAAAAGGTTTGTTTTTTTTTTTTTCAATTAGTTCCCTGTTATGGGAGACTGTCTTGACCTTGCTTCTATAGACTGTAAGGAAGTCAGGAGGAGGGGTGACCCTGGTGGTGAGGGTTATTCCTAACTGGGGAATAGTAAGGATAAATCCTGGACCTTGTGCAGAAGGGCTGGTTTGGAAGCCATCTTTAGTTCTGTTGGTCCAACTGGGGTCATGAGGGTCTCTGTCTTTAACCTGATAGTAAACAGTAGGTCATCATCATATCATGTCTGGTACTATCTTAACCCCCAGGAGTTACCAACTCCCAAGTTGTGAGCTTCTTTTCTCTTTGGGGTGAACTATATGGTAATAGTGTTTCAAAAAATGTTAAGGCAGGGACACTCTTCTGTCCAAGTCCCTGACAGATGCTGGTTTCCCCAAGTGACATCAGGATGGATTCCTTAGTGGATGTTTTCTGCCAAACTCTGATATCTCCCACAGCTGCTGCTTATAAGTCCCCTTCCCTTCAAGGCCCTGCTTACTGTGACCAAGTCCCAGTTAGAGATGTGTTTCCAGTTAATGTACCTTGAGGTTTCACAACTCTAAGCAACACAGAAAAAAAGTTCTTTGGTCCTCTGCATCAATGAGCCATAGACCTGAATCTCCCATTCTGGGGTCACACATAAATTAGAACCTGATGAAGGTTATCGCTTAGCTGGGGAAATCCACAACCTGTGTTCCTATCCCATACTCCCCTGCATGTGCAAGGTGTCAGTGAGCTTGAAGTTTTCTCCATGGCACTCAGGCAGCCTCCCCCCACTCCATTTATCCCAGGTGTCCAGTCTGCCTGCCAGGCTACACAGATCAGAGGATAAAGTAGGCCAACAAGTATTTGGAGGGTATTCCCCAGTGTTTGACCAGACCATATCCCTGGTGGCTAGGACTACCTGCCAGGTTAGTCTTGGAGGTTGATGAGGGCTGCCTGGCCTGGATAGAGTCTTCTAGGCAAGGAGTCCAAGCACAGTGGTCAGGAAGAAGAAGCCTGATCACTTGGCCATCTGGAGAGTTTAAGCTTCAATATATTTGAGGTTTGCTGTGCTTTCCAGTGTGACGATACTCAACCGATGTAGGTCCACTACCCAATTTTCCATGGGTGATGTGGACCCTGGCAGCAACTCCATCTACCTTGACAGTAGTTGGCATGGTTTGCAACATGACATACAGTCCTTTCCACCTGGAGTCTAGTGTTCCTGCTAGATGTCTCCAGATGTAGTCCACATTCCCTGATTGGACGTGGTGTATGGATGATGTTCCTGGGGCATACAGGGCAGAGATTTGTGGCCATAGATTCTCTTGAACAACAATGTTTGTTGAGTTCTTAAAGCCTTCGGGCAATCTAGTCCAAGTCAACTGCCCTGTGATCCATTTATCAGGGAATTTCCATTCAAAGGGAAAAGATTCTTTACTCTTGGCTGCTAGTGGAAGACAGAAAAAAGACATCTTTTTAAAAAATTTTTTAAAATTTTTTTTATTCGATATAATTTATTTACATTTCAAATGATTTCCCTTTTCTAGCCCCCCCACTCCCCGAAAGTCCCGTAAACGCCCTTCTCTTCCCCTGTCCTCCCACCCACCCCTTCCCACTTCCCCGTTCTGGTTTTGCTGAATACTGTTTCACTGAGTCTTTCCAGAACCAGGGGCCACTCCTCCTTTCTTCTTGTACCTCATTTGATGTGTGGATTATGTTTTGGGTATTCCAGTTTTCTAGGTTAATATCCACTTATTAGTGAGTGCATACCATGATTCACCTTTTGAGTCTGGGTTACCTCACTTAGTATGATATTCTCTAGCTCCATCCATTTGCCTAAGAATTTCATGAATTCATTGTTTCTAATGGCTGAATAGTACTCCATTGTGTAGATATACCACATTTTTTGCATCCACTCTTCTGTTGAGGGATACCTGGGTTCTTTCCAGCATCTGGCAATTATAAATAGGGCTGCTATGAACATAGTAGAACATGTATCCTTATTACATGGTGGGGAGTCTTCTGGGTATATGCCCAGGAGTGGTATAGCAGGATCTTCTGGAAGTAAGGTGCCCAGTTTTCGGAGGAACCGCCAGACTGATTTCCAGAGTGGTTGTACCAATTTGCAACCCCACCAGCAGTGGAGGAGTGTTCCTCTTTCTCCACACCCTCTCCAACACCTGCTGTCTCCTGAATTTTTAATCTTAGCCATTCTGACTGGTGTAAGATGAAATCTCAGGGTTGTTTTGATTTGCATTTCCCTAATGACTAATGAGGTTGAGCATTTTTTAAGATGTTTCTCCGCCATCCGAAGTTCTTCAGGTGAGAATTCTTTGTTTAACTCTGTACCCCATTTTTTAATAGGGTTGTTTGGTTTTCTGGAGTCTAACTTCTTGAGTTCTTTATATATATTGGATATTAGCCCTCTATCTGATGTAGGATTGGTGAAGATCTTTTCCCAATTTGTTGGTTGCCGATTTGTCCTCTTGATGGTGTCCTTTGCCTTACAGAAACTTTGTAATTTTATGAGGTCCCATTTGTCAATTCTTGCTCTTAGAGCATACGCTATTGGTGTTCTGTTCAGAAACTTTCTCCCTGTGCCGATGTCCTCAAGGGTCTTCCCCAGTTTCTTTTCTATTAGCTTCAGAGTGTCTGGCTTTATGTGGAGGTCCTTGATCCATTTGGATTTGAGCTTAGTACAAGGAGACAAGGATGGATCAATTCGCATTCTTCTGCATGCTGACCTCCAGTTGAACCATCACCATTTGTTGAAAAGGCTATCTTTTTTCCATTGGATGTTTTCAGCCTCTTCGTTGAGGATCAAGTGGCCATAGGTGTGTGGGTTCATTTCTGGATCTTCAATCCTGTTCCATTGATCCTCCTGCCTATCACTGTACCAATACCATGCAGTTTTTAACACTATTGCTCTGTAGTATTGCTTGAGGTCAGGGATACTGATTCCCCCAGATTTTCTTTTGTTGCTGAGAATAGTTTTAGCTATCCTGGGTTTTTTGTTGTTCCAGATGAATTTGATAATTGCTCTTTCTAACTCTGTGAAGAATTGAGTTGGAATTTTGATGGGTATTGCATTGAATCTGTATATTGCTTTTGGCAAAATGGCCATTTTAACTATATTGATTCTACCGATCCATGAGCATGGGAGGTTTTCCCATTTTTTGAGGTCTTCTTCCATTTCCTTCTTCAGAGTCTTGAAGTTCTTGTCATACAGATCTTTCACATGTTTGGTAAGAGTCACCCCAAGATACTTTATACTGTTTGTGGCTATTGTGAAGGGGGTCATTTCCCTAATTTCTTTCTCAGCCTGCTTATCCTTTGAGTATAGGAAGGCCACTGATTTGCTTGAGTTGATTTTATAACCTGCCACTTTGCTGAAGTTGTTTATCAGCTGTTGGAGCTCAGTAGTGGAGTTTTTTGGGTCACTTAGGTAGACTATCATGTCGTCTGTAAATAATGATAGTTTGACTTCTTCCTTTCCAATTTGTATCCCGTTGACCTCCTTATGTTGTCGAATTGCCCGAGCTAGTACCTCAAGTACAATATTGAAAAGATAAGGAGAAAGGGGGCAGCCTTGTCTGGTCCCTGATTTCAGTGGGATTGCTTCAAGTTTCTCTCCATTTAGTTTGATGCTGGCTACCGGTTTGCTGTATATTGCTTTTACTATGTTTAGGTATGGGCCTTGAATTCCTGTTCTCTCCAAGACTTTAAGCATGAAAGGATGCTGAATTTTGTCAAATGCTTGTTCAGCATCCAATGAAATGACCATGTGGTTTTGTTCTTTGGGTTTGTTTATGTAGTGGATTGTATTGATGGATTTCCGTATATTGAACCAACCCTGCATTCTCGGGATAAAGCCTACTTGATCATGGTGGATGATCGTTTTGATATGTTCTTAGATTCGGCTGGCAAGAATTTTATTGAGTATTTTTGCATCGATGTTCATAAGGGAAATTGGTCTGAAGTTCTCTTTCTTTGTTGGATCTTTGTGTGGCTTTGGTATCAGCATAATTGTGGCTTCGTAGAAGGAATTGGGTAGTGTTCCTTCTGTTTCTATTTTGTGGAATAGTTTGAAGAGTATTGGTGTTAACTCTTCTTTGAAGGTCTGGTAGAATTCTGCACTGAAGCCATCTGGTCCTGTGCTGTTTTTGGTTGGAAGACTTTCTATGACTCCTTCTATTTCTTTAGGCATTATGGGACTGTTTAGATGGTCTAGTTGGTCCTGATTTAATTTTGGTATTTGGTATCTGTCAAGGAAATTGTCCATTTCCTCCAGATTCTCCAGTTGTGTTGAGTACAGGCTCTTGTAGTAGGATCTGATGATTTTTTGGATTTCCTCAGTTTCCGTTGTTATATCTCCCTTTTCATTTCTAAGTTTGTTAATTTGGATACTTTCTCTGTGCCCTTTGGTCAGTCTGGCTAAAGGTTTATCTATCTTGTTGATTTTCTCAAAGAACCAGCTCCTGGTTTTGTTGATTTTTTGTATGGTTCTCTTTGTTTCTACTTGATTGATTTCGGCCCTGAGTTTGATTTCCTGCCTTCTACTCCTCCTGGGTGAAATAGCTTCTTTTTGTTCTAGGGCTTTCAGGTGTGTCATTAAGCTGGTAATGTATGCTCTCTCCATTTTCTTTTTGGAGGCACTCAGGGCTATGAGTTTTCCTCTTAGCACTGCTTTCATTGTGTCCCATAGATTTGGGTATGTTGTGTTTTCATTTTCATTGTGTTCTAAAAAGTCTTTAATTTCTTTCTTTATTTCTTCCTTGACCAAGGTATCATTGAGTAGAGTATTGTTCAGTTTCCATGTGTATGTGGGGTTTCTGTTGTTTCTGTTGCTATTGAAGACCACTTTTACTCCATAGTGATCAGATAGGAGGCATGGGATTAGTTCTATCTTCTTATATTTGTTGAGGTCTGTCTTGTGACCAATTATATGCTCGATTTTGGAGAAGGTACCATGAGGTGCTGAGAAAAAGGTATATTCTTTTGTTTTAGGATAGAATGTTCTATATATATCTGTTAAATCTAATTGGTCCAAAGCTTCAATTAGTTTCATTGTGTCCCTGTTTAGTTTCTGTTTTCCTGATCGGTCCATTGAGGAAAGTGCAGTGTTGAAGTCACCCACAATTATTGTGTTAGGTGCAATGTGTGCTTTTAGTTTTAATAAAGTTTCTTTTACGAAAGAGGGTTCCCTTGCATTTGGGGCATAGATGTTCAGGATTGACAGTTCTTCTTTTTGTATTTTTCCTTTGACCAGCAAGAAGTGTCCCTCAGAGTCTCTTTTGATGACTTTGGTTTGAAAGTCAATTTTATCTGATATTAAAATGGCTACTCCAGCTTGTTTCCTGAGACCATTTGCTTGTAAAATTGTCTTCCAGCCTTTTACTCTAAGGTAGTGTTTGTCTTTGACCCTGAGGTGTGTTTCCTGTAAGCAGCAAAATGTAGGGTCCTGTTTGCGTATCCAGTCAGTTAGTCTGTGTCTTTTTATTGGGGCATTAAGTCCATTGATGTTAAGAGATATTAAGGAATAGTGATTGTTACTTCCTATCATTTTTGACGTTATTTTTAAAATTTGATTGCTTAACTTCTTTTGGGTTTGATGAAAGGTTACTATCTTGCTTTTTCCAGGGTGAAGTTTCCCTCCTTGTATTGGTGTTGTCCTCCTATTATCCTTTTTAGGGCTGGGTTTGTGGATAGATATTGGGTAAACTTGGTTTTGTCATGAAATATCTTAGTTTCTCCATCTACGGTGATTGAGAGTTTTGCTGGATATAGTAGTTTTGTTTGGCATTTGTGTTCTCTTAGAGTCTGCATGAGATCTGCCCAGGACCTTCTAGCCTTCATAGTCTCCGGTGAAAAGTCTGCTGTGATTCTGATAGGTCTTCCTTTATATGTTACTTGGCCTTTTTCTCTTACTGCCTTTAGTATTCTTTCTTTGTTTAGAACATTTGGTGTTTTGATTATTATGTGACGGGAAGTATTTCTGTTCTGGTCCAGTCTGTTTGGAGTTCTGTAGGCTTCTTGTATATTCATGGGCATCTCTCTCTTTAGGTTAGGGAAGTTTTCTTCCATAATTTTATTGAAGATATTTGCTGGCCCTTTAAGTTGTAGATCTTCACTCTCATCTATGCCTATAATCCTTAGGTTTGGTCTTCTCATTGTGTCCTGGATTTCCTGAATATTTTGGGTTACAAGCTTTTTGCATTTTGCATTTTCTTTAACTGTTGAGTCCATGGTTTCTATGGAATCTTCAGCATCTGAGATTCTTTCTTCTATCTCTTGTATTCTGTTGTTGATATTTGCATCTCTGTCCCCTGATTTCTTCCCAAGGCTTTCTATCTCCAAAGTTGTCTCCCTTTGAGTTTTCTTAGTTGTTTCTACTTCTGATTTTAGATCCTGCATGGTTTTGCTTAGCTCCTTCACTTGCATGTTTGTGTTTTCCTGTAATTCTTTAAGAGATTTTTATGTTTCCTCTTTCATGAGCTCAGCCTGTTGACCAAAGTTCTCCTGTATTTCTTTAAGACATTTTTGTGTTTCCTCTTTCATGACCTCAGCCTGTTGACCAAAGTTCTCCTGTATTTCTTTAAGTGTTTTTTGCATTTCCTCCTTGTTGACTTTTGTATTCTCCTGGATTTCTTTCAATGATTTTTGTGTTTCCCTTGCAAGGGCTTCTAACTTTTGAAAACACAAGATTGTTCTCACAGCTTGTGAATGAGTTTTTCATCTGCTAAAGGTTTCAAGTACGCTTTTCTCCTCTTATGATTTTTATAAATTTAGTGTGTTTCAATAAAAGCATCCTTCCATGAAGATATTGTCCCCATCTGTTGACTGCACATATACAAGTGTTGACTTACTGGGATGTTGGTATGTCTCTATCAGAGCACAGAGCCTAATGATTCCCAGCATTTCTGTATCTGTGTCCAGTTTCTTCATTCCTCATCACCATAATTAGGTCAGTCTCAGGTTTGTGCATTTCTGTTCAGTAACTGGTCTCATAAATGGGAGCTAAAGCACAGGGCTTCACAAAGTGCTCAATGTTTGGGATACAAATTTGTTTGTAGTACATTCAGATCAGAAAAACTGAGTTAGATATGGAGAACAATGGGATGAGGGGACAGGTTTCTTCAGCTGTCAAGAATATGAGGACCTAGTGAATCCCAAGGCAGCCACATTTCAGGATCTATGTCCTTGTATTTAACCTTTGCTGGAAGACATGGTTTGCGGCATATGAACACTTAGACACCTGATATCAAAATGAGAAAGGCATGATGTGACCTTAATCTATTTACTTCTTTAAACTTCCAGAACAGTTTTTATGTTGACTAAGAAGAGTTTCACTTAGAGAAATATGTCCTAACACCATCCCCTGGTCCGCTGTGACAGGTCTTCATGGGGGTGGGTCTCCCAACCTTCATCTGTAGAGCAGATCCTTTATGATATTGAGGTGACTTACAGCAGGCTGTGGAGAAGAGGATTTCTCTATGGAACTCATCACCATCTCCTTCCTCACTTCAGTTCATCTCTTTAACCTCCAGGCAGGTCACTGTGTCTGGACCTAATTCCACGAAGCTCTGCCTCACTTTCTTAGAGGTCTTGTTTTCCTCTCTAGGATCCCTGGAGAGCTGAGGTTAAATATGTGCACATCCATGCCAGGCTATTTTCTCTTAAAAAAGTGTACCATGATGTTCTTTTTCAGATTCTGTGAATAGCCTGAGACAATTTAAAATCATGAGTTTACTGAAGGGAAGACCATAGAGAATGAACAATGTTTCCGGCTGGAGCCAGGAATGAACTATTAGATATGTATACTCAGAGTCAGTCCAAGATACCCTCATATCAAGTTCTCAGCACAAAGGAGATCTATTTGCCTTAGAGGGACAAAGGGCAAGGGACATGAGACAACAGGAGATAGGAGACAAAGGAGAAGTAGAAGAGAACAAGGGAAAAGCTAAAGGAGTAGTCGTCCTTGGGGGGCCAGCAGGATCAAGGAGTATAAGTTATAGGGCAACGGCATGTTATAGAGGTAAAATTCAAACCTTGTGTGATAAGGTGTTTAATTGGTGTGGATAATTACATAAGCCAAAGGAGACTTTTGATTGCTAGACTTGAAAGCTCAGCTTTGGTAGACATTCTCAAGAAGGGAACTGTCCATATAAAGCAAGGGACCTTGGGGGCTACCTTTAGAAATGTACTCTGTTTTCTGTAAGGCACAAGGATGTGGAACAAGGAACAGTGCAGCCAGCGCCATGTTTGCTGTTGTCAGGCTGGCAACAGTTCCATCAATGAAACAGGAGTGTTTGTGAGAGTAGGAGTTTCAATTAATCTACAGATCACGACCATGTATCAAAAAAAAAAAAAAAAAAAAGAAAGAAAAAGAAAAACTAAAAAAATCTTCCCCCAAACAAAGTACAAACATAGCACATCACTCAATTTACTAATGAGTAAATTGACTAAATAAATAAGACTCTGCTGTGGGGAATAATACACTGAATGGTCCTCTGGAGTTTCAGGCTAGTGTGGACTTTTCTGCTTTCACAAAGGGAACTTCAGCAATGGAGATAATGAAAATCAAGCCAAGCAACATGGGTTTGGGACAGAAGCAACCTATCAGAAGGAAAGTTTTGGTTGTAAGTTTGAGCATGGAGGGAGAACAGTTAGGGTTTAATAAGCCTGGTTCTTGGTTTTCATTCACATTGTACTGTATTAAAGGCTAAAATAATATATATGGGATTTGGATAAAATTTTGTGACTTTCAATAGATGGTTGCAGAAGATTTTTTTAAAGAAATAATGTGAAAGACTCTTAAAATTAGTTTGATAAATCTTTATATGTACTTGCATGAAAAGGAATGTATTTTCTTTTTTTTAAAATATTTTTATTTCTATATTCTTTGTTTACATTCCAAATGATTTCCCCTTTCCCAGATCCCCCCTCCCCATATGTCCCATGAACCTTCTTCTCTCTATCCATTCTCCAATGACCTCCCTCCTTTTTCCCTCTGTCTTTATATTCCCCTCCAATGCTAGATCAATCCTTTCCAGGATCAGGACCTTCTCCATACTACTTCATGGGAGTCATTTGTTATGCGATTTGTGCCTTGGGTATTCAGGGCTTCTGGGCTAATTAATATCCACTTATCAGGGATTACATTCCATGTGTATTCTTTTGTGACTGGGTTACCTCACTTAGGATGATATTTTCCAGATCAAACCATTTGCCTAAAAATTTTGTGAATTCATTGTTTCTAATTGCTGAGTAGTATTCCATTGTGTAAATATACCACATTTTCTGTATCTATTCCTCCTTTGAGGGAACATCTAGGTTCTTTCCAGCTTCTGGCTATTATAAATAAGGCTGCTATGAACATAATGGAGCATGTGTCTTTATTGCATGCCGGGGAATCCTTTGGATATATGCCCAGGAGAGGTATAGCAGGGTCCTCCAGAAGTGTCATGTCCAGTTTTCTGAGGAACCGCCAGACTGATTTCCAAAGTGGTTGTACCATCTTACAGTCCCACCAGCAGTGGAAGAGTGTTCCTCTTTCTCCACATCCTCGCCAACACCTGCTGTCTCCTGAGTTTTTGACCTTAGCCATTCTGACTGGTGTAAGGTGAAATCTCAGGGTTGATTTGATCTGCATTTCCCTAGTGACTAATGAGGAATGTATTTTCAATTACAAATCACACATGGATGTTTAGGTATAATCTGAACAGAAATAAAGATCTTTGTCAAAAGAAAAATAAAGGATGAAATTTTATCGAATATATTTGGAACTGTCTTAAACACTAGGCGTGGTAGCACATGCAATTTGTTCCAATATTTTTCAGAAAGAAGCATGGAGATTTCAATGGCTTGGGGGCCAGCCTAATCTAAGTAGTGAGTTCTAGCCAGAGCTAATTTAGTGAGGCCTTTTCTCAACGATAACAACAACAGTGGCAGCAGCAGCAGCAGCAGCAGCAACAACAACAACAACAAAGATACAAAACACTGTATTTACAATCAAAATCACTGTCTTCATCCAGTTCTTCTCAAAAGACCCTGAATTTGAGCTGTTCTGTCACATCTCCTTCTAATGATTCTAGATCTGACAGAGTATCACAGTGGAGAAAAGTGGTCTACAGGCAATGAGGGCTGATAACCCAGGACCAGGCAGTGAGTCTCAGATACTCTACACCCAGAGTCTTCTCTTATTCTGAAGCATTGAGACACCTCTGTCTCATAAATTTCCCCCTGGATCTACCTGAAAACCAAAACCTGCCAGTTTATTGAATTAACTGAATCATACCAATAGTAAATATATTTTGTTTACTGTCTAGGTGGATGATATTTCCTATATGAAAAACAAAATACTCAAGAATTTTCTGAACTTTAAGAGCCTGCTCATAAAATCCCTGCCCAACACTGTTTTCTTTCATTTATTTAGTTGCTACTTCTTTACTTTGTTTTAGATGTATCTTTGAGACACAGTCCCTTTCTAAGGCTTAAATTTATTTCAAACATGATCTCTCAGGAATCCTCCTACCTCAACTTTCTTCCTAGTAGAATGATAGGCTCCCCACCTAATTGAGTTTTATTTGCCCACATAATTTTGAGAGTAAATCAAGTTTGTATTGCTTTATCTTTGATATTAGGGACATCTACACCGAATCTCCTGAAAAAAATGAGAGAAACTTGTAGGAACATCTTGTTACAACTATGAAATATGTTCTGAAATATATAATACCTAAGTTGGGAGCTCTGTCATCCATTTGCTATGTTAGCTACTCAAAAGATTGAGGCTTGCATCCATTAATAGTAGGCAATCCCATTCTCGATATGTAGACAGAATAGGAAGAGATTTTTTTTTAAATTACTACCTCAAGGGCCATTTTCTACAGAATTGAATTATCTGAAAAGATTAGATATGCCTGTCATTCCAGAACTCAAGTGTTTGTGGCAGGAATATCAGAAATTCAAGCACCAGTTTGGCTATCTAGCAAGGCTGCAGCCAGCCTGGGCTTTCCTAATATATTTCTCAAAACAATTTTAAAACTCTGTTAGAAGAGAGACAGAACCATTGGATCTATATCAGAAAGGGTCAAAATCATCATCAAGGATTCACCAGGTGTGCCAAGAGAACAAGGAGACTCAAACACTGATTGGGGGTGGTCAGGAGTTTCCAGGGAGGTGGAATGGATTGGGGGAATCCCAGCTTAACCTCCCCCATCTAATGCCACAGATAAGGGTCCTCTTCTAACTGGCTCCTCTCCCCATCCCCATGTCTAGTTTTTCTCAAGGGGACGTGGTTTGGGGACTTAGGAAGAGGTTGTAGTGTGAGTAGGCCCCAGGAAGCAGAAGGGCACTGTGATGGAGGGCCCCCCATTTTACATGCACTTTGAACACTGTTCTCCTAGGGAGCAGAAACTGGGAAAGCCAGCTGAAACAGGCCTACCTCCAAGTCTGGATTATAGGAGGAAGGGGTTAATGTTGGGGGCTGGGGGACCTGAAGGCATCATCGGGGGCAGGCCATGGCCTCTACCAAGAAGGGAGATGTAGTTGGGTGGCACTCCAGGAACTAGGGGTACAGAAATGAGTCAGGTCTGGTTCACCAAGAAGTCTAAGTCCACTAGGGCTTTGTTTTGGCCTAGGAATGACTCCCTGTTGGGCGCTGGGGGTGAAGAGTTGTGGTTGCAGCAGGTGAGGGCTCCCCACATACTCAGCCAGAGATGCCCCAATCCAACTCATGTCAAATGTCCCAGGGCTGAGAGCAGGTACCTCTCCTTTGAGCAACTCAAATTCTCCTGTGCTGTGCTTAGAGGTTGACATGGCAATGGGGAGTTGCTTCCCAAATCACGCCACTTCCAAATCATGCTTACGATCTTGGAAAAGGTCACAACATTGTAGGTGAGGTCAGCAATCTTTGACATGAGGAAGTTGGATGGTCCCAAGGGAACATTACTTGTGGCCTCCTGGACCTTGATCTCAGCTTCTGAGTAGATGTGGATAATATTCTTCTTCTGACACAGAAGTGATGTGGTAGACATTGTGCCCAGTAGTGGTGTCAAGGGGCACCAGTCCCCTGGGTTATGCAGGGATGATGTGACTCACAAAGGGAGACCACAATGGATGTTGATAGATTACCACATCTCTGCCCATTTACAAAGGGATCCTGGGGGTCATGATTGTCAGCCCCATTCCCCCTTTCATCCTTGTTGTTGTGGGGCACACCGAGCTGCAGGAAGCAGAAGTGACGATTTGTACATGTATAGAAGCATGGCGAAGGCCCCAACCCACCTTGCCCCACCCTGTGGCCCTAAAGGGGCACAGAAAGCCACATTTAATGTTTTTATTTATGTCGCATGGAGAGTTTTGGAGGGTAGAATTTATTTTTCTGTTCTATATGTATATAAGCATTTTTTCTTTAAGTTATGTACATTTTCTCCAATATCATTGTTGAAAATATTTTCTGGACATTTGAGCTGAGAGTATTTTTTTTTCTTGATACCTATTATTTTTAGATTTGGTCTTTTCACAGTGTCCAAATTTCTTGGATATTTTGTGTCAGGAACTTTTCCTTAAACAATGTATCAATTTCTTCTATCATACCTCTTACACCTGAGAATCTCTCTTCTATATCTTCTGTTCTTTTGTTGATGATTTCATCTATATAGAGGTCGTGTTACTAAGCTGGATTTTTTATTTCCAGTTTGTTTTCTTCATCTCTTCTACATCCATTTTCAGGGATTAAACAATTTTCTTTTTTTAATATTCTACATTTTTTGTTTACATTCTAAATGAAATCCCCTTTCCTGGTTCCCCACCTCCCCATAAATCCCATAAAAACCTCTTCCATCTGGTTATTCTCCAATCAACCCCCTCCCACTTCTCTGTCCTGGGAATACCTTACATTGCTGCATCAAGCCTTTCAAGGATCTGGGCCCTCTCCTTTCTTCTTCTTGGGAATCATTTTATATGTTAATTGTGTCTTGGGTATTCAGAGCTTCTGGGCCAATATTCACTTATTAGTGACTGCATTCCATGTGTGTTCTTTTGTAATTGGGTTACCTCACTTAGCATGATATTTTCCAGTTCCAACCATTTGCCTAAGAATTTCATGAATTCATTGTTTTTAATTGCTGAGTAGTATTCCATTGTGTAATTATACCACATTTTCTGTATCCATTCCTCCATTCAGGGACATATAGGTTCTTTCCAGTTTATGATTATTATAAATATGGCTGCTATGAGCATAGTGGAGCATGTGTCCTTATTGCATGCCGGGGAATCCTTTGGGTATATGCCCAGGAGTGGTATAGCAGTGTCCTCCGGAAGTGTTATGCACAGTTTTCTGATTTCCAGAGTGGTTGTACTAGGTTCTAATCCCACCAGCAGTGGAGGAGTGTTCCTCTTTCTCCATATTCTCACCAACAACTGCTGTCTCCAGAGTTTTTAATCTTAGCCATTCCGAGTGGTGTGAGGTGAAATCTAAGGGTTGTTTTAATTTGTATATCCCTAATGACTAATCATGTTGAACATGTCTTTTTTTTTTTCTTTTGGATTTGTTATTTTGAGACAGGGTTTCTCTGTATAGCCCTAGCTGTCCTGGAACTCACTATGTAGACCAGGCTGGCCTTGAACTCAGAAATCTGCCTGCCTCTGCCTCCCAGAGTGCTGGGATTACAGGCATGTGCCACCACTGCCTGGCTTGAACATTTCTTAAGGTGCTTCACACCCATTTGAAAATCTTCAGGTGAAAATTCTTTGTTTAGCTCTGTACCCCATTTTTTAATAGTGTTATTTGGCTCTCTGTAGTCTAACTTCTTGAGTTCTTTGTATATATTGGATATTAGACCTCTGTCAGATGTAAGGTTGGTGAAGATCTTTTCCCAATTTGTTTGCTGTCGTTTTGTCAGATTGACAGTGTCCTTTGCCTTACAGAAACTTTGTAATTTTATGACGTTCCATTTGTCAATTCTTGATCTTAGAGCATAAACTATTAATTTTCAGTTCAGGAAGGTTCCCCCTCTGCCTATCTCCCCAGTTTCTTTTCCAGTAGTTTCAGTGTGTCTGGTTTTCTGTGGAGGTCCTTGATTGACTTGGAGTTGAACTTAGTACCACAAGATAAGAATGGATACTGACCTCCAGTTGAACCAGCACCAATTGTTGAAAAGACTATCTTTTCCCACTGGATGGTTTTAGCTACTTTGTCAAAGATCAAGTGACCATAGGTGTATGGGTTCATTTCTGGGTCTTCAATTCTATTCCATTGATCTACCTGCCTGTCACTGTCCCAATACCATGCAGTTTTTAACACTGTTGCTCTGTAGTATTGCTTGGGGTCTGGGATACTGATTCTCCCAGAAGTTCTATTACTGTGGAGAATCATTTTAGCTATAATGTTTTTTTTTTTTGTTTTTTTTTTGTTTGTTTTTGTTATCCAGATGAATTTGAGAATTGCTCTTTCTTTCTTTTTTTCTTTTTTATTCGATATATTTTTTATTTACATTTCAAATGATTTCCCCTTTTCTAGCCTCCCACTACCCGAAAGTCCCATAAACCCCCCTCCCTCCCCCTGTTCTCCCACCCAGTCCTTCCCACTTCCCTGTTCTTATTTTGCCCTATACTGCTTCACTGAGTCTTTCCAGAACAAGGGGCCACTCCTCTGTTCTTCTTGTACCTCATTTGATGTGTGGATTTTGTTTTGGGTATTACAGTTTTCTAGGTTAATATCCACTTATTAGTGAGTGAATACCATGATTCATCTTTTGAGTTTGGGTTATCCCACTTAGTATGATGTTCTCCAGCTCCATCCATTTGTCTAAGAATTTCATGAATTCATTGTTTCTAATGGCTGAATAGTACTCCATATATATATATATATATATATATATATATATATATATATATATATATATATATATATATATCACCTTTTTTTTTTTGCATCCACTCTTCTGTTGAGGGATACCTGGGTTCTTTCCAGCTTCTGGCAATTATAAATAGGGCTGCTATGAACTTAGTGGAGCATGTATCCTTATTACATGCTGGGGAATACTCTGGGTATATGCCCAGGAGTGCTATAGCAGGATCTTCTGGAAGTGAGGTGCCTAGTTTTCTGAGGAACTGCCAGACTGATTTCCAGAGTGGTTGTACCAATTTGCAACCCCACCAGCAGTGGAGGAGTGTTCCTCTTTCTCCACATCCTTGCCAACACCTGCTGTCTCCTGAATTTTTAATCTTATCCATTCTGACTGGTGTAAGGTGAAATCTCAGGGTTGTTTTGATTTGCATTTCCCTAATGACTAATGAAGTTGAGCATTTTTTAAGATGCTTCTCAGCCATCCGAAGTTCTTGAGGTGAAATTTCTTTGTTTAGCTCTGTACCCCATTTTTTAATAGGGTTATTTGGTTTTCTGGAGTCTAACTTCTTGAGTTCTGTATATATATTGGATATTAGCCATCTATCTGATGTAGAGTTGGTGAAGATCTTTTCCCAATTTGTTGGTTGCCGATTTGTCCTTTTGATGGTGTCCTTTGCTTTACAGAACCTTTGTAATTTTATAAGGTCCCATTTCTCAATTCTTGATCTTAGAGCATACGCTATTGGGGATCTGCTCAGAAACTTTTGCCCCTGTACCGATGTCCTCAAGGGTCTTCCCCAGTTTCTTTTCTATTAACTTCAGAGTGTCTGGCTTTATGTGGAAGTCCTTGATCCATTTGGAGTTGAGCTTAGTACAAGGAGACAAGGATGGATCAATTCACATTCTTCTGCATGAAAGGGCACAGAGAAATTATCCAAATAAACAAAATTAGAAATGAAAAGGGGGATATAACAACAGAAACTGAGGAAATCCAAAAAATCATCAGATCCTACTACAAAAGGCTATACTCAACACAACTTGAGAATCTGGAGGAAATGGACAATTTCCTTGACAGATACCAAGTACCAAAATTAAATCAGGACCAAATAGATCATCTAAACAGTCCCATAACCCCTAAAGAAATAGAAGGGGGTCATAGAAAGTCTTCCAACCAAAAAAAGCATAGGACCAGATGGCTTCAGTGCAGAATTCTATCAGACCTTCAAAGAAGACCTAACACCAATATTCTTCAAAGTATTCCACAAAATAGAAACAGAAGGAACACTACCCAATTCCTTCTACGAAGCCACAACTACACTGATACCAAAACCACACAAAGATCCAACAAAGAAAGAGAACTTCAGACCCATTTCCCTTATGAACATCGATGCAAAAATACTCAATACAATTCTTGCCAACCGAATCCAAGAACACATAAAAATGATCATCCACCATGATCAAGTAGGCTTTATCCTGGGAATGCAGGGTTGGTTCAATATACAGAAATCCAACAATGCAATCCCCTACATAAACAAACTCAAAGAAAAAAAACAAATGGTCATTTCATTGGATGCTGAAAAAGCATTTGACAAAATTCAGCATCCTTTCATGCTTAAAGTCTTGGAATGAACAGGAATTCAAGGCCCATACTTAAACATAGTAAAAGCAATATACAGCAAACCGGTAGCCAGCATCAAACTAAATGGAGAGAAACTTGAAGCAATCCCACTAAAATCAGGGACTAGACAGGGCTGCCCCCTTTCTCCTTATCTTTTCAATATTGTACTTGAGGTACTAGCTCGGGCAATTAGACAACATAAGGAAGTCAAAGGGATACAAATTGTGAAGGAAGAATTCAAAATATTATTTGCAGATGATATGATACCTAAGTGACCCAAAAAACTCCACTAGAGAACTCCTACAGCTGATAAACAACTTCAGCAAAGTGGCAGGTTATAAAATTAACTCAAGCAAATCAGTAGCCTTCCTATACTCAAAGGATAAGCAGGCTGAGAAAGAAATTAGGGAAATGACACCCTTCACAATAGCCACAAACAGTATAATGCACCTTGAGGTGACTCTTACCAAACATGTGAAAGATCTGTATGACAAGAACTTCAAGACTATTTAGAAGGAATATGGAAGAAAACCTCAAAAAATGGAAAAATCTGCCATGCTCATGGATCGGCAGGATTAATATAGTTAAAATGGCCATTTTGCCAAAAGCAATATACAGATTCAACGCAATACCCATCAAAATCCCAACTCAATTCTTCACAGAGTCAGAAAGAGTGACTCTCAAATTCATCTGGAATAACAAAAATCCCAGGATAGCTAAAACTATTCTCAACAACAAAAGAAATTCTGGGGGAATCAGTATCCCTGACTTCAAGCAATACTACAGAGCAATAGTGTTAAAAACTGCATAGTATTGGTATAGTGACAGGCAGGTGGATCAATGGAACAGGATTGAAGATCCAGAAATGAACCCACACACCTATGGCCACTTGATCCTCGACAAAGGGGCTGAAAACATCCAATGGAAAAAAGATAGCCTTTTCAACAAATGGTGGTGGTTCAACTGGAGAATTGCTCTTTCTAACTCTATAAAGAACTGAGTTGGGATTTTGATGGTGATTGCATTGAATCTGTACATTGTTTTTGTCAAGATGGCCATTTTTACTGTATTAATCCTGCCAATCCATGAGCATGGAAGAGTTTTCCATTTTCTGAGGTCTTCTTCAATTTCCTTCTTCAAAGACTTGATGTTCTTGTTATACAGAACATCACTTTCACTTGTTTGGTTAGAGTCACACCAAGATAGTTTATATTGTTTGAGGCTATTATGAAGGGTGTCTTTTTCCTAATTTCTTTATCAGCCTGCTTATCCTTTAAGTATAGGAAGGCTACTGATTTGTTTGAGTTGATTTTATAACCAGCCACTTTGCTGAAGTTGTTTACCAGCTGTAGGAGTTCTTCTCTGGTGAAGTTTTTTGGTAACTTAAAGATTCTATCATATCATCTGTGAAGAGGGGTAATTTCACTTCTTCCTTTCCAATTTGTATCCCTTTGACCTCCTTATGTTGTCTAATTGCTCTAGCTAGAACTTCAGGTACTATATTAAATAGATATGGAGAGAGGGTCTGCCATGTCTAGTCCCTGATTTTAGTGAGATTGCTTCAAGTTTCTCTCCATTTAGTTTGATGTTGGCTACTGGTTTGCTATATATTACTTTTACTATGCTTGGGTATTGGCCTTGAATTCCTGTTCTTTCGAAGACTTTTATCATGAAAGAATGCTGAATTTTGTCAAATTCTTTTTCAGCATCCAATGAAATTACCATGTGTTTTTTTTCCATTGAGTTTGTTTATGTAGAGAATTGCATTGATGGATTTCTGAATATAGAACCATCTCTGCATCCCTGGGATGACCCTACTTGATCATGGTGTATGATCATTTTTATGTGTTCTTGGATTCGGTTGGCAAGAATTTTGAATATTTTTGCATCAATATTCATTAGGGAAATTGGTCTGAAGTTCTGATTCTTTGTTGGATCTTTGTGTGGTTTTGGCATCAGTGAAATTGTGGCTTCATAGAACTAGTTGGCTTGTGTTCCTTCTGTTTCTATTTTGTCGAATTGTTTGAAAAGTATTCGTGTTAAGCCTTCTTTGAAGGTCTGATAGAATTTAGCACTAAGTCCATCTGGTCCTCTGCTTTTTTGGTTGGAAGACTTTCAATGACCCCCTCTATTTCTTTAGGGGTTATGAGATTGTTTGGATGATCTATTTGAACCTGATTTAATTTTAATATTTGGTATCTGTGTAGGAAATTGTCCATTTCCTCCAGATTTTCCAGTTGTGTTGAGTATAGGTTTTTTTTTTTCAGTAGGATGTGATGATTTTTTGAATTTCCTCAGTTTCTGTTGTTATATCTCCTTTTTCATTTCTTTCTTTTTTTTTGGTTATAGAATAGAGTTTATTCAGAATAGGGGATGGGAGTTAGTGGTAAAGAGAGAGAGGAAGAGAGAGAGAGAGAGAGAGAGAGAGAGAGAGAGAGAGAGAGAGAGAGAGAGAGAGAGAGAGAGAGAGAGAGAGAGAGAGAGAGAGAGAGAGAAATATAGAGAGAGTGGAGGTCGGCCATGACCATGTGTGTGTGTGTGGGGGGGGGAAGAGCCCCAGGGGCAGAGAGGTGAGAGTATGGGAGAGCAGAGAGCAAAAGTCCTTTTTCATTTCTAATTTTGTTAATTTGGATACTGTCTCTTTGCCCTTTGGTTAGGCTGGCTAAGGGTTTATCTATCTTGTTGATTTTCTCAAGGAACCAGCTCCTGGTTTTGCTGATTCTTTGTATGGTTCTCTTTGTTTCTACTTGATTGATTTCATCCCCGAGTTTGACGATTTCCTGCCTTCTACTTCTCTTGGGTGAATTAGCTTCTTTTTGTTCCAGAGCTTTCAGGTGTGCCATTAAGCTGCTAGTGTATGCTCTCTCCAGTTTCTTTTTGGAGGCACTCAGGGCTATGAGTTTTCCTCTTAGCACTGCCTTCATTGTGTCCCATAGATTTGGATATGTTTTGCCTTCATTTTCATTAAATTCTAAAACGTCTTTGATTTCTTTATTTCTTCCTTTGACCAATGTATCATTGAGAAGAGTATTGTTCAGCTTCCATGTGTATGTGGGCTTTCTGTTTTTTTTTTTTTTTTTTTTTTTTTTGCTATTGAAGACCACTCTTACTCCATAGTGATCTGATAGGAGGCATGGGATTAGCTTGATCTTCTTATATCTCTTGAGGTCTGTCTTGTGACGAATTATATGGTCGATTTTGGAGAAGGTACCATGAGTTGCTGAGAAAAAGGTATACTTTTTTGCTTTAGGATGAAATATATATCAATAAATGTTTTGGTCCAAAGTTTCAATTAGTTTCCTTGTGTCCTCGTTTAGTTTCTGTTATCCTGATCGGTCCATTGAAGAGAGTGGAGTGTTGAAGTCACCCACAATTATTGTGTTAGGTGCAATGTGTGCTTTGAGATTTAGTAAAGTTTCTTTTATGAATGAGGGTGCCCTTGCATTTGAAGCATAGATGTTCAGAATTGAGGGTTCTTCTTGGTGGACTTTTCATTTGACCAATCAGAAGTGTCCTTCCATGTCTCTTGTGATGATTTTAGGTTGAAAGTAAATTTTATCTGATATTAGAATGGCTACTCTGCCTTATTTCCTGAGACCATTTGCTTGTAAAATTGTTTTCCACCCTTTTACTCTGAGGTAATGTTTGTCTTTGACACTGAGGTGTGTTTCCTGTATGCACCAAAATATAGGGTCCTGTTTATGTATCCAGTCTTTTAGTCTATGCCTTTTTATTGGAGAATTGAATCCATTGATGTTTAGAGATATTAAGGAAGAGTGAGTATTACTTCCTGTTATTTTTTATGTTATTTTTATGTTTGAGTGCTTATCTTCTTTTGGGTTTTATGAAGGGTTACTATCTTGCTTTTTCCAGGGTGTATTTTTCCCTCCTTGTATTGGTGTTTTCCACCTATTATCCTTTGTAGAGCTGGGTTTGTGGATAGATATTGGGTAAACTTGGTTTTATCATGGAATATCTTGGTTTCTCCATCTATGGTGATTGAGAGTTTTTCTGGGTTTAGTAGTTTTGGCTGACATTTGTATTTACTTGGAGTCTGCATGAGATATGCCCAGGATCTTCTAGCTTTCATGGTCTCTGGTGAGAAGTCTGGAGTAATTCTGATAGGTCTTTCTTTATATGTTACTTGGCCTCTTTCTCTTACTGCCTTTAAAATTCTTTCTTTTTTTAGTACATTTGTGGTATTGGCATTTGGGGTATTTAGCACATTAGTCACATAGATTATTATGTGACAGGAGTTATTTCTGTTCTGGTCCTTTCTGTTTGGAGTTGTGTAGGCTTCTTGTATGTTCATGGGCATCTCTCTCTTTCAGTTAGGGAAGTATTCTTCCAGAATTTTGTTGAAGATATTTGCAGGCCCTTTATGTTACAAATCTTCACTCTCATCTATACCTATAATTCTAAGGTTTGGTCTTCTCATTGTTTTTCTGGTATTCCTAGATATTTTGGGTTACAAGCTTTTTGCATTTTGCATTTTCTTTGACTGTGGAGTCAATGCTTTCTATGGTACCTTTGCCATCTAAGATTCTTTCTTCTATCTCTTGTATTCTGTTTTTGATATTTGCATCTATGACCCCTGATTTCTTCCCAAGGTTTTCTATCTCCAAAGTTGTCTACCTTTGTGATTTCTTAGTTGTTTCTACTTCTGTTTTTAGATTCTAGATGATTTTGCTCAGTTCCTTCACTTGTTTGTTTGTGTTTTCCTGTAATTCTTTAAGAGATTTTTGTGTTTCCTCTTTCATGGCTTCTGCCTGTTTGACCCAAGTTCTCCTTTATTTCTTTAAGTGATTTTTACATTTCCTCTTTATTGGCTTCTATTTGTTGACCCATATTCTCCTGAATTTCTTTAAATGAAATCTGTTTCCTTTGTAAGGACTTCTACATTTTGATTCATGTTCTCCTGTATTTCTTTAAAAGATTTATTCATGTCCTTCTTGTAATCCTCTAATATAATTATGATATGTGGTTTTAAATCCAGATCTTGTTTTTCTAGTGTGTTGGGGTGTCTAGGACTTGCTGTTGTTGGAGAATTGGGTTCGGATGCTACCATATTGCCTCGATTTCTGTTAGTAATGCTCCTATGATTGCCTTTTGCCATCTGGTTTTCTCTGGTGTTGGTTGGTCCTGTTGTCATTGGCTGGTGCTTGAACCTCCTGTGAGCCTGTAAGGCTATTTCCACACCTCTGGATGACTGGGTTTTCCCAGGGACAGATAGCTGATAGCTGCCCTACTTTAGGTGCCATTGGAGCCCTGGTGTGCCTTGCTCTAAGCAGTGTTATACTCGGGTTGTCTCTGTGTACCTGGTGTTGCCTGTCTGGTTCAACCTGGATTGAAGATGGCAGATGCTGCAGGTACCCTTTCCAAGTGCCAATCCCGCTGCAGGACAAATGTCCCAGGACAAGGCTGGCACACAGAGGGCCTGCAGAGCTTCCCAGGCCTTGGGCACAGGCAGAAGTCAGGCGGGCTGTGTCCCGAACAATGTTAAACTCGGGATATCTCTGTGTACCTGGTATTGCCTGTCTGGTCCGTCCAGGAGCAAAGATGGCAGATGCTGTGGGGACAGTTTCTAAGTGCTGATCCAACAGTTTTATTTCCTTCACATCTTTGCTTGCATTTCCCTGGTTTTCATTAAGGGAGTTATTCATTTCCTTTTTAAAGGTCTTTATCATTTTTTATAAGTTTAAAATTAAGGGCATTTTCTTGTCCCTCATCTCATTAGAATATCCATGGCTGACTGTAATAGAAGAGCTGGAGTCTGGTGGTAAAATATTACACTGACTGTTGTTGATTGTGTCCTTACACTGGCCTCAAGATATCTGGGTTTGGGGTTACCATAGTTTTTGGTGGTGGTTTTTGAGATCATCTTTGTTAGAAGTATGGTTTGGGGCTTTTTCTTTCATTCTTCATTTCTGTTTCTTTTCTGGTTTTCTGGAGTTCAGGTGATCAGGGATCCTTCAAGTACAACATGGTGTCTCCCATGGGGTTTTTATTTGCTGCATGACTTCTAAAGTTTTGGGTACCATTGTTGCTTATCATATTGCCAGATCTGCTTGGCCTCTGGGAAAGAAATCTTCTAACAAAGATATGACCTGGAAGGGGGGGGGCAGGCTATGGGAAATAGTTTGGACCTTTTTGGTCTACTTTAAGGTGAACACGTAGTCACAGCCAGAGTTCTACCTGGAGTTGCTGGTGCCAGAAACACCAGAAAAGTACCCATAGTTGTAGGCCTGAATATGGAGCCAATGGAATGGGATATAATTTAGTGCTGTTGTATGTGCTTTATCAGGAGGGAGTAGTCAGAGGGTTGCTAGAAACTGAACTCTTTTCCCCTGAAAGTGAACTCTGCAATCTAAACATCTAAGTTATTGGTCCAGTTCTTGAAAGTTTATGAAGAAATGCTCTCAAAAATGTAGACATTGCTGGCCTGGAAGTTTTCATATAGACCTGGATGTTCCCCCAAAATACTGAGATTCATTTTCCTGCTTTTCCTGTTAAAACACTGAAATTAAAAATATGTGCCTGATACTGATAGTGATTGGCTAATTGTTGGTTTGTCCTTTTCTTTTTGGTGTTTTGCTAGTTTGCAGAGGCTAGACATAATGAAATTTGTGACAGATGTATCAACATTCTGGATTAAATCCCAGGCTTTTTCTGAAATAACCACAAATCTCTTACTGTCCTATTACTTTATATGTGTATCATCCTGGTCTCAAATTCACAGAGATCTACTTGCCTCTGCCTTCCAGATGCTCATATTAAGTTACACGTGGCCATGTTTGGCTCTGCTCCCATTCTTGATTTCTGTAACTGTATTCCTTGTGCTGGGCTAGACTCTTCTGCAGCAGCCCTTTCAGACAGAGATCTAAGGGCTTTGTTCCCTTTTCATAACACAGTTGTAACATTGATTTGAGAAAAAGTTTTAGACAGCCCAGGCTGGCTACAAAGTTGCTAGTTAGCCAAAGATGTGATTGAGTTTCTGATCCTCATGTCACAAACTCTTGCATTCTGGGATGACAGGCATATCTAAATATAACTATTTTATGCAATGCTGATCCTAGAGTCTGTAATTGTTTTTCAAAAACTCTTCTTACTCTGCTATACATCTAGAGCCATTGCCTATCATTAATGGATCCAAGTAATCCTCCTGCCTCAGCCTTTGTGTAGCTAACATAGCAGATGACTGTCAGAGCTCCCAACTTAGATATTATATACTTCAGTACAGATTTCACAGTTATAACAAGATGTTTTCACAAAGTTTTCTGAAGATTTTTTTAGGAGATTTGGTGTGGATATCTCTCCTGTCAAAGATAAAGCAACACCAATCTGACTTTCACTAAGAATCATGTGTGCCACAGGCAAATAAAACTCAGCCTGAAAGATCCTCAGTTGCTGAAGATACCATAGAAAACATTGATTCAACAGTAAAAGAAAATGCAAAATGCATAAAGCTAGTAACCCAAAACATCCAGGAACTCCTGGACACAATGAGAAGATCAAACCTAAGGATTGTAGGTATAGATGAGAGTGAAGATTTCCAGCTTAAAGGGCCAGTGAATATCTTCAAAAAATTATAGAAGTACACTTCCCCAATCTAGAGAAAAACATGTCCATGAACATACAAGAAGCCTTCAGAACTCCAAACAGACTGGACCAGAACAGAAAATCCTCCTGGCACATAATAATCAAAACACCAAATTCACTAAACAAAGAAAGAATATTAAAAGCAGTAAGGGAAAAAAGGCAAGTAACCTATAAAGGCAGATCTATCAGAATCACACTGGACTTCTCACCAGAGATGATGAAAGCTAGAAAATCCTAGGCAGACCTCATACAGACCCTAAGAGAACACAAATGCCAGCCCATGCTACTATACCCAGCAAAACTCTCAATCATCATAGATGGAGAAACCAAGATAGTCCATGATAAAACTAAATTTGCACATTATCTGTCCACAAATCCAGCCCTACAAAGGATAATTGATGGAAATTGACAACACAAGGAGGGAAACTACACCCTAGAAAAAGCAAGAAAGTAATCTTCTTCCAACAAACCCAAAAGAAGATACCCACACAAACATAAAAATAGCATCAAAAAATAACAGGAAGCAACAATCACTATTACTTAATATCTCTTAAAAACAATAGACTCAACTCCTCAAAAGAAAGACATAGACTAAGAAAGAAAAAAAAACTCAGTCTGGCATGTTGGCTTTAAACTGTCATTCTACTAGGAAGAAGGCTAATGTAGGAGGATTGCTGCAAATTGGTCTTTGAAATCAATCTGAGCCACAGAAAATGACCATTTCTCAAAGATAAATATAAGTATTAACTAACTAAATAAAAGTGTTGGGTAGTGTTTTAATAAATAGGCTCTTGATGTTCAAGCAAGTCTCAGGTAAACAAAATATATTATTTGGTAGGACTCAGGTGTCCAACCAGATGACAGGTTTTGGCTTGGTGGTAGATATGGAAGAGAGAATTATGAGGGACCGGTGTCTCGCTGCTTCAGAATCAGAGAAGTCCCTGTCAGTAGAGAAGATGAGACCTACTGCATGGTGCTGCATTTAGCTTGTTATTATAAGCCCTCACTGCCTCTAAATCACTTTTCTCCACTGGGATACTCCATCTAATCAAGAATCATTAGACAGGAGATGACACAGAAGTGCTCGAATTCAGAATCTATTAAGAAGAACTGGTTGAAGACACTGGTTTTGATTGTAAATGCAGTGTTTTGTATTTTTATAGTTCTTATTGTTGTCATTTGCGAATAGGCCTCACTAACGTAGCTCTGACTAGAACCCACTTGTTAGATCAGGCTGTTCCCAAACACATTGAAATCTCCCTGCTTCTTCCTGCAGAGTAATGGGACTAATGGCAAATGCCTGTAAGACAGTTTCAAATACATCTCATCAACTTCCATTATTTTTTGGTTTTCTTTTTTGACAGAAATTTTTATTTGTATTCATGTTATACCTAAACACCTATTTGTGCTTTGTAATTGAAAATACCTCCCTTTACTTGAATGCATGTATAAAGAACTACCAATCTAATTTTTAAAGTATTTCACATTACTTCTCAAAAATCTCTTTAAAAAAGCAGCAAAATCTTACAAAAATCCCATGTACATTATTTATAGTCTTTAACACAGTGTGATGTGCATGAACTCTTAGAACAAGCCTCATTCATTAAACCTTCACCATTCTCCCTCTCTGTTCCACCTTCCAACAAAAATCTGTGTTCACATTGGTTGCTTTTTTCCCAAACTGATGTTGTCTGGATTAATGTCATTGTCTCCATTGCTGGAATGCACTTTGTGAAAGCAAAAATCTTCATGCTATGCTGAGAGTCCAGAGCCTATTCAGTGAATCATTCCCAACTGCTGAATCTTATTTATTTAGTCATGTATTAGTAAACTGAGTGAGAGGTTATGTGTGTACATTGTTTTGGGGGAAGATGGATTTTTGGTTTTGTTTTGTTAATACATGGTCTTGATCTGCAGATTAATTTGAAACTTTAAGTCTCAACAATTCTCCTGCCTCAATGATGGTACTGTAGCCAGCCTGACGACGACAAACATGGCCCTGGCAGGGTGTGTCCTTGTCCCTCATCCCTGTGTTTTGCTGAAAACCATTAGATTACACTTCAAAAGGTAGCCCCTAAATCCATGCGTTTTTTTGAACCCTTCCTCCTCTTGAGGCTCACTATCAAGGCCCATCTTTAAAGTCCAGCAATCAAAGACTCCCTTTGGTTTACCTAATTATCAAGCTGAATTAAATACCTCAAGGTGCTTCACATGGGGCTTGCACTTTTAGCTTTGTAACATGCCTTCTGCCTATAGGCTAGGTATTATTCTCTATCTAGAAGGAGTCCTTTGTACCTGCCCTGCCCCCAAAGACAGTCCTTTACACTCTCCCTTGTCCCATCCTCTTCACCCTGGTCTTCTAGCTCCTGTCTTGTCTCATATCACTTTCCCTTGTCCCTTCCTCTTCACCCTGGTCTTCTAGCTCTAGGTCTTGTCTCATATCACTTTCCTTTGTCCCTTTGAGACACATAGATCTCTTTTGTGCTTAGAACTTGGTTTTAGGGCATCTTGGGCTGACTCTGAGGATCCTTACATAATGATTCATTCCTGACTTTCAACCAGAAAAATCTTCTGTCCTCTATAAGCATCCTTCCATAAAACTTATGGTTTAAAATTGTCTTGGGATAGTCACAGCATCTCATGAAGAACATACTGGTAAATTTTTCAAAAGAAAGTAGCTTGGTATGGAGGTGTACATATTTATTCTCAGCACTCCATAGCCCCTAGAGAAGAAGATAAGATGCATAATGAGCCAGTGACACAGAGCCCCATGGCAATAGATCCAGATACAGGGGCCAACAATGATGTTAAAGATAAGAATTGAAGAGCAGACTGTGGTAATTTCCATACAGAATATCCTCTTCTCTGCAAACTACTGTGAATCACCTCAATATCTTAAGATGCACTACACATGAATCTTGGGAGTCTCCTGCGAGGAACTGTCAGAGAGAGCCCGGTGATGGTTGTAGGACTATATCTCTGAAGTTCTTATTAGTCAACATATAAACTGTTCTTTAAGTATAAATAATTAGGTGGCTTAAGGTCACTTCATGTCATTCTTGTTTTGATATCATAGCTTTGAGTTATGTTGCAAATATTATCTTCTAGCAAAGGATAAATACAGAGACATAGTACCTGATATGTGCCTGCCTTGTTATTTACTTGGTCCTCATTAACTGCTAAAGAGACGTATCCCCTCATCTCATGTTTCTCCACATCTGACTCAGTAATTGTGAACTGAATGTACTATATATTAATTTCTTTCTCAAACATTGAGCTCAATGGGAAATCATGTTCTTTGGGTCCCATTAATGACACGTGTTCCTGGGATGAAATGAACTTCACAAATCTAACATTGACATATAATTATGGTGATGAGGAATGAAGAAAACAGACACAGGTATAGAAATGCTGGAAAATATTAGGCTTTGTGCTCTGATAGGGACATACTAGCACCCCAGAAAGTCAAAACATTTATTGTATACAGTCAACAGTGTGTGTGTGTGTGTGTGTGTGTGTGTGTGTGTGGTGTCAATCTCATAAAATGGTACCTCTATTGTAACGCACTCAAACTACAATAATCCTAGAGGAGAAGAGAATGCATGATACTTTCTGCACATGCAACATCCATTCATTAGCTCAGAAGATGATCTTGGCTTCTCAATGTGTCTCAGTCCTTTAGGTGATTGACATTTCCATGCTCCACTCAGCAGTGTCCATTCGCTTAGGAGTTCATCAATACTCAATACTAAGCTTCCATTTCTCTGTTTCACAATCAATCTTACATGCTTTCTGCATCAAAGTAAAATTTTTTCTCAAGATCATAAATGTAGGACCCACCACATTTAAAGCATGGGGTTGTTTCAAAGATGACCTCCTTGGGCTGTCTTTTGGCCCTGAGTATATCCAGGAGCTCAGGACAAAGATTTTTGAATCTATTTGATAGTATTATACCACTCTCATCATAGCACTCCAGAGGGGCAGGGTACCATTCAAAGGTCAGCTCACTCAACTGGGCTGTGTGCTGTAGAATTTGTTTCAGGATAGGAAGAGAGACATTATTATCATATAAATTAACCTCTCTGAGCTGAGAACATTGGCTTAAGGCAGGCATCAGGACACTGAAATGAGAGTCTTCTAAACAACATGATTCCAAATCCAGGGTTTCCAGAGTATCTCTAACTCTCTCAAGGAGAAATCCAAGAGGTTCAAGGAATAAATCACATAAATAGCTAGTATTAAACTGCAGATGTTTGAGCTCCAAAATATTCAGACAATAGGGCAGAAAATCCAAGTCTGACTGTGAGAGTTCACAGTCAGTGATGCAAAGATTCTTCAAAGGCTTCTTCAGGCACCTGGGTAGAGAACAAATGATTGCTTTTTGGCAAAGGTTGAAGATATGATTGGCATCTAAGCAGATGACACTTCTCCCAAACTCATACTGATTATATATTGAGGTCAACCCCGGGACACAGCCTTCTGTTGTTTACTGACACAACTCACAAGATTAAAGACTGAGGTCTGTAGGTATCACCATAGGCACAATTCAGGGCATTGTTGGAGACCACACCAGTGGATATATCAGGTCAACATGGTACAGGTAGGGAGAACTATTTGTCTCAAACAAAATTTAACAACTACTAATTTTGTTCCTCCAAAGGCCATGATCCTGTCTTTACCTTGAAATCCAGTGCTGCATATTTCTCATCTACTCAATCTGTTTCTCAACTTAAAACCTTTCACACATTAGCAATAAGAAGCATACTTATGCATAGTCATTCATATCTTAGCACAGAGGTCATCTGCTCTTATATGCTATGTCTCTAATAGTGCTAAGTTTATGGTGGCCAGAAAATCAAGGACTCCCCGGTTTAAAAAACAAAAAGAAAAGAAAAGAGATCTGTTTTCTCTGGTCTACTTGACCCTCTCAATCCTTCCTTACCTGAGGTATTCTTTCAGGTTGACCTTTGTAAAGGAGATTGCATGTAAATAGAGATTCTGGAGACAGTGGAGTGTGGGATGTTGAGAAATCAATCTGAATATTTTCTCCTCATCAAGCTTTACAGAATCACCCATGAAGAAGGGGCCTGTGATGTGGTTTAGAATGAGTGTGGAAAGACTGTTCATCTGTATCAAGTAGGAAATAAGAAAAGCCAAGTCTTCTATGCAGCTATTTCTTAGGACAAGTGTCTGTATATAGCCTGCATGTACATTTTTGAAGATTTCTATGAATGTGGTTTTGGTTAAGCCATGAATGTTCAGCTCTCTACAGCACAGATGAATGGAATCTTTTCTCTGCTGAGCCCACTGAAACAAGTATGTGGTAGATTCATCAAGTCTGCTCTCCATGAGACTGAGTTCACATGCCACCTTCAATTCTTTCTTCATTTCACCGTCAGGACTCTTCTCCATTGGCTGATTCTGTGTCATGAACTCTGAAAAGCCTTCACCTTCAGGGCATCCGTCCTCTAACTCCGACAAGTCATGATTTTTATCAAACAAATTGAGCTCTCTGAGTTTGCACCCACTGTGGGAGAAAAGAATGTGATTCTTAGAAGATAAAGAAAAACACATCTTTCACATTATGCATGGATTCTCTTCACATCTCATACTTCAGCTCTTTCTTCCAAAACTTTGCCTTTTCCTGTGCCTATAATTAAATCCTAAGTGTCACATACTCAGTAAATGCATAGCATTTTTTTTTTTTACAAGAGGAGTATTTTTTAGCCATGTCTTACTTCCCCTTCATTCCAGGCTACTTATTCCCAACTTCATTCCAGTTGTACCTTTGAGGAATGAAAGAAAGGCCTATTCCTCACTTGTTATGTCTACTCTTTTCTGTCTTCTACATTAGCAATTATTTTCAGAGATAGCTGAGACTAAGGTAACACTTCTACATCCCTCTAATCCTCCACACCCAGGGAAAAGCAGACCTGAATATGGGGTGAAGAAAAAAATTGAAGACCAGAAGCCTCTAATTCATGGTTGGACAAATATTCTCTGTCCCTAAATTACTCATTCTCAGCCCTCAGAAAACCTTCCTCCAACCCCAGTTGATCTTGCCTACCTGGAGGGATCCTTTTTTGCAAGCAGTATATCTAATCCCTCAAGTATAGCCTTCAAATCCTCCAGGTTGCATTCATTTATCATTCCTAAACAAAGGTGTGGGAAGGGCCACCGAGATACAATGGCCTTTAAGATCTTTGTATGTCCATGATTGAATGCCTCCTCAAACATTAGTGGGAACAGCACATTAGGCAGGTACATGAGCGCAGAAATGGCCAATGTCTCATCCTTCAGTAGGCTCTGAATTGACAGCTTCTGGAGGGTGTGTGGGGAGTAAAAATACATTGTGTCTTCTTCTGAAGATGCAGAAAATAGATCCTAGGGATGTGGATAAAAAATTATCATTAATGACAAGAAACTTGGGAAGCATGTCTACCCACACAAGGAAGAGTCAGGACTAGATGACGATGAGTTTAGCTATTTGAGCACCCTCAGTTTTCTTTTCTTTTTTTTTTTTTTCAGATAAGGGTCTTTATAGAACTACCTGTATTGTTTGTTGGCTGTCCTGAAACTTGCTTTATAGACCACACTGGTCTAGACATCAATGAGATTTGCCTGCCTGTGCCTCCATATCGCTGAGATTCCATATGTGTTCCACCAGTGCTTAGCCTGTGCCACTATAGCATATATAATCAAGACCTGCTTGATCTGGCCTGTGCAGATTCTGCTGCCAGAATTCTCTCTGGCAGTGTGAAGCTTCTTCAAAGTATCCTAGTTCCCAAAGGCCACATCTAATTGCAGCAAGGGTGAATACATCCCACTGAGAAGGGATGGCCAGGAACTCTGAAGGCTCAGGAAGTTGTTTGATGATGAATAAACTGTGCTTCACTTTCAAGCCCTTCAAAGAGCCAGGTGGTGGTGGCACACACCTTTAATTCCAGCACTTGGGAGAAAAAGGCAGGCAGATTTCTGAGTTCGAGGCCAGCCTGGTCTACATAGTAAGTTCCATGACAGCCAGGGCTACACGGAGAAACTCTGTCTTGAAAAAACAAAAAAAAGGTCTTCAAAGAAAGCAAAGAAAACAGTTCCCCAACTTCCACAGTCTCTGTTTAGGTACACTTCATGGAATAACTCACAACATATTTGAAAGTCCTCTCACAAATTATTGACATTAATCTTTGATTATCACCCATACTGGCCTTTTGGAGAGGGAGTTGAAAAGGCTCCAAGCTTGACTTCTGCAAGCTACAGAGCTAAAGAGAGTAGGAAAAAACACTAAAGTCAGTAAACCTTCAGTAGTCATTGACACAGTCTGTAACTCTTTACAAACCATGCAGAAAGTAGACACTATGAGATGGAGATTATAATTTACATGGTAAATACAGGAGTCTCACTAGCTCAATGTCATAACTGGTTACTTCTATAGCACCAGAACAGTGAGGCTGAGACCTGAAAATACTAATGGAATACCAAAACAAGTAAAAAAAAAAAAGAGGGGGAATTTTAATTTCAAGTGATATTCAGATTTTTCTTTAAAACATGTATTAAAAAGAATCAGGATACTTTCTGAAAGTTTGAACACATCCTGGGTTCTGTGAAAAGAATATACCATGTAACAATGAGCATATGGGAATACCTTGTTTGTTTATTGTTTTTTCGTTTTACTTCTTAGAGACATGGTCTTATCCATGACTGTTTTGAAACTTTCTATATAAATTTGACTGGCTGGCCTTTACTTCAGTCTCTGCTCCATACTTTGTCTCATTTATTGCTCCTGTGAGTATTTTGCTCCCTTTCTCAGAGGAACCAAAGCACCCCTACTTCATTCTTCCTTCTTCTTGGGCTTCCTGTGGTCTGTGAATTGTAACTTGTTTATTTTGAGCTTTTGGGCTAACATCCACTTGTAACTGAGTGAATATACTCTGTGTATTCTTTGTGATTGGGTTACCTTTTTCAGGATGATACTTTCTAGTTCCATCCATTTGCCTAAGAATTTCATGAATTCATTGTTTTTAATAGCTGAATAGTACTCCATTGTGTATATATACCAGTTTCTGTATCCATTTCTCTGTTGGACATCTGTGTTCTACCTAGGGATTCATCCTATAAACAGTCACCAAACCCTGACACTATTATGAACGACAAGATGCGCATACAAAAATGAGCATGTCATGGTTGTCTCAGAAGGGGCCTGGCCAGAGGCTTACACATACAGAGGCAGATGCTATCAGTCAACCATTGGATTGAGTGTGGGGTCCCCAAATGAGTTGGAGGTGGCCCAGAAGAGCTGAAGGGGTTTACAGCCCCACGGGAAGAACAAGGATGTTGGCCACCCAGATGACCCAAGTCTCCCAGAGACTAAACCATCAACACATGGTTCCAGCCAAAAATGTGGCAGAGGAATGCCCTGTTGGGTATCAGTGGGAGGAGTACAGTGGGAGGAGTAGTCCTTAGTCGTGTGAAGGCTCAATAGATGCCCCAACAAAGGGAAATTGAGTGGGGAGTGTGTGTGGAGTGTGGGGTGTGGGGGTGGGGGAGAGTGTGAGTGAGTCAGGTGGTGGCATTGAGGTAGCGTGTGTAAGAAGGGGTTGGAGGTTTTCAGGGAAGGGGGACACTGGGGTTTCACATTTGAAATGTACATGAAGATTATATTCAATAAAAATAAATAAATAAATAAATTTGGCTGGCATCAAACTTAAGACACCATCTAACCTCTGCCTTCCTGTTGTACTCAGGGGAGTGTATGGGAGGAGAGGAGTAAAGAAAGCTGTGATTGAGATATAAGGTATATTAGATACACACACACACACATACACACACACAGACAGACACACAAACACACACACATGCATATATATGCAGCCATCTTCTTAGAAGTTTGAAGACATCCCGAGTTCCTCAAAAATAAGAGAGGAACTCTTCAATGTATCACTGAAGAGATGCAAATACCATTTGGTTTTTGGTATTTTGTATTTGCTTGTTTTGCCTTATTTGTTTAGTCATGTATCTTTTTTTAAACTATTGAATATGAGTACACTGTCCCTGTCTTCAGACACACTCAAAGAGGGCATCAGATCCCATTAAGATGATTGTGAGCCACCATATAGTTATTGGGAATTAAATAGAGTACCTCTGGAAGGATACTCAGTGTTCTGAGCCACCTCTCCAGCCCCTTGTTTTGTCATTTTTAAAGACACTTATAATACCTAGCTGTTTGACACTCACAGCCTCCCTCTGCCCTCCTATTGCTGAGCTTAAAAGCACACCAAAGAATTCCAGTTTAAAAGTGACACAAAGATCAGTTGTAAAGGGACTCATAGCAGCTCAGAGTGATTAGAATTCAAGCTCACGTGGTGGCGCACACCTGTAATCCCAGTACTATGGGAGGAAGAAGCAGGTGGATTTCTGAGTTCGAGGCCAGCCTGGTCTACAGAGTGAGTTCTAGGACAACTAGGGCTGTACAGAGAAACCCTGTCTCCAAAAAACCAAATCCAAAAAACTAAAAACTAAAACTAAAAAAAAAAAAAAGAAGAAGAAGAATTCAAGCTCACCCTGACATTTTTTTGGTGAGACTGTCTCAAAAGACAAAAACAAATCTATATAAATCAAAAATATCCCACAGAACTCACTATGGCCCAATTAATAATTGGATGTAATTGAGAACACAATTGGATATTCTGCTTACACAGCCCTGAGGTGGTCTAAGTAGGAGAATCTCTGTTTTAGGCCTGCTGATCTTTTTTTTTTTTTAAATTCGCATTTGAACCATAACCCCTTCCCATAGTTTTTCATTAAATCCTTCCTTCCCCTTGCCTTCAAGAAGTTAGTTCCCTTCTGTAGGGCTTTAAGTCTCTCTACATTTAGTCACTTCTTCTCTCATTGAAGCCAGAGCAGTCATTCCTCTGTTATACTAAAGTGTCTGTGGTTTGTACCAGCCTGTATTTGCTGCCTGGTTCGTTAATTCAGCCTCTGGGAGCTCTTGGTTGTCCAGGTTAGTTGAGACTAGTGGTGTTCATATGGGGTCACCCTCCCCTTCAGCTTCTTCAATACTTGCCTTAATTTAACCAGAGTAAAATATTATATGGCCAAGAATCACTTAAAGAAATATACAAAGTCCTTGGTCATCAGGTAAAAGCAAATCAAGATGACTTTGAGATTCTAACTTACAACTTTCAGAAAGGTTAAGATCAAAAACTCAGGTGACTGCCTATGCTGGTGAATATATGGAGAAAGAAAACACTACTCCATTGCTGTGGGATTGCAAACTGGTGAAACCACTCTGGAAATCAATGTGGTGGTTCCTCAGAAAATGGAAACATTTCTACCTGATGAGCAAGCTATACCAGTCCTGGGCATATACTCAAAAGATGCCCCATCATACTGTAAGACACATGCTCCACTATGTTCAAAGCTGCCTAATTTGTAAATACCAGAAGCTGGAAACAACCCAGATAGCCCTCAACCCAAGAATGGATACAGAAAATGTGATTCATTTACACAATGGAATACTATTCAGCTATTAAAAACCAGGACATCATGAATTTTGCATGTAAATGGATGGTACTAGAAAATATCATCCTGATTCAAAATAACATGCATGGTATATACTAATTGGTAAGTAGATATTAGCCAAAAAGTACAGAATACCTATGTTATAGGCCAGGAAATCTTATCTAGAAGAACTTATCTCAAAAAAGAAGAAATATGTAATACTGTATATAACCAAAATTTCAAGTGATGACAAGGCTAGACTAGCTTGCATGGGATGAGGTATCTTTATGGAACTGAAGGACTTACTTGATCTGGACACTGGTAACAAAACACCATATTCAGGCAGGGGAAGGCTGTGACTCCAAGCTCCAAGAAACTGAGAGTTTCTCCGCCTGCTTTCACTTATTGTATATGTTTCAGCTGAACCCTCCCTTTGTAGCCACACCCTCCCAGCCAAAGTCAGCTTCTGATTCAATAATTGAGTCTCCATCCACCTGCTCATTTTCAGATTTGAACAGTGTTGCTAAATTGGATCTGTACACAGGAGGAATCTTAGACCAGATCCATAGTCAAGAATTTATTTATTGAAGCCAAGTGATTGTGCCTGATGCCTTTGCTCACATCACTTGTAAAGCAGAGAGAGGGGATCTCTGAGTTCAAGACTGTGATGGTTTGTATGTGCATGGCCTAGGGAGTGGCACTGTTGGGAGTGTGGCCTTGTTGGAGTAGGTGTAGCATTGTGGCTGTGGACATTAATTCCCTTTCCCTGGGTGCCTGGGAGCCCCTAGTCTGATTGCAGTCTCTGGAGTTCAAGGCTGATCTTGGGTGCTCTGTTCATCATCAGCTGTGGCAGCTTGAGAAGGCTGAGGTGGGAGGATGCCAACCAGATGAGTTTAAAGTCAGCTTTAGCTACAGAGTAAGCTTGAGGAGGGTCCAGCTAATGGATATAATTTCTTCTAATCTTAATGTACATCCAAACCAAAATAAAGAAAGGTGGCTACCAGAAAAAAAGCTGCCCTCAGTTTCCCAGAAGAAAAGGGTGATAGAGAAAGGAGAATCCAGTCTCTGCATTGTATCTGGTACATTCTTTAGGACTGTGGTTCCAGACCCCCCCCCCCCTCTCTCTCTCTCTCTCTCTCTCTCTCTCTCTCTCTGTGTGTGTCTCTCTCTCTCTCTGTCTCTGTCTCTGTCTCTCTCTCTCTCTCTCTCTCTCTCTCTCTCTCTTAGTCTGTATCTGTCTGTCTCTCCCCATCACCCCTGCAGTGCTTAAATTAAACGCATGTGTGAGATGGCAGGTGGATACTGTCTTAAAACAAACCAACAAAAGAAATAATCAAACTTTCATGGAATGCCATGAAGTTTGTTTCTAAGACAAAAAAAATTAATTTGTTTATCTGTGGGAACTTGCAAACCTTTGCACAAATGTTAGACAGAGAGAGAGAGAGAGAGAGAGGGAGAGTGAGAAAGAAAGAAAGAAAGAAAGAAAGAGAGAGAGAGAGAGAGAGAGAGAGAGAGAACCTTTGTTCATACAAAAATACAAAAGACCTGTTTCAGGAATTGAATAGCAAGGAGCAGGGACTCCTTGATTCCCCCAAAGCAAGCCACGTGTCAATTCTTTTCCAACTAGGCAATCAAACAGGACTGTGAGTTCTATTCCCAGCTGATATCAAAAAGTCACTGAGTGAGTTGTAATAAACTCCAAGCCCACTTTCTGTTTTCCTGTGATTCATCTCCCTAATGTGCCCTCTTAAGAGAGTAAGCTGTGTGTCCATGCAATGCACACATGTGATGGTCTCTTTCTTTGTGACTGAAAACTTATTTCTAACAACTGGAAATGCATTGCAGGCTTCATCTCTAAGACAATTTAGGTTTTGGGCTTATTGTTTTTGTCAGGGTCTGCTTTCCTCTACCTCTAGAGAGCTTGAGTTAAAGATACACAATGCTGTGCCCACCTTCAGGGTCAATTTCTTTGGAAATAGCATTTATATGCTCATTCTGAAGGAATTCCCCTACCACACAGCTAAACTCCAGCAGGAGATTCTGAACTTGTACTCTACCCACTTGAGGTTGCAATGATGACTTGTGTTAAGGCATTCTATAGCAGGCTCCCTGCATTTTCTTGAATTCTAGGATATATTAAAGATGCAATAGCATCCCTGCAGGTAAATACAATCTTCATCTTATTTGACTCTTTAGAGAACTCAGTCTATATCTTGGGATGAGACACTGCTTTTAAGCATAACTTGGCAGATGCATGGACAAAAATATCTATCTCTGTCTATGAGTTCAGAATATATAATTTTACTCTACTCTTAATATAACCACCCATCTCACACAGCACCCACGAGAAAGGACATGAGGAAACCACCACTCACTTGTTACATGACTCTCCTGAGAATTGTTACTTTGGAACTCACTGTTCTCACTTTACCCTTCTGGGAAATACTGTTTCATAGATCTCAAGGTACCCCCAAATTTATGCATCCATCTCCATGAACCACAGAGAAAGTCATCTCCACAGAGAGAAAGTACTGGATCAACCTTCCCTTACTGTGGGTAAGAGCATAATGTTGGGGGAGCAGGGAGCACAGATCTAGGACTGGGATATCAGGGGCACAGGCCTGGAATATCAGGAGCACAGAGTTTTATTCTAGATGACTCCCTGGAAGACAAAGAAATAGATGCTTATCACTAGACTGAGCATCTCATTGGTGCCCATTGGTCTTGCTGTTGGACCCTCACTTCAGAGATAGTAACTCTGAGCATATTTGATGCCCCAAATGTTTAAATGCCTCCATCTCAGGCTCAGCTAGGGGGAAAGGCATGAACTCTCATTCCTGTGCAAGTCTGTAGTGTGTTATTTTTACAGCCCATTTTTTTACTGCATTTTAAAAATTCATTCAATACTTTATTTTCTTTATTAAAATAATTTATATGAGTACATGGCTGTATTTGTGTGCAAGTATGTGCAAGCACTCACAGAAACAAGAAGGGGCATAAGATTCCCTGGAACTGGAGTTAAAGACATTATAGCTGCATAATATGGGTACTGGAACTCCAAGTCAGGTCCTGTGCAAGTACAGAAAGAACTCTTAAACTATTTGATATATGTTAACCTATTTGATATATATTTTTTTGTTTTTGCTTTGAGATTCAGTTTCACTGGGTATCACTGGCTTTCCCAGAACTGATTTTGTAGACCAGGTTCACCTGGCAATCACAGATATCTGCCTGCCTCTGTCTCACAACTCCTACCTTAACACAGGTTCTCTGTGTTCTCAAGAAACTCTTCCCAATAAATTTCACCTAGTGATGTTGGTCTCTTCTTAATCACTGCCAGTTTCTCAGCTCTAGATGACCAGCATCAACTATCCCAGCAAAGCAAAGTTTCACTTTACTGGTTATGGTAGCTAGTTAACCACAGGTGATTCCTCAGCTCCAGCTAACCAGAACCTGAGAATCTCAATTCAAAATAGCAAATAGCCCTGATGGAGTAACTAAATTTCTCTCTAAAATTTCAAACCTGAGAATTTCAACATTCTTATCTTGTCTTTCAAGCTCCTCAAGAACTTTCCATTTAGTTCTCAACACTCGGTGACTTTTCTAACCCCAAATCCCAAAGTCATTACAACCCTAAACATGCACAGGACTATCTCAGCAATATGCTTCTATGCTGGTACCAACTTGTCTTAGGGTTTCTATTGCAGGGAAGAAATTCCATAACCAAAAATTAATGAGGACTCTGTCAGTCTCCCATGTATTGCCAGCTAATTGATTCTAGATATTAACGAGACTTTCTGCTACTCAGAGCATTTTCCAAAGAGTTTTTAAAACCATTAACCAATGGACTTTAAAAGGGAACTAATGATTTATTATAGGTTCCCAGAGAGAAGGTAAAATATTGACTGGATTTTTCTATACAAAACTTCACTAATAACTTAGTTGTGGTTTGTAAGTCTCAATGAACTTGTGGAGCTATGGCAAGTGATGAAAGTTTAGCCAGATCATTACTCCTAATGGACTGAATGGAAACAATCACTGTTGTAACTTCTTACTAGATTTATGACTTGAACTTGTGTAAAACTTGTGATCAACTTTTTAACATATGATCATGTATTCCGAAAGATGCATAAGTGCTAAGAAAAAAAGTCACTACTGAGCTGCAGAGAACGTCTTAGACAAATCAATTTTTGGTTAGATCTGAACAGAAATTTTTAGGACAGAACTGATGATATTTTTTTCAGTCAGGGCACAAGAGAATTTTTTTAAAATATTTTTATTTTCTATATTCTTTGTTTACATTCCAAATGATTTCCCCTTTCCTGGATCCCCCCTCCCCATATGTCCCATAAACCTTCTTCTCTCCATCCCTTCTCCAATCATCTCCCTCCTTTTTCTCTGTCCTTATATTCCCTTCCCATGCTAGATCAATCCTTTCCAGGATCAGGACCCTCTCCATACTTCTTCATGGGAGTCATTTGTTATGCAATTTGTGCCTTGGGTATTCAGGGCTTCTGGGCTAATTAATATCCACTTATCAAAGATTGCATTCCATGTGTATTCTTTTGTGATTGGGTTATCTCATTTAGGATGATATTTTCCAGATCAAACCATTTGCCTAAAAATTTTGTGAATTCATTGTTTCTAATTGCTGAGTAGTATTCCATTGTGTAAATATACCACATTTTCTGTATCCATTCCTCCTTTGAGGAGCATCTGGGTTCTTTCCAGCTTCTGGCTATTATAAATAAGGCTGCTATGAACATAATGGAGCATGTGTCTTTATTGCATGCAGGGGAATCCTTTGGGTATATGCCCAGGAGAGGTATAGCAGGGTCCTCTGGAAGTCTCATATCCAGTTTTCTGAGGAGCCTCCAGACTGATTTCCACAGTGGTTGTACCATCTTGCAGCCCCACCAGCAGTGGAGGAGTGTTCCTCTTTCTCCACATCCTTGCCAACACCTGCTGTCTCCTGAGTTTTTGACCTTAGCCATTCTGACTGGTATAAGGTGAAATTTCAGGGTTGTTTTGATCTGCATTTCCCTAATGACTAATGATGTTGAGCACTTCTTAAGGTGCCTCTCGGCCATCCGAATTTCTTCAGGTGAAAATTCTTTGTTTAGATCTGTACCCCATTTTTTAAATATTTTTATTTTCTAAATTCTTTGTTTACATTCCAAATGATTTCCCCTTTCCCAGATCCCCCCTCCCCATATGTCCCATAAACCTTCTTCTCTCCACCCCTTCTCCAATCACCTCCCTCCTTTTTCTCTGTCCTTATATTCCCTTCCCATGCTAGATCAATCCTTTCCTGGATCAGGACCCTCTCCATACTTCTTCATGGGAGTCATTTGTTATGCAATTCGTGCCTTGGGTATTCAGAGCTTCTGGGCTAATTAATATCCACTTATCAGAGATTGCATTCCATGTGTATTCTTTTGTGATTGGGTTACCTCACTTAGGATGATATTTTCCAGATCAAACCATTTGCCTAAAAATTTTGTGAATTCATTGTTTCTAATTGCTGAGTAGTATTCCACTGTGTAAATATACCACATTTTCTGTATCCATTCCTCCTTTGAGGGGCATCTGGGTTCTTTCCCGCTTCTGGCTATTATAAATAAGACTGCTATGAACATAATGGAGCATGTGTTTTTATTGCATGCTGGGGTATCCTTAGTCATTAGGGAAATGCAGATCAAAACAACCCTGAGATTTCACCTTACACCAGTCGGAATGGCTAAGGTCAAAAACTCAGGAGACAGCAGGTGTTGGTGAGGATGTGGAGAAAGAGGAACACTCCTTCACTGCTGGTGGGGCTGTAAGATGGTAAAACCACTGTGGAAATCAGTCTGGCGGTTCCTCAGAAAACTGGACATGAGACTTCCAGAGGACCCTGCTTTACCTCTCCTGGGCATTTACCCAAAGAGAATATTTTTTAGGACGAACTGAACTCAAAAAGAACTTAGAAGTAAAGGCAAAGCATTGAGTGAAAATGCATTGAGAGTAAGAGAATTATTGTGACATCAGAGCAGGATGAGAGAGCAAGAATAGGATGATGCAGAGCAAACTAACTTATTTTTCATTTGATATATTCTTTATTTACATTTCAAATGATTTCCCCTTTCTGGATTCCCCCCTCCACGAAAGTCCCATAAGCCCTCTTGCCTCCCCCTGTTCCCTAATCAACCCATTCTTGCTTCCCTGTCCTGGTATTCCCCTACATTGCTGCACAGTGCCTTTCCTGGACCAGAGGCCTCTTTTTCCTTCTTCTTGGGCATCATTTGATATATGAATTGTTTCCTGGATATTCCATGCTTCTTGGGGTAATATCCTCTTATCATTGAGTGCATACCATGTGTGTGCTTTTGTGATTGGGTCGTGTCAATCAGAATGACATTCTCCAACTCCACCCATTTGCCTAAGAATTTCATGAATTCATTGTTTTTAATCGCTGAGTAATATTCCATAGTGTACAATTTCTGAATCCATTCTTCCGTTGAGGGGCATCTGGGTTCTATCCAGCTTTTGGCTATTATAAATAGGGCTGCTATGAACATATTTGAGCATGTATCCTTATTACATGCTTGGGAATCCTCTGGGTATATGCCCAGGGGTGGTATAGCTGGGTCATCCAGTATCATGCCCAATCTTATGAGGAATCACCAGACTGACTTCCAGAGTGGCTGCATCAGCTTGCAAACCCACCAGCAGTGAAGTGTTCCTCTTTTTCTACATCCTTGCCAGCACCTGCTGTCTCCTGAGTTTTTGATTTTAGCCATTCTAACTGGTGTGAGGTGAAATCTCAGGGTTGTTTTGATTTGCATTTCCCTGATGACTAAGGATATTGAACATGTCTTTAGATGCTTCTCAGCCATTCGCTATTCATTAGGTGAAAATTCTTTGTTTAGCTCTGTACCCCATTTTTAATAGGGTTATTTGATTTTTCTGGAGTCTACCTTCTTGAGTTCTTTGTATATCTTCGATAAAAGCCCTCTGTCGGATGTAGGGTTGGTTAAGATCTTTTCCCAATTTCTTGTTTGCCATTTTGTATGAATTAAATGGATTTAACAAATATCTACAGAACATTTCATCCTAAACCAAAAGAATATACCTTCTTCTCAGCACCTCATGATACCTTTTCCAAAATTGACCATATAATTGGTCACAAAGCAGACCTCAAGATATATAAGAAGATCAAACTAATTCCATTCCTCCTATCAGATCACTATTTAGTAATGGTGGTCTTCAATAGCAACAAAGACAAAAGAAAGTCAATAAACACATGGAAGTTGAACAATTCCCTACTCTATGATACATTGGTCAAGGAATAAATAAGGAAAGAAATCAAAACGTTCATAGAATTTAATGAAAATGAAGGCATAACATACCCAAATTTATGGGACATAATGAAAACAGTACTAAGAGGAAAACTCATAGCTCTGAGTGCCTCCAAAAATAAGCTGTAGAGAGCATACACTAGCAGCTTAACAGCACACCTGAAAGCTTTTGAATAGAAAGAAGCAAATATACCCAAGAGGAGTAGAAGGCAGGAAATCATCAAACTCAGGGCTGAAATTAACCAGGTTGAAACAAAAAGAACTGTACAAAGAATCAACAAAACCAGGATCTGGTTCTTTGAGAAAATCAACAAGATAGATAAACCTTTAGCCAGACTAACCAGAGGGCACAGAAAGTGTATCCAAATTAAAAAATCAGAAATGAAAAGGGAGAAATAATAATAGAAACTGAGGAAATTAAAAAAATTATCATATCCTACTACACAAGCCTATATTCAACACAACTGGAAAATCTGGATGAAATAGAAAATTTCCTAGACAGATACCAACTAGCAAAGTATAATCAGGATCAGATAGACCATATAAATGTTCCCCTAACTCTGGAAATCAGTCTGGCGGTTCTTCAGAAAACTGGGCACTTCAATTCCAAAAAATCCTGCTATACCACTCCTGGGCATATACCCAGAGGATTCCCCACCATGTAATAAGGGTATATGCTCCACTATGTTCATAGCAGTCCTATTTATAATAGCCAGAAGCTGGAAAGAACCCAGGTGTCCCTCAACAGAAGAATGGATGCAAAAAATGTGGTATATATACACAATGGAGTACTATTCAGCCATTAGAAACAACAAATTCATGAAATTCTTAGGCAAATGGATGGAGATGGAGAACATCATACTAAGCGAGGTAACCCAGTCTCAAAATATCAGTCATGGTATGCACTCACTAATAAGTGGATATTAGCCTGGAAAACTGGAATACCCAAAACATAATCCACACATCAAATGAGGTACAAGAACAGAGGAGTGGCCCCTGGTACTGGAAAGACTCAGTGTAGCAGTATAAGGTAAAACCAGAACAGGGAAGTGGGAAGGGGTGGGTGGGAGAACAGGGGGAGGGAAGGGGGCTTATGTGACTTTCAGGGAGTGGGGGACCAGAAAAGGGGAGATCATTTGAAATGTAAATAAAAAATATATCGAATAAAATAAAAATACATCAGAAAAATAAACAAAGAATATAGAAAATAAAAATTTAAAAGAAAAGAAAACAAAACAAAAAAAGAAACAAAAATGTTCATTGACAGTCTCCCAACCAAAAACAAACAAACAAACAAACAAACAAACAAACAAAAAAACCCAGAGGACCAGATGTTTTTAGTGCAGAATTCTGTCAGACTTTCAGAGAAGAGCTAAGACCAATACTCTTCAAACTATTCCACAAGATAGAAACAAAAGGAACACTACTCAGTCATTCAATGAAGCCACACTTTCACTGACACCAAAACCACACAAAGATCCAACAAAACAGAGAACTTTAGACCAATTTCTCTTATAAATATCGATGCAAAAATACTCAATAAAATTCTTGTTTTGTTTTGGTTTTTTTTGTTTGTTTTTTAAGACCGGGTTTCTCTGTGTAGCCCTGGCTGTCCTGGACTCACTCTGTAGTCCAGGCTGGCCTCGAACTCGGAAATCCACCTGCCTCTGCCTCCCAAGTGCTGGGATTACAGGTGTGCACCACCACCACCCAGATTTTTTCTTTGTTTTGTTTTCTTGGTTTTTTAACAAAATTCTTGCAAACCGAATCCAAGAACACATCAAAATGACCATTCACCATGATCAAGTAGACTTCATCCCAAGGAGGCAGGGATGGTTCAATATACAGAAATCCATCAATGTAATCCACTACATACACAAACTCAAACAAAAAAAAAAAACATGATCATTTCTTTAGGTGCTGAAAAAGCATTTGACAAATCCAGCATCCTTTCATGTTAAAGGTCTTGGAAAGAACAGGAATTCACGGCCCATTCCCAAATATAATAAAAGCAATATACAGCAAAATAGTAACCAACATCAAACTAAAAGGAGAGAAATTTTAAGCAATCCAACTAAAATCAGGGACTAGACAAGGCTGCCCATTCTTTCCATATTTATTCAATATTGTACTTGAAGTTCTACCTAGAGCAATTAGAAAACAAAAGGAGTTCAAATGGATACAAATTGGAAAGGAAGAAGTCAAGTTATCACTATTTGCAAATGATATGATAATATACCAAAGGGACCCAAAAAAACTCCGCCAGAGACCTTCTTCAGCTGATAAACAACTTCAGCAAAGTAGCTGGATATAAAATTAACTCAAGCAAATCAGTAGCATCCAAAGGATACTCAAAGGATAAACAAGCTGAGAAAGAAATTAGGAAAGTGACACCCTTCACAATAGCCACAAACAATATAAAGTGTCTTGGTGTGACTCTAACCAAACAAGTGAAAGATCTGTATGACAAGAACTTCAGGTCTCTGAAGAAGGGAATCGAAGAAGACCTCAGACAATGGAAAACTCTTCCATGCTCTTGGATTGGCAGGATTAATATAGAAAAAAGTCCATCTTACCAAAAGCAAAATACAGATTCAATGCAATCCCCATCAAAATCCCAACTCAATTTTTCATAGAGTTAGAAAGAGCAATTCTCAGATTCATTTGGAATAACTAAAAACCAGGATAGCTAAACCTATTCTCAACAATAAAAGAAATTCTGGATGAATCACTATCCGGGACCTTAAGAAGTACTACAGAGCAATAGTGTTAAAAACTGCATGGTACTGGTACAGAGACAGGCAAGTAGATCAAAGGAATAGAATCGAAGACCCAAAAATGAATCCACACACCTATGGTCATTTGACCTTTGACAAAGGAGCTGAAACTATCCAGTAGAAAAAAGATAGTCTTTTCAACAAATGGTGCTGGTTCCACTAACTGGAGGTCAGCAAGCAGAAGAATGCAAATCGATCCATTCTTTTTCTTTCTTTCTTTCTTTTTTAAATTCGGTATATTTTTTATTTACATTTCAAATGATTTCCCCTTTCCTAGCCCCCCCACTCCCAAAAAGTCCCGTAAGCACCCTGCCCTCCCACCCACCCCCTCCCATTTCCCCGTTCTGGTTTTGTCGAATACTGCTTCATTGAGTCTTTCCAGAACAAGGGGCCACTCTTCCTTTCTTCTTGTACCTCATTTGATGTGTAGATTATGTTTTGGGTAATCCAGGTTTCTAGGTTAATATCCACTTATTAGTGAGTGCATACCATGATTTATCTTTTGAGTCTGGGTTACCTCACTTAGTATGATATTCTCTAGCTCCATCCATTTGCCTAAGAATTTCATGAATTCATTGTTTCTAATGGCTGAATAGTACTCCATTGTGTAGATATACCACATTTTTTGCATCCACTCTTCTGTTGAGGGATACCTGGGTTCTTTCCAGCATCTGGCAATTATAAATAGGGCTGCTATGAACATAGTAGAGCATGTATCCTTATTACATGGTGGGGAATCCTCTGGGTATATGCCCAGGAGTGGTATAGCAGGATCTTCTGGAAGTGAGGTGCCCAGTTTTCGGAGGAACCGCCAGACTGATTTCCAGAGTGGTTGTACCAATTTGCAGCCCCACCAGCAGTGGAGGAGTGTTCCTCTTTCTCCGCACCCTCTCCAACACCTGCTATCTCCGGAATTTTTAATCTTAGCCATTCTGACTGGTGTAAGGTGAAATCTCATGGTTGTTTTGATTTGCATTTCCCTAATGACCAATGAAGTTGAGCATTTTTTAAGATGCTTCTCCACCATCCGATGTTCTTCAGGTGAGAATTCTTTGTTTAACTCTGTACCCCATTTTTTAATAGGGTTGTTTGGTTTTCTGGAGTCTAACTTCTTGAGTTCTTTATAAATATTGGATATCAGCCCTCTATCTGATGTAGGATTGGTGAAGATCTTTTCCCAATTTGTTGGTTGCCGATTTGTCCTCTTGATGGTGTCCTTTGCCTTACAGAAACTTTGTAATTTTATGAGGTCCCATTTGTCAATTCTTGATCTTAGAGCATACGCTATTGGTGTTGTTCTAAGCTCAACTCCAAGTGGATCAAGGACCTCCACATAAAAACAGACACACTGAAACTAATAGAAAAGGAACTGGGGAAGAGCTTTGAGCACATGGGCACAGGGGAAAATTTTCTGAACAGAATACCAATAACTTATGTTCTTAGATCAATATTGACAAATGGGACCTCATAAAATTACAAAGTTTCTGTAAGGCAAAGGACACCATCAAGAGGACAAATCAGCAACCAACAAAGTGGAATAACTTATAAACTATAAGTAACCTAAAAAGCTAAAGAGAGCATCAGGCAGCATGTGGAGGGAAAGAACCAAAAAACAGAAGCTGCAAAGAGAACAGAAGTATCAGGAAGGGTTCTCCTTACTATGGGTCAGAACAGGTCTTTCTTAATACAAGCCTGGATTAGTCTTATTAAAGGAACAAAACTTTCTTTTAACAAATGGGTTTAATTCATTTAGCATTAAAATGATAGAAGCTTTTTCATTCTCTGTCCAGTAAAGTTTGAAACTCATTTTTTTTCATCAAAAATTAGTGAGGTCTTTCTGCTTTGGTGCTTTGTCTGTTCTCCAAATGAATATTCAAGCGTGCGTGCGTGTGTGTGTGACTGTGTGTGTGTGTGTTTAATTGTGAGAATGTATGCAAGAGAGAGGGATATGATTTCAAGGTAGAAGAGCCTAATAAGGCCAAGGTCATTCTGAGCTCATGATGAAATTCAAGAGAAGAATGTGGCTCCCTGATAGAGAATACCAAATCAAGTCTTGTCAGTATAAGAAGAGGACACACACCATCATTGTGGCTGTTTCTGCATGTAACTGTACATTTCTCTCTGCACTTCCAAGCACAAAACCACATCACTGGACAAAATTAAATCAGAAAGAAAAACCCAGTAGGACTGAGTAGGAAACACCTTGAACCATTCCTGTATGTGAACACACCTTGAGTTCAATGAGGTCCACCTCCATATCACAGTCTCTGCCCTATCCACATAGCATCCCTGTGGCCATAATTACTCAGGTAGTTTGTGACCAGGGGGAATCAGAGGCAGGTGGAAACTGGACATACAATTCTTAGGACAGAACTAACATGGGACAATATGTGATATAAGCTCTCATACCCTGTAAAAATTTGTTTTTCCTACATCTGAGACCTAGGCCAAGACTTTTTCTAAATCATTGACACATCTATGACAGTCTAAGTTTGCTGAGATGACAACAGAGGATTTCTACTAGAGTAATAGAAAGACTATGATAAATTATTTTAAAGTCATATAAATGTGAATTCAACAGTGACTGAGAAACAGCTAGCTTACACAGTTTTTTAATGTAACACAGAAATCTTTTGCTCTGTCCCCTAGATAAAGTTCTTTATCGCAAATGTTGTGATCAAAGGTGTGTGCCCCACTGGCTGGCTTACTTTTGGACTTTTTCCCATGTAATTTCTCACAGTATACTTAAGAGCTATCAGCAATTCATTGTGTAGCCTATGCTAGCCTGTACGTCTCAGTAATCCTCCTCCCTCCAGTGTTGGCCCCCAGGAGCCATCTTTCCAAGAATATTTTTGCAGTAGTTTGAACAGTCTCAGGAGTTTCAGAAAAAGGTTTGGGTAAAATCTTTGATTCACACACACACACACACACACACACACACACACACACATTCATGTATTTGTTTATTTTTACTCATTCACTTTATATCCTTCTCACTGCTTCCTACATGCCACAGCATCCCACAGTCCTTTCCCCAGGCCCCATCCCCTTCTTTTCTGAGTCAGCGGGCCTCCACTGGCTATGCCCCAACCCTCGAACCTCAAGTCTCTCAGACTACACACATCCTCTCCCACTAAAGCTGACAAGACAGTCTAAAACATATCCCAGGTACAGGCATCAGCTTTTGGAACATCACCTGCTCCAGTTGTTCCAGACCCCTAAGAAGACCAAGCTGCACATCTGCTACATATGTGGGAGATGCCTAGGCCCAGAGTGTGTGTTCTTTGGTTGGTGGTTCTGTTTCTAAGAGTAGCAAGAGACTGGTTAGTTGTCTCTTCTTCCTGGGGAGTTCCTGTTCCATTTGGGGTCTGCACCCTTCCTCCAATTCTTCCATAAGAATCCCCAAGTTTCATCCATTGCTTTGCTCTGGGTGTCTCCATTTGACTGAGTCAGCTGCTGTGTGGAGCCTCTGAAAGGACAGCATTGCTGGACTCCTGTCTGCAAGCATGGCAGAATATCATTAATACTGTCAGAAACTGGTGCTTATCCTTGGGAATGATCTTAAGTTGGGCTCACTATTGGTTGGCCATTCCCTCAGTCTCTGCTTCATCACATGTCCCTGCATTTCTTGACAGGATAAGATTTGGACCAAAAGTTTTTCCGGGTTTGTTGGTGCCCCTATCACTCCAATAGGGATCCTGCCTAGCTACAGGAGATCACCTCTTCAGGTTTAACTTCCCTAGTGCTGTGAGTCACAACTGAGGTCATATCCATTGATTGTTTGTCACCTCTCTTCTTCAGGTCTCTGTCTCATCCTGGAGATGCCCCTTAAATCCCCACCCCACCCCCAATTCCCCTTATCATCACCTCTCCCACATAGTACTCTCCCTTCCTCTGCCTCTTATGATTGTTTTATTTCCCCTTCTATCCTATCTTGTGCCTTTCTTCTGTTTAGCTTCTTTGCGTCTGTAAACTGTAGAGTGAGTATCCTGCATTTTATGGCTAATATCCACTTATAAGTGAATGCATATCATGTGTGTCCTATTGGGACAGGGGTTTCTTGCTCACGACTATATTCTCAAGATCCATCCATTTGTCTGCAAAATTCATGATGTCTTTGTTTTTCATAGTTGAATAGTATGCCATCCTTTGAATACTATTGCATAGTTTAGATGTGCCACATTTTCTTTATCCATCTTTCAGTTCAGGGATATCTTGGTTTTTTTGTTTTTGTTTTTGAGTTTCCGCCTATTATGAATAAAGCTTCTATGAACATAGTTGAACAATATTTTTGTGATATGGTAGTGCATCTTTTGGTTATATACCCAGGAGTCGTATGGCTCAATCTTGAGGTAGAAATATTCCCAGTTCTCTGAGAAACTGCCAAATTGATTTCCTATGTGGCTGTACAAGTTTGCACTCCCAACAGCATAAGAGAAATGTTCTGCTTCCTTTACATGATGGCCAGCATGTGCTATCACTTGAATTCTGATCATCCCAATCTGATGGGTGTATAATGGAACCTCAGATTAGTTTTGATTTGTATTTCCCTTTGAGTAAGGACATTTGAACACTGAAGCACTTTGAGCATTTAAGTGTTTTACCAACATTCATTATTTGGCTGTTGAACATTTGCTGTTTAGCTTTGTGACACATTTTTTTTAATTAGATTTTTTGGGTTGTTCATGTTTAACTTCTTGAGGTCTTTATAAATTTTAGATGTTAGCATTCTGTCAGGTGTAGGGTCGGTGAAGATACTTTCCCAATCTCTAGACCTCCATTTTGTCTCATTGACAGTATCCTTTGCCTTACAGAAGTTTTGCAGTTTTATCAGGTTTCATTTATAAATTGTTGATCTTAGAACATAAGCCATTGGTGTTCTGCTCAGTAACAGAAATGAGATGGGGATTGCATTGCATCTGTAGATTGAATTTTGTAAGTTGCTTCTTATATTTTTCACTAAGTTAATCCTAGTACATGACTGATGGCTACTGTGACTAAGACTCTTAAGGTTCTTAAGATCCTTTGGTGTCACAGGTCCCCAAATCAAACTCTGACGTCCTGTCCCAGGGAGTGACAGATTAGATTTGTCTACACTCACCATGCTCACCCACATTATTCCGAGATGGTTAATGAAACTGATGGCATCAAATGTGCCATTACTAGGTGACAGATATTAGGGATGTGGTAAATGTAGGAACTCCTTGATCACACACTTCTAGAGCATTGACTATTACTGCCATGTGGGTAGATCATCTAAAGTATTTGCTGGGGAAAGTTTTCGTCTGCTCTTTACTTAGACAACAAACTCTGTGGAACACTAAGATGGCTCAGTGAGTGAGACTTTGCCACACAAGCTCATAGACTATAGTATGATCCATGAAACCCCCATGGAAAGAAAAACTGGCTCTGTCAAGTAATTTTCTGACACACACACACACACACACACACACACACACACACACACACACACACACACACAATGCTCACATATATAACCACACATAAGAACACATACACATGAATACACACACACAGAGTAATGCTCACATACATAACACACACACTTAAACCTCATATATACTCAAACACATACTAACATAAGCACTGTAATGGCTATTACTGGTTGGCAACTTCACTATATCTAGAACAAACTACAATCAAGTTTCTAAGGGAGCACCTGTGATCCAGATCTTGAGGTGAAGGGTGTTTGAAAGGAGTTAGAACTCCTCAGAGTCCATAATTAAGGTTAAAGGGATGAATGGTGTAGTTTAATGTTGACCAGACTTCCTGCATTGCTGATGCCCCGATCTGCACATACTACTTGCTGATGTAACCACGCACCAATTCCTCCCGCCAATGTTTGAATCAGCCAATCATGTGTAACCACGCCAAATCCTCCTAACTTTGATTATATAGACCCCTGGTTTCTGAGCTTTGTGGCAGATTCCTCTGTCTCCTGTGTGAGATACATGTAGGCCTGGAGCTCTGATATTAAACTGCCTTGTGTGTTTGCATCAAGTCGGTCTCTTGTGTTTACTTGGGTGTGTGCCATCCTGAGACTCGAGTGGGGGTCTCTTCAAAAGGGGGGGTCCTACATTGTGGGTGCTCGTCTGGGATTTTAGTGGCACCCAGAAACCCCGAAGACCCCTTGGAGGTATGTCTGTGTGAGTCTTGAGTGTCTGAGTGTGACGATGCTGTGTTTGTATCTTGGTTTCCGTTTGTTAGTAGCTGCCGCTGCAGGCAGTGAGGACCCAGTGGCTGTGGAGGGAGACTTCCTAGTACCGTAGGCTGCAACCCTAGAGGATGCTCCAAGGGTGAGAGACAGTCAGGGGGGCTGACTGTAGTTTTCCCGGAACGAAGGGGGCGGAGTGCTACTTCTACCGAGAAGGGAGTGGAAGCGGGATCCCACCTTGTCAGAGGTCGAGTTTGGCTGTTTGTTTAAGTCCAGAAGCGGACGAGTGTGTTTGGACATGCTAGAGTCTGTTGTTCTGTTCTTGTGTTTTTTTGTTTTTTGCCATGAGGCAGACCGTGACAACCCCTTTGTCTTTGGCTGAGGACCATTGGATGGATGTTAGGGCAAGAGGACGGAATTTGTCAGTAGAAATTAAGAAAAAGCCTTGACAGACCTTCTGTACCTCAGAATGTCCTGCTTTTGGGGTAGGCTGGCAGCTCATAGGAACTTTCAATTTGCCTACCATCAGGGCCGTGAAGGCCATTGTTTTTCAGGAAGGACCGGGATCACACCCAGACCAACAGTCGTACATCATGGTATGGGGGGGACTTGGTGCGATCCCCACCTCAGTGAGTCCAGCCATTCCTCCCACCACATTGTTCCAGCTCCAGGATCCTGGCTGTCCAAGAAAGTGCTGCGAACGAGAAACTGAAATTGCAGCCTGAAGAAGATGGCAAACACAACATTTCACCTGCACCCACCCCTAAGATCTACCCTCAAATAGAAGAATCCCCCTGAATGGCCCACTCCCCTGCCCTCACCCTACCCTCAAGCTCCAGTACTGGAACCCCAACCCTTGGCTCTGCCATTCCCCTTTCCAGCCCTGGCCCCTGGAGCCAGAGGAAGGGGTCCCTCTTTGGGGACAAGGAGTTGACAGGGAGCCACCCCTGTAGGACCAGCCGACTCCACTGTAGTGCTTCCCCTTAGGGCTGTCTGGCCACCCCCAGATGACCAGAATGACTTACAACTTTTACAGTACTGGCCTTTCTTTTCCTCTGACCTTTATAATTGGAAAGTTAATCACCCTCCCTTTTTAGAAAATCCTGCAGGGCTTACAGGTCTAATAGAGTCCCTGATGTTCTCGCATCAGCCTACCTGGGACGACTGTCAACGGCTCTTACAAACCTTGTTTACCACTGAGGAGAAAGAAAGAATTCTCAACAGGGACACAATGAAACTAATTGAAGCTTTGGACCAATTAGATTTAACAGATATATATAGAACATTCTATCCTAAAACAAAAGAATATACCTTTTTCTCAGCACCTCATGGTACCTTCTCCAAAATCGACCATATAATTGGTCACAAGACAGACCTCAACAAATATAAGAAGATCGAACTAATCCCATGCCTCCTATCTGATCACTATGGAGTAAAAGTGGTCTTCAATAGCAACAGAAACAACAGAAAGCCCACATACACGTGGAAACTGAACAATACTCTACTCAATGATACCTTGGTCAAGGAAGAAATAAAGAAAGAAATTAAAGACTTTTTAGAACACAATGAAAATGAAAACACAACATACCCAAATCTATGGGACACAATGAAAGCAGTGCTAAGAGGAAAACTCATAGCCCTGAGTGCCTCCAAAAAGAAAATGGAGAGAGCATACATTACCAGCTTAATGACACACCTGAAAGCCCTGGAACAAAAAGAAGCTATTTCGCCCAGGAGGAGTAGAAGGCAGGAAATCATCAAACTCAGGGCCGAAATCAATCAAGTAGAAACAAAGAGAACCATACAAAAAATCAACAATACCAGGAGCTGGTTCTTTGAGAAAATCAACAAGATAGATAAACCCTTAGCCAGAATGACCAAAGGGCACAGAGAAAGTATCCAAATTAACAAACTTAGAAATGAAAAGGGAGATATAACAACGGAAACTGAGGAAATCCAAAAAATCATCAGATCCTACTACAAGAGCCTATACTCAACACAACTGGAGAATCTGGAGGAAATGGACAATTTCCTTGACAGATACCAAATACCAAAATTAAATCAGGACCAACTAGACCATCTAAACAGTCCCATAATGCCTAAAGAAATAGAAGGAGTCATAGAAAGTCTTCCAACCAAAAAAAGCACAGGACCAGATGGCTTCAGTGCAGAATTCTACCAGACCTTCAAAGAAGAGTTAACACCAATACTCTTCAAACTATTCCACAAAATAGAAACAGAAGGAACACTACCCAATTCCTTCTACGAAGCCACAATTACGCTGATACCAAAGCCACACAAAGATCCAACAAAGAAAGAGAACTTCAGACCAATTTCCCTTATGAACATCGATGCAAAAATACTCAATAAAATTCTTGCCAACCGAATCCAAGAACACATCAAAACGATCATCCACCATGATCAAGTAGGCTTTATCCCAGGAATGCAGGGTTGGTTCAATATACGGAAATCCATCAATACAATCCACTACATAAACAAACTCAAAGAACAAAACCACATGGTCATTTCATTGGATGCTGAAAAAGCATTTGACAAAATTCAGCATCCCTTCATGCTTAAAGTCTTGGAGAGAACAGGAATTCAAGGCCCATACCTAAACATAGTAAAAGCAATATACAGCAAACCGGTAGCCAGCATCAAACTAAATGGAGAGAAACTTGAAGCAATCCCACTGAAATCAGGGACCAGACAAGGCTGCCCCCTTTCTCCTTATCTTTTCAATATTGTACTTGAGGTACTAGCTCGGGCAATTCGACAACATAAGGAGGTCAAAGGGATACAAATTGGAAAGGAAGAAGTCAAACTATCATTATTTGCAGACGACATGATCGTCTACCTAAGTGACCCAAAGAACTCCACTAGAGAGCTCCTACAGCTGATAAACAACTTCAGCAAAGTGGCAGGTTATAAAGTCAACTCAAGCAAATCAGTGGCCTTCCTATACTCAAAGGATAAGCAGGCTGAGAAAGAAATTAGGGAAATGACCCCCTTCACAATAGCCACAAACAGTATAAAGTATCTTGGGGTGACTCTTACCAAACATGTGAAAGATCTGTATGACAAGAACTTCAAGACTCTGAAGAAGGAATTGGAAGAAGACCTCAAAAAATGGGAAAACCTCCCATGCTCATGGATCGGCAGAATCAATATAGTTAAAATGGCCATTTTGCCTAAAGCACTATACAGATTCAATGCAATACCCATCAAAATCCCAACTCAATTCTTCACAGAGCTAGAAAGAGCAATTATCAAATTCATCTGGAACAACAAAAAACCCAGGATAGCTAAAACTATTCTCAGCAACAAAAGGAAATCTGGGGGAATCAGTATCCCTGACCTCAAGCAATACTACAGAGCAATAGTGTTAAAAACTGCATGGTATTGGTACAGTGACAGACAGGAGGATCAATGGAACAGGATTGAAGATCCAGAAATGAACCCACACACCTATGGCCACTTGATCCTCGACAAAGAGGCTGAAAACATCCAATGGAAAAAAGATAGCCTTTTCAACAAATGGTGCTGGTTCAACTGGAGGGCAGCATGCAGAAGAATGCGAATTGATCCATCCTTGTCTCCTTGTACTAAGCTCAAATCCAAATGGATCAAGGACCTCCACATAAAGCCAGACACTCTGAAGCTAATAGAAAAAAAACTGGGGAAGACCCTTGAGGACATCGGTACAGGGAGAAAGTTTCTGAACAGAACACCAATAGCGTATGCTCTAAGAGCAAGAATTGACAAATGGGACCTCATAAAATTACAAAGTTTCTGTAAGGCAAAGGACACCATCAAGAGGACAAATCGGCAACCAACAAATTGGGAAAAGATCTTCACCAATCCTACATCAGATAGAGGGCTAATATCCAATATATATAAAGAACTCAAGAAGTTAGACTCCAGAAAACCAAACAACCCTATTAAAAAATGGGGTACAGAGTTAAACAAAGAATTCTCACCTGAAGAACTTCGGATGGCGGAGAAGCATCTTAAAAAATGCTCAACTTCATTAGTCATTAGGGAAATGCAAATCAAAACAACCCTAAGATTTCATCTTACACCAGTCAGAATGGCTAAGATTAAAAATTCAGGAGACAGCAGGTGTTGGAGAGGGTGTGGAGAAAGAGGAACACTCCTCCACTGCTGGTGGGGTTGCAAATTGGTACAACCACTCTGGAAATCAGTCTGGCGGTTCCTCCGAAAACTGGGCACCTTACTTCCAGAAGATCCTGCTATACCACTCCTGGGCATATACCCAGAAGACTCCCCACCATGTAATAAGGATACATGTTCTACTATGTTCATAGCAGCCCTATTTGTAATTGCCAGATGCTGGAAAGAACCCAGGTATCCCTCAACAGAAGAGTGGATGCAAAAAATGTGGTATATCTACACAATGGAGTACTATTCAGCCATTAGAAACAATGAATTCATGAAATTCTTAGGCAAATGGATGGAGCTAGAGAATATCATACTAAGTGAGGTAACCCAGACTCAAAAGGTGAATCATGGTATGCACTCACTAATAAGTGGATATTAACCTAGAAAACTGGAATACCCAAAACATAATCCACACATCAAATGAGGTACAAGAAGAAAGGAGGAGTGGCCCCTGGTTCTGGAAAGACTCAGTGAAACAGTATTCAGCAAAACCAGAACGGGGAAGTGGGAAGGGGCGGGTGGGAGGACAGGGGAAGAGAAGGGGGCTTGCGGGACTTTCGGGGAGTGGGGGGGCTAGAAAAGGGGAAATCATTTGAAATGTAAATAAATTATATCGAATAATTAAAAAAAAAAAAAAAAAAAAGAAAGAATTCTCCTCAAAGCTCAGAAGAATGTCTGTGACAATGCCGGACGTCCTGTCCAGACCCTGGCTTGGATAGATGGAGGATTCCCCTTGATGCATCCTCAATGGGACTATAACACGGCACAAGGTAGGGAATGACTGGCCAATTACCATTGGGCTCTAGTGGTGAGTCTCAGGTGTGCCGCACAAAGGCCCACAAATTTGACTAAGGTAAGAGAGGTCATGCAGGGGGCGAATAACACCCTTCAGTCTTTCTGGAGAGGCTCATGGAGGCTTACAGAAGGGACACCCCTTTTGAATCTACGTCTGAAGGGCAGCGAGCCTCTGTGATTATGGCTTTTATTGGGCAGTCAGCCCCTGACATCAGAAGAAAATTGCAGCAGATTGAGGGATTACAAGATTATACTATAAGAGATGTGGTTAGGGAGGATGAGAAAGTGTATCATAAAAGGGAGACAGAGGAGAAATAAGAAAGAGAAAAGAGAGAAAGGAGAGAAGATGAGGATAGGAGAGACAAGAAACAGGAAGACTCTGATTAGAATACTAGCCGCAGTAGTAGACAGAGATAAAAGAGATAGGACTAGGCAGCTAGGGGACCTGGGAGATGGAAAATGGCAGGGACCAAGGAGACCCAGAAGAGATTTACTGCACCTGGAGAAAGTGCACACTGTAGAGACAAATGGTACTAGGCCCGCAAGTACCCCAAGAAGAAGCAAGGGACAAAGGTGCTGTCCCTCGAGGATGATGAAGACTAGGGGAGACAGGGCTCAGCTCCCCTCCCTGAGCCTAGGGTAATATTACAAGTGGAGAGGACCCCCATAAGTTTCTTGGTCAATACGGGAGCAGAATACGTGGTGCTTAAAACCCCTTTGGCTAAGATAAAAAGTGAAAAGATGCTAGTGATTGGGACCACGGGGAAGAAATCCTACCCATGGACCACTTCTTGGATGGTGTACCTAGGGAAGAAACTAGTAACTCACTCATTCTTGGTCATCCCAGAGTGCCCTATGCCCCTACTAGGAAAAGACTTATTAACCAAGTTAAAGGCACAAATAACTTTTGCCCCCTCTGGACCGGATCTGTCCTGGTGGGGGACTGCACCACCTCAGACCTTAGGTTGTCTTTACAATTAGGAGAAGAATATCGGATTTAGCAAAAAGAAGTAACACCCCCTGAGGGGTTACAGGACTGGATTACTCAATTTCCTCAGGCATGGGCTGAGACAGGGGGAATGGGAATGGCAAGACAAGTTCCCCTGGTGGTGATTGAGCTTAAGTCTGGGGCCACTCCCATTAGGGTCCGAGAGTACCCCATGGGCAAAGAAGCACAGGAAGGCATATGCCCTCATATCACCAGACTACTCCGAGAAGGGATCCTAGTCTCCTGTAAGTCTTCTTGTAATACCCCCCTCCTCCTGGTAAAGAAACCAGGAACGAATGGCTATTGCCCCGTACAAGATCTTAGAGAAGTCAATAAGAGAGTACAATACATACACCCCACCGTACCAAATGCTTATAATCTGCTTAGCATGCTGCCACCTGAACGAGCCTGGTATACAGTGTTAGATCTTAAAGACACTTTCTTTTGCATGAGGTTACACCCCAACAGTCAGTCCTTGTTCGCCTTCGAATGGCGAGACCCTGAGAATGGAAGAACTGGAAAGCTTACCTGGACTAGGTTGCCTCAGGGATTCCAAAATTCACCCATTCTGTTTGATGAAGCCCTACATTGAGATTTAGCCCCCTTTCCAGCTGATATTCTACAGGTGACCCTCCTGCAATATGTAGATGATCTTCTTTTGGCCAGAGAAACATGCCAGGAGTGTAAAAGTGGGACTCAAAATCTCCTGGCCGAGTTAGGTGAGTTGGGGTACCAGATTTTGGCTAAAAAGGCACATCTATGCTGGACTGATGTGACCTACCTGGGGTATACCCTGAAGAATGTGCAGCAATGGCTCACAGAAGCTAGGAAACGGACAGTGGCACAGATCTCGACCCCAACCACCCCTCTACAGGTAAGAGAATTCCTGGGGATGGCAGGATTCTGCAGACTCTGGATCCCAGGGTTTGCTACCTTGGTAGCCCCCTTATACCCCCTAACAAAAGAAAAAAGGGAATTCATTTGGACTATGGAACATCAATTGGCTTTTGAGACTCTCAAAAAGATGTTGCTACAGGCCCCTGCCCTAGCACTGCCTGATTTAAAAAAACCTTTCACCCTATACATTGAAGGGAGAAATGGAGTGGCCAGGGGGGTCCTCACTCAAACTTTAGGACCCTGGAGGTACCCTGTAGCCTACCTGTCAAAGAAAATGGATCCTGTGGCTAGTGGATGGCTACTGCTGTGTTGGTAAAAGATGGTGATAAACTGACTATGGCCAGAATGTGACAGTGGTGGCCCCGGAAACCATTCAGAGCGTCATTCGACAGCCCCCAGTCCGCTGGATGACTAACACTCGAATGACCCACTACCAGAGCTTGTTGTTGACTGATGGTTGACCTTTGCTCCACCTGCCATTCTTAACCCCGCCACCTTACTGCCTGAAGCTGACAAAACTCCCATACATTACTGTGAAGAGATACTGGCAGATGAAACTGGGACTCGGCCAGACTTCACTGACCAACCTTGGCCCGGGGTGATGACCTGGTTCACTGCTAGAAGCATCTTAGTGGTAGAAGGTAAGTGCAGAGCTGGGGCAGTGGTAGTGGATGGGAAGACTGTCATATGGGCCAGCAGCCTGCCTGAAGGGACATCAGCCCAGAAAGCAGAGCTTATTACCATAATTCAGGCTTTGAGACTAGCAGAAAGGAAGGCTGACAATATTTATACAGACAGCCGGTATGCCTTTGAAATGGCTCATGTTCATGGGGCGATTTACCAACAACGTGGACTACTGACTTCCACTGGGAAAGACATCAAAAATAAAGAAGAAATTCTTAGCTTGCTAGAAGCTGTTCATTTGCCCGGCAAGGTGGTAATCATCCATTGCCCAGGGCATCAAAAGGGAACGGGACCAATAGAAAGCAGAAATCAGATGGCAGACCAGGTAGCTAAAGAGGCAGCACAAGGGCCACTCACTTTGGTAATTAAAACCAAACCCCAGTCAGTCGAAGAGATCCCAGAAAAATGGATCCTCACAAAAGAAGAGGGGCTGGAGTACTTGACTAATATACACCACCTCACTCACCTGGGAACCTAAAAGATGATGAAACTAGTTAATAGATCCCCTCACTATATTCCTCAACTACAGAAGGCAGTAGAGGACCTGATAAAGAACTGTCGAGCATGTGCGCTCCCCAATGCTGGGTCGAACAGGACTCATGTCTGAAGACGCTTGCAAGGAAACAGGCCAGGGACTTTTTGGGAAATTGAGTTTACAGAGGTCAAAACAGCCAGATATGGAAATAAATACCTTCTAGTTTTTGTAGATACCTTCTCATGGTGGGCTGAAGTATTCCCCACCAAAAGAGAGATGGGTAACATGGTGGCCAAGAAGATACTTGAAGAATTTTTACCCCGATTTGGGATACCAAAATAATTGGGTCAGGCAATGGACCTGCTTTCATCGCCTAGGTAAGTTAGGGATTGGTCAGACAGCTGGGGATAAATTGGAAATTACATTGTGCCTACAGACCCCAGAGTTCAGGGCAGGTAGAGAGGATGAATAGAACTCTAAAAGAGACCTTGACTAAATTGACCTTAGAGACCTGCGGGAATGATTGGACAGTCCTTCTCCCTTAAGACCTATTCTGGGTCTGAAATACTCCTGGAGCCTCAGGTCTAACACCCTTTGAACTAATTTTTGGGGCGCCCCTTCCCATCTATATGACTGAAGAGAGTAAAACCTGTCTAGATGTTTCCCCTCCCCTGTTCCCCCATCTTGCCTCCTAGCTTGGCTGAAGGCACTGGAGATCGTGAGAAAAGAAATCTGGGAGCAGTTGAAAGAAACCTATGTTGCTCGTGACTTGCTGGTGCTGCATCAGTTTGAAGTGGGAGATACAGTCCTGGTGCGAAGGCGCTGAGCAGGGAACCTCGAGCCATGGTGGAAAGGACCCTACCTGGTGCTGTTGACTACACCCACCGCTGTGAAGGTAGAGGGAATCCCCACCTGGGTTCATGCTTCACAAATCAAGAAGGCCACCCAGGCACTTATCAAGATGAGTGGATCTTGAAAAAGACTGATAATCCTTCTAAAGTGTGCCTGCGTTGCTTGCATACCTCCAAAGATTGACAATCCCCATGCCCCTCGGACACTGACTTGGCAAGTAATGGATACCAACACGGGCAAAATTATAAGTAGCACCCAAACCATCACGCCTGTGGGCACCTGGTGGCCACGTCTTGGGTTTTGTTTTCGAATCACAAACCCCACTGCTAGGAGTAGTCCTCCTAACATTGTTCAAAGCAAGGGCTTTTGTGCCTGCCCTGGAGCCACTAACTCTAGAGGTTGTGGAAGGCCAGATGAGTTCTTTTGTAGGAGTTGGAGCTGTGTAACCTCCAATGATGGGGATTGGAAATGGTCAGTTGATTCAACTGATCGAATAACCCTTTCTTTTGCAAATCAAGGACTTGGGTGGCATGACACCTTTCCTCTATATGCAGGCAAGCCATGTTCTCCTAGGGACCTAGACTACACTGTAGTTCAGTTCACTGACACAGGAAAATGAACCCTCTTGACTACCTGGCTCCCAAGGGTTGTCCTGGGGACTGGTTTGCTATAACCAGGGGAGTAAACCTGGGTCCCTGATATCAATCCAATTCAAAATAGAAATACCATCCCCAGTTCCAATAGGACCTAACAAGATCCTCCCAGAACAAGGCCCTCCTGCGAGGCCCAAGCCCCAGACTCCTGTAACTGCCCCATCTGTCCCAAGGACTGTGAGATCCCTTAACACCGTCATTCCTCATGGACCCTCGACCATAATCCCTACATATCCCTCTATGAGACAGAGAGTGTTAAACCTGGTTAAAGGAGCTTTCAATGCCCTTAACAACACTGATCCAGATGCTACTATTGACTGCTGCTTATGCTTATCCTCAGGTCCCACCTATTATGAAGGAGTCACCTATAATGGGGATTTCAATAAAACCAGTAATCATGCTTCCTGCTCATGGGGGATAGGAAAAAAATTAACCCTGATTGAGGTAACAGTGTCAGGGGAGAGTCCCAGTCTTTGCATAGGGACTCCTCCCATTTCCCATTGTCATCTATGTGTCCAGACTCACTCTGTGAGCAGGACAGAAACCAGCTATTACTTAGTACCCTCTCCAATGGGCCTGCAACACAGGACTTACCCCCTGCGTATCAACTAGTGTTTTTTGACCCCTCTCATGATTTCTGTGTCATGGTTCAGCTTCTACCCCGAATGTATTATCACCCTGCTTCCTACCTAGAAGATGAGTATACCAGCAAGAGAATAAAAAGGGAACCAGTTTCCCTAACCCTAGCTATGATGCTGGGAGCTGGTCTTGAGGTGGGAGTAGGGACAGGCATAACAGCCCTAATTGAAGGTAGACAAGGAGCTCAGTCTTTTCAGTCTCTAAAAGAAGCTATAAATGAAGACTTAGAGATGCTGCAAAAGTCCATGGATGCCTTAGAGAAATCTTTGACCTCCTTATCTGAAGCAGTGTTACAGAATAGAAGAGGTTTAGATTTGTTATTTTTAAAAGAAGCAGGACTGTATGCAGCCTTAGAAGAAGAGTGCTGTTTTTATGCAGACCACACAGGAGTAGTCAGGGATTCTATGCAGAAATTAAGAGAGAGACTTGAAAAGAAAAAGCGAGATCAAAAACACAACAGGGATGGTTCGAATCATGGGACTCTAAGTCTCCATGGGTGACCACTTTATTCTCTGCCCTCACCGGGCCAAGTCTTGTTATATGTTTGGTTCTAATCTTTGGCCCTTGTTTAATAAATAAAGGACTTGCTTTCATTAGGGATAGTGTAAATGCAGTGCAGCTTATGGTTCTCCAATGACAGTATCAACCCATAGTTAAAATAGAAGGAGAATAAAATTACCATTCCCCATACGAAGATACCAACTTTTTTTTTTAAAATATTTTTATTCGATATATTTTTATTTACATTTCAAATGATTTCCCCATTTATGGCCCCCCACTCCTCGAAACTCCCATAAGCCTTCTTCTTTCACGCTGTTCTCCCATCCACCCCTTCCCACTTCCCTGCTCTGGTTTTGCTCAATACTGCTACACTGAGTCTTTCCAAAACCAGGCCACTCCTCCATGAAGATACCAACTTTTAAAATTCAAAGATTAGAATTATTTAGCAGAAGAAGAGGGGAATGAAGGGAATTTGAAAGGAGTTAGAACTCCTCAGAGTCCATAATTAAGGTTAAAGGGATGAATGGTGTAGTTTAATGTTGACCAGACTTCCTGCTAATAAAGATCAGCCTCCCTCCCTACATTGCTGATGCCCCGATCTGCATGTACTGCTTGCTGATGTAACTGCATGACAATTCCTCCTGCCAATGTTTGAATCAGCCAATTGTGTGTAACTGGGCCAAATCCCCCTGACGTTTCCTATATAGACCCCTGGTTTCCAAGCTTCGTGGTCGATTCCTCTGTCTCCTGTGTGAGATACTTGTTATCCCGGAGCTCCGATTTTAAACTGCTTCGTGTGCTTGCGTAAAGTCTCTCACAGGTCCTTGGGTGTGCATCATCCCAAGACTAAGTGAGGGTCTCCCCAAAAGGGGGGGACCTACAGAGACTGGAAGACAGAAGTTTCTGACCTGGATCTTGAGGCATAGTGAATAAGTAATGCTTAGGTAGCAAGGCAGTAGTGGTGAACACCTTTAATCCCAGCACTTGAGAGGTAGAGGCAGGCAGATTTCTGAGTTCGAGGCCAGCCTGGTCTATAGAGTGAGTTCCAGGACAGCCAGGGCTACACAGAGAAACCATATCTCGGGCGGGGGGGGGGGGGAGGGGGGAAACAAAAACAAAAACAAAAAGATTTACTTATATGTATGTACACTGTAGCTGTCTTCAAGCACCCACCAGAGGGCACCAGATCTCACTGTGGATGGTTGTAAGCCACCATGCGGTTGCTGGCATTTGAAATCAGGACCTTTGGAAGAGCCGCCCCAGTAAATAAAACCAATTTTAATGGTTTTATGAGACAGGGTTTGTGTGTGTGTGTGTGTGTGTGTATGTGTGTGTGTGTGGTACAGGCTGTCCTTAAACTTACTCTCTAGACCAGGCTGACCTTGAACTCTGAAATCCCCCTCACCTACCTCTGCCTCCAAATTGCTGGGATTAAAGGTGCACACCACCCTGCCCAGCAAAAATTTGACCCAAAATTTATCCTGTCTAAAAGGAATGCAGGTAGCTGGGCAGTAGTGATGCACACCTTTAGTCCCAGAACTTGGGAAGCAGAAGCAGGTAGATTTCTGAGTTCAAGGCCAGTCTGGTGTACAGCATGAGTTCCAGGACAGCCAAGGTTACACAGAGAAACCCTGTCTCAGAAAAGCGAAAAAATCTTTATAAAACTGTTTTGTTGGTGGGTTGATGTCTCTATTGCTCCAGTGGGGTTCCTGCCTGGCTACAGGAAATGCTCTCTTCAAGTACTATCTCCCCAATGTAGTGAGTCTCAGATAAGGTCACCACCATTGATTCTTGGGTGCCTCCATTATCTCAGAACTCTGTCTCCTCCTGGAGATGCCCCCACCTGCTCACCCCTTTAGTTGAGTCCTCTACTCTTGAGGAATATCAGCACCTATTCAGATAGCTCTTCCCAGTCTCTCTGATCTTAAGACCTTCAGGAGACTAAATCCTCACAGCCATGTTTCAGTATCGGCTTTGATTTGTAACCATTGAGTGTCTGTATGACTTGTGTGACTCTGTGTGTGTGTGTGTTTCTCAGTGTATGAGAGTTTGAGTGTGTATGCATTTATGTAAGTCATGGTTCTCTAGAGTCACAGATTTTTATGAGAGACCTGGGTTCTGATGATGTCAAGTAGCCTTTCTTTTCTTTTCTTTTCTTTTCTTTTCTTTTCTTTTCTTTTCTTGTGATGCTAAAAAACAAGAAGAATTTTATTTAATCCAGCATGCTGGTGTCACCCTGTATTTGGGGAGAGAACAACCTCAGGGCAACTGCCATTAGGCACTATGTGATTGGCAGAACAGAGTTACCTTTAAACTAATTGGTTGTTAGGGAATGAGGTAGGTGGTCAATGGTCTCAGAATAACTTTGGGCCTCTCCTAGCTGCAGGGACCTCCCTGTGGTCTGAGGAATGTAATTTAGCTTCTCCTTTGGGGAGGGGCAAGTGATCCATGACCTTTCCAAAATTCCTCAGCTGACCTTTTCATCCAACCCCCCTTTTGTGCATGCTTCAACACTGAACCAATTGCTGGTATTCTGATAGCTCATACTCCTAGTCTTCTGTATCTAGTTCTTTGTAGCTATGCTTTAAGATCATTAGCTGTACTGTACTTATGTGTTTCTTAACAATAGAAACCAAGCAGTTCAGAATGTAGGGGCCAAACAGGGTGGTTATGCAGGTGGTTAAAAAAAGTGAGAAGTTAAACCAAGACTTGAACCAGCCCTGACTCTGTTCTTTCTGTGTTACTACTGGCTAGCCCTTCCCTCACTGTGGTCATTGAGTCTTTAACAACCCTGGAATGGTCTATATAAAATCAATACCACTCAGCTAAGTAAGCACATGGCCCTCCTATTCTGCAGTACTACTTATGATAATGAAGTCAGTGATTGATGGTTTCTATTTCCTCTATATCTAAATCAATGCCTGTCCTCAGGCTGTTATAATTTTCACTTTGTAAGTCTGTGGTGGGAGACCTGAGTTGTCATGTAGCATTTCTGTTGATTGTGTTCTTGCATTTGCCAGGAATTGGGTCCCTGGTGGGGGAGTCCTTTGCGAGCTTGATGGTGTCAGAACTTCTGGGGATCAAGCTATCCTTGCAATTGCAGGGTGGGGTGGGGCTGGAGCACATGATCTGTTCCAGGGCACAGATGCCAACTGGAAGCTGCTGAACATTTCTTTAGTGTTCCAATGCCATTAAAGATGCCCTTGTTGAGAATTCCTTTCTTAGGCCTGTACTCCAATTTTCACTTATATTATTTGGTTTATTAATGTCTATTTTCTTGAATACCTTATACATTCTGTATGCTGCATAAATAAAAAAAAATAAATAAATAATCTTTTTAAAGATTTTTAGAAAATTTGGAATCTACATCAAGACACAGCTACATGACTCTTACAATTGGCTATTTGTTGATAAGTAGATAATAGCCACACTGAAATCCACACACTCAGAGAGGATAAATAATATGGAGGTCTTGGGAAAGAGGGAGTACTTATATCTCTCTGGGAACAGGAAATAGAATAGACTTGATCACAGGTAGTCGGCTTGGTCGACTGATGTGGGTAGGGATGGATCAGGTGGCAGATGGAACAACGCAGAAAGAGGGGAGGAAGAGACAGAGAGAGAGAGAGAGACAGAGAGAGAACAGCTAGAGAAGAAAAAATTGGGTACAATTTGAAGGCAATAGGAAAACCTAGTGCAGAGGTATCTTCCTAGAGTCTGTGAGAATGACCCTAGCAGCATTCCTAGTCAAGAAGGATAAGGAGAATGAACCCACCAAGTTTTGTGACCAGGCAAGATTTCTAGGGATGGGATAGGGGCACCAAGATATCCACAAATCTTTGACTTATGACCTGACCCACCTGCAAGATGTATTGGGGCAAAGGCAGTTCACACATTCTAGGAGTAGCCAACAGATGACTGGTATAATTTAAGGCCCAGGCCATGAGAGAGAGGTCATGGTCTACACCGCTTAGATGGCCAGAAACTGGAGGTTTGATAGCCCAGAAATGTATTGTAGAAGAAAATATGACTAGCAGGGCCAGAAAGTCAATGAGATAATTTCTAATGACATTCTGCTATATGAAGATCTGTCCACCACTCAGTAGTCATTAAAAAGGTTTGCTTCAGCAGCTGATAGGAGCACATGCAGAGGCCAACCCTCAAATATTAGGCAGAACATTGGGAATCCTGCAGAAGTGGGGAAGGAGTGTAGGAGCCAAATGGGTCGAGGAAACCAGGAGAATGGATCCCAAGAATCAACTAAGAATAGCTGACATGAGCTTACACATACTGAAGTGGTAACCTCAGAGTCTGCGTTAGTCTTCATGACATCTTCTGCATACATGCTATGTTTTTCATTGGTTTGGGTTTTATTGGATATCTAAGAGCAGGAGTGAGGAAATTTCTGACTCTTTTGCCTATTATTGGGGCACATCTCCTCCTACCGGCTTGCCTTTCCTAATCCTGATATGACAAAATGTGCCTAGTCTCCCTCCATCTTTTTTTATGTCATTTTTGGTTGCTATCCCTCAGAGGCCTGCATATTTCTGAATGGGAACTAATGTGTTGTGGATATGGGGGAAAAGGAAATTTCAGTAGAACAGGAGTGGAGTAAATAGAAGTTGCATTGAGGAATGTATTATATGAGAGGAAAATAAAATTAGAAAAAGAAAAGCAGGCTCAGCGGCAGCGGCGGCAGCAGTGCAGCAGTGGCTCGTCCAGCTGAAGGGCCATCAGCAGTGGAACCAAGGCGACACAGGTTCCAGTTAGGCCCTGCGCCCACGACCACTGACCTTCGCTGACCAGCCGGGCGGCAAGCAGCTGCGGTTCTGCGGAGCCTTTCGCTGCCTGGAAGCCACTTCAGAACTCAGCTTCCCGCCAGTCAGGAGAGACTCACCTCCATCTTGATTTCGGACTCCAGAGATCGGACAGACTGAGGTACACAAACATAATCCGAGGCCAACACCGCAGGGGTCTGAGCCCGACGGGCGTTGGCCTGCACCCAGGCCCTGGGCTGTTCGGGTAGCCATCGGGGGTGCCAACCCAGCCAGGAGGTTTTTTTGCCCTGGCTGGCGCACGCGCCGCCATTCTGCCTACAGGACCCAGAGTGCTCGGGAGGGCAGAGACGGCTAACAAGCGTAGCCTAAGGCTAACAAAACGGGGGTCTAGGCCCCAAAAGGCACAGGACTGACCCCAAGAACTGGGCGGCTTGGTGGGACATCTGTGTGTCAACCCGCCCAGGAGATTGTTAGCACAGCAGACTCTCCCGGTGCTTTCGGGGAGCGCGAACGTGCACGCTGGCCATCCCGGTCACCTGGCAGACCCAATTAACAGTCATAGCCCTAGGGGAACTTTGCTCGGACCTTGGCCTCCCAGGCTTTTGCCTGGACTCAGGGACTGGGCGGCCAGGCTAACCTTGTGTGCTCCAGCCTGGTTGGGGAATCGGCTGCCCAGCGGAGTGAGTGGAACACAGGGGAGGTCACAGCAGCATACACCTTCGGCGCTCCCTGGGGGTGCACACGGGCTCCATCTGGTCCACAGACACAATCTGGGGCAAGGCCTCAGGCGGAAGCCCTCAGCTCAATTCTCTCCGCTTCAGATCAGCCTGGGCGGCCGCACCACATCTCCAGGTCCCTCAAGAGGTTAGCGGGGGCATCCTGGCGGCCAGCTGGGAGAAGTCGGTGTGCTCCGGTAAATCCTGTGGGCCCCAGCGGGAGCCTTCAGGTGCTTGCTTCGGGATCTGAACAGCCTGGACAGCAGCACCCTGTCTACAGGCAGTGCAGGGTGTAAGCTGTGCACCAGAGGCCAACGGGGAAGGGGCAGCTTGCACTAGTGAGTCCAGCACTGACAAGACCAAGTAACACCAGTGAGAGCTAGATGGCAAAAGGCAAACGCAGGAACTTCACTAACAGAAATCAAGGCAATATGGCAACATCTGAACCCAATTCTCCTCTACCAGCATGTCCTGGATACCCCATCACACCAGTAAAACAAGATTTGGATTTAAAATCACTGGTCATGATGCTGGTACAGGAACACATGAAGGACATACTTAAAGAAATTCAGGAGAAAATGGATCAAAAGTTAGAAGCCCTTGCAAGGGAAACACAAAAATCATTGAAAGAAATCCAGGAGAATACAAAAGCCAACAAGGAGGAAATGTAAAAAACACTTAAAGAAATACAGGAGAACTTTGGTCAACAGGCTGAGGTCATGAAAGACGAAACACAAAAATCTCTTAAAGAAATACAGGAGAACTTTGGTCAACAGGCTAAGGTCATGAAAGAGGAAACACAAAAATCTCTTAAAGAATTACAGGAAAGCACAAACAAGCAAGTGAAGGAGCTAAGCAAAACCATCCAGGATCTAAAATCAGAAGTAGAAACAACTAAGAAAACTCAAAGGGAGACAAGTTTGGAGATAGAAAGCCTTGGGAAGAAATCAGGGGACAGAGATGCAAATATCAACAACAGAATACAAGAAATAGAAGAAAGAATCTCAGATGCTGAAGATTCCATAGAAAGCATGGACTCAACAGTTAAAGAAAATGCAAAATGCAAAAAGCTTGTAACCCAAAATATCCAGGAAATCCAGGACACAATGAGAAGACCAAACCTAAGGATTTTAGGCATAGATGAGAGTGAAGATTTACAACTTAAAGGGCCAGCAAATATCTTCAATAAAATTATGGAAGAAAACTTCCCTAACCTAAAGAGAGAGATGCCCATGAATATACAAGAAGCCTACAGAACTCCAAACAGACTGGACCAGAACAGAAATACTTCCCGTCACATAATAATCAAAACACCAAATGTTCTAAACAAAGAAAGAATATTAAAGGCAGTAAGAGAAAAAGGCCAAGTAACATATAAAGGAAGACCTATCAGAATCACAGCAAACTTTTCACCTGAGACTATGAAGGCTAGAAGGTCCTGGGCAGTTCTCATGCAGACTCTAAGAGAACACAAATGCCAGCCAAAACTACTATATCCAGCAAAACTCTCAATCACTGTAGATGGAGAAACTAAGATATTTCATGATAAAACCAAGTTTACCCAATATCTATCCACAAACCCAGCCCTAAAAAGGATAATAGGAGGACAACACCAATACAAGGAGGGAAACTTCACCCTGGAAAAAGCAAGATAGTAACCTTTCATCAAACCCAAAAGAAGTTAAGCAATCAAATTTAAAAAATAACGTCAAAAATGATAGGAAGAAACAATCACTATTCCTTAATATCTCTTAACATCAATGGACTTAATGCCCCAATAAAAAGACACAGACTAACTGACTGGATATGTAAACAGGACCCTACATTTTGCTGCTTACAGGAAACACACCTCAGGGTCAAAGACAAACACTACCTTAGAGTAAAAGGCTGGAAGACAATTTTACAAGCAAATCGTCTCAGGAAACAAGCTGGAGTAGCCATTTTAATATCAGATAAAATTGACTTTCAACCCAAAGTCATCAAAAGAGACTCTGAGGGACACTTCTTGCTGGTCAAAGGAAAAATACAACAAGAAGAACTCTCAATCCTGAACATCTATGCTCCAAATGCAAGGGCACCCTCTTTCATAAAAGATACTTCATTAAAACTCAAAGCACACATTGCACCTAACACAATAATTGTGGGTGACTTCAACACTGCACTTTCCTCAATGGACTGATCAGGAAAACAGAAACTAAACAGGGACACCATGAAACTAATTGAAGCTTTGGACCAATTAGATTTAACAGATATATATATAGAACATTCTATCCTAAAACAAAAGAATATACCTTTTTCTCAGCACCTCATGGTACCTTCTCCAAAATCGACCATATAATTGGTCACAAGACAGACCTCAACAAATATAAGAAGATCGAACTAATCCCATGCCTCCTATCTGATCACTATGGAGTAAAAGTGGTCTTCAATAGCAACAGAAACAATAGAAAACCCACATACACGTGGAAATTGAACAATACTCTACTCAATGATACCTTGATCAAGGAAGAAATAAAGAAAGAAATTAAAGACTTTTTAGAACACAATGAAAATGAAAACACAACATACCCAAATCTATGGGACACAATGAAAGCAGTGCTAAGAGGAAAACACATAGCCCTGAGCGCCTCCAAAAAGAAAACTGAGAGAGCATACATTACCAGCTTAATGACACATCTGAAAGCCCTGGAACAAAAAGAAGCTATTTCACCCAGGAGGAGTAGAAGGCAGGAAATCATCAAACTCAGGGCAGAAATCAATCAAGTAGAAACACAGAGAACCATACAAAAAATCAACAAAACCAGGAGCTGGTTCTTTGAGAAAATCAACAAGATAGATAAACCCTTAGCCAGACTGACCAAAGGGCACAGAGAAATTATCCAAATTAACAAATTTAAAAATGAAAAGGGAGATATAACAACGGAAACTGAGGAAATCCAAAAAATCATCAGATCCTACTACAAGAGCCTGTACTCAACACAACTGGAGAATCTGGAGGAAATGGACAATTTCCTTGACAGATACCAAATACCAAAATTAAATCAGGACCAACTAGACCATCTAAACAGTCCCATAAAGCCTAAAGAAATAGAAGGAGTCATAGAAAGTCTTCCAACCAAAAAAAGCACAGGACCAGACGGTTTCAGTGAAGAATTCTACCAGACCTTCAAAGAAGAGTTAACACCAATACTCTTCAAACTATTCCACAAAATAGAAACAGAAGGAACACTACCCAATTCCTTCTACGAAGCCACAATTACGCTGATACCAAAGCCACACAAAGATCCAACAAAGAAAGAGAACTTCAGACCAATTTCCCTTATGAACATCGATGCAAAAATACTCAATACAATTCTTGCCAACCGAATCCAAGAACACATCAAAACGATCATCCACCACGATCAAGTAGGCTTTATCCCGGGAATGCAGGGTTGGTTCAATATACGGAAATCCATCAATACAATCCACTACATAAACAAACTCAAAGAACAAAACCACATGGTCATTTCATTGGATGCTGAACAAGCATTTGACAAAATTCAGCATCCTTTCATGCTTAAAGTCTTGGAGAGAACAGGAATTCAAGGCCCATACCTAAACATAGTAAAAGCAATATACAGCAAACCGGTAGCCAGCATCAAACTAAATGGAGAGAAACTTGAAGCAATCCCACTGAAATCAGGGACCAGACAAGGCTGCCCCCTTTCTCCTTATCTTTTCAATATTGTACTTGAGGTACTAGCTCGGGCAATTAGACAACATAAAGAGGTCAAAGGGATACAAATTGGAAAGGAAGAAGTCAAACTATCATTATTTGCAGACGACATGATAGTCTACCTAAGTGACCCAAAAAACTCCACTAGATAGCTCCTACAGCTGAAAAACAACTTCAGCAAAGTGGCAGGTTATAAAATCAATTCAAGCAAGTCAGTGGCCTTCCTATCCTCAAAGGATAAGCAGGCTGAGAAAGAAATTAGGGAAATGACCCCCTTCACAATAGCCACAAACAATATAAAGTATCTTGGGGTGACTCTTACCAAACATGTGAAAGATCTGTATGACAAGAACTTCAAGACTCTGAAGAAGGAAATGGAAGAAGACCTCAAAAAATGGGAAAACCTCCCATGCTCATGGATTGGTAGAATCAATATAGTTAAAATGGCCATTTTGCCAAAAGCAATATACAGATTCAATGCAATACCCATCAAAATCCCAAATCAATTCTTCACAGAGTTAGAAAGAGCAATTATCAAATTCATCTGGAACAACAAAAAACCCAGGATAGCTAAAACTATTCTCAGCAACAAAAGAAAATCTGGGGGAATCAGTATCTCTGACCTCAAGCAATACTACAGAGCAATAGTGTTAAAAACTGCATGGTATCGGTACAGTGACAGGCAGGAGGATCAATGGAACAGGATTGAAGATCCAGAAATGAACCCACACACCTATGGCCACTTGATCCTCGACAAAGAGGCTGAAAACATCCAATGGAAAAAAGATAGCCTTTTTAACAAATGGTGCTGGTTCAACTGGAGGTCAGCATGCAGAAGAATGGGAATTGATCCATCCTTGTCTCCTTGTACTAAGCTCAACTCCAAAGGATCAAGGACCTCCACATAAAGCCAGACACTCTGAAGCTAATAGAAAAGAAACTGGGGAAGACCCTTGAGGACATCGGTACAGGGAGAAAGTTTCTGAACAGAACACCACTAGCGTATGCTCTAAGAGCAAGAATTGACAAATGGGACCTCATAAGGTTACAGAGTTTCTGTAAGGCAAAGGACACCATCAAGAGAACAGATCGGCAACCAACAAATTGGGAAAAGATCTTCACCAATCCTACATCAGATAGAGGGCTAATATCCAATATATATAAAGAACTCAAGAAGTTAGACTCCAGAAAACCAAACAACCCTATTAAAAAATGGGGTACAGAGTTAAACAAAGAATTCTCACCTGAAGAACTTCGGATTGCGGAGAAGCATCTTAAAAAATGCTCAACTTCATTAGTCATTAGGGAAATGCAAATCAAAACAACACTAAGATTTCATCTTACACCAGTCAGAATGGCTAAGATTAAAAATTCAGGAGACAGCAGGTGTTGGAGAGGGTGTGGAGAAAGAGGAACACTCCTCCACTGCTGGTGGGGTTGCAAATTGGTACAACCACTCTGGAAATCAGTCTGGCGGTTCCTCTGAAAACTGGGCACCTCACTTCCAGAAGATCCTGCTATACCACTCCTGGGCATATACCCAGAGGATTCCCCACCATGTAATAAGGATACATGTTCTACTATGTTCATAGCAGCCCTATTTATAATTGCCAGATGCTGGAAAGAACCCAGGTATCCCTCAACAGACGAGTGGATGCAAAAAATGTGGTATATCTACACAATGGAGTACTATTCAGCCATTAGAAACAAGGAATTCATGAAATTCTTAGGCAAATGGATGGAGCTAGAGAACATCATACTAAGTGAGGTAACCCAGACTCAAAAGGTGAATCATGGTATCCACTCACTAATAAGTGGTTATTAACCTAGAAAACTGGAATACCCAAAACATAATCCACACATCAAATGAGATACAAGAAGAAAGGAGGAGCTGTCCCTGGTTCTGGAAAGACTCAGTGAAACAGTATTTGGCAAAACCAGAACGGGGAACTAGGAAGGGGTGGGAGGGAGGACAGGGAAAGAGAAGGGGGCTTACGGGACTTTCGGGGAGTGGGGGGGGGCTAGAAAAGGGGAAATCATTTGAAATGTAAATAAATTATATCGAATAAAAAAATTAAAAAAAAAGATATGCACTCAAAAAAAAAAAAAAGAAAAGAAAAAGAAAAGCAGGAAATAGAAAAGTAGTGGCATGTGGAAGAAAGATTGCCAGGGCAAAAAATTTCTATGTGCTCTACCAAAGGCCTCTGCCTCCTACTGCCTGACAACTGCATTCCTTTTAGACAGGACAGATTTTGGATCAAATTTTTGCTAGGCTGTGGGTGCACATCTTTAATACCAGCACTTGGGAGACAGAGGTAGGTGAAGTGGATTTCAGAGTTCAAGGCCAGCCTGGTCTACAGAGAAAGTTTAAGGACAGCCTGTACTACCCACACACACACACACACACACACACACAAACCCTGTCTCATAAAACCATTATAAATGTAAGACTGCTCTTCCAAAGGTCCTGATATCAAATGCCAGCAACCACATGGTGGCTCACATCCAACTCAATGAGATCTGATGCCCTCTGGTGGGGTGTTTGAAGACAGCTACAATGTACTTACATATAATAAAGAAATCTTTTTAAAAAAATGTTTTGTTGGTGGGTTGATGACTCTCTTGCTCCACTGGGGTTCCTGCCTGGCTGCTTGAAGAGGAAATGCCCTCTTCAAGTTCCATCTCTCCAATGTAGTGAGTCTCAGATAAGGTTACCCCCCCCATTGATTGTTGGGTGCCTCCATTATCTCAGAACTCTGTCCCCTCCTGGAGATGCCAGCAACCTGTTCACCCCTTTAGTTCAGTCCACTACTTTTGAGGAACATCGGCACCTATTCAGAAATTTCTTTCCAGTCTTCAGATCTTCAGGAGACTAAATCCTCACAGCCATGTTTTCAGTATCTGCTTTGATATTTTATCATTGAGTATCTGTATGTCTTGTGTGACTGTGTGTGTGTTTCTCAGGGTATGTGAGTTTGAGTATGTATGGACTTATATAAGTCATGGTTCTCTAAAGTCACAGATTTTATGAAATATCTCTCTATATTAAAGGAATTTATTGTGATGACTTACAGTCTGTAGTCCAACTAACCCAAAAATGGGCAGCCATGAATGGGAAATCCAAGAATCTACTAGTTTCTCAGTCCCATGAGGCTACTTGCTTGAACAAGTATTCTGTAGAAGTAGGTTTCAACAGATGTGCTGGCCACTAAGTACAAGCAAACAAACAAGAGTGAATCTTCCTTCTTCCAATCTGTGAGCCATCGCTTGCATTTGCCTCTCATTATCTACTTATCTCTTTTGTTACTGGCCTTGCTATTTCTGACTAGAGCCTACCCCTCCTGTGAGCCTGGTTATGTTGGGCCTCCTTGTATCAAGCTGTCTCTAGGTATGAGATGGGTCCTAAGAGCCTGATCTGTGAGGCTGGCTGATTCAGAACTCCTGGGTGTCAATCTGTGTCAATTTAAAAAAAGAATGCAGGTGTCGGGCAGTGGTGGTGCATGCCTTTAATCTCAGCACTTGGGAGGCAGAGGCAGGTGGACTTCTGAGTTTGAAGCCAGTCTGGTCTACAGTGTGAGTTCCAGGAGAGCTGGGGCTATACAGAGAAACCCTGTCTAAAAAGCAAACAAACAGACAAACAGATGGACAAACAAACCAGCAAACAAATAAACAACAAAAAGGAATGCAGGCACAAGGGATGCGGCAGAGACTGAGGGAATGGCCAAACAATATCTTGCCCATCTTGAGACCCATCCCATGCGAAGCACCAGTCCCTAACACTATTAATGATACACTGATATGTTCGCAGACAAGTTCTTCTTGTCCTGTGAGAGGCTCGACCTTTCAGCTATCAGACAGATATAGACACCCATAGCCAAACAGTGGATGGAGCTTGGAGACTCTTATGGGCCTAGAAGGGGATAGGAACTGCACATGAAAGCCAGAGTCAACTACCTGGGACCTTTGGGGTTCTCAGTGTCTGAACAACCAACCAAAGAATATACACAGGCTGGACCTAGCCCACCCCGCCCCCCACATATGAGCAGATGTGCAGTTTTGTCTTCATGCGATACCCAAAATTGGAATGGGAGTTCTCCAAAACCTGTTGCCTGTATTTGGATATGTTCTTCTAGTCAAGGATTGGCCAGACAGCTGGGGATAAATTGGAAATTACATTGTGCCTACAGACCCCAGAGTTCAGGGCAGGTAGAGAGGATGAATAGAACTCTGAAAGAGACCTTGACTAAATTGACCTTAGAGACCTGTGGGAATGATTGGACAGTCCTTCTTCCTTATGCCCTATTCCAGGTCTGAAATACTCCCTGAGCCTCAAGTCTAACACCCTTTGAACTAATTTTTGGGGTGCCCCTGCCCATCTATATGACTGCAGAGAGTAAAACCTGTCCTGATGTTTCCCCTTCCCCATTCTCCCATCTTGTCTCCTAGCTTGGCTGAGATCATGAGAAAAGAAATCTGGGAGCAGTTGAAAGAAACCTAAGTTGCTGGCAACTTGCTGGTGCTGCATCACTTTGAAGTGGGGGACACGGTCCTGGTGAGAAGGCACCGAGCAGTGAACCTCGAGCCACGGTGGAAAGGACCCTACCTGGTGCTGTTGACTATACCCACCACTGTGAAGGTAGAGGGAATCCCCACCTGGGTTCATGCTTCACACATCAAGAAGGCCCCCCCAGGGACTGATCAAGATGAGTAGATCTTGGAAAACACTGATAATCCTTCTAAACTGTGCCTGCGTTGCTTGCATACCTCTGAAGATTGACAATCCCCATGCCCCTCGGACACTGACTTGGCAAGTAATGGATACCAACATGGGAAAAATTATAAGTAGCACCCAAACCATTGCTCCTGCAGGCACCTGGCGGCCACCTCTTGGGTTTTGTTTTTGAACCACAAACCCCACTGCTAGGAGTAGTCCTCCTAACATTGTTCAAAGCAAGGGGTTTTATGCCTGTCCCGGAGCCACTAACTCTAGAGGTTGTGGAAGGCCAGATGAGTTCTTTTGTATGAGTTGGAGTCGTGTAACCTCCAATGATGGGGATTGGAAATGGTCAGTTGATTCAACTGATCGAATAACCCTTTCTTTTGCAAATCCAGGACCTGGGTGCATGTCACCATTCCTCTATATGCAGGCAAGCCCTCTTCTCCTAGGGACCTAGACTACATAAGTGTTCAGTTCACTGACACAGGAAAATGAACCCCCTTGACTACCTGGATCCAAGGGTTGTCCTGGGGAATGGTTTACTATAACCATGGGAGTAAACCTGGGTCCCTGATATCAATCTGATTCAAAATAGAAATACCACCCCCAGTTCCAATAGGACCTAACAAGATCCTCCCAGAACAAGGCCCTCATGCCAGGTCCAAGCCCCAGACTCCTGTAACTGTTCCATCTGTCCAGAGAACTGTGAGATCCCTTAACACCATCATTCTTCATGGACCTTCGACCATAATCCCTACATATCCCTCTATGGGACAGAGACTGTTCAACCTGGTTAGAGGCGCTTTCTATGCCCTTAACAACACTGATCCAGATGCTACTATTGACTACTATTGACTGTTGGTTATGCTTATCCTCAGGTCCCCCCTATTATGAAGGAGTCACCTATAATGGGGATTTCAATAAAACCAGTAATCATGCTTCCTGCTCGTGGGGGACGGGAAACAAATTAACCCTGATTGAGGTAACAGTGTCAGAGGAGAGTCCCAGTCTTTGCATAGAGACCCCTCCCCCTTCCCATCATCATCTATGTGGCCGGACTCACACTGTGAGCAGGACAGAAACTAACTATTACTTGGTACCCTCTCCAATGGGCCTGCAACACAGGACTTACCCCCTGTGTATCAACTAGTGTTTTTGACCCCTCTCATGATTTCTGTGTCATGGTTCAGCTTCTACCCCGAATGTATTATCACCCTTCTTCCTACCTAGAAGATGAGTATACCAGCAAGAGAATAAAAAGGGAACCAGTTTCCCTAACCCTAGCTATGATGCTGGGAGCCGGTCTTGAGGTGGGAGTAGGGACAGGCATAACAGCCCTAATTGAAGGTAGACAAGGAGCTCAGTCTTTTCAGTCTCTAAAGGAAGCTATAAATGAAGACTTAGAGATGCTGCAAAAATCCATGGTTGCCTTAGAGAAATCTTTGACCTCTTTATCTGAAGCAGTGTTACAGAATAGAAGAGGTTTAGATTTATTAGTTTTAAAGGAAGGAGGACCGTGTGCAGCCTTAGCAGAAGAGTGCTGTTTTTATGCAGACCACACAGGAGTAGTCAGGGATTCTATGCAGAAATTAAGAGAGAGACTTGAAAAGAGAAAGCGAGATTGAAAAGCACAACAGGGATGGCTCAAATCATGGGACTCTAAGTCTCCATGGGTGACCACTTTAGTCTCTGCCCTCACCGGGCCAGTTCTTGTTATATGTTTGGTTCTAATATCTTTGGCCTTTGTTTAATAAATAAAGGACTTGCTTTCATTAGGGATAGGGTAAATGCAGTGCAGCTTATAGTTCTCCAATGACAGTATCAACCCATAGTTAAAATAGAAGGAGAATATGATTACCATTCCCCATACAAAGATACCAATTTTTAAAATTCAAAGATTAGAATTATTTAGCAGAAGAAGAGGGGAATGAATGGAGTTTGAAAGGAGTTATACAGATCTTTCACATGTTTGGTAAGAGTCATCCCAAGATACTTTATACTGTTTGTGGCTATTGTGAAGGGGGGTCATTTCCCTAATTTCTTTCTCAGCCTGCTTATTCTTTGAGTATAGGAAGGCCACTGATTTGCTTGTGTTGATTTTATAACCTGCCACTTTGCTGAAGTTGTTTATCAGCTGTAGGAGCTCTCTAGTGGAGTTCTTTGGGTCACTTAGGTAGACGATCATGTCGTCTGCAAATAATGATAGTTTGACTTCTTCCTTTCCAATTTGTATCCCTTTGACCTCCTTATGTTGTCGAATTGCCCGAGCTAGTACCTCAAGTACAATATTGAAAAGATAAGGAGAAAGGGGGCAGCCTTGTCTGGTCCCTGATTTCAGTGGGATTGCTTCACATTTCTCTCCATTTAGTTTGATGCTGGCTACCGGTTTGCTGTATATTGCTTTTACTATGTTTAGGTATGGGCCTTGAATTCCTGTTCTCTCCAAGACTTTAAGCATGAAGGGATGCTGAATTTTGTCAAATGCTTTTTCAGCATCCAATGAAATGACCATGTGGTTTTGTTCTTTGAGTTTGTTTATGTAGTGGGTTGTATTGATGGATTTCCGTATATTGAACCAACCCTGCATTCCCGGGATAAAGCCTACTTGATCATGGTGGATGATCGTTTTGATGTGTTCTTGGATTCGGTTGGCAAGAATTTTATTGAGTATTTTTGCATCTATGTTCATAAGGGAAATTGGTCTGAAGTTCTCTTTCTTTGTTGGATCTTTTTGTGGCTTTGGTATCAGCGTAATTGTGGCTTCGTAGAAGGAATTGGGTAGTGTTCCTTCTGTTTCTATTTTGTGGAATAGTTTGAAGAGTATTGGTGTTAACTCTTCTTTGAAGGTCTGGTAGAATTCTGCACTGAAGCCATCTGGTCCTGTGCTTTTTTTGGTTGGAAGACTTTCTATGACTCCTTCTATTTCTTTAGGCATTATGGGACTGTTTAGATGGTCTAGTTGGTCCTGATTTAATTTTGGTATTTGGTATCTGTCAAGGAAATTGTCCATTTCCTCCAGATTCTCCAGTTGTGTTGAGTACAGGCTCTTGTAGTAGGATCTGATGATTTTTTGGATTTCCTCAGTTTCCGTTGTTATATCTCCCTTTTCATTTCTAAGTTTGTTAATTTGGATACTTTCTCTGTGCCCTTTGGTCAGTCTGGCTAAGGGTTTATCTATCTTGTTGATTTTCTCAAAGAACCAGCTCCTGGTTTTGTTGATTTTTTGTATGGTTCTCTTTGTTTCTACTTGATTGATTTCGGCCCTGAGTTTGATGATTTCCTGCCTTCTACTCCTCCTGGGCGAAATAGCTTCTTTTTGTTCTAGGGCTTTCAGGTGTGTCATTAAGCTGGTAATGTATGCTCTCTCCATTTTCTTTTTGGAGCCACTCAGGGCTATGAGTTTTCCTCTTAGCACTGCTTTCATTGTGTCCCATAGATTTGGGTATGTTGTGATTTCATTTTCATTATGTTCTAAAAAGTCAGAACTCCTCAGAGTCCATAATTAAGGTTAAAGGGACTAATGGTGTAGTTTAATGTTGACCAGACTTCCTTCTAACAAAGATAAGCCTCCCTCCCTACATTGCTGATGCCCCGATCTGCATGTACTGCTTGCTGATGTAACCGTGTGCCAATTCCTCCTGCCAATGTTTGAATCAGCCAATCGTGTGTAACTGCGCCAAATCCCCCTGACTTTTCCTATATAGACCCCTGGTTTCTAAGCCTTGTGGTCGATTCCTCTGTCTCCTGTGTGAGATACTTGTCATCCCGGAGCTCCGATATTAAACTGCCTCCTGTGCTTGCATCAAGTCTCTTGTGTGTCCTTGGGTGTGCACCATCCCACGACTAAGTGGGGGGTCTCCCCAAAAGGGGGGGTCCTACAGAGTCTGGAAGACAGAAGTCTCTGACCTGGATCTTGAGGCATAGTGAGTAAGTAAAGCTTATGTAGCCAGGCAGAAGTGGTGAACTCCTTTAATCCCAGCACTTGGGAGGTAGAGGCAGGCAGATTTCTGAGTTCGAGGCCAGCCTGGTCTATAGAGCGAGTTCCAGGACAGCCAGTGCTACACAGAGAAACCATATCTCGGGGGGGGGGGAACAAAAACAAAAACAAAAACAAAAACAAAAAGTAAAGAAAAGGTTAAATGCAGGCAAGGAAGTTTACACATTTAATCTCAGGAGACTGACACAAAGAGGTCTCTGAGTTCAAGGTCAGCCCAGGACAAAGTAAGTCTTAGATCTAGATGTGGTGACACACACCTTTAATCAGGGCCACAGCTTCTATTGGAGGCCTACATAGGGACATTGGAAGAAGGAAGATTCACTCTTGTTTGTTTGCTTGTACTTACTTGCCAGCACATCTGTTGAAACCTACTTCTACAGAATACTAGTTCAAGCAAGTAGGCTCATGGGACTGAGAAACTAGTAGATTCTTGGAGTTCCCATTCATGGCTGCCCATTTTTGGGTTAGTTGGACTACAGACTGTAAGTCATCACAATAAATTCCTTTAATATAGAGAGATATTTCATAAAATCTGTGACTTTAGAGAACCATGACTTATATAAGTCCATACATACTCAAACTCACATACCCTGAGAAACACACACACAGTCACACAAGACATACAGACACTCAATGATAACAAATCAAAGCAGATACTGAAAACATGGCTGTGAGGATTTAGACTCCTGAAGATCTGAAGACTAGGAAGAAATTTCTGAATAGGTGCCGATGTTCCTCAAGAGTAGTGGACTGAACTAAAGGGGTGAACAGGTTGCTGGCATCTCCAGGAGGGGACAGAGTTCAGAGATAATGGAGGCACCCAAGAATCAATGAGGGGGTGACCTTATCTGAGACTCACTACATTGGGGAGATGGAACTTGAAGAGGGCATTTCCTGTAGCCAGGCAGGAACCCCAGTGGAACAATAGAGACATCAACCCACCAACAAATTTTTTTTAAAAAAAGATTTCTTTATTATATGTAAGTACACTGTAGCTGTTTTCAAACAGCCCACCAGAGGGCATCAGATCTCATTGAGTTGGATGTGAGCCAACATGTGGTTGCTGGCATTTGATATCAGGACCTTTGGAAGAGCAGTCTTACCTGCTGAGCCATCTCTGCAGCCCCAGTAAATAAAACCATTTATAATGGTTTTATGAGACAGGGTTTGTGTGTGTGTGTGTGTGTGTGTGTGTGTGTGTGTGTGTGTAGTGCAGGCTGTCCTTAAACTTACTCTGTAGACCAGGCTGGCCTTGAACTCTGAAATCCACCTCTCCTACCTCTGCCTCCCAAGTGCTGGTATTAAAGATGTGCACCCACTGCCTAGCAAAAATTTGATCCAAAATTTGTCCTGTTTAAAAGGAATGCAGTTGTCAGGCAGTGGGAGGCAGAGGCAGGTGGATTTCTGAGTATGAGGCCACTCTGGTCTACAGAGTGAGTTCCAGAACAGCTGGGGCTATACAGAGAAACCCTTTCTCGAAAACAAACAAGCAAAAACCAACAAAAAGGAATGCAGGCACAGGGGATGGGGCAGAGACTGAGGGAACAGCCAAACAATAACCTGGCCATCTTGAGACCCATCCCATGGTAAAACCTAGACAGAAGTACTGGAAAAGCACTCTTTGAGTGACAGTCCTCTTGAAATTGGCTCTTGCTTGAAAGCAGAGATTGATATTATTGACACCATATGCACATCCACATGTTGAATATCTCAGGTGGAAGTGATAAGAACTCTCTATCCTCTTTGATATATGAATGGGTGTTCTTACTTCACATTTGTTTCTGTATCATGTGTACACTATACATGTGGAGACCACAAGACAGATCTGTAACTCAGAAGTGCAGTTCAGAATGTAGTAACTCAATTTGTGGATGTTGGAAATAAATCCAAGGGCCTTTGGTAGAGCACATAGAAATTTTTTGCCCTGGCAATATTTCAGTCATACACCATACTTCTTTTTTTCCTTCATTTTGAGACAGTATCTTACTATGTACCTCTAGTCTGTCTGCTGTAATGTGCTAGGTACACCATACTGCCCTGCATAGCAGACCAATCTTACTGCCTTTACAGTACCATGATCTGATCTTTCTTCCACATGCCACTACTTTTCTATTTCCTGCTTTTCTTTTTCTAATTTTATTTTCCTCTCATATAATACATTCCTCAATGCAACTTCTATTTACTCCACTCCTGTTCTACTGACATTTCCTTTTCCCCCATATCCACAACACATTAGTTCCCATTCAGAAATATGCAGGCCTCCGAGGAATAGCAAAAATGACATAAAAAAGATGGAGGGAGACTAGGCACATTTTGTCATATCAGGATTAGGAAAGGCAAGCCGGTAGGAGGAGATGTGCTCCAATAATAGGCAAAAGAGTCAGAAATTTCCTCACTCCTGCTCTTAGATGTCCAATAAAAACCCAAACCAATGAAAAACATAGCATGTATGCAGAAGATGTCATGAAGACTAACGCAGACTCTGAGGTTACCACTTCAGTATGTGTAAGCTCATGTGAGCTATTCTTAGTTGATTCTTGGGATCCATTCTCCTGGTTTCCTCAACCCATTTGGCTCCTACACTCCTTCCCCATTTCTGCAGGATTCCCAATGTTCTGCTTAATATTTGAGGTTTGGCTTCTGCATGTGTTCCTACCAGCTGCTGAAGCAAACCTTTTTAATGACCACTGGGTGGTGGACAGATCTTCATATAGCAGAATGTCATTAGAAATTATCTCATTGACTTTCTGGCCCTGCTAGTCATATTTTCTTCTACAATACATTTCTGGGCTATCTAACTTCCAGTTTCTGGCCATCTAGGCAGTGTAGACCACGACCTCTCTCTCTCATGGCCTGGGCCTTAAATTATACCAGTCATCTGTTGGCTACTCCTAGAATTTGTGAACTGCCTTTGCTCCAATACATCTTGCAGGTGGGTCAGGTCATAGGTCAAAGATTTGTGGATATCATGGTCCCCCTATCCCATCCCTAGAAATCTTGCTTGGGGGAATTGGCGGCGGCGGCAGTGCAGCAGTGGCTGGTCCAGCTGAAGGGCCATCAGCAGTGGAACCAAGGCGACACAGGGTCCAGTTAGGCCCTGCGCCCACGACCACTGACCTTCGCTGACCAGCCAGGCTGCAAGCAGCTGCGGTTTTACGGTGCCTTTCCATGCAGGGAAGACACTTCAGAACTCGGCCTCCCGCCAGTCAGGAGAGGCTCACCTCCATCTTGGTTTCGGACTCCAGAGATTGGACAGACTGAGGTACACAAACATAATCTGAGGCCAACACCGTGGGGGTCTGAGCCCGACGGGCGTTGGCCTATACCCAGCCCCTGGGCTGTTCGGGGGGGGGGGCATCGGGGTGCCAACCCAGCCAGGAGGTTTTTTGCCCTGGCCTGAGCATGTGCCGCCATTTTGCCTACAGGACGACAGAGAGCTCTGGCGAGCAGAGCCGTAACAGGCATAGCCTGAGGCTAACAAAGCGGGGATCTAGGCCCCAAAAAGCCCAGGACTGACCCCAAGAATTAGGCGGCTTGGTGGGCCATCTGTGTGTCAACCCGCCCAGGAGGTTGTTAGCACAGCAGACTCTCCCGGCGCTTTCGGGGAGCGCGAGCGAGCCCGCCCATCATCCTGGTCACCTGGCAGACCCAATTAACAGTCATAGCCCGAGGGGAACTTTGCTCGGACTTGGCTTCCCAGGCTTTTGCCTGGACTCAGGACCTGGGCGGCCAGGCTAACCTTGTGTGCGCCAGCCCGGTTGGGGGATCGGCTGTCCAGCGGAGTGATCAGAACACAGGGGAGGTCCCGGCAGCACACACCATCAGCGCTCCCTGGGGGTGCACACAGGCTCCATCAGGTCCACAGACACAATCTGGGGCAAGGCCTCAGGCCGGAGCCCTCAGCTCAACTCTCTCCGCTTCTGGATCCAGATCAGCCTGGGCGGCGGCACCACATCTCCAGGTACTGCAAGAGGCTAGATGGGCTTCCGGGCGGCCAGCTGGGAAAGTCAGTGTGCTCCGGTGAATCCAGCTGGCCCCAGCGGGAGCCTTCGGGTGCCTGCTTCGGGATCTGAACAGCCTGGGCAGCAGCACCCTGTCTACAGGCAGTGCAGGAGGTAAGCTGTGTACCAGAGGCCAACTGGGAAGGGGCAGCTTGCACTGGTGAGTCCAGCACTGACAAGACAAACTAACACCAGTGAGAACTAGATGGCAAAAGGCAAACGCAGCAACGTCACTAACAGAAATCAAGGCAATATGGCAACATCTGAACCCAATTCTCCTCTACCAACATGTCCTGGATACCCCATCACACCAGTAAAACAAGATTTGGATTTAAAATCACTGGTCATGATGCTGGTACAGGAACACATGAAGGACATACTTAAAGAAATTCAGGAGAAAAAGATCAAAAGTTAGAAGCCCTTGCAAGGGAAACACAAAAATCATTTAAAGAAATCCAGGAGAATACAAAAGCCAACAATGAGGAAATGCAAAAAACACTTAAAGAAATACAGGAGAACTTTGGTCAACAGGCTGAGGTCATGAAAGAGGAAACACAAAAATCTCTTAAAGAAATACAGGAAAGCACAAACAAGCAAGTGAAGGAGCTAAGCAAAACCATCCAGGATCTAAAATCAGAAGTAGAAACAACTAAGAAAACTCAAAGGGAGACAACTTTGGAGATAGAAAGCCTTGGGAGGAAATCAGGGGACAGAGATGCAAATATAAACAACAGAATACAAGAGATAGAAGAAAGAATCTCAGAAGCTGAAGATTCCATAGAAACCATGGACTCAACAGTTAAAGAAAATGCAAAATGCAAAAAGCTTGTAACCCAAAATATCCAGGAAATCCAGGACACAATGAGAAGACCAAACCTAAGGATTTTAGGCATAGATGAGAGTGAAGATTTACAACTTAAAGGGCCAGCAAATATCTTCAATAAAATTATGGAAGAAAACTTCCCTAACCTAAAGAGAGAGATGCCCATGAATATACAAGAAGCCTACAGAACTCCCAACAGACTGGACCAGAACAGAAATACTTCCCGTCACATAATAATCAAAACACCAAATGTTCTAAACAAAGAAAGAATACTAAAGGCAGTAAGAGAAAAAGGTCAAGTAACATATAAAGGAAGACCTATCAGAATCACAGCAGACTTTTCACCTGAGACTATGAAGGCTAGAAGGTCCTGGGCAGATCTCATGCAGACTCTAAGAGAACACAAATGCCAACCAAAACTACTATATCCAGCAAAACTCTCAATCACCGTAGATGGAGAAACTAAGATATTTCATGACAAAACCAAGTTTACCCAATATCTATCCACAAACCCAGCCCTACAAAGGATAATAGGAGGAAAACACCAATACAAGGAGGGAAACTTCACCCTGGAAAAAGCAAGATAGTAACCTTTCATCAAACCCAAAAGAAGTTAAGCAATCAAATTTAAAAAATAATGTCAAAAATGATAGGAAGTAACAATCACTATTACTTAATATCTCTTAACATCAATGGACTTAATGCCCCAATAAAAAGACACAGACTAACTGACTGGATACGCAAACAGGACCCTACATTTTGCTGCTTACAGGAAACACACCTCAGGGTCAAAGACAAACACTACCTTAGAGTAAAAGGCTGGAAGACAATTTTACAAGCAAATCGTCTCAGGAAACAAGCTGGAGTAGCCATTTTAATATCAGATAAAATTGACTTTCAACCCAAAGTCATCAAAAGAGACTCTGAGGGACACTTCTTGCTGGTCAAAGGAAAAATACAACAAGAAGAACTCTCAATCCTGAACATCTATGCTCCAAATGCAAGGGCACCCTCTTTCGTAAAAGAAACTTTATTAAAACTCAAAGCACACATTGCACCTAACACAATAATTGTGGTTGACTTCAACACTGCACTTTCCTCAATGGACCGATCATTAAAACAGAAACTAAACAGGGACACAATGAAACTAATTGAAGTTTTGGAGGAATTTGATTAAACAGATATATATATATATATAGAACATTCTATCCTAAAACAAAAGAATATACCTTTTTCTCAGCACCTCATGGTACCTTCTCCAAGATCGACCATATAATTGGTCACAAGACAGACCTCAACAAATATAAGAAGATCGAACTAATCCCATGCCTCCTATCAGATCACTATGGAGTAAAAGTGGTCTTCAATAGCAACAAAAACAACAGAAAACCCACATACATGTGGAAACTGAACAATATTCTATTCAATGATACCTTGGTCAAGGAAGAAATAAAGAAAGAAATTAAAGACTTTTTAGAACACAATGAAAATGAAAACACAACATACCCAAATATATGGGACACAATGAAAGCAGTGCTAAGAGGAAAACTCATAGCCCTGAGTGCCTCCAAAAAGAAAATGGAGAGAGCATACATTACCAGCTTAATGACACACCTGAAAGCCCTGGAACAAAAAGAAGCTATTTCACCCAGGAGGAGTAGAAGGCAGGAAATCATCAAACTCAGGGCCAAAATCAATCAAGTAGAAACAAAGAGAACCATACAAAAAATCAACAAAACCAGGAGCTGGTTCTTTGAGAAAATCAACAAGATAGATAATCCCTTAGCCAGACTGACCAAAGGGCAGAGAGAAAGTATCCAAATTAACAAACTTAGAAATGAAAAGGGAGATATAACAACGGAAACTGAGGAAATCCAAAAAATCATCAGATCCTACTACAAGAGCCTGTACTCAACACAACTGGAGAATCTGGAGGAAATGGACAATTTCCTTGACAGTTACCAAATACCTAAATTAAATCAGGACCAACTAGACCATCTAAACAGTCCCATAGTGCCTAAAGAAATAGAAGGAGTCATAGAAAGTCTTCCCACCAAAAAAGCACAGGACCAGATGGTTTCAGTGCAGAATTCTATCAGACCTTCAAAGAAGAGTTAACATCAATACTCTTCAAACTATTCCACAAAATAGAAACAGAAGGAACACTACCCAATTCCTTCTACGAAGCCACAATTACGCTGATACCAAAGCCACACAAAGATCCAACAAAGAAAGAGAACTTCAGACCAATTTCCCTTATGAACATCGATGCAAAAATACTCAATACAATTCTTGCCAACCGAATCCAAGAACACATCAAAACGATCATCCACCATGATCAAGTAGGCTTTATCCTGGGAATGCAGGGTTGGTTCAATATGTGGAAATCCATCAATGCAATCCACTACATAAACAAACTGAAAGAACAAAACCACATGGTCATTTCATTGGATGCTGAAAAAGCATTTGACAAAATTCAGCATCCTTTCATGCTTAAAGTCCTGGAGAGAACAGGAATTCAAGGCCCATACCTAAACATAGTAAAAGCAATATACAGCAAACCGGTAGCCAGCATCAAACTAAATGGAGAGAAACTTGAGGAAATCCCACTGAAATCAGGGACCAGACAAGGCTGCCCCCTTTCTCCTTATCTTTTCAATATTGTACTTGAGGTACTAGCTCGGGCAATTAGACAACATAAGGAGGTCAAAGGGATACAAATTGGAAAGGAAGAAGTCAAACTATCATTATTTTCAGACGACATGATAGTCTACCTAAGTGACCCAAAAAACTCCACTAGAGAGCTCCTACATCTGATAAACAACTTCAGCAAAGTGGCAGGTTATAAAATCAACACAAGCAAATCAGTGGCCTTCCTATACTCAAAGGATAAGCAGGCTGAGAAAGAAATTAGGGAAATGACCCCCTTCACAATAGCCACAAACACTATAAAGTATCTTGGGGTGACTCTTACCAAACATGTGAAAGATCTGTATGACAAGATCTTCAAGACTCTGAAGAAGAAAATGGAAGAAGACCTCAAAAAATGGGAAAACCTCCCATCCTCATGGATCGGTAGAATCAATATAGTTAAAATGGCCATTTTGCCAAAAGCAATATACAGATTCAATGCAATACCCATCAAAATCCCAACTCAATTCTTCACAGAGTTAGAAAGAGCAATTATCAAATTCATCTGGAATAACAAAAAACCCAGGATAGCTAAAACTATTCTCAGCAACAAAAGAAAATCTGGGGGAATCAGTATCCCTGACCTCAAGCAATACTACAGAGCAATAGTGTTAAAAACTGCATGGTATTGGTACAGTGACAGGCAGGAGGATCATTAGAACACGACTGAAGATCCAGAAATGAACCCACACACCTATGGCCACTTGATCCTCGACAAAGAGGCTGAAAACATCCAATGGAAAAAATATAGCCTTTTGGACAAATGGTGCTGGTTCAACTGGAGGTCAGCATGCAGAAGAATGGGAATTGATCCATCCTTGTCTCCTTGTACTAAGCTCAAATCCAAATGGATCAAGGACCTCCACATAAAGCCAGACACTCTGAAGCTAATAGAAAAGAAACTGGGGAAGACCCTTGAGGACATCGGTACAGGGAGAAAGTTTCTGAACAGAACACCAATAGCGTATGCTCTAAGAGCAAGAATTGACAAATGGGACCTCATAAAATTACAAAGTTTCTGTAAGGCAAAGGACACCATCAAGAGGACAAATCGGCAACTAACAAATTGGGAAAAGATCTTCACCAATCCTACATCAGATAGAGGGCTAATATCCAATATATATAAAGAACTCAAGAAGTTAGACTCCAGAAAACCGAACAACCCTATTAAAAAATGGGGTACAGAGTTAAACAAAGAATTCTCACCTGAAGAACTTCGGATGGCAGAGAAGCATCTTAAAAAATGCTCAACTTCATTAGTCATTAGGGAAATGCAAATCAAAACAACCCTGAGATTTCATCTTACACCAGTCAGAATGGCTAAGGTTAAAAATTCAGGAGACAGCAGGTGTTGGAGAGGGTGTGGAGAAAGAGGAACTCTCCTCCCCTGCTGGTGGGGTTGCAAATTGGTACAACCACTCTGGAAATCAATCTGGCGGTCCTCTGAAAACTGGGCACCTCACTTCCAGAAGATCCTGCTATACCACTCCTGGGCATATACCCAGAGGATTCCCCACCATGTAATAAGGATACATGCTCTACTATGTTCATAGCAGCCCTATTTATAATAGCCAGATGCTGGAAAGAATCCAGGTATCCCTCAACAGAAGAGTGGATGCAAAAAATGTGGTATATCTACACAATGGAGTACTATTCAGCCATTAGAAACAATGAATTCATGAAATTCTTAGGCAAATGGATGGAGCTAGAGAACATCATACTAAGTGAGGTAACCCAGACTCAAAAGGTGAATCATGGTATGCACTCACTAATAAGTGGATATTAACCTAGAAAACTGGAATACCCAAAACATAATCCTCACATCAAATGAGGTACAAGAAGAAAGGAGGAGTGGCCCCTGGTTCTGGAAAGACTCAGTGAAGCAGTATTCGACAAAACCAGAATGGGTAAGTCGGACGGGGTGGGTGGGAGGACAGGGGAAGAGAAGGGGGCTTAAGGGACTTTCGGGGAGTGGGGGGCTAGAAAAGGGGAAATCATTTGAAATGTAAATAAAGTATATCGAATTAAAAAAAAAAAAAAGAAAGAAATCTTGCCTGGTCACAAAACTTGGCGGGTTCATTCTCCTTATCCTTCTTTACAAGGAATCCTCCTAGGGTCATTCTCACTGACTCTAGGAAGATTCCTCTGCACTAGGTTTTCCTATTGCCTTCAAATTGTACCCAATTTTTTCTTCTCTAGCTGTTCTCTCTCTCTCTCTCTCTCTCTCTCTCTCTCTCTCTCTCTCTCTCTCTCTCTCTCTCTCTCTCTCTCTCTCCCTCTCTCTCTGTATCTGTATGTCTCTGTCTCTCTGTCTGTCTGTCTGTCTGTCTGTCTCTCTCTCTGTGTCTCTCCCTCCCTTCTCTTTCTGTTTTGTTCCATCTGCCACCTGATACATCCCTACCCACCTCAGTCGACCTAGCCGACTACCTGTCATCAAGTCTATTCTATTTCCTGTTCCCAGAGAGATATAAGTACTCCCTCTTTCCCAAGACCTCCATATTATTTAGCCTCTCTGAATGTGTGGATTTCAATGTGGTTATTATCTACTTATCAACAAATAGCCAATTGTAAGTGAATATATAACACATTTGTCTTACTGTGTCTGGGCTACCTTGAGGTAACCCAAAATGATTTTTTCCAGTTCTATTCATTTGCCTGTAAATTTCTTGATGCATTTTTTATCAGCAGAGTAGTAATATTCTATTGTGTAAATGTATCACAGCTTATTTTTCCATCCATTATTTGAGGAGTACCTATGTTGTTTCCACTTTTTGGTATTATGAAGCTTTTATGAACATATTTGTGCAAGTGTCTTGGTGGAAGAATCGAGCGTCTTTTGGGTATATGTCCAAGAGTCATGTAGCTGTGTCTTGATGAAGATTCCAAATTTTCTAGAAAATCTTTAAAAAGATCTATTTATTTATTTATTTATTTAGCATACAGAATGTATAAGGTATTCAAGAAAATAGACATTAATAAACCAAATAATATAAGTGAAAGTTGGAGTACAGGCCTAAGCAATGAATTCTCAACAAGGGCATCTTTAATGGCATAGAAACACTAAAGTAATGTTCAGCAGCTTCCAGTTGGCATATGTGCCCTGGAAGAGATCATGTGCTCCAGACCCACCCCACCCTGCAATTGCAAAGATAGGTTGATCCCCAGAAGTTCTGACACCATCAAGCTCACAAGGGACTCCCCCACCAGGGACCCAATTCCTGGCATAAGTGGGACCACCAGGACCCAGAGGACACAGGACCTCCCACCATGCTGGAAATGCACTCTCTTTCCATTGCATCTGCACCAGGGAGTACATCCTAATCTCCAGCCCCTGTCCCACCCCTTCCACTCCCAGACACAGATTGACACCCAGGAGTTCTGACTCAGCCAGGCTCACAGATCAGGCTCTGAGGACCCATCTCATACCTAGAGACAGCTTGATACAAGGAGGCCCAACATAACCAGGCTCACAGGAGGGGTAGACTCTAGTCAGAAATAGCAAGGCAAGTTAACAAAAGAGATAAGCAGATAATGAGAGGCAAATGCAAGAACACAATCAACAGAAATGCTACTTGACAACATCAGAACCCATGTCTCCCACCACAGACTTACAAAGGAAAAATTATAACAGCCTGAGGATAGGCATTGATTTAGATATAGAGGAAATAGAAACCATCAATCACTGACTTCATTATCATAAGTAGTACTGCAGAATAGGAGGGCCATGTGCTGACTTAGCTGAGTGGTATTGATTTTATATAGACCATTCCAGGGTTGTTAAAGACTCAATGACCACAGTGAGGAAAGGGCTAGCCAGTAGTAACAGAGAGAGAACAGAGTCAGGGCTGGTTCAAGTCTTGGTTTAACTTCTCACTTTTTTAACCACCTGCATAACCACCCTGTTTGGCCCCTACATTCTGAACTGCTTGGTTTCTATTGTTAAGAAACACATACGTACAGTACAGCAAATGATCTTAAAGCATAGCTACAAAGAACTAGATACAGAAGACCAGGAGTATGAGCTATCAGAATACCAGCAATTGGTTCAGTGTTGAAGCATGCACAAAAGGGGGGTTGGATGAAAAGGTCAGCTGAGGAGTTTTGGAAAGGTCATGGATCACTTGCCCCTCCACAAATGGAGAAGATAAATTACATTCCTCAGACCACAGGGAGGTCCCTGCAGCTAGGAGAGGCCCAAAGTTATTCTGAGACCATTGACCACCTACCTCATTCCCTAACAACCAATTAGTTTAAAGGTAACTCTGTTCTGCCAATCACATAGTGCCGAATGGCAGTTGCCCTGAGGTTGTTCTCCCCCCAAGTGCAGGGTCACCTCAGCATGCTGGATTAAATAAAATTCTTCTTGTTTTTTAAGCATCACAACAAAAGAAAAGAAAAGAAACGAAATGCTACGTGACATCATCAGAACCCAGGTCTCTCATAAAATCTGTGACTCTAGAGAACCATGACTTATATAAGTGCATATATACTCAAACTCACATAGACGGAGAAACACACACACACACAGAGTCACACAAGTCATACAGACACTCAATGGTAACAAATCAAAGTAGATACTGAAACATGGCTGTGAGGATTTAGTCTCCTGAAGGTCTTAAGATCAGAGAGACTGGGAAGAGCTTTCTGAATAGGTGCTGATATTCCTCAAGAGTAGAGGACTAAACTAACGGGGTGAGCAGGTGGGGGGCATCTCCAGGAGGAGACAGAGTTCTGAGATAATGGAGGCACCCAAGAATCAATGGTTGTGACCTTATCTGAGACTCACTACATTGGGGAGATGATACTTGTAGAGAGCATTTCCCGTAGCCAGGCAGGGACCACAGTGGAGCAATAGAGACATCAACCCACCAACAAAACAGTTTTTATAAAGATTTACTTATATGTGTGTACACTGTAGTTGTCTTCAAACACCCCCCCCCCCAGAGGGCACCAGATCACATTGTGGATGGTTGTAAGCCACCATGTGGTTGCTGGCATTTGAAATCAGGACTTTTGGAAGAGCAGTCTTACCTACTGAGCCATCTCTGCAGCCCCAGTAAATAAAACCATTTTTTATGGTTTTATGAGACAGGGTGTGTGTGTGTGTGTGTGTGTGTGTGTGTCTTACAGGCTGTCCTTAAACTTACTCTGTAGACCAGGCTGGCCTTGAACTCTGAAATCCCCCTCACCTGCCTCTGCCTCCAAATAGCTAGGATTAAAGGCACGTACCACCCTGCCCAGCAAAAATTTGACCCAAAATTTATCCTGTCTAAAAGGAATGCAGGTAGCCGGGCAGTAGTGATGCACACCTTTAGTCCCAGCACTTGGGAAGCATTAGCAGGTGGATTTCTGAGTTCAAGGCCAGTCTGGTGTACAGTGTGAGTTCCAGGACAGCCAAGGTTACACAGAGAAACCCTGTCTCAGAAAAGCGGGGGGGGGGGGGGGGGGGGGGAAACAATTTAAAAAAAGAATGCAGGTGTCGAGCAGTGGTGGTGCATGCCTTTAATCCCAGCACTTGGGAGGCAGAGGCAGGTGGATTTCTGACTTTGAAGCCAGCCTGGTCTACAGAGTGAGTACCAGGAGAGCTGGGGCTATATAGAGAAACCCTGTCTAAAAAACAAACAAACAGACAAACAAACAAACAAACAAAAACAACAAAAAGGAATGCAGGTACAAGGGATGGGGCAGAGACTGAGGGAATGGCCAAACAATATCTTGCCCATCTTGAGACCCATCCTATGTGAAGCACCAGTCCCTAACACTATTAATGATACACTGATAGGTTTGCAGACAAGTTCTTCTTGTCCTCTGAGAGGGTCTACCTTTCAGCTGACTCAGACAGATATAGACACCTATAGCCAAACAGTGGATGGAGATTGGAGACTCTTATGGAAGAAAAGGATTATGGGCCTAGAAGGGGATAGGAACTGCACATGAAGGCCAGAGTCAGCTACCCGGGACCTTTGGGGTTCTCAGTGTCTGAACAACCAACCAAAGAACATACACAGGCTGGACCTAGCCTCCCCCCTCACTCCCCACATATGAGCAGATGTGCAGCTTTGTCTTCATGTGATACCCAAAACTAGAATGGGAGTTCTCCAAAATCTGTTGCCTGTATTTGGATATGTTCTTCTAGTTTGGCTTCCTAATCTGAACTTAGTGGGACAGGTGGTACCTAGCCTTGAAGGGACTTAAAATGCCAGGGTGGATTGATAATGGGGATGGGGGGCACCCAATCATGTAACAAGGAGATGGGGGAAAGATTGGGGGAAGGGATGACCAGGAGGGAAGCAGTGAGTGGGATGTAAAGTGAATATGTTTAAAAAATAAGTTAATAAAAAAGAAAAAGAAAAGAAAAAACAAGAGTGTAGGACTAAACCTTGTGTTCAAAGGTGCTTTAAGTCTTTCTTCTTTGAGGACATAGCAAGAATCCATATATTCCCTAACACAGGGGAAGTATATATCCTGAGAGGCAACCGCAGTTTGCTGTAATCTTCGAGCAAATTCCTCTGCCAGCCAAGAATTCAGACATCTGCCAGTGGTCTATACCAACCTAGTACTGGAGTCCAAGGTGTGTACCACCACAATATTACTAGTTTTATTATTTAAAATATATTAATTTCTATTTCTTTTGCATCATGTGTATGGTATGTGTATGTGCAGAAAAAACATACACATACAAGCCTTCTCAGAAACCACAAAATGACAGATCATGTGGTGGTTATGGGCATGAAAAATAAAACAATCCTCCCCAGGAAGAGCACAAATCAATCTTAAACTTTGAGTCATCTCTCTAAGAGAATCTTTGTAATGATTTGAACAGGATTTCTGGAAGCTGAAGTGTATATAATCTTGAAAACCAGGGCATGTTATTCTGAAAATTCTGGGAAGGTGAAGGGACAGAGGGAAGAGAAGAATATGTGAAGGGCAGACCCAACAGTGAATACTGTATTCAAATCTCTTTGAGTGTGTCAAGGTGGGTCTGTACTGTTGACCTTAGACAGAATTTAAGCCCTCATTCTCCAGATCAGTATTTCTCCTTCAACTATGACCCAATGAAACAATCGTCATTCCCAAGTACCTCCAAAAAATGCTGAAATACGCATGCTTTATCTGGAATGAGTCACTTGAGTTCTGGCTTTCCTTTCTCAGAGCCCAGAAGTGACCACTCTCATTGGCAACAGAAACATAGTGTGACCTCCATGTTGTAGACACAGAGTCCTCCACAACCTGCACAAATGTTACTCACAAAGTAGATCTCTTTTGGCTGTCGTAGAACATTGAGTGTGACCATTAGCTCAGAACAATATTGTGCAAATTTTTGTGGGAGGACATTACCTAATTCATCATAGACCTCATAGGGGGCAGAGTACATTTCCTTGGTCAGCTGTCTCAGGTTCGCAGTGTGCTGCAGTAGCTTCTCCAGGCTGTCCTTAGATAGGAAGTTCATCTGAAAATCAACCTCAGTGAGCTGGGTGCATTGGCTCAGAGCAGGCAGGAGGACATCGATTTGGAAGTCCGTGATCATACAGCCCTTCAATTCTAGCTTCTGCAGTGTAGCTGTCAGTTTTTTTAGAAGGCTTCCTAGAAATTCATGACTTAAATTTATAAAGTCGATGCCACTCAGATCCAGGTGTTTGAGCTGATGGACTCTTGGACACTGGGACAGACAACTCATATCTGATTCTGATAGCTTGCAGCGAGTGATTGCAAGGGTCTCTAAGGGATTCTCTAAGCACCTAAAGAGAGACAAGATAGATCATCTCCTTAAACTTCAATAGAGGTACACAGAGGGCAATGATTCCAAGGAAAGATGCTACTTATGTCTAAGGTCTTTATGTGTTCATAATGAAATTCAAGAGTAGAATGCTCCGTGATAGAGAGTACCAAATAAGTCTTGTCACTATAAGCAGAGGATACAAAACATCATCATGACTACTTTTGCCTGGAGCTCTACAGTGCCCTCTGCACTTAAAAGTACAATACTACATCAGTGGACAGATGATATCAGAAAGCAAAACCCAGTAGGACTATCTTGGAAAGACCTAGAACCATTCTCGTGTGTGACAAACTTAATATCATGAGGCCCACCTCCATGGCATGAACTTGGTCCTGTCCACAGAGCTTCCCTGAAGCCACAATGACTCTCAATCATTACTCAATCCCTACCTGTGCTCAGATAGCCTCAGACTCATGGGGAGACAGAAACAGATGGAAAGTCTTCGTACAGTTCTCAGGACAGAACTGACATGGGGCAGAAAGTGGTATAAGCTTTTGTAGTCTCCATAGATCTGTTTTTTGCTACATCTGGATCCTAGCAAAGAACTTTTCTAAATAATGGACACATACCTGGCAGTCTGAGTTTACTGAAGTGAGAACTCAGGATGTAGAGTATCATAGGTCAAATCCATATAAATCCAAGATTGTCTGGGAAGCCACAGTTGTAGACTGACCTTTCATGTAACATAGACAGGCTTTGATCTGGCCCCTGGATAAAGCTCTCTATTCTTACTCACCTGAGTACTTGGCCCAGATGTTCATTCACAAAGCAGACATCATTCAAATAGAGATGCTGGAGCTTGTGGAGTTTGGAGAAATGGGGAATGATCATTCTTATACACCAGTCTTCCATCTCTTTATTTCCAGACTGTTCCAAAGATATGTGGACATTATTGAGAAGGAGTTTTTGAAGGTTTCTCATCTGGCCCAGGTCAGAGGATATCATTGCAAAGGTGTCCAGGTCGAAATGCTTATATATTTCCAATTCCTGGATAGAACTTGGCTCAACTATATCCAGAAGATGCCATGGGTGGTAGTGAGGGTTGGGCAAAAACTTCACCTTCTGACAGTTTACCTGTATATCTTTTCTCTTCTTTGCCCACTCGTAAAAATATTCATTGTATTCAAATGTATGCCTGAGGTTCACATTAATGTTTATCCACACAGTCACAGCCTGTGTTCCCCATTGTATGGGATGATTCCTCATTAATTGTGTCTCGCTAAAGTCTGGAGGGCAGGCACCATCCTCTATTCCATCCCACGCATTCCAGAAATTATGGTTGGCATCTCGTAAATCAAGCACTTGTAGGTTCCACCTCCTGTGGATCAAATGGGAAAAAAATTCAGACGACAGAAGAGGCAATGTGTAAACAGATTGGACCTACAACACAAAGACCCTTAAATCTATTTCTTGAGGGAAGAGGCCGGGACAAACTCATTGCACATTGCCTGCATCTCTTCTATGCTATGCTGTACACAGCACTTTCCCTTTTTCTGTTTCTCTCCTAAGAGATAGTGACATCAGAACTCTCCAATTCAACTTGGACCACATTGTGAATACTTCCCTCAATCCATACACTTCCCTCCCATCCCCATGCTCCCTTGATGTCTCTTACCTGGGTCGAACTTTTTGTCTCATCAGTAAATCCAGGCCATCTAGCACAGCTTTCAAGGTCTCCAAGTCAGGAGTCTTCATCAGAGCTCCCACAGGAAGGCATGAGAAGGGCCAGGCTGCCACCATATGCCTCAGGATGTTATGCTGTTTGCTGCTGAATACATCCTTGAAGAGTGGTGGGAAGAGCTCGTTGTTCATGTCCTGTAGAGCATTGATGGACAAGGCTTCATCTTTCAGCAGGCTATGTCTTGCCAGCTGCTGGAGTGTGGGAGGGGTCTTGAAGTTCATTATGGCTTTCCTGTGGGGAGATACTATGGAAATAGGGAGATAAGGGAATTATTTCAGGGAAAACACGTTTTAGCTTGCCTCCTTCCCCACTAATTGTTTAAATCAAACTCAGTCACTGTTCAGGCAATGTCATAAACCTGTATTTCCCATTAGACACTATTTTTCTAAGAGCCACATTTCCCGTAACGGCCTTCTGGAGATTCAAAAGCACCCATTTCAACCCAATCATTCTATAGCTCCCTTGCTGGGAAGCTGGTATCAGGACATTTAATCTGATTCCACACTTTTGTGTGAAACCATCTACATTATTTCTGATAACCCTAAGAAGCAAACTTAAAGGTCACATAACCAATCTATATATGAATTCAATCAATGGAACTGTTTGGTAGAAGGTGTGATATGGACTTTGTTACTTTAACTTTCTTAAGTTTTAGACCCTGTAGCCACACTGAGGTGTAATCTATTGTTTAGAAGACTGAATTTTGAGAATTGTCAATTTGATGCTTTCATGGGAGTCACAATTTTCTTCATTTTCACTCTAAATCTATAATCTTCCTTGTGAATTAGGAAAATTTAAGTTATACTGCAGATATTGGTAAGAAAATAAGGTGCTTCCTCAATGGGCCAAGTCCTTGAATATTACATACTTGGCTCTCTATAAATGACACAAGGCAGTTCAACTTGAGGTCTCAGAACTCAGGAAGGGAGGCAGCAGAATCAGTCTTTCATGACAGCTATATATGGAGTTCTAAGCTAACCTGAGTTAAATCATATTATCTACTTCAAAACAATCACACCAAACAACGGACCAAAAAAAATTAAAATAACCAAATATTAAAAATACTAAGATGAAATGGGAGACTGAATTGATGGGTGAGATGGGGCATCTTGATGGATTGAATGACTTACCTGATCTGCACACTTCTTTCAGGTTTTCCTACTCTAGCAGGAACAGGCAGTCCCTCCTGGTTCCAAACCTCAGACTGTATTGTGCAGCCATACCGAATCTTATATCCACATTTCCTCACACCTTATCTTTTTTAGCCCCACCTCTCAGCAACAAGCTACCAACTGGGTCATGAAGTCTCCACCCATTTAATTATTTTGACCTTTACATCTTTAGCTAGATTACATCACATTTATATGTGGGAATGTTTAAAATCAGAGATTCTGGTCAAGGTCTCAGACCTTCCATGATGTTTCTACTTGAACTCTGAGCTCTGAGCTCTGAGATTACTTGCCATAATGAACTACAGATTTTGGAAGTTTCTTCTCTGTTTGAGACAGGGATTTCTTGTGTAACTGTGGCTGTCTTAGATGGAACTCACCATACAATCTGGGCTGGTTTAAATTCATTATATAGACTCTGCATCATCTTTCCCTATAATTCAACTATTAGGTAGGTTTGAGACATAACACCTGGATTCTCTTTTGCTCTCCTTGCCCACATTCCATCATGGGAGACTTACTGTGCTGATCAGAAAGGGCCTTTTCGTGAAGCAGCAGTACTTAGGAGAAGCATGAATGACATCAAGGCACACAAAATATTATGAGGAATTTCTGAGAAGCAATCACAAGTGAATGGATGAAGAACAGTTATCTAACATTGTTCTGGCTTTTGACTGGAGTTGAAAGGGGGCAGGTTCAGGTGGTCCCCATCGTTGTCTCAGTTCACAGTTTATAAAGTTCTTTGAACCCTGGGTCTGGCTACACATTGTTGGAAAGCCCTTTTCTTACCTCCAGGGGGAGGTGATTCTAGAGCCTGCTCCTTCTTTTTCCACTAATTCCTGCAATGGCCAATGAGCGGTACTCTTGGTACCACTGAGTATGGATACTGGTGGTATCCTGAGCATGAGTGGATTCTGTACATGTTGCTCAGGGTTCTAATTTTTGCCAGACTCATCTGAGGCCTAGGCTTCTAAACCTTTCACTGCAGTTACATGAACCAATTAAACTAATCCTCATTGAACCTTTTCAAAGTGGTTATTCCATCTTCCTAAACAGGATGACCTGTAGTCCAGTCTGGTTTCATATAGAATATGGAGAGGAATGGCTATGAACATCCTCATCTTCCAGTCTCCACCTCTCAATCTTCTGGATGCATATGGAGGTAGGTTATGAGCTGGGCCTGGATTCAGGAATCTAGCCTTGTGCCTAGGACAGAAGTCATTGTTGAAAATCAGATATGTCAATTCAAAGGTCCTTAGTTATTACAGGAGAGTGCAGGCCTGGTGGTGTACACCTGCCTCTGGGAGGCACAGGGCTGAACAGAAGAAATTCACTGCAGTCTGGTTACATAGAGGTTCCTTATCAGAGCGAGATACATCTGGGTGACATCAACAAAAAGCCACAAAGTATCTGCCAAGCCCAGGTGTCCATAGGGGTGTCATTGTCTGAACACCTGTGGGTCTCAGAGTCCTACCAAGCTGATCTACATCTTCAGTCATTGACAATGTGATATAGGACCCAGATCTCAGTCAGAGAGTCTTTCAGAATTGCAAGTAGCCAAAATGGCTCAGAGAAATTCTTTTCTTCCTCAGATGAGCATAATAAATATCTGTTATTGATCCAGCCTCAGTGTTGTACAAAGAAGGCTAAAGAAAGACCATTGTAAGTTCATGGCTTGCCTTGTGTATAAAGTTGATTATATGGTACTCTGGGAAGTTTGTTTTGTTTTATTTTTAAACCAAAAATATAGAAGCAACCAGGCATGTTGACTCTCATTTATTGTTCCAGCACATAGGAGGCAGAGGCAGCTAGATTGCTCTGTTAGTGGCCACCCTGATCTACATAAGGAAGTTAGAGGTAATTAATCAATGAAGCTAGACCATACCTGGGATAAAATGCTGGTAATTAATGACTAATTATGATTAAGTGGGATGGTAGAGGAACATGCATTTAACCCTAGTGTCACAGAGCCAGAGGCAGGCAGATCTCTGTGGTATTGATTGCAGCCTGGTCTACATAGCTATTTCTAGACATCAAGAGTTATAAAAAAACCCCTGCCTTGGAAAAATAAGGTTCATTTTGTTTTACCTAGGCATATTGAAATAGTAAGAAATAATTCAGAAGATGCCTACTTATTCTTCAGATTTATCTCTTAAGAATTTCTTTGGGGGTAATATACAAATAAATAAACAAAAGAGCACATTTAATTTTGGTTTTGAGATGCACAGTGTTGTATACTTACAGGTAGAGGCAAAAGAATCAGGAGCACATAAAAGGTCATGCTGATCTAACTTCAGGATCTCCAAGATAATTAGGAGGGCTCCTGGTGAGGATCCAATATTGATGGTGTAGCGGAAGCCTGGAACCAGACCCATGACTCATTATAAAGAACCTTTGCAAGTGAAGAAGTGTGGACAGAGTGGAGCTGTGGGGCATACTGTGACACACTACAACTGCCACAAGCTGTTCTCTATGCTGTATTTTTATTTTTGGTTGGTTTTTGTATTTCCTTTTCTTTTGGGATGGAGGTTCCAAAGGCAGAGAGCAAATATGATGGAAGAATGAGTTGACAGGGCCTGAGGTGCTTAATGTAAAACACACAGAGACCCAAGAAAAAGTTAAAGAGAAGAAATACCTTTTAATTACTAAAACTAAATACTAGTTATTTAGTAAATTCTAGTTTAGTTATTAGGCATTAATAACTAAAATACTGTTTTTAGTTGGACTATTTATATTTTAGATGTCTAGTTTTTTTGAGTTCTTTATATATTTTGGATGTTAGTTCTCTATCAGATGGGGAATTGGTAACACAATTTTCCATTCTTTAGCTGCCACTTTCTCTGACTATCACAGTTCTTTGTCTTATAATAATTTTTCAGTTTCATTTAGTAATTGGTGAAGTTTTTCTCTAAAATAATTATTTATCTTAAGAATATTGTATTTATATACTGCATACTGTAGCTGTCTTTAGACACACCAGAAGAGGGCATCAGATGTCATTATAGATGGTTATGAGCCACCATGTGGTTTCTGGGAATTGACCTTAGGACCTCTGGAAGAGCAGTCAGTGCTCTTAACCACGGATCCATCACTCTACCCCATAACCTTTTTATTCGATATATTTTTTATTTACATTTCAAATGATTTCCCCTTTCATGGCTCCCCACTCCCTGAAAGTCCCATAAACTCTCTTCCCTCCCCCTGTTCCCCCATCCATCCCTTCCCACTTCCCTGTTCTGGCATTGCCCAATACTGCTGCACTGAGCTTTCCAGAACCAGGGGCCACTCCTCAGTTCTTCTTGTACATCATTTGATGTGTGGATTATGTTTTGGGTATTCAAAGTTTCTAAGCTAATATCCACTTATTAGTGAGTGCATACCATGATTGATCTTTTGAGACTGGGTTACCTCACTTAGCATGATATTCTCCAGCTCCATCCATTTGTCTAAGAATTTCATGAATTCATTGTTTCTAATGGCTGAATAGTACTCCATTGTGTATATATACCACATTTTTTTTGTATCCATTCCTCCATTGAGGGACATAGTCAAGATGGCCATGTTGCCAAAAGCAATATACAGATTCAATGCAATGTCCATCAAAATCCCAACTCAGTTCTTCATAGAGTTAGAAAGAGCAATTCTCAAATTCATCTGGAATAACAAAAAATCCAGGATAGATAAAACTATTCTCAACAACAAAAGAAATTCTGGGGGAATCAGTATCCCAGACCTCAAGCAATACTACAGAGCAATAGTGTTAAAAACTGCATGGTATTGATACAGTGACAGGCAGGCAGTTCAATGGAATAGGATTGAAGATCCAGAAATTAACCCCCACACCTATGGCCACTTGATCTTCGACAAAGGAGCTGAAAACCTCCAGTGGAAAAAACATAGCCTTTTCAACAAATGGTGCTTGTTCAACTGGACGTCAGTATGCAGAAGAATGCGAATTGATCCATCCTTATCTCCTTGTACTAATCTCAAGTCCAAGTGGATCAAGGACCTCCACGTAAAACCAGACACATTGAAACTAATAGAAAAGAAACTGGGAAAGACCCTTGAGGACATCGGTACAGGGGGGAAAGTTCCTGAACAGAACACCAATAGCTTATGCTCTAAGATCAAGAATTGACAAATGGGACCTCAGAAAATTACAAAGTTTCTATAAGGCAAAGGACACCATCAAAAGGACAAATTGGCAACCAACAAATTGGGAAAATATTTTCACGAACCCTACATCTGACAGAGGGCTAATATCCATTATATACAAAGAACTCAAGAAGTTAGGCCTCAGAAAACCAAATAACCCTATTAAAAATGGGGTACAGAGCTAAACAAAGAATTTTCACCTGAAGAACTTCAGATGGCTGAGAAGCATCTTAAAAATGATCAACATCATTAGTCATTAGGGAAATGCAAATCAAAACAACCCTGAGATTTCACCTTACACTAGTCAGAATGGCTAAGATTAAAATCTCAGGAGACAGGAGGTGTTGGAGAGGATGTGGAGAAAGAAGAACACTCCTCCACTGCTGGTGGGGCTGCAAATTGGTAAAACCACCCTGGAAATCAGTCTGGCGGTTCCTCAGAAAACTGGGCACACCACTTCTGGAGGACCCTGCTATACCGCTCCTGGGCATACACCCATAGTATTCCCCATCATGTAATAAGGATACATAATTTTTTTCTTTTGATTTGTTTCTTGAAACATGGGTTTTAAGAAAGCACCACATTCTTGGCTTCCATGTCACTCCCTTTCTACTTACCCCTGGCCTTTAATTCACACAAATCTTCCTGCTTTTTCCTCCTATATTCTGGGATTAAAGTTATCTTCTATCCCTGTTCACCAAGTGCTACCACAGTATGTCCTATCTAGAACTGTTTGGTCTGTGGGTCTTTCTTGGTTTTAAAGTTATAATTCTCCTGTTAGCTTGTGAAGCCTATCCAAAGTATCCTCTTTCCCAAAGAATCTAATTCTAACCAATCTTGTGTAAATTCGTCCGAGTGGGAAGGCATCACCAGGAACATGGAGACCTGTCTTTTTTGTTTGTTTGTTTGTTTTTTTTGTTTTTTTGTTTTGTTTTTTTTGTTTTTTTGTTTTTTGTTGTTGTTGTTTGTTTGTTTGTTTGTTTTTTTGTTTTTTTTTTTGTTTTTTTTTTCGAGACAGGGTTTCTCGGTGTAGCCCTGGCTCTCCTTGATCTCACTCTGTACAGGAGGCTGGCCTTGAACTCAGAAATCTGCCTGCCTCTGCCTCCCAAGTGCTTGGATTAAAGGCATGCACCACCACCACCCGTTTTTTCTCTGTCTGTATTTTGATGATAAATGAACTATGCTAATTTTTTCTAGCCCTAATGATTAGATCAGAAAATGTTCTATTGTCACTCAGCACTTACAAACACTGCTTTTGTTTGTTTGCTTGCTTGTTTTGCTTTTTTCAGACACATATTATCACTGGATGTTTTGAAACTCACTATAAAGTCAGATTGGCTTCAAACTCAAAGAACAATTTGCCTCTACCTCCCTGTTGCTGGGAATAAAGGCACACCCAAGAATGGTGGATTTAAAGTGACATCAAGATCAGCAGTCAAGGCACTTGGGTAACTCTCAGCTCTCATTCCAGCATGGATTGTCTTGAATTCAAGGTCACACTGACAATCTTAATGAGAGTGCAAAAAAACCCCCACAGAAACCATACTGATACAATTAATATTATGGTCAGCCAAACCTCAGGTTTCTTAGATTGGAGAATCTCTGTGAGTTCCAGGCCTGTCAAGGTTATACAGAAATATCTCATCTAGAAAAGGACAAATAAATAACCATATATATGGGCTTACATGAGATGAGTTGTCCTGATGGAGCTAAGGGACTTACCTGATCTGGAAACTGGTGAAAGTTCTCTGAACCCAGGCAGGGAAAGGCTCTGACTCCAGGCACCAACACTCTGGGGTATTCTCTGAAGTCCAAGACTTCTTGTACACTTTTCAACTGGATGCTTTGACTCCTTATATACCTTTCCATTGAACCCTTCCTTTGTAGTCACACCCTCCCACCCAAATCGGCCTTTGATTAGATAATTGAGAATCCACCCACTTGCCCATTTTCACATTTTGATGGTATAGGTGGTTGAATCAGATCCATAATCAGGGAGAAATTTAGGGCAGACTTATGTCAAGAACTGATTTATTGAATTCCTTTGGTTGAGCCTTTAATCCCAGCACTCCTTAAGCAGATGCAGGTGGATGTCTGAGTTCCAAGGCACCCTTGTCTACAGAGTAAATTCCAGGAGAGTCAGGGTCACACAGAGAAACTGTCTTGACTACAACAAAGCGAAGCAAAGCAAAACACCCCAAACAAACAGAACCAAAAGACTTTTTAGAGTGAGTCAATGCACAAACACCCAGGTTTTTTATTAGATATTTTCTTTATTTACATTTCAAGTGTTATACCCTTTCTGGTTTTCCCTCCAAAAACACTCTATCCCATCCTTGCATCCCCCCTGCTCACCAGCTACCCCACTCCCACTTCCCTATCCTGGTTCGCTTATACTGGGGCATTGAGTATGAATATGAATCTACCATTCATCATGATCTAGTGTGAGAGGCACTTCAAATAAGTCATTACCAGTCAATTTCTAATGAGGGAGAGAGGTGAAGCTGTTTATACTTTGGAGTGAATTCTAGCTATACATTTATTTCCAGAGCTCTCTTGGTATTCTGGTATACTTTTTGAATCAGAGGTTCATAGAGTGTCATGATATGCACCCTATAGAGTGAGCACAACCAGCTTCATATATTCTTGCTAATACCTGATATCTCCATTGGTAAAATGTTAATCTGAAATTCTGGCAAAATCCAAAGCCTATTTATGTTACCTTCCCTCAAATTTTGAGGTCTCAGATTTTCTTTTTTTCATCTACATTAAACCTCTATAACTTAGGCTTCTCTGGAACTCATTAGGCATTCTTCAAGTCACTGAGAAAACATTAAGGATTTTTTTCTTTTTCTCTTTTTTCCTTCCTTCCTTCCTTCCTTCCTTCCTTCCTTCCTTCCTTCTTTCCTTCCTTCTTTTATTTTCTCATTCATTTCTTTCCTTTCCTCTTTTTATTTCTGTACCATATTGGATTTTAATGGAATCATTGCTGTGATGAGTAGAAAGTACAGTTGGGCCTCAGTAATCCTCCAGCCCATGTAGATATGTATGTAAATAGAGTGTGTTTATGTTGTTAAGATCTTGTTGCAGGAAAGAATGAACTGAGATACTGGTGAAAACCAGGACTTCTTGTATGCTTGGGTGATGTGCTGTGTACAGGCTGATTTTGTGGCCTGAATTGTACTTCCACCATGGAGTCAGTTGTGCTAAGGTTTGGGGACCTGTTCATGAGGTTGAGAAGGAAGAAACAAAGTTAAGTCCTTCATGGGATTCAATGTGATCTCAAGGCCAGCCAGGGCAATTTATATGACATCTTGTGCTCCAATGGTGGAAAAAAATATGAATAGGCCTATGCAGCTTGCATGGAGTGACTGCCTGGGGTGTATATAGGGTGTGTTCACATTAAGTTGATCTCCATACAGACAAGGTAAGGGACTGAGACCTTGTGGCAAGGTCTTTCATCCAGAGCACTTGGGATTAAAGGCTTGAGCTAGCTCTTGAAGCTTCACTTGAAAACTTTTGTGACAGGTTATTAAAGCTGTCCTTGAAGTCCAGATCCTTCTGTCTACGAGTGCCTCCGGGACTCATCCTGAAATTCAAGTGTGGATCTGCTTGGTAGTTTAATCTCCTTGATTTTTATTTGTTTGTTTGTTTGGTTTCTTTTAGTTTGTTGGGTATTTTTTTTGTTTGATTATTAACTTATTCATTTATTTATATCCCAAACACTGCTCCTTCCAGTCCCTTATCTTGCAATCCCTCCGCTCTCTACTGCTTCCCCTGTGTCCCACTTCATATTGAAAACACAAAAGGTCAGCAGGCTTCCAGGAATCATTTATAAATTGATGGATAGAAGATGATGAGTTCAAGGCTAGCCTGCACTACATGACACCAGTAAAAAGAAAGAAAGGAAAAGCAAAGTAAGATGCTTGGGGAAGAATGGGGAGAGAATGCATGAAAGGGTCTGGTAGGAGAAGAAAGTTGATATTGGGATGTAAAGTGAATAAGTAAACTAATTTTAGGAAGGGTGATGCTTCTTCCATATTTTTGTGCTCTTTTGCTTTGCTTCAGCCAACTTAGATGAACACACAGCTCCCCCTAGTCTGAGTACCAAAATGGTAATACAGTGATCATTCACTTCCTCACTTTGAATCTCTTGGATACTTTGCAATTTTTTTTCATATATGACGCCCAAGGCAGATATACAAGTGTGAAAACAATGCCAGAAAGGTTGTGGTTCATAATAATTGAGGCATGACAATGGGTCAAAGTCATCTGCTGTTATGATTTCAAGGTCAATATTTTTTCATAATGACAGGTAATGCCACCAAATACTAAGGCTTTTAAAATAAACTCAGCATATTAACATTTCCATTTGCAAAGATGAGGTTAATAAGTTCCCACACATTTATGATTAGCCTATACTCTAAACTAAATCATAGTTCTTTTTTTCTTCTTTTCTTTTCTTTTCTCTTCTCTTCTCTTCTCTTCTCTTCTCTTCTCTTCTCTTCTTTTCTTTTCTTTTCTTTTTTTTCTTTTTTTGGATTGAACATTACCTCAGTCTCTGCCCCATTCATTGTGCCTGCATTCCTTTTTGATGTTTTTTTGTTTGGTTGGTTTTTTGTTTGTTTGTTTGTTTGTTTTTGAGACAGGGTTTCTCTGTATAGCCCTGGGATTAAAGGCATGCACCACCACTGCCCGACACCTGCATTCCTTTTTTTTTTTTTTTTTGTGGTTCTTTCAAGACAGGGTTTCTCTGTGTATCCCTTGCTGTCCTGGACTACTCTCTCTGTAGCCCAGGCTGGCCTCAAAACCAGAAGCCCACCTGCCTCTGCCTCCCTAGTGCTAGGATTAAAGGCATGTGCCTGGACTACTCTCTCTGTAACCCAGGCTGGGCTCAAACTCAGAAATCGACCTGCCTCGGCATCACAAGTACTGGGATTAATGGCGTGCGCCACAATCACACAGCCTAAATCATATTTTAAACAGCAAAGAAACAAGATTCAATATGTACTCTGCAAAGCTTTATTTGTGACACATGAGCATATCTGATCAAGAATCCCAGATTTTGAGAAAGCAAATAAAGAGATCTGCCAGGAATTCAAAGGTATAAGGTCTACATAGTGAGGGTTTGTCTCAAAAATCAACCAAACACAAAACAATCAGTAGTTATGAATCACCATATAGTGGAATATGAAAGTCACACACATCTGTTTCTTACAAATAAGGCTTTTATGAACTTGGTAGAGCATGTATCCTTGTGACATGGTAGAGCATCTTTTGAGTTTATGCACAGGAGTTGTATAGATGGGTCTTCAGATAAAATTATTTTTTAATTTTTTGATGAACTGACACATTGTTTTCCAAAGTGGTTATACCAACTTGCAATCCCAGCAGCAATGGAGGTGTGTTCTACTTTCACCACATCCTTCCCAGCCTCTGCTGTTGCCCAAGATTTTGATCTTAGCCATTTTGATTGATATAAGGTAAAATCTCAGGGTCATTTTGATTTTCATTTTCCTGATGATTAAGATGTTGAACATTTTTTAAGTGCTTCTAGGCCATTCAAGATTCCTCTGTTGAGAATTCTCTGTTTAGCTCTGTACCCCATTTTCAAATTGGGTTATTTGGAATTTTTGGTGTCTAACTTCTTGGATTCTTTATATATTTTCAATATTAACTTTCCATTAGATGTAGGGCCAGAGACAATCTTTCCCTATGTGTAGTTTTGAGTTTGGTCATATTGAGAGTGTCCTTTTATTTACAGAAGCTTTCCAATTTCACAAGGTCCAATTTTTCAATTGTTGATCTTAGAGCCTGGACCATTGGTGTTCTGTTCAAACAGAGGCAGGCAGATCCTTGAGGGATTGACACTAGACTGGTCTACAGAGCTAGTTCTAGACAGTGAGATCTACACAAAGAAACCCTGCTTTGGAAAAAAGGTTATATTTTATTTTGCCAAGGTGTGGTGATACTGAGATGACAAATCTTTTACGTTCAGACTTCATTTTAGAGAACCCAACTTAAGTTTGAACTCAGGTAAACTAACGAGCTGGTATCTAGATTCCAAGTTGCCCTCTCATCTCCAGGTTAAACCTCCAACAAGAACAGCATCTCCAGGTTATACTCCCAACAAAACCAGTATCTCCAGGTTACATACCCAACAAGAAAAATGTCTCCATGTTATTTCTCCAACAAGCATGCACCCCAGGATATAAGCCCGCCCCTGTCCTGATGACTAACAATACAGAGGGGAAGAGAAGTTAAGTCTCTGATATGGCTCCCAGTACCATCCAATTATGTTAAAGGCCACATGAGCTTTCAAATTAGAGGCTTGCTTAAGTACTCTCTGCTTGCTGCTTAATATAAAGCCTTGCCCTGATAGACATTTGGGGATTTTCCCTCCCATGACCAAAACTATTCTGTGTGATAGGGGTGCATTGGGGTGGGGGGCTAGCTAGCTTAACTGAAGTAAAGACCCTGCTGTTAGTTGCATCAGATTGGCTTCTGTGTGTGTTTTGTGGTACTACTAATATTTCCATGGCACAAAAATACAGTAAGAAATAGTTCAGAAGATGCTTGATTTTTCTCCAGGTGTAAACTCTTAAGAGTTTCTTTGAGGTGATATAAAAATAAATAAACAAAAGTATACATTTAATTTGGGTTTTGAGATGCATATGGTTGTGTGGAGTATACTTCCAGGTGGAGGCAAGAGGGTCAGTAGCACATAAACAGTCCTGCTGAACCAAAACTGCAGGGTCTTCAAGACACCAGCCAACATCAGGACAACTGGGAGGAGTCTTGGTGAGGATCCAGTATTGATGGTGTAGCAGAATTCAGAGGCCTAGAACCAGACTTATGTCTCATTACAATGAACCTTTACAAGTGAAGAATTGTGGACAGGGTAGCTTACTGTGTGACACACTGTGACACACTACAGCTACCACAGACTCTTTTCTATGCTTTGTTTTTGTTTTCTTTGTTCATGTTTTGTTTTCTTTTGGGGAGGGAGGATGCAAAGGCAGAGGGTGGATATGAATGGTCTAGGAGTTGAGTGGGACTGAGAAACTTGCTATACCACTCCTGGGCATTTCTGGGAGACTGGGAGACTGGAGTGTTGAAGTCACCCACAATTATTGTGTTAGGTGCAATGTGTGCTTTGAGCTTTAGTAAAATTTCTTTTATGAATGAGGGTGCCCTTGCATTTGGAGCATAGATGTTCAGAATTGAGAGTTCTTCTTGGTGGATTTTTCCCTTCACCACTAAGAATTGTCCTTTTGTGTCCCTTTTGATAGTCTATGTCTTTTTATTGGGGGAATTGAGACCATTGATGCTAAGAGATATTAAGGAATAGTGATTACTACTTCCCGTTATTTTTGATGTTATTTTTATGTTTGAGTGGCTATCTTCTTTTGTGTTTGATGAAAGATGGTTGCTATCTTGCTTTTTCCAGGATGTAGTTTCCCTCCTTGTGTTGGCATTTTCCACCTATTATCCTTCTTAGTGCTGGTTTGTGGAAAGATATTGTGTAAATTTGATTTTATCATGGAATATCTTGGTTTCTCCATATATGGTGATTGAGAGTTTTCCTGGGGGGGGGAGGGGTTATAGTAGTCTTGGCGGGCATTTGTGTTCTCATAGAGTCTGCATGATATCTGTCCAGGATCTTCTAGCTTTCATGGTCTCTGGTGAGAAGTCTGTTGTAATTCTGAGAGGTCTTCCTTTATATGTTACTTGGCCTTTTTCTCTTACTGCCTTTAATATTCTTTCTTTGTTTAGTACATTTGGGGTGCTGCTTATTATGTGTTTTTTTCTGAGACACGGATTCTTTGTATAGTCCTGGCTGTCCTGGAACTCACTGTGTAGACCAAGTTGGCCTGGAACTCAGAAATTTGCCTGCCTCGGCCTCCCAAGTGCTGGGATCAAAGACATGCACCACCACTGCCTGGCTATAAATAGTTTTAAAAATGAAGAATCGTCTTTTTCAATCTCTACACCATTTTCATTTGGATTCTTTAGATTTTAGACGTTTAGTTTTTTTAAGTTCTTCATATATTTTGGATATTAGTCCTCTATCAGATAAGGTATTGGTAACAAAAGTTTTCCATTTCTTTAGGCTGCCACTTTCCCTGAACCTCAGTGTTCTTTGCCTCTTAATAGATTTTCAGTTTCATGAGGTCCCCTTTATTAATTGATGATCTATCTATTATTCTTTGGCTTTGTTTTTTGAGACAGCATCTTTACAGAAACACCTGTATTTTTGGCTATCCTGGAGTTGGCTTTCTATATCATGCTGGCCTTGAACTCACAGATTTTCCTGCCTGTGCATTCCAAGTGATGGGATTAAAGGTATGTTCCATAACTGCTCAGCAAATGCCAACACCACATGTCCAATCCAGGACTGTTTGATCTGGCCTTTGTTGGTCTTAAAATTATAATTCTCCTGTTGACTTGTGAAGCATGTCTAAACTATCCTAGTTCCCAAAAACCCAATCTAATTCATTCCCATAGCATTTTTGGTGAATTCTTCCCAGTGAAAAGGGATCACTAGTATGTCTGAGACCTCAGCCTATATTCTGATGATAAATAAATTGTGCTTAGCTCTTCTAGCCCTCATGAAAAGACTGGACTATGTACAAATTAGCACCTACAAATACTCTTTTTGGTTTTGTTTATTTGCGTGGTTGCTTATTTTTCTTTTTTAAGACCCATATTTTCCCTGGATGTTTTGAAATGAATTAAACAGACCAGTTTGACATCAAACCCAGAGATTGACCTGCCTCTGCATCCATGTCTGTCTCTGGAAGTAAAGATATACCCAAGCATGCCAGGCTTAAAGTGACATCAAGGCCAGCACCTAAGGAATGTGAGTAATTTACAGCTGTCATTCCAGCCTAGATCGCCTTGAATTCAACGTCACCATTACATTCTTAATAGGACTGTCTTAAAAAAATAAAACCACAGTGACCCAATAATTAATTGGATATGATTGAGAACACACTTGGATATTATGGTTAAGCAGGTTTCTGAGGTAGGAGTATCTCTGTGAGTTCTAGGCCAGAAAGTAACAAGGTCATACAGAAAGGAAGATCTCCTCACAAAAAGGACCAATCAATAACATATATACAATATTTAAACTGGGTACAAGTATAGACTAGGCTGTATGTGATGAGGTATCCTGACAGATCTGAGGGACTTACCTAATCTGGACAATGTTTGAGAGATCTCCAAATCCAGGCAGGGGAAAGCTGATACCCTAGGTTCCAAGACCCTGTGGGCTTCTCACCATGATTTGACTCTTTCTTTTTGTTTCCCTTATGTTTACGAGTGTCTGCCTGCCTGTATTTAATATTTGTGCACCATGTGAGTGCTTGAAGCACATGGAAGCTAGAAAAGGGCAATGTAATCCCTGGGAATAAAGGAAAAGATACTTGAAATATTGTATCCACAACAGGTCCTCTGGGAGAACAAACAGTGTTCTTAACCACTGAGCCACCTCTCAGTTCCTAAATTCAGATTATTACTTTAGTTCAATAAAAACTAATTTTTGTTTCTTATTTTTAGGTTTGATGCTGTAATGCCAGGAAGTGTTAGTGAACCTAAAAAAAAAAACCAGATAGGAGTTGATCTTTTGAAAACCACAACGGGGTCTTTATTCACAAGATAGATCTTGGGCACTCCACCCCACCTGCCAGCCCTGACACAGTAGGACAGGTGTGATGGAGAGGATCCCAGAACATTGTTTGGGGTAAGTTTTTATAGAAAGCAGCAGGCAAGTCGTGAGTGTGCAAGCATCTAATTTGAAAACTACTGATACCTTAAACATAATTGGCTGTTTCGGGGAGTCAAACCATAAACTTAATTTTTGTTTTTCTCTGCATTGATAGCCATTAGGCAGGGGCAGGCTTGTAATCTGGGACTGCAGATTTGTTGAGGGAATAACCTGGAGACTGGCGTTAGATGTTGGATTTGTTGGTGGTGGGTAGGCTGGCGATGGAAGTGTCATTGCGGGTTAGCCTAGAGTCTGGAGCTAGCTTTGGGTTTTTGTTGGGTGGGTAACTAGGATACTAATGTTATTTACCAGCCTAGGATACTAATGTTATTTACCAGCCTGAGTTCAAGTTCTCTAAAATGGAGTCTGAACTTAAAAAGCTAGTCTCTCAATGCATGTGAGCATGCCACAGCACTCCTACAGAGGTCAAAAGGAAATTTTACAGACTCAGTGCCCTCCTAACAGAGACTGAAGCCAAGTCCTGACCTGCTACACCATTGCAAAGAAGCTCCATACCTTTGGTCAGTTTGAGATCCAGGTATGGCATGAAAGTGTGTGGGTCAAGGAGACACAGAGGATGATAGGAAGAGTATGGTGGGCAATTAAGCCCATTGCGTCCAGTTTGGTCAGGACAGTGTCATGGGAACTTAGCTCCAAGCAGTAAGAAAGGATCCTGGATGAGGCTTTGTTGGTACAGTGAAAGAACCTGTCCCAGGTCAAGATTCATTATAGTTCATCATCTCTCAAAAAGCCCTTTGGAAGGGTCTAGCATATAGCTCCAGGGTTGACCATGCATCTGGCATGTATTGAGTTTAATACTCATCACAACATACAGAAATTAAATAATAGTGATGAGTCTATACAGAAAAAAAATTGAAAATAAATAGTGGTGGAAAAAACTCCAGAAAACAGAGATACCTCACAATGTTGCATGGGAGAGTATGCCATTTAATTTATAAATAAAGCAACCTAAATAGCTCGAAATGACCCAAGGATTTTGTGTGTTTTGATTTTATTCAGGTAAGAACCATTTTAGCCTGGGATGCCCTGGCACTCCTTTTGTATACTACTTCTCAAATTCTAGACTTGCTTGCATGTGTGCTACACTAAGCCAGGCTCCTGTCCTGTGGATTTCCTCTGGGCCTCCTGAATCCTGGTAAGCACTCCCATAATCCAACCCCCACACAGTGATTGCTATATTTTCTCCTGCATGCTCCAGCACTCAGATAAAATGAGATTGACCAAGTGGGTGATGCTTTTTCTTGTGTCCAGTGTGGCTTTGCAATCATTTGGATTTCTTTCTTTCTTTTTGTTTTCTGACACTGTGGTCTTACAACATAGCCCAGCCATATCTTGAAATCTAGAGCAATCCTATTGCTGTAAATGAAAGTATTGGTGCTCTTCCAACCATAGCAAAATGCAGAAAGAAGGAAGGGTGTAGGAAGCTGCTAAGTGCTGCACCTTAAAGTTTCTGCCTTCTGTCCCCTCGCTGGCAGAAGGCCCCTGAGTATTTAGAAAGCCTGCTGCTTCTTTCCCCTTCAGCATAGAGATCGCCTACCAGTAGTTCCCACGGGGCTTAACCTGATTTGATCTTGGGACAGCATAAAAAGGGTTGGTGGGCACTCCCCGGAAGAAGAAGCTTTGCTCAAGGATCCTGAATAAACTGCTTGGAGGAAGAAAACTCCCTGGTGTCGCATTATCTCTTGCTGGACAAGGGGGGTCTCGACAGAAGGGAGTGAGAGAGGGAAACTGATGTATGCAGAAGGCATGCCATATATTGCCTCGACTATCTCAGACTCACAGCCATTTAGGGTATTCTCATGCAGCCACATGGCTCTATATCTGCTTTGCGGAAACTTACACATCTTGGTTCACTTTTACATTTCAGACAAAGTCTGGATGTGCAGTCATGTAAATACTAGTTAGCAGGGATTCTACTCATTCCCTAGATTATTGTAATAAAGTCCAGTGTCTCAGAGGACACTTTAATGAATTCAAAATAAAGAGTGATGCCGGACAAATTCTGAGATTCTCCTCAGTCCTTCCTTGGCAAACTCAATCTATGGAAATAAGAGCCTGGGTAACCTAGGCATATGGCATTGATGCTGTCTCTTTAAGGCCCATGACAGATTACCAGTGTCCTTTTTGCCAGGACAAGAGGCTGGTCACATAGATTTTCCAAAGAGGAATAAAATTCAAATGAGCAGGCTATAGTACCTGTGTCTGTATTGGTTCTTGTCAGACTCCACATGCTGAGATGGATGTGTAAGAATCAAAGTGAGCCTTAGCTAGTGAAAGACCCCCAAATGAGCATTGAGAATGGAGTTCTATGTGAAATCAAGGGGTTTATTTTTCTAGTGTGCTGGGGTCATCTTACATCCAGAGGAGTGGAGACCCCTTCTCTTCTTTTCATAAGCTTTTTATGCATTTTTGAGGGCAGACTATAGCAACAGCAACTAGGCATGTAGTGGTTGTTGGCACTGGTGATCTTTACATTAATTGGCTGGGCAGGGAGGGGAACTCAAGGACCTTCCATATCTCCAGGTTGCTGGATGATTGGCTGGGCAGGGGAGGGAGACTTTACCTAAGGCCTGGTGGGAAGTTCCATGTCAGGGCTCTCTATTTCACCCTTTTCTTGTGAGTGCTTAGTGCTTCAATCGTGAAGCAATTAACTATAATCTATAAGCAAGTTAACATACAGACAGAAGCATTGAGAGGTATATCTTTATAGTGTTGTCTAAGTAGCATCTGCTGTACTCTAATAAAATTAACTAAGCAATTTAAAATGCAAGGTCCAAGGGTTAGCAGCAAAAGTAGGATAATCAAGAGTCCAGCTAGAGTAGTTAACCATAGGGACAAATTAAATCAGGATTCAAACCATCTTTGGTTGTGTTCTCTTTCTCTTTCTTCAGGCCATCCCATTTTGTACTTTAGCCATTGAGTCTTTAACTACCCCTGAGTACTCTATGAAGAAATAGCTCTCCTCATTGAGTGCAGCACCTCATAAACCTCCTTGTTGAATGAACAATAAGTCTAACCCCATGCAGTTCTGGAGCACCACTTCTGAGAGGGAAGTAAGTGATTCCTGGAGATGAGAGATTGAATTTTCAATCCTCTTTATATCTATATTCATGGCAGTCTGTAGGCTCTAATAATTTTTCCCCCAGAGGGCAAGTGCTGATGCTCCAGTAGCAGTACCTCCTCTCTCTAGACCCTAGAGCAGGGGAACTGTGAGCAGGGTTAGCAGCAAAAGTAGGATAATCAAGAGTCCAGCTAGAGTCGTTAATCATAGGGACAAATTAAATCAGGATTCAAACCATCTTTGGTTGTGTTCTCTTTCTCTTTCTTCAGGCCATCCCATTTTGTACTTTAGCCATTAAGTCTTTAACTACCCTTGAGTACTCTATGAGGGTTTTCTTTTCTGACACTATGTGCCCCCATTCCAATGATTCAGGAGTTCCCTATGAGGATGATAAATGAGGTGGGGGACCAGTTGCACTATGACACAGAAATCTTTGATGGTGTTAAAAACAGTGGAGTGAACATAAGGAGTCAACCCTGTAGAGCAGGCCTATCATCCATTTTCTGGGGTGATGTAATATGTGTCACTCTGTGCTGTTGACCAATGTTGGCTACACAAATGGGAGAGAGAGGTGAGTACCTTTCCCAGACATAGTCCTTTTTCAGACACAACTTGAAAATTGAGGCCAACTCTAGATTTCTGTAGCCATCTACAAGTCGTGGAGTCATTAGATGCTGTAATATATGAATTGAAAGCTATATCTTCATAATAGGGGGAGGTATATGATAACATAACTAACAAGATCTGGTTAGATCAAGTTTAGTCTTTAGTCTTTAGTGGGATATCAATTGATCACAAAAAATGTTTTTTTTTCAATTAGTTCCCTGTTATGGGAGACTGTCTTGACCTCACTTCTATAGAATGTAAGGAAGTCAGGAGGAGGGGTGACCCTGGTGGTGAGGGTTACTCCTAACTGGGGAATAGTAAGGATAAATCCTGGGCCTTGTGCAGAAGGGCTGGGTTGGAAGCCATCTTTAGTATTCTGTTGGTCCAACTGGGGTCATGAGGGTCTCTGTCCTTAACCTGAAGAAAGAGAAAGTTACCAACTCTGGCCTGAAGAAAGAGAAAGTTACCAACTCCCAAGTTGTGAGCTTCTTTTCTCTTTGGGGTGAACTATATGGTAATAGTGTTGTAAAAAATGTTAAGGCAGGGACATTCTTCTGTCTAAGTCCCTGATAGATGCTGGTTTCCCCAAGTGACATCAGGATGGATTCCTTAGTGGAGGTTTTCTGCCAAACTATGATATCTCCCACAGCTGCTGCTTATAAGCCCCCTTCCCTTCAAGGTCCTGCTTACTGTGATCAAATCTCAGCTAGAGATGTGTTTCCAGTAAATTTACCTTGAGGTTTCACAGCTCCAAGCAACACAGGAAAAAAAGTTCTTTGGTCCTCTGCATCAATGAGCCATAGACCTGAATCTCCCATTCTGGGGTCACACATAAATTAGAACCTGATGAAGGTTATCGCTTAGCTGGGGATATCTACAACCTATGTCCCTATCCCATACTCCCCTGCATGTGCAAGGTGTCAGTGAGCTTGAAGTTTTTTCCATGGCACTCAGGCAGCCTCCACCCACTTAATTTTTCCCAGGTGTCCAGTCTGACTGCCAGGCTACACAGATCAGAGGATAAAGTAGGCCAACAAGTATTTGGAAGGTGTTCCCTAGTGTCTGACCAGACCATATCCCTGGTGGCCAAGACTACTTGCCAGGTTAGTCTTGGAGGTTGATGAGGGCTGCCTGGCCTGGCTCAAGTCTTCTAGGCAAGGAGTCCAAGCACAGTGGTCAGGAAGAAGAAGCCTGATCACTTTGCCATCTGGAGAGTTCAAGCTTCAATGTATTTGAGGTTTGCTGTGCTTTCCAGTGTGATGATACTCAACTGATGTAGGTCCACTACCCAGTTTTCCATGGGTGATGTGGACCCTGGCAGCAACTCCATCTACCTTGACAGTAGTTGGCATGGTTAGCAACATGACATAGGGTCCTTTCCACCTGGAGTCTAGTGTTCCTACTAGATATCTCCAGATGTAGTCCACATTCCCTGTTTGGTCGTTGTGTATGGATGATGTTCCTGGGGCATACAGGGCAGAGATTTGTGGCCATAGATTCTCTTGAACAACAATGATTGCTGAGTTCTTAAAGCCTTGGGGCAATCTAGTCCAAGTCAACTGCCCTGTGATCCATTTATCAGGGAATTTCCATTCAAAGGGAAAGGATTCTTTACTCTTGGCTGCTACTGGAAGACAGAAAAAACACATCTTTTTAGTCTAGAACTGTATACTAAGTCCTGGAGGATGGTAATGAGCCCAGGAGAGTGCATGGGTACTGTGGGGTGGATGTCAGCCACCTATTTATTCACTTCTCTTTAATCCTGTACTAGCCAGCAATCCTTAGTTCCAGGTTTTCTCATGTGGAAGTGGGGTGTTCTAGGCCAATCAACATTTCTGCAAAATTCCCAGCTGTAAGAATCTATTAATAAGGGGTCTTATCCCTTCTTGCACTTCCTTGGACATAGGGTACTGCCAAACAGAGATAGGAGAGGCTTGTTCCCTTAGCTTAACCACCACTGGAGGCTGGTGCCTTTATTTCCCCATCCCAGCTGTCTCTGCCCATGCTTGGGGAAAAGCCTCCAGCCACCAGTCCATTTCCTTTGGTGTAGACCCTTTGGGGATTTGTTCAAATAACTGGTACTCATCTTCTAAATTAATAGTGAGCACTTGAATTGGCTCCCTACTTGGTCCTTTGATTTGAGGCCCTTCTGGGAGGAAATTAATTTTTTCACCCATCTTTGAGAGTAGGTCTCTCTCTAATAGATGGTAGGGGCAATTGACAATGACCATAAAAGAATGGGATACCCAGCCCATGCCTATTGCCCTAACATTCTCAACAACGTATCCTGCATCACTTCTAACTTCTGAAGTTTCTTTTTGATATCTCTACTAGCCTAGTCTATAAATTCCATAGTCACTCTAGCCTTATGTAGCCTATGTCAACAGATCTTTGGGTAGTCCATGAATATAGTTTGGTGCCAGTAGCCACTTGGGCCCATGACTTATTGCTTGACGGTGGCCCATCAGACTGTAGCAAGTTGGAATATTGAGCCTCTGTATCAACTAAGAATTGGGTATTCTTTCCTTCCACTTTCAATGTGATCCTGGGCTCTAGGAAGGGTTACAAACCCCATCCTTCCTATTCATTGTCTCCACCCATGGACAGGATCTTAGGGTCTTTGGATCACCCTTCCCAAGGCTCACCAGATGTTTTTTTTTTTTTCTTATTGGGACATTCTTGGGCCCAGTGGACCTTTTCCTTGCAGTATTCTCATTGTTCCTTGTCCAGCTGCTTCCACTCCTTCCAGTGCGGCTCCCTCTCCCCTGCTTTCTGCCTTTTATCCTCCTCTTTATTCAACCTTGCTTCTTTCTCTTCCTCAGTTTCCCTATTTAGATAGACTTTTTCTGCCACTTGCACTAAATCTCTCAATTTATCCTGCAATCCTTCTAACTTCTGAAGTTTCTTTTAGACATCTCTACTAGCCTAGTCTATAAAACCATACTCACTTTAGCTTTTCGTTCTTCACCTCTTGGGTCATCTGGCTTATTCTGGCAGAATACCTCCATAAGTCTCTCTAAGAAAACCTCCAATGACTCCACGGGTCCCTGCTTAACCTCTCTTACCTTAGTCAAAAGTGTGTCACACTTGAGATCAGACAAAAGAGACTGGTGATAGACCTTTAAGTGTTCCTTACCTCCAACTGAATTAAAATCCCAGTCCAGTCTCTGAAGAGGAAACCCTTCATTGATCTCAGAGGGATTATGGGTTGGGGCACCATTCACTCCTGGAACATTCTTTCTAGCTTTCAAGAGGGTCTGCTCCTTCTCCTCCATGGTGAAAAGAACCTGAAGGAGCTGTTGACAATTATCCCAGGTGGGCTGATGAGTAAAAAGAATAGACTTTATCAAGTTAGTAAGCCCCTTAGGGTTATCAGAGAAAGGTCGGTGTTGTGACTACCAATTGTACAAATCTGAAGAATTAAAAGGCCAATACTGCATGGCTTGGTTGCCAGCTGCATCTAAGGGCCCAATAGCTTGCAGGGGAAGGGCCACATTTTTATCAGGGGAAGTACTTCTCCTGCTATGGGCTCCCTTATTGAGTCCTGGATATTCACCTAAGTGGGGGACGTGTGGGTAAATCCCCAGGGGAAGGGCGGGTCTGGAAGTGGGTGGGAGTTGCCTTGGCTCGAGCCATGATACCTTGTGGTGGGACCTTGTGGGCCACCATAGGGCCATAGGGAGTCCGAGGTAGGGGGTCTAAGAGGAATAGGCCCATAGCTCCAAGTTCGTGTTAGACTTTCTTTGGAGTTGACTCACTAGGTGATGATTCTTTCTTCTTCAAATTTGTAGGTACATTCTACAAAACAACTTTACCTTCATTGTTTGGGATTTAAGGTGTATACTAACATCATGTTTGTATTCCAGACAGAGGGATTAAAGGTGGTGCTAAAGGCTGAGTAATAACAATACCAGAAACAAATTTTATTTTGATTTTCTGAAAATAACACAATCTCAAAGTTTGCAATGTGAAATAACATCCTGTAAAATTCTGGCATCCTGGTGATTTTTGTGATGGATGAGACATGGGATGAATACAAGACCTATGAATGCAGGCTCTATCTGGTTAGGGTGTGTCTTTGTGGCCAAATTTGCTGAATGATTTCCTGAATTCCAAGATGCACAGAGCCTAAAGGCAGACCTCAGCAGAGACTTTGCAGTGATATCTATCTTCCTTGTGGTCAGCACTGTGGGTCTGATGGAAAGACTAGGTTTGTCCTTGTTGACCTTAAGTCAACATGGGCAGGTGACTCTTGGATACTGAAAAATGACTAGCTAGGGATTGGACTTTCACCAGGGCATCTGAGAAAATGTGACTTTCAGACACTGTTTTATACATACTGATCAAAATAGTGTTCAGTGGATGAGACATTGTAGGTGGACTTGAAATGAAGAAGAGTGGGATAGTGAGGACAGGTCTCTTATGGACTTAGAAAGACAACTCCAAATGTGATTTGATCAAGAGAGGATCACCAGTGACTTCCCCTGTATGGGAGTCATACATTTATGGGCAGTGTAATATCTCCTCTGGTATTCTGTTCAGGTACTCCCTCAGTTTTAGGATCAGACTGAACATATTGAAGGCCAAATATACTTCACCTTGGGACCTGCCTTCATTTTTTTTTAAAGATTTATTTATCTTATGTAAGTACACTGTAGCTGTCTTCAGTCACCAAAAGAGGGCATCAGATCTCTTCACGGATGGTTATGAGCCACCATGTGGTTGCTGGGATTTGAACTCAGGACCTTCGGAAGAACAATCAGTGCTCTTACCCCCTGAGCCGTCTCCCCAGCTCTCCTCCCTTCATTTTTAAAAAGAAGACCTGAGATGTTGACCCACAGTTGGACCTGAACTACACCCAAGTACCCAGAAGGCCCCCACTGCTTGTCCTTGGCCAGAGTTACTCCCTAGGTACTTCCTACCAACACTTAGTCAAAAATTAGTCTGTCTGTTCTGATGTAATTTTAGAAGTTCGTGACTATTCATGGTCTTGCTTCAGAACACTCACCTGACACTTACAACAGTATTTTATTGGATATGTGCCAGGTTAGACACCCCTTCAACTTACATTCCCTATAAAACTTTGACCTGATGAGGGTTCGATGCTGTTCTGCTTTAATGTCCTTCAGTGTCTGGGTTAGGTTAGAGGAAAGCCCAAGCCTAAACTTGTAATAAAGAAACACTACTATGTCATTATATTGGAACAGGCACCTTGTGATCTTTTGGGGGACCTTGCAGAACAATATCACTAGGGAATCATTAGTCTGAACACACAGTGCAGTCAAGCACATATCCTGCATATGTGCAGTTATAGTCAAGCAAGCCTTTTTACAGAAAGTAAAACACACAATTTGTACAAACCTTGACAATTACAAGAGCAAACCCCAGTTTTGGGGGAAGTGGCCTATGCTCAGGCAAATGAGGCTTACATGACTCAGGAATTTTCATTTTATAGGTCTTTCCTTTTCAACATGGTTTTCTTTGTATCACTGGCTCTCACTGAACTCAGAGGTCTGCCTGCCTCTGCCTCTCCAGTGCTGGGATTAATGGTAAGACGCACCATGGCTCTGCTATTGCTCCCTCAAACATTGAAACCTTTAGAATCTCATCATAATTCTCATCATCACCGAGAAAGGTTTCTTTCCCAAGACACCTTTACTTCATCTCAAATGTTGGTTTTACTTCTTAATGTACACATCTGTTTTCTTCAGACTGGTTTTTCCTCTATTGCTCAGGTTAACACTTTACTGGTCAATATAGCTCACATTGGCTGCAATTCGGAAACTCTTTGCTTCTGATTCCATAATCTTGGCTTTGCAAAGATGGGTCATAACACTGTACCCAAACCTTCTAATTTGTAGGTGAGTTAATCAAACATGAATGTTTTTTCCAAGGCTCAGTTCAGATTAATATTCCCGACTTTTAAAGGACAATTATTGAGGTTCTATGTTATCTCAGCCCAGTGGCACAAACCTTTGTCATTGCAGGGACAGGTGATGCTCTGTGAGATAGAGTTGTGCCTCGTCTAAACTGTAAGTTTTAAACCATCCATGGTTATACAGGGACAGCTTCTTCGAAACCAAACCAAACAAAACATGGTTTCATTTCTTTTCATGTGTTTATTTTTTCTATTAATTTTTAACCACTTTACATTAATCATGTTGACAGTGTCCATTTCTTCCTTTCGTCCAAGTGCCACCACTACATGTTTCTCCACACATTACCCTTTCCTCAACTCCTCAGAAAAAGGAAAGTCCACCATTTGTACAACTCTGTTCTGGGATATCTAATTCTAGCAGGAATAAGCATATCTGAACCAAGGGATAAGCATGACCCAACCAAGAAGTCCAGTTAGGGAAAGGGAAACCAATAGCAGGTAACAGAGTGAGACACAAAGCTGCCCCAACTGTCAGAAAACCTACATGAATAAACAGGTGTAGCTCTGCTCCAAATGGGTAAGGGATCTTTGTTAAGCCCATGCATGCTCTTTGGGTGGTTGTTCAGTCTTAGTGAACTGTCTTAGATCCAGATTAGTTGACACTGCAGTTCTTCTGGTTTCCTTGTCCTCTCCAGCTTATTCAGTTCTATCCCATACTGTTTCACAAGTCTCCCTGAGCTCAGCCTGATGTTTCTAAGTAGTTCTCTGCATGTAGTTTCTTTTTTTTAAAAATTATTTATTTATTTATTTATTTATTTATTTATTTATTTATTTATTTATTTATTATGTAATCATACTGTAGCTGTCTTCAGACACACCAGAAGAGTGTGTCAGATCTCATTACATATGGCTGTGAGCCACCATGTGGTTACTGGGATTTGATCTCAGGACCTCTGGAAGAGCAGTTAGTGCTCTTAACTGCTGAACCATCTCTCCAGCCCTCTGCATGTACTTTTATCTGGTGTAGGATAAAGTCTCTCAGGAGAAAGTTATGCTAGATTCCTGGCTGCAAGAACAGGAAAGTATCATTAATAGTGTCAGGGATTGGCTCTCTTACATGAGATGGGTATCAAGTTAGGGCAATCATTGGCTGACTGTTTTCTCAGTCTCTGCTCCATTTTTATCCCTGTGCATCTTGCTGGGAAGACTGATTTTTGGGTTCAAGGTTTTGTAGATAGATTGATGTCCTCCTATATCCACTGGAAGTACCACCTGGGTATAAGAGATGGACAGTTTTGTCTCAATATCCACTTCTGGTAAAAATCTCAGCTAGAGGCACCCCCATAAACTCTCTGAAGCCTTCCCTCTCCCAGGATTCCAGCTACACTCAGATATGACCCCCACTGATTTCCATTCTCACTCCCAGCCTTCTCAAGTCTCCTTTTCTTTCTGTCTTTTTTATTCAATATATTTTTTATTTACATTTCAAATGATTTCCCCCTTTCTGGCCCTCTACTCCCTGAAAGTTACATAAGCCCCTTTTCCTCCCCCTGTTCTCCCATCCACCCCTTCCCACTTCCCTGTTCTGGTTTTGCCCTATACTGCTACACTAAGTCTTTCCAGAACCAGGGGACACTCCTCCGTTCTTCTTGTACCTCATTTGATGTGTGGATTAGGTTTTGGGTATTCCAATTTTCTAGGCTAATATCCACTTATTAGTGAGTGCATACCATGATTGATCTTTTGAGACTGGGTTACCTCCCTTAGTATGATGTTCTCTGGCTCCATGTCTATGTATTTCATGAATTCATTTGTTTCTAATGGCTGAATAGTACTCCATTGTGTATATATACCACATTTTTTTGCATCCATTCTTCTGTTGAGGGATACCTGGGTTCTTTCCAGCTTCTGGCTATTATAAATAGGGCTGCTATGAATATAGTGGAGCAGGTATCCTTATTACATGTGGGGGAATCTTCTGGGTATATGCCCAGGAGTGGTATAGCAGGATCCTCCGGAAGTGATGTGCCCAGTTTTCTGAGGAACCATCAAACTGATTTCCAGAGTGGTTGCACCAATTTGCAACCCCACCAGCAGTGGAGGGGTGTTTCTCTTTTTCCACATCCTTGCCAACACCTGCTGTCTCCTGAATTTATAATCTTAGCCATTCTGACTGGTGTAAGGTGAAACCTCAGGGTTGTTTTGATTTGCATTTCCCTAATGACAAATTAAGTCAAGCATTTTTTAAGATGCTTCTCAGCCATCCAAAGTTCTTCAGGTGAAAATTCTTTGTTTAGCTCTGTACCCCATTTTTAATAGGGTTATTTGGTTTTCTGGGTTCTAACTTCTTGAGTTCTTTGTATATATTGGATATTAGCCCTCTATCTGATGTAGGGTTGGTGAAGATCTTTTCCTAATTTGTTGGTTGCCAATTTGTCCTTTTGATGGTGCCCTTTGCCTTACAGAAACTTTGTAATTTTATGAGGTCCCATTTGTCAATTCTTGATCTTAGAGCATACGCTATTGCTGTTCTGAAGGTCTCTGAAGAATGAGATCAAAGAGGACCTCAAAAAATCTCCCATGCTCATGGATCAGCAAGATTAATATAGTTAAAATGACCATTTTGCCAAAAGCAATATACAGATTTAATGCAATACCCATCAAAATCCCAGCTCAGTTTTTCACAGAGCTAGAAAGAGTAATTCTCAAATTCATCTGGAATAACAAAAAACCCAGGATAGCTAAAAGTATTCTCAACAACAAAAGAAATTCTAGGGGAATCAGTATCCCTGACCTCAAGCAATACTACAGAGCAATAGTGTTAAAAAAATAATAAAAATAATAAAAAATAATAAAACAATAAAAATAAAAAAAAATAAAGACAGGCATGCGGATCAATGGAACAGGATTGAAAATCCAGAAATGAACACAAACACACATATGGCTACTTGATCCTCGACAAAGGAGCTGAAAACATCCAATGGAAAAAAAGATAGCCTTTTCAACAAATGGTGCTGGTTCAAGTCCCCTTTTTCTTCACACCTGATCCACATCCTTACTTCCACTCTTATTCCCTCTCCCACAAGTCCCTGGATCACCAGTGGCTTCCCCTGTATGGGAGTCATACATTTATGGGCAGTGTAATATCTCCTCTGGTATTCTATTCAGGTACTCCCTCAGTTTTAGGATCAGACTGAACATATTGAAGGTGAAATATACTTCACGTTGGGACCTGCTTTCATTTTTAAAAAAGATTTATTTATCATATGTAAGTATACTGTAGCTGTCTTCAATCACCAGAAGAGGGCATCAGATCTCTTTACGGATGGTTGTGAGCCACCATGTGGTTGCTAGGATTTGAACTCAGGACCTTCGGAAGAACAGTCAGTGCTCTTACCCCCTGAGCCATCTCTCTAGCTCTCCCGCCTTCATTTTTAAAAAGACGACCTGAGATGTTGACCCACAGTTGGACCTGAACTACACCCAAGTACCCAGAAGGCCCCCACTGCAAGCCAGAGTTACTTCCTAGGTACTTCCTACCAACACTTAGTCAAAAATTAGTCTGGTTGTTCTGATGTAATTTTAGAAGTTCGTGATTGTTCATGGTCTTGCTCCAGAACTCCCACCTGTCACTTAAAACAGTATTTTATTGGATATGTGCCAGGTTAGACACCCCTTCAACTTACTAACATTCCCTATAAAACTTGACTTGCTGAGGGTTCAAGGCTGTTCTGCTTTAATGTCCTTCAGTGGCAGGGTTAAGTTAGAGGAAAGCCCAAGCCTAAACTTGTAATAAAGAAACCCTACTATAATGTCATTATATTGGAATGGGATCCTTGTGGTCTTTTGGGGACCTTGCAGAACAATATCACTAGGGAATCATTAGTCTGAACACACAGTGCAGTCAAGCACATATCCTACATATGTGCAGTTATAGTCAAGCAAGCCTTTTTACAGAATGTAAAACATAATTTGTACAAACCTTGACAATTACAAGAGCAGACCCCAGTTTTGGGGGAAGTTGCCTATGCTCAGGCAAATGAGGCTTACATCTCTGAGAAATTGTTGTTTTATAGGTCTTTCCTTTTCAACAGGGTTTTCTTTGTATCATTGTCTCTCACTGAACTCAAAGGTCTGCCTGCCTCTTCCTCTCAAGCGCTGGGATCAAAGGTAAGACCCACCATGGCTCTGCTATTGCTCCCTCAAACACTTAACCCTTTAGAATTTCATCGTAACTCTCATCATCACAGAGAAAGGTTTCTTTCCCAAGACACCTTTACTTCATCTCAAATGTTGGTTTTATTTCTTAATGTACACATCTGTTTTCTTCAGACTGGTTTTTCCTCTATTGCTCAGGTTGACTTTTTACTGGACAGTATAGCTCACATTGGCTGCAATTTGGAAACTCTTTGCTTCTGATTCCATAATCTTGGCTTCGCAAAGATGGGTCATAATACTCTACCCAAACCTTCTAATTTGTAGGTGAGTTAATCAAACATGAATGTTTTTTCAAGGCTCACTTCTGATTAATATTTCTGGCTTTTAAAAGGCAATTATTGAGGTTCTATGTTATCTTGGCTTGGTGGCACAAACTTTTTTCCTTGCAGGGACAGGTGATGCTCTGTCAGATGGAGTTGTGTCTAACCTGTAAGTATTAAACCATCCATGGTTACACAGGGACAGCTTCTTCAAAACTAAACAAATCATGGTTTCATTTTATTTCATGTGTTTAATTTTGTACTAATTTTTAATCACGTTACATCATGATGACAGTGCCCCCTTCTTCTCCTCCAAGATCCACCAATACATGTTTCTCCACACATTACCCTGTCCTCAACTCCTCAGAGAAAGGAAAGTCCACAATTTGTACAACTCTGTTCTGGGATATCTAGTCCTAGGAGGAATAAGTATATCTGAACCAAGGAATTTGCATGACACAACCATGAAGTCCAGTCAGGGAAAGGGAATCCAATGGCAGGTAATAGAGTCAGACACATAGCTGCCCCAACTATTAGGAAACCTACATGAATAACAAGCTGTATTTCTGCTCCAAATGTGTAAGGAGTCTCTGTTGAGCCCATGCATGCTCTTTGGTTGGTGATTCAGTCTTAGTGAACTGTCTTAGACCCAGATTAGTTGACACTGCAGTTCTTCTGGTTTCCTTGATCACTCTAGCTTACTCAGTTCTATCCCATACTGCTTCACAAGACTCCCTGACCTCAGCCTGATGTTTCTAAGAAGTTCTCTGCATGTTCTTTCTTTTTTAATATTTATTTATTTATTTACTTATTTATTTATTATGCAAACACACTGTAGCTGTCTTCAGACACACCAGAAGAGGGTGTCAGATCTCATTACAGATGTTGTGAGCCACCATGTGGTTGCTGGGATTTGAACTCAGGACCTCCGGAAAAGCAGTCAGTGCTCTTAACTGCTGAGCCATCTCTCTAGCCCTCTGTACTTTCATCTGGTGTTGGATTAAGTCTTTCAGGAGAAAGTTATGCTAGGTTCCTGGCTGCAAGAAGAGCAAAGTATCATTAATAGTGTCAGTAACTGGCTCTCTCGCATGGGATGGGTATCAAGTTAGGGCAATCATTGATTGGCTGTTTCCTCAGTCTCTGCTCCATTTTTATCCCTGTGCATCTTGTTGGAAAGAAAGATTTTGGGTTCAAGGTTTTGTAGATAGATTGATGTTCTCCTATATCCACTGGAAGTACCACCAAGGTACAAGAGATGGACACTTTTGTCTCAATATCCACTGCGGGTAAAAATCTCAACTAGGGGCACCCCCATAAACTCCCTGAAGCCTCCCCTCTCCCAGGACTCTGACTAGACCCAGATATGACCCCCACTGATTTCCATTCTCACTCCCAACCTTCTCAAGTCCCCTTTTCTTCACACCTGATCCACATCCCCACATACATTCTTACCTCCCTCCTACAAGTACCTGTCTTCATCCACCTACAATAATCATATTGCTAACCCTTTGTGTAAGATTTATACATCCTTCCTTGGACACTCCTTCTTACCTGAGTTTCATTGTGTCTATGGATTGAAGATCAGTTCTCCTGTGCTTTGTGGCTAATGTCCAATTATAAGTAAATACAGAGCATTTATGTCTTTCAGGTTCTGGGTTACCTTACTCATGATGATATTTTCTAGTTGAATTCATTTTAATGCAAATTACATGATGTTCTTATTTCTAATCACTGAGTAGTAGTTTGTTTTGTAGATGTGCCACATTATCTCTCTCCATTATTCAGTTGAGGGACATGCATGTTGTTTCCAGTTTCTGACTGTTATAAATAAAGCTGCTCTGAATATTGTTAAGCAAGTGCTTTCTGGTAGAGTGGAGCATCTTTTTGGCATATGCACAGAAGTGGCATATCTAGGTCTTGGGGTAGAACAATTCCTAATTTTCAGAAAAAATACAAATTGATTTCCAAAGTGTTTGTTTCTTAAGCCAGTATTGTCTCATAATATAGAAAAGCCTCATGCATGTAGTGTGTTCTCATTCAGTACCTCAGGCATCAGCTTGGCTTCCTCCTTGGGTCTTGTCTTTCCATTTTTTATTTATATTTCTGTTTCATAGTGCTGATAACTTCATCCAGGGCTTTTATTGGCTTTACTCTGTTTCTAATACTAAGCATACACCTCATGAAAATATCCTCAGAGTTTTTGTCACAACCATAGTGTCATAAATGTGCATTCTCTTTTGGAATATAATGCTGAGTTGGATGCTTTGTCCTTCTTCAGCGTGTTAGGTATTCAGAGGAAAGAGGCAAGAGAATGGCTTGCATCTAATGTTGCTAGGCAGTAATACTGCAGATGTAGCCAATTGGAAATGTTTCCTTAAGCTTCTGTAAGGTAAAGGACACTGTCAATAGGACAAAACAGCAACCAACAGATTGGGAAAAGATCTTTACTAATCCTTCATCTGATAGAGTGTTAATATCCATTATATACAAAGAATTCAAGAAATTAGAATACATAGAACCAAATAACCCTACACATGGGCACAGGGAGAAAGTTCCTGGACAGATCACCAATGGCTTATGCTCTAAGAACACGAATCGACAAATGGGACTGCATAAAACTGCAAAGATTCTATTAGGTAAAGGACATGGTCAATAGGACAAAATGGCAACCAACAAATTAGGAAAAGATCTTTACTAATCCTAAATCTAATAGAGGACTAATATCCAATGTATACAAAGAACTCAAGAAGTTAGTCTCCAGAGAGTCAAAGAAGCCTATTAAAAAAGTTGGGTACAGAGCTAAACAAAGAATTTTCACCTGAGGAATATTGAATGGCTGAGAAGCAACTAAAGAAAAGTTCAACATCCTTAGTCATCAGGGAAATGCAAATCAAAACAACACTGAGATTCCACCTCACACCAGTCAGAATGGCTAAGATAAAAACTCAGGAGACAGCAGATGCTGGGGTGGATGTGGGGAAAAAGGAATACTTCTCTATTGTTGGGATTGCAAGCTGTTAAAACCACTGTGAAAATCATTTTAGTGATTCCTCGGAAAATTAGACATAGTATTACCTGAGGACTCAGCTATACCACTCCTGGGCATATACCCAGAAAATGCTCCTATATGTAATAAGAACACATGCCCCACTATGTTCATGGCAGCCTTATTTATAATAGCCAGAAGCTGGAAAGAACCCAGATGTCCTTCTACAGAGGAATGGATACAGAAACCTTGGTATATATACACAATGGAGTACCATTCGGCTATTAAAAACAATGAATTCATCAAATTCATAGGCAAATGGATGGAACTAGAAAGTGTCATCCTGAGGGAGGTAACCCCAATCACAAATGAATGCGCATGGTATGCCCTCAATAATAAGTGGATGTTAGCCCAAAAGCCCAAAATAAACAAGTTACAATTCACACAGCACAGGAAGCTCAAGAAGAATGAAGACTTAAGTGAGGGTGTTTAGGTTCCTCTGAGAAAGGGGACAAAATATTCACAGGAGCAATAAAGGAGACAAAGTGTGAAATAGAGACTGAAGTAAAGTCCACCCAGAGACTGCCCTACAAGGGGATTCATCCTATAAACAATCATGAAACCCTGACACTACTACAGATGACAAGAAGTATTTACCAAAAGGAGCATGTCTTGGTTGTCTCTGGAGGGACCCTGCCAGAGCAAGAAACTGGCGAAGACTGTTTAGGACGTCGGTACAGGGGAAAGTTCCTGAACAGAACACAAATAGCTTGTGCTCTAAGATCAAGAATTGACAAATGGGACCTCATAAAATAACAAATTTTCTGTGAGAGGATAGTTTTCAGTTGGGTTACAGTCTAAAGCCAGAACATGAGTCAGGAGTAGAATTATAAGACTTTTAAGTTCAAATAGATGACAGGGGTAATACTTAATTGATAAAAAATGATTGACTGGGTGTTAGGTCTATTCTATATGCTATAAATTACAAAATGGTAATCAAGTGACCATAGGTGTGTGGGTTCATTTCTGGATCTTCTATCCTATTCCAATGATCTGCCTTCTTGCCACTGTAGCAATACTATGCAGTTTTAAACACTATTGCTCTGTAGTATTGCTTGAGGTCTGGGATACTAACTCCCCCAGTATTTCTTTTGTTGTTGAGAATAGTTTTAGATATCCTGGATTTTTTATTATTCCAGATGAATTTGAGAATTGCTCTTTCTAACTCTATGAAGAACTGAGTTGGGATTTTGTTGGGCATTGCATTGAATCTGTATATTGCTTTTGGCAAGATGGCCATTTTAACTATATTAATCCTGCCAATCCACGAGCATAGCAGATTTTTCCATTTTCTGAGGTCTTCTTCCATTTCCTCCTCAAATCTGTATCATCTTTCTAAATGCTAAACAACTTGGACTGGTTATAAGACTATTAGTCTTCAACCCCATCAGAAATCCAAGAATGACTAATATTACCTGAAAGTATGAGAAGCACAAAATATAGCTTCTAAAACTTAGACAATTTATAGAGACTGTTGATCACCTGGAAAGGCCTTATACACCAAAATTTTGGAGCATCAGTCTTCAGCCTTAAGGCCCAGGATCCATCAGTTTTCAGCCTTCAGGCCCAGGATCATCTGACAGACCTTGGTAATGCAGAATTTTGAAGGGCTGATTACTCTGTCTTGGCAGAGATTATCAGTCGACTATTCCGCATACTGTGTCCTTTTTTTTTTTTTTTTTTTTTTTTTTTTTTTTTTTTTTTTTTGGACAGTATTTGTCTATAGATGAAATGAGGCAATTCTTGCCTGGTGACTGTCTTGCCACAACTGAAGCAACTCCACTGATGCTCAGTTTCTTCTTTGAATTCAAGAAAGGGGTGCTGTCAGGAGCAGACAGGTCTCCAGTAAAATGATCTTTAATAAAGAAATGTCAAAAAACATCATATTCTGTGGACTTTTGACACCTTTGAAGACCATCAATCTACCTACAGCTTCTCTGGACTGCTAAGCCTTGACTACTCTCAGCCATTTCTATTCAATATAACTCAGGAAAACCCTTTTGATTAACTCACAACCATGATTTGGCTATCTGGCCCTTAACTTGTATTATTCAATCATCTACAAACATTTTATAATAGCAGTTATAGAAGAACTGTATCTTAACCTTTGATTCTTAAATGTGTTATACAGGGACAAGGCCTATATGGGAGTAACAATGCTAATCCCGGTTTTATATCAATAATAAATGTATACCAATGAAAATCTTAAATTTACATCAAATAAATTCTGAACCAACAGAAGAGATTATACCTTCAACTTTGTGTCAATTATAAAGAATTCTACCAATGTAAGATCTGGCTATGTAATGTTTTGCTTAAAAATACATTTGGATAAAAATACACTTATCCCTATTTGTCTATTTCTATAATTTCTATGATATTACTATATCCCTTTTTTCTTTTCCACCCCCTTCTACTTTACGTATGAAAGAAGGATAGAGAAGAGGAAAGGAAAAGTAGAAATCCCTGAGTTTAAGTTCTTTAGTACTCTCCCTGTCCACAGCTACATTTGTAAAGTATCCCTAAAATGATAACATATCTATAATTCCTAAAATAATCAGAACCATCCACCACACATAAGGAACTGGGACAATGTTGTCTTCTCTCTGCTTCTAGCTGAATTGGGGCGAAGAATTCCCATGTGGGAGCCCTAAGGGAAATAAGAAATTTTGAGGGCTAGCTGGCATTATTTGCCTTCCAGTCACTATGTGGTGAGAAAATCCGTGCCTCCAGGTCAGATGTCATCTTGACCATGACATTCTGAAAGGCTGGAGAGGCAAGTAAAGTTCTGGAAGCAAGTCTTTTAAAAGAATCAGTTTTGATATAGTTGAAGTAGAGTCAAGTGCAAAGCTGGAATGGAAGGTCTTAGAATCTCAGCATCCTGGAGGGTGAATCTTTTCAGGGCTGTCTTTCTCTTTCATCCCTGTAGTATACAAAACTTAAAAGCAACAAGTAAACAGGTAAAAACATTCACACAGAGCATGCAGGGGGCACAGATTGGCCAATGAAGATAAATAAAGAAAGACGACTGACTGCCTTTCCTCAGGTTAGCTTGATCACCTAGTCAAACTACAACATAACTGTGTATGCATGTCCTTGTAAAGGATGGTATGCAATACCCAATAAGTGTTAATGACTGTGTATAGACATTTTAGTCTCAACCAGTTCCAGGGCTGTCTCCATAAACAGAGACTTAAATATCACCACATATACATCACCTATTTTGTTGATTGTGTTAGTCTCCGTTTTCTTCTCTGTCACCAAGGTCTTCAGGAGATCTCCCTTTGTCTTGTCTGATTTTTTTATCAACTTGGAAGGAACCCACAGCTTTTCTTTTCCTGTGGAAACATAGGCATAGCCCCTCCCCCAGTGTAACACATTTCCCATTCTCCACTGTGATGTTAGAATATCTTTAATGTAAACAAGCTGGTTTAGTTAAATAGTTCTTTCCAAAGTCCAATGTCTTTCAGCAGCTGTGGTGTTTTATTCATCGGCATTTAAAAAATTTAAGGTTAATAAAACACTATGTAATCTATCCTTGGGGTTCTCATTGATCCTTTTTGCCTATTAAGCATCTCCTTTAGAGTTTGATTTGATCTCTCCACAATTGCTTGTCCTGTAGGATTATGTGGTATGCCTTTAACATTTTTTTATATATTGTAATACTCAAAGCACTGCTTCATCTTATCAGAGATATATGCTGGCCAATTGTCCTTTTTAATTTGTGTTGGTATTCCCATAATGGTCATAACTTCTAACAAATGTGTAATTACAGTATCAGCCTTTTCTGATGGTAATGCAGTTGACCACTGAAATCTTGAATGTATGTCTGTAGTATGGTGCACATATTTCAGTGTGCCAAGCTCTGTAAAATGGAAGACATCCATTTGCCAAATTTTATTTCTTTGGGTACCCTTAGGGTTAGTTCCCATAGGCAATGGAGTCTGGTTATATAGCAAACATGTAGGGCATTGCTTCACAATTTCCTTGGCTTGTTGCCAAGTGATAGAGAATTCTTTCTTTAAACATTTGCTGTTAATATGTTTTTTTTATGGAATTCTGAAGCCTCTAGTATTCTTCCTATCAGTAATTGATCAATTTCATTGTTACCTTGTGCCAGAGGGTCTAGCAGACCTGTATGGGATCTTATGTGTGTGATATATAGTGGATAACTCCTATTTCTGATTATTTGCTCTAGCTGAAGAAATAATGAAGTCAATTCATAATCATCTTGCATAGATTAAGCAGTCTCTATAATGTAAGACAACCCCTTCTTCATATTGAGAATCAGTTACTATATTAAGAGACTCTTGAAAATCTGACAACACCATGATTTTTCCACATAGTTCAGATTTTTAAATTTACTTATAGAGACTCTCAGCCACCTTACTTACATGTTCTGAATTATATCCTGACTTTTCCTGATTTACTGGCATCAGTGTAAAATGTAGGAGCTCCAGATATTGGGGTTTTCTTTATTATAAGAGGGAGAATCTCATAAGTTCTTTTTATGAACTGCAGCTGCTTGCTTTTAGGGTATCTATTGTTAATCTCTCCCAGGAAGTTACTGCACACTCTTTGCCAGTATTGATCCTGTGCCCATAATGAGGCAATTCTGCATTAGCAAAAGGTACCACAATTTCAACTGGATCCATTCCAGTTAATTGTCGAAGTCTCATTTTTCCTTTAAGTGTCAATTTAGAGACTTTCTCAATGTATATTTTTAATTTCTTACTCTGTCTATGTACTAAAAATATCCATTCTAAGATGCAACCTTCCCTCTACATAAGAATTCCTGTCAGGGAATGAGTAGAAGGTAAGGTAACTAAGATTCAGGCCATCTTTGGATCACTATGATCTAGATGTATATCCTGCAATTTCCTTTCTACTAAAGTTAACTCTCCTTCTCAGCCTCAGCTGACAGTTTCCTTGGACTATTTAAATCCTTATCATCTTGTAAGGTGTGAAATAAATTGCTTAGCTCTTGAGTGGCCAAGCCAATTGCAGGCCTCAGCCAGTTGATATCTCCCAGTAGCTTCTGAAAATCCTTAAGAGTCCTTAATTGGCTCCTTGTGATTTGCACCTTTTGTGGCCTAACCCTTTGCAGACTTATCTTATATCCTAGATAATTAATAGAATCCCCCTCCTTGTATTTTTTTCAGGGGCAATTTGCAATCCCCAGGAAGGCAAGGATTTTGTACTTCATCAAACATTCTTTCCACAATATTTATAGCTGAGTCAGCCAATAGAATGCCATCCACATAATGATAAATAATGGATTGGGGAAATTGTTTGCAAATCATCTCCAATGGCTGTTGTAAAAAATACTGACACAAGGTAGGGCTATTTAACATTCCTTTTGGCAAGACTTTCCAATGATATCTTTTCATAGGGTGATCTCTATTGAAAGTAGGTACTGAGAAAGCAAACCTTTCCTTATCACATTCATGTAGAATGGTAAAAAAAACAATCTTTCAAATCAATCACTATGATAGGCCATCCCTTAGGCAACAAGGAAGGCAATGGGATCCCAGGTTGCAAGGAACCCATTAGCTGAATAATCTTATTAATTGCTCTGAGATCTGTCAGCATCCTCCATTTGCCAGATTTTTTTTTAATGACAAACACTGGAGAATTCCAAGGGCTGGAAAACTCCTCTATATGCTGAGCTTTCTGCTGTTCTTGGAATGGCTGTTCTAATGCCTGTAGTTTTTCTTTTGTCATAGACCATTGATCAATCCAAATGGGTTGGACAGACAACCACCTTAGTGGTAAGGCTGTTGGTGTTTTTGCAGCAGTGGCTCCTTGGGGTAAAGCTTAATTGTCAGCTTCTGCTCTATCTTATTTATGGACAGCTCAGACAGTCTGTAATTGCCTTTGATAACATTCTATAACTAATTTAAGATTTTTATTCGGAGCCAGACTAGTTTCATGGCTAGACACTGAGACTGAGGGTATATTAATTTTTGTTTTTCACTGCTGTAATAGATCTCTTCCCCTTAAGTTAATGGCTATATCAACCACGTATGGCCTCGATTTTCCTACCTGACCTTCTAGTTCTATACATTTAAACCATCTGGTGCTTTGCTTTATTTGGGATAAGGTCCCAACTCCTTGAAATTGAATGTCTACGTCTTGAAGTAGCCAACTTACAGGCCAAGATTTTGTAGAGATAATGGTGACATCTGCTTCAGTGTCAAACATTCCTTCAATCTTAATATTGTTTACTAATATTCTTAGTTTTGCCTGTGATCCTCTATAAAAGTTGAGAAAAATATTCTTTTTTGGGTCCATTTGAAGCTTTCTGAATTATCTACAGAACTTGCTTCAGTCTTATCTGGTCTTAGAACATCTGTTTTTGATGCAGTGACACTTAATTGTCCTGAGGAAGAGAACTCACCCTGCCTGGCTTTGGGGCCTGCAAGAGTTCCCTCTGGGAGTTTTTTTGGCAGGGTGTTGCCCCATTTGTCCTTTGTTGCTCTATATTCCCTAGTTAAATGTCGGCCTCTACAGTCTATTGTAATCTACCATATAAACAAACTGAAAGAAACAAAATCCTATGATTTGATGCCAAAATAGCCTTTAAAAAATTCAGCACCCCTGTCTGATAAAAGTGTTGGAGGACCTAGGGATATAAGGGACATACCTAAACATAATAAAGGCAATTTATGGCAGGCTTATAAGCAAGATCAAATTATGGAGATAAACTCAATACAATTCCATTTATATCAAGAACAAGACAATGTTGCCTGCTCTCTCTATATTTATTCAATATAGTAATTGATGTCTACTTTAACAACTGAAAGAAATGAAAGGGATACAATTGAAAAGGAACAAGTCAAAGTACCACTATCACAAATGATATGATAGTATATATACATAAAGCTCCCCAAAAATTCTACAGGAAAAACCTACAACTAATAAACACCTTCCACAAAGCAATTGGATACAAAATTAATACATATAAATCAGTAGGCATTCTTTATGTAAAAGATAAATGGTCCCAGAAAGAAATGACAGAAACAAGCCACTATAAAGTAGCCATGAATGATATATAATATCTTATCATAAATTTAACCAATAAAGTGAAAGATGTATATGACAAGAATGTCAAGTCACTGAGAAAGGAAATTGAAGAAGATATCAGAAGATGGAAAGATCTCCCATGGTTAACTAGGATTAACTTAGTGAAAAATATAAGAAGTATTTTACAAAATTCAATCTACAGATGCAATGCAATCCCCATCTCATTTCTGTTCCTGGGCAGAACACCAATGGCTCATGTTCTAAGATCAGCAACTGATAAATGAAACCTGATAAAATGGCAAAGCTTCTGTAAGGCAAAGGGTACTGTCAATGAGACAAAATGGATGTCCTCAGGTTGGGCAAGAATCTTCACCAACCCTACACCTGACAGAGTGCTAACATCTAAAATGTATAAAGAACTCAAGAAGTTAGACATGAACAACCCAAAAATCCTAATTTAAAAATCCTAATTTAAGTGTGGCACAAAACTAAGCAGCAAATGTCCAACAGATGAATATTGGAAGTTGGTGAAGCTTTTAAACATTCAAAGTGTTTCAATGTTCAAATGCCCTTACTCAAAGGGAAATACCAATTAAAACAAACCTGAGGTTCCATTTTACATCCATCTGATTGGTACAATCACAATTCACATGATAGCACATGCTGGTCATCAAGTAAAGCAAGTGGAACATTTCTCCTTTGCTGTTGGGAGTGCAAACTTGTACAGCCACATTGGAAATCAATTTTCGAGTTTCTCAGAAAACTAGGAATAGTTCTACCTCAAGATTGGGCCATACTACTCCTGGGTATATAACCAAAAGATGCACCACCATATCACAAAAACACTGTTCAATGATGTTCATAGAAGCTTTATTCATTATAGGTAGAAACAAAAACAAAAACAAAAACAAAACAAATAAACAAACCAAAAAACCTAGATATCCCTGAACTGAAGAATGGATAAGGAAAATGTGATAAATCTACACTATGGAATACTATTCACACAATGGCATACTATTCAACTATGAAAAACACAGACATCATGAATTTTGCAGGAAAACAGATGGATCTTGAGAATATATTCCTGAGCAAGAAAACCCTGTCCCATTAGGACACACATGATATGCATTCACTTATAAGTGGATATTAGCCATAAAATGCAAGATGCTCACTCTACAGTCCACAGACACAAAGAAGCTAAACAGAAGGAAGGCATAAGAGAGGATGCTTTAATCTCACTTAGAAGGGTGAATAAAATAGTCATGAGAGTCAGAGAAAGGGAGAGAACTAGGTTCGAGAGGTGATGGGAAGGGGAATTGGGGGATGTAAGGGGCATCTCCAGGACGAGACCGAGACCTGCAAAAGAGAGCTGACCAATAATCAATGAGTATGACCTTAGCTGTGAGTCACAGCACTAGGGAAATGAAACCTGAAGAGGTGATCTCCTGTAGCTGGGCAGGATCCCTATTGGAGTGATAGGGGCACCAAACAACCCATAAAACTTTTGACCCAAATCTTATCCTGTCTACAAGAAATGCAGGGACATGGGATGGAGCAGAGACTGAGGGAAAGGCCAACCAATAATGAGCCCAACTTAAGATCATTCCCAAGGACAAGCACCAGTTTCTGAAAGTATTAATGATACTCTCTCATGCTTGCAGACAGAAGTCCTGAAATGCTGTCCTTTCAGACATTCCACACAGCAGCTGACTCAGTCAGATAGAGACACCCACAGCAAAGCATTGGATGAAACTTGGGGATACTTATGGAAGAATTGGAAGAAGGGTGCAGGCCCCAAATGGAACAGGAACTCCACAGGAAGAAGAGACAACTAACCTAGTCTCTTGCCATTCTCAGGGACAGTACCACCAACCAACGAACATGTGCTCTGGGCCTAGGCATCTCCCACATATGTAACAGATGTGCAGCTTAGTCTTCTTACTGGTCTGGAACAACTGGAGCAGGGGCCCTTCCAAAGCTGATGCCTGTACCTGGGATATGTTTTAGTTGGACTGTCTTGTCTGGTTTCAGTGGGAGAGGATATGTCTAGCCTGGTAGACTTGGAGTTTGAGGGTGGGGGCCTAGCCAGGGGAGGCCCGCTGACTCAGAGAAGAAGGGGAAGAGGCACGGGGAAAGAACTATGGGAGGATGTGGTAGGGAGGAGGCAGTGAGCAGGATATAAATTGAACAAGTAAAAATAAACAAATACATGAATATGTGTGTGTACATGTGTGTGTGCATGTGTGTAAATCAAAGATTTTACCAAAACTCTTTTCTAAAACAGAAAATACTAAAATATGTAGAAATATACATACAATATAACACATCCCAACAAAAACAACAGATTTCAACTGGAACACTTTCCAATTAAACAGAGGGAATTTCTATTTTTCCTAAAGTGTTCTATAACTTTTATGTTCCTACTCTTTAAAGTAGAACTAGTATGGACTTTTTGTAAAAATGAAAAATTAAGTAACTATACTTTTCAGTATTTTTGGCATTTACACTAAAATGTTTAGTATCTACTTATTTTGATATAAATGTACAGACCTGTAAAATGCATGAAAATATTAATGCAAATATATAGATGTAAATATAATATTATTTAACTTTATAATTGTCAAAAAGAAGAAAGCAGTACTATTTGTGCAGTTACTCTGTGAGTGGGTTCTTACATACACCATGTCTAAGTTCACTTTATTGTCTTCATTGAGATTTAATCAATGTGAACACTCTATAACACTACACTGAGGCAGGAGGATTACTGAGACATACAGGTTAGCATTGGCTACACAATGAATTGCTGATAGCCCTTTAGTATACTGTGAGACATTACATCGGAAAAAATTTCAAAAGTAAGCCAGCCATTGGGGGCACACACCTTTAATCACAATATTTAGGATGGAGAGCTTTATCCAGGGGCCAGAGCAAAGGCTTTCTGTGTTACATAAAACAACTGTGTACACTTGTGGTTTCTCAGACACTGTTGAATTCACATTTATATGACTTTAAAATAATTGATCAGAGTCTTTCTACTATTCTAGTAGAAATCCTCTGTTGTTGCCTCATTAAACTTAGACTGTCATGGATGTGCCAATGATTTAGAAAAGGTCTTGGCCTAGGTCTCAGATGTAGGAAAGACAGATCTTTACAGGGTATGAGAGCTAATATCACATATTGTCCCATGTTAGCTCTGTCCTCAGAATTGTATGTACAGTTTCTATCTGCCTCTGATCCCCATGGTTCACAGACTATCTGAGTAATTATGGCCACAGGGATGCTATATGGATAGGACACAGACTGTGCTATGGAGGTGAACCTCATTGAGCCCATGATGTGTTCACACACAGGAATGGTTCAAGGTGTTTCCTACTCAGTCCTACTGGGTCTTCCTTTCTGAAATAATTTTGTCCACTGATGTGGTTTTGTGCTTGGAAGTGCAGAGAAAACTGTAGAGCTACCTGCAGAAACATCCACAATGATGGTGTGTGTCCTCTTCTTATATTGACAAAACTTGATTTGGTATTCTTTATCATGGAGCAGCATTCTTGTCTTGAATTTCATTATGAGCTCAGAATGACCTTGGCATAGGTAGGCTCTTCTACCTTGAAAAATGTCCCTCTCTTTGTCACTATTGAATATTATTGAAATGATCTTCTTTGTCTTTCTCTAAGTGCTTAAAGAATCCCTTAGAGACCATTGCAATGGCTCACTTCAAGCTATCAAAGTCATATATGACAGAATAAATATGGAAAGAGAGGGTAGCATTGTCTAGTCCCTGATTTTAGAGGGTTGCTTCAAATTTCTCTCCATTTAGTTTGATGTTGGTTACTGTTTTGCTGTATATGTTTTTATTATGTTTATGTATGGGCCTTGAATTCCTGTTCTTTCCAAGACCTTTAACATGAAAAGATGCTGAATTTGTCAAATGCTTTTTCAGCATCTAATGAAATAATCATGGGTTGAGTTTGTTTATGTAGTGGGTCACATTGATGGATTTCTGTATATTGAAAAATCCCTGGATCCCTGGGATGAAGCCTACTTGATCATGGTGAATCATCATTTTGATGTGTTCTTGGATTCTGTTGGCAAGAATTTTATTGAGTATTTTTGCGTTGATATTCATAAGGGAAATTGGTCTAAAGTTCTCTTTTTTATGGATCTTTGTGTGTTTTTGGTATCAATGAAATTGTCGCCTCATTGAAAGAGATGGGTAGTGTTCTTCTGTTTCTATTTTGTAGAATATTGGTGTTAGGTCTTCTTTGAAGGTTTGATGGAATTTTGCACTAAAACTATCTATCTGTTCCTGTGCTTTTTGGTTGGGAGACTGTCAATGACCACTTCTATTTTTGGGGGGTTATGGGACCATTTAGATGGTCTATCTGATCCTGATTAAACTTTGGTATTTGTTATCTGTCTAGGAAATTGTCCATTTCATCCAAATTTTCCAGTTGTGTTGAGTATAGGCTTTTGTAGTAGGATATGATAATTTTTTAATTTCCTCAGTTTCTGTTGATATTTCTTGCTTTTCATTTCTGATTTTGTTAATTTGGATACTGTCTCTGTGCCCTCTGGTTAGTCTGGCTAAAGGTTTATCTATCTTGTTGATTTTCTCAAAGAACCAGCTCCTGGTTTTGTTGATTCTTTGTATAGTTCTTTTTGTTTCAATCTGGTTGATTTCAGCCCTGATTTTGATGATTTTCTGCCTTCTACTCTTCTTGGGTGAATTTGCTTCTTTCTACTCTGAAGCTTCCAGGTGTGCTGTTAAGCTGCTAGTGTATGCTCTCTCTAGCTTCTTTTTGGAGGCACTCAGAGCTATGAGATTTCCTTTTAGTACTGCTTTATTGTGTCTTATAAATTTGGGTATGTTGTGCCTTCATTTTCATTTAATTCTAAAACGGTTTTGATTTCTTTCCTTCTTTCTACCTTGACCAAGGTATCATTGAGTAGGGTATTGTTCAGCTTCCATGTGTTTGTGGACTTTCTTTTGTTTTTGTTGCTATTGAAGACCACCGTTACGCCATAGTGATCTGATAGGAGGCATGGAATTAGTTTAATCTTATATATGTTGAGGTTGGTTTTGTGACCAATTATATGGTCAATTTTGGAGAAGGTACCATGCAATCCTGAGAAGAAGTTATATTCTTTGGATTTAGGATGAAATGTTCTGTAGGTATTTGTTAAATCCATTTGATTCATACAAAATGGCAAACAAGAAATTGGGAAAAACATCTTAACCAACCCTACATCTGACAGAGGGCTTTTATCCAAGATATACAATGAAGTCAAGAAAGTAGACTCCAGAAGGCCAAATAACCCTATTAAAAATGGGGTACAGAGCTAAACAAAGAATATTCACCTGAGAAATATCGAATGGCTGAGAAGCACCTAAAGACATGTACAATATTCTTAGTCATCAGGGAAATGCAAATCAAAACAACCCTGAGATTTCACCTCACACCAGTTAGAATGGCTAAGATAAAAAACTCAGGAGAAAACAGGTACTGGCAAGGATGTTGAGAAGACGGAAGACTTCTCCACTGTTGGTGTGTTTGCAGGCTGGTACAATCACTCTGGAAATCAGTCTGGCGTTTCCTCATAAAACTGGGCATGATACTACCAGAGGACCCAGCTATACCACTCTTGGGCATATACCCAGAGGATTTCCCAACATGTAATAAAGATACCTGCTCCACTATGCTCATAGCAGCCCTATTTCTAATAGCCAGAAGCTGGATAGATGCCCCAAATATGTCCTTCAATGGAAGAATGGATATAGAAATTGTGGTATATTTACACTATGGAATACCACTCAGCTATTAAAAACAATGAATTAATGAAATTCTTAGGCAAGTGGGTGGAATTGGAGAATATCATTCTAAGTGAGGTGGTACAATCACAAAAGAACCCACTTGGTATGCACTCATAAGTGTATATTATCCCCAGAAGCATGGAATACACAGGAAATAATTCACATAACAAATGATGCCCAAGAAGATGGAAGAAGAGGTCCTTAACCCTGGAAAGGCTCTATACCACAGTGTAGGGGAATACCAGGACAGGGAAACGGGAGGGGGTTGATTGGGGAACAGGGGGAGGTAAGAGGGCTTATGGGACTTTTGGGGAGGGGGGCATCCAGAAAAGGGGAAATCATTTGAAATGTAAATAAAGAATATATCGAATACAAATATAAGTTATTCTACTCTGCATTCTCCTGTCCTTGCTCTCTCATCCTGCTCTGTTGTCACAATAACGCTCTTACTCTCAATGCATTTTCATACAATGCTATGCCTTTACTTCTAAGTTCTTTTTGAGTTTGAGTCTATCTAAAAAATTCTCTTGTGTCCTGACTGAAAACATTATCATCAGTTCTGTTCTAATAAGTTCTGTTCAGATCTAACAAAAAAATGTTCTGTCAAAGACATTTTCTGCAGCTGAGTAGTGACTTAGCACTTATATATCTTTCAGAATACATGATCACATGTTAAAAAGTTGATCACAAGTTTTATACAAATTTAAGCTTTAAATCTAGTAAGAAATTTACAACAGTGAATGTTTCCATGAATGTCCATTAGGAGTAATGGTCTTGCTAAACTTTCATCACTTGTCATAGCTCCACAGGTTCACTGAGAGTTATAAACCACAACTAAGTTATTAGTGAAGTTTTGTATAGAGAAATCCAGTCAATATTTTACCTTCTGTCTTATAACCTATAATAAATCATTAGTACCCTTTTAAAGACTATTGGTTAACAGTTTTACAACCTGTTGGAGTGTGCTCTGAGTAGCAGAAAGTCTGCTTACTATCTAGAATCAGTTAACTGGTGACACATGGGAGACTGACAGAGTCCTCATTACTTTTTGGTTATGGAATTTCCTCACAGCAATAGAAACCCTGACTAAGACAAGTTGGTTCCACCATAGAAACATATTGCTGAGATAGTCCTGAGCAGGTTTGGGTTTGGAATGACTTTGGGATTTTGGGATAGAAATGTTACTGAGACTTGATAACTAATTGGAAAGTTCTTGAGGAGCTTGAAAGACAAGATAAGAATGTTGAAATTCTCAGGTCTGAAATTTTAGAGAGAAATTTAGTGATTCTTTCAGGGCTATTTGCTATTTTGAATTGAGATTCTCAGGTTCTGGTTACCTGGAGCTGAGGAACCAGCTGTGGTTAACGAACTACCATAACCACTAAAGTGAAACTTTGCTTTGCTGGGATATTTGATGCTTGTCAGCTAGAGCTGAGATACCAGCAGTAGTTAAGAAGAGACCAACATCACTAGGTGAAATTTTGGGGAAGAATTTTTTGAAAACACAGAGAACCTGTGTTAAGTTTAGGAGCTGAGAGATAGAGGCAGGCATATTTTTGTGTTTTTCAGGCCAACCTGGTCTACAAAATCAGTTCTGGAAAATCCAGAGATTCCCTGTGAAACTGAATCTCAAAACAAAAACAAAAAATAAGTTTTGATTGGAGATCTAGCAAATAGGTTAAGAGTTCTTTCTGTACTTGCACAGGACCTGAATTGGAGTTCTAGTACCCATAATATGCAGCTATAATGTTTTTAAATCCAGTTCCAGGGAATCTGATGTCCTTTCTTGTTTCTGTGAGTGCTTGCATATACTTGCACACAAACACAGCCATGTACTCATATAAATTATTTTAATAAAGAAAATAAAGTCTTGAATGAATCCTTAAAATGAAGTAAAAAAACTGGGCTGTGAAAATAACACTACTGACTTGCAAAGGAATGAGAGTTCATGCCTTTCTCCCTAGCTGAGCTTGAGATGGAGGAATTCAAATATTTGGGACATCAAATTTGCTCAGAGTTACTATTTCTGAATTGAGGGTCCAAGAGCAAGACCAATGGGCATCAGTAAGATGCTCAACCTAGTGGTAAGCATCTGCTTCTTTATCTTCCAGGGAGTCATCTAGAATAAATCTCTGTGCTCCTGATACTCCAGGGCTGTGCTCCTGATATCCCAGTCCTAGGTTTGTGCTCCCTGCTTCCCCAATATTATGCTCTTACTCCCAGTAAGAGAAGATTGATCCAGCACTTTGTCTCTGAGGAGATGACTTTCTCTGTGGTCCTTGGATATGGATGCATAAATTTGGGGTACTTGAGTGGCACTGAGCTTAGGTTCCAGTCCTGAGGCCTCTGGCGGGAACCCTCAAATCTCTCCACTTCCAGATCCAGATCAGCCTGGGCAGCAACACCACATCTCCAGGTCATGCAAGAGGCAAGATGGGCTTCTGGGCGGCCAGCGGGGAGAAGTCGGTGTGCTTTGGTGAATCCAGCGGGCCCCAGCAGGAGCCTTCAGGTGCCTGCTTTGGGATCAGAACAGCCTGGGCCACAGCACTTGGTCTCCAGGAAGTGCAGGAGACCTGGTGTGCACCCAGAGGCTGTCTGGGAGCTCACAGCACAGCTTGCTCCTGTGGCACAGAGATTAGGTTTCAGTCCTGAGGCCTCTGGCAGGAGCCCTCAGATCTCTCAGCTTCCAGATCCAGATCAGCCTGGGCAGCAACACCACATCTCCAGGTCATACAAGAGGCAAAAGAGGCTTCCGGCAGCCAGCAGGGAGAAGTCGGTGTGCTCCGGTGAATCCAGCGGGCCCCAGCAGGAGCCTTCAGGTGCCAGCTTTGGGATCTGAACAGCCTGGGCAACAGCACCCTGTCTCCAGGCAGTGCAGGAGGTAAGGTGTGCACCAGAGGCCACCTGGGAAGGGGCAGCTTGCACTGGTGAGTCCAGCATTGACAAGACCAACTAACACCAGAGGGAACTAGATGGCAAAAGGCAAACAAAGGAACATCACTAACAGAAATCAAGGCAATATGGCAACATTCGAACCCAATTCTCCTTTACCAGCATGTCCTGGATACCCCATCACACCAGTAAAACACGATTTGGATTTAAAATCACTGGTCATGATGCTGGTACAGGAACACATGAAGGACATACTTAAAGAAATTCAGGAGAAAATGGATCAAAAGTTAGAAGCCCTTGCAAGGGAAACACAAAAATCATTGAAAGAAATCCAGGAGAATACAAAAGCCAATAATGAGGAAACGCAAAAAACACTTAAAGAAATACAGGAGAACTTTGGTCAACAGGCTGAGGTCATGAAAGAGGAAACACAAAAATCTCTTAAAGAATTACAGGAAAGCACAAACAATCAAGTGAAGGAGCTAAGCAAAACCACCCAGGATCTAAAATCAGAAGTAGAAACAACTAAGAAAACTCAAAGGGAGACAAGTTTGGAGATAGAAAGCCTTGGGAAGAAATCAGGGGACAGAGATGCAAATATCAACAACAGAATACAAGAGATAGAAGAAAGATCTCAGATGCTGAAGATACCATAGAAACCATGGACTCAACAGTTAAAGAAAATGCAAAATGCAAAAAGCTTGTAACCCAAAATATCAAGGAAATCCAGGACACAATGAGAAGACCAAACCTAAGGATTATAGGTATAGATGAGAGTAAAGATTTACAACTTAAAGGGCCAGCAAATATCTTCAATAAAATTATGGAAGAAAACTTCCCTAACCTGAAGAGAGAGATGCCCATGACTATACAAGAAGCCTACAGAACTCCAAACAGACTGGACCAGAACAGAAATACTACCCGTCACATAATAATCAAAACACCAAATGTACTAAACAAAGAAAGAATATTAAAGGCAGTAAGAGAAAAAGGCCAAGTAACATATAAAGGAAGACCTATCAGAATCACAGCAGACTTTTCACCTGAGACTATGAAGGCTAGAAGATCCTGGGCAGATCTCATGCAGACTCTAAGAAAACACAAATGCCAGCCAAAACTACTATATCCAGCAAAACTCTCAATCACCATAGATGGAGAAACTAAGATATTCCATGACAAAACCAAGTTTACCCAATATACATCCACAAACCCAGCCCTACAAAGGATAATAGGAGGAAAACACCAATACAAGGAGGGAAACTTCACCCTGGAAAAAGCAAGATAGTAACCTTTCATCAAACCCAAAAGAAGTTAAGCAATCAAATTTAAAAAATAACGTCAAAAATGACAGGAAGTAACAATCACTATTCCTTAATATCTCTTAACATCAATGGACTCAATGCCCCAATAAAAAGAAATAGACTAACAGATGGATACGTAAACAGGACCCTACATTTTGCTACTTACAGGAAACACACCTCAGGGTCAAAGACAAACACTACCTTAGAGTAAAAGGCTGGAAGACAATTTTACAAGCAAATGGTCTCAGGAAACAAGCTGGAGTAGCCATTTTAATATCAGATAAAATTGACTCCTAACATTGCACCTAACACAATAATTGTGGGTGACTTCAACACTGCACTTTCCTCAATGGACCGATCCGGAAAACAGAAACTGAACAGGGACACAATGAAACTAATTGAAGCTTTGGACCAATTAGATTTAACAGATATATATAGAACATTCTATCCTAAAGCAAAAGAATATACCTTTTTCTCAGCACCTCATGGTACCTTCTCCAACATCGACCATATAATTGGTCACAAGACAGATCTCAACAAATATAAGAAGATCAAACTAATCCCATGCCTCCTATCAGATCACTATGGAGTAACAGTGGTCTTCAATAGCAACAAAAACAACAGAAAACCCACATACACGTGGAAATTGAACAATATTCTACTCAATGATACCTTGGTCAAGGAAGAAATAAAGAAAGAAATTAAAGACTTTTTAGAACACAATGAAAATGAAGACACAACATACCCAAATCTATGGGACACAATGAAAGCAGTGCTAAGAGGAAAACTCATAGCCCTGAGTGCCTCCAAAAAGAAATTGGAGAGAGCATACATTACCAGCTTAATGACACACCTGAAAGCCCTGGAACAAAAAGAAGCTATTTCACCCAGGAGGAGTAGAAGGCAGGAAATCATCAAACTCGGGGCCGAAATCAATCAAGTAGAAACAAGGAGAACCATACAAAAATTCAACAAAACCAGGAGATGGTTCTTTGAGAAAATCAACAAGACTAAACAAAGGGCACAGAGTCAGTATCCAAATTAACAAAATTAGAAATGAAAAGGGAGATATTACAACAGAAACTGAGGAAATTCAAAAAATCATCAGATCCTACTACAAAAGCCTGTACTCAACACAACTAGAGAATCTGGAGGAAATGGACAATTTCTTAGACAGATACCAAATACCAAAATTAACTCAGGATCAAATAGATCATCTAAACAGTCCCATAACCCCTAAAGAAATAGAAGGAGGTCATAGATAGCCTTCTGCTATAGATAGGCAGCTATGAACATAGTAGAGCATGTATCCTTATTACATGGTGGGGAATCCTCTGGGTATATGCCCAGGAGTGGTATAGCATGATCTTCTGAAAGTGAGGTGCACAGTTTTTGGAGGAACTGCCAAACTGATTTCCAGAATGGTTGTACCAATTTGCAACCCCACCAGCAGTGGAGGAGTGTTCCTCTTTCTCCACACCCTCTCCAACACCTGCTGTCTCCTCAGTTTTTAATCTTAGCCATTCTGACTGGTGTAAGGTGAAACCTCAGGGTAGTTTTGATTTGCATTTCCTTAATTACTAATGAAGTTGAGCATTTTTTAAGATGCTTCTCCGCCATCCGAAGTTCTTCAGGTGAAAATTCTTTGTTTAACTCTGTACCCCATTTTCTTTTTGTTTTTATTCGACATAATTTTTTATTTACATTGCAAATGATTTCTCCTTTTCTAGCCCCCTACTCCCCGAAAGTCCTGTAAGCCCTTTTCTCTTCCCCTGTCCTCCCACCCACCCCTTCCCACTTCCCCATTCTGGTTTTGCCAAATACTGCTTCACTGAGTCTTTCCAGAACAAGGGGCCACTTCTCCTTTCTTCTTGTACCTCATTTGATGTATGGATTATGTTTTGAGTATTCCAGTTTTCTAGGTTAATATCCACTTATTAGTGAGTGCATACCATGATTCACCTTTTGAGTCTGGGTTACCTCACTTAGTATGATGTTCTCTAGCTCCATCCATTTGCCTAAGAATTTCGTGAATTCATTGTTTCTAATGGCTGAATAGTACTCCATTGTGTAGATATACCACATTTTTTGCATCCACTCTTCTGTTGAGGGATACCTGGGTTCCTTCCAGCATCTGACAATTATAAATAGGGCTGCTATGAACATAGTAGAGCATGTATCCTTATTACATGGTGGGGAATCCTCTGGGTATATGCCCAGGAGTGGTATAGCAGGATCTTCTGGAAGTGAGGTGCCCAGTTTTCAGAGGAACCGCCAGACAGATTTCCAGAGTGGTTGTACCAATTTGCAACCCCACCAGCAGTGGAGGAGTGTTCCTCTTTCTCCACACTCTCTCCAACACCTGCTGTCTCCTGAATTTTTAACCTTAGCCATTCTGACTGGGGTAAGATGAAATCTCAGGGTTGTTTTGATTTGCATTTCCCTAATGACTAATGAAGTTGAGCATTTTTTAAGATGCTTCTCCGCCATCTGAAGTTCTTCAGGTGAGAATTCTTTGTTTAACTCTGTACCCCATTTTTTAATAGGGTTGTTTGGTTTTCTGGAGTCTAACTTCTTGAGTTCTTTATATATATTGGATATTAGCCCTCTATCTGATGTAGGATTGGTGAAGATCTTTTCCCAATTTGTTGGTTGCCGATTTGTCCTCTTGATGGTGTCCTTTGCCTTACAGAAACTTTGTAATTTTATGAGGTCCTATTTGTCAATTCTTGCTCTTAGAGCATACACTATTGGTGTTCTGTTCAGAAACTTTCTCCCTGTGCCCATGTACTCACGGGTCTTCCTCAGTGTGTTTTCTATTAGCTTCAGAGTGTCTGGCTTTATGTGGAGGTCCTTGATCCATTTGGATTTGAGCTTAGTACAAGGAGACAAGGATGGATCAATTCGCATTCTTCTGCATGCTGACCTCCAGTTGAAGCAGCACCATTTGTTGAAAAGATTATCTTTCTTCCATTGGATGTTTTCAGCCTCTTTGTCGAGGATCAAGTGGCCATAGGTGTGTGGGTTCATTTCTGGATCTTCAATCCTGTTCCATTGATCCTCCTGCCTGTCACTGTACCAATACCATGCAGTTTTTCACACTATTGCTCTGTAGTATTGCTTGAGGTCAGGGATACTGATTCCCCCAGTCTTTCTTTTGTTGCTGAGAATAGTTTTAGCTATCCTGGGTTTTTTGTTGTTCCAGATGAATTTGATAATTGCTCTTTCTAACTCTGTGAAGAATTGAGTTGGGATTTTGATGGGTATTGCATTGAATCTGTATGTTGCTTTTGGCAAAATGGCCATTTTACCTATATTGATTCTACCGATCCATGAGCATGGGAGGTTTTCCCATTTTTTGAGGTCTTCTTCCATTTCCTTCTTCAGAGTCTTGAAATTCTTGTCATACAGATCTTTCACGTTTGGTAAGAGTCACCCCAAGATACTTTATACTGTTTGTGGCTATTGTGAAGGGGGTCATTTCCCTAATTTCTTTCTCAGCCTGCTTACCCTTTGAGTATAGGAAGGCCACTGATTTGCTTGTGTTTGTCCGGGCCGGCGCGCGAGACATAGCAGGGGTCTCAGACGGTCATGCCCTGGACTGCCCCCAGGCCCTGGGCTGTTCGGTGGGCCATCTGTGTGGCGAGCCGACCAGGAGATTGTTTGCCCGGGCCGCCACCATTCTGCCTACGGGAAGCCAGAGAGACCTAGCAGGGAAAACCAAACAGGCTAACAGGCATAGCCCGAGGAGAACATAGCAGGGGTCTCAGACGGTCAGGCCCTGGACTGGCCCCAGGCCCTGGGATGCTCGGTGGGCCATCTGTGTGCCAACCCTGCCAGGAGGTTGTTAGCCCAGCAGACTCTCCCAGCACTCTCAGGAAGCACGCACAGGCCACTATCCTAGCCACCTGACAGATCCAATTAACACTCACAGCTGAGGGGAACTTTGCTCGGGCATTGGCCTGCCAGGCTTTTGCCTAGACTCAGGGCCTGAGCAGCTAGGCTAGCCTTGTGTGCACCAACCCGGTTGGGAGTTCCGCTGCCCAGCAGAGTGATCAACACGCAGAAATGGTCCCTGCAGCATACAGCCTTAGCACTCTCTGAAGGAGCAAACAGGAACCATCTGGTTCACAGACACAGTCTGGGGCAAAGAACACTAGGGCTGCAAGGGTACCCAAGAAGAGGACAATCAGTAATCTGTAACAGGGGAAACCCTGCCATCCAGTGTTGCAGAAATAGCCCTAGAGCCTCTCAGGAGGCTGAAACACCAGCCAGAGACAAGACCAATTAGCTCTAGAGAACAAGATGGCAAAGGGCAAACGCAGGAACGCTACTAACAGAAATCTATGCAGTATGGCAGCATCTGAACCAAACTCTCCAACATCAGCAAGTCTTGGTTATGCCAACACACCAGAGAAACAAGATTTGGATTTAAAATCACTGTTCATGATGCTGCTAGAAGAACACAAAAAGGACATGAATGAATCTCTTAAAGAAATACAGGGGAACATGAATAAGCTAGAAACCCGTACAATGGAAACACAAAAATCACTTAAAGAAATGCAGGAGAATAAGGCCCAAGAGATAGAAGCCAATAAAGAAGAAAGGCAAAAAACAAACAAACAAAAAAAAACCCAAAACAAAAAAAACTTAAAGAAATGCAGGAGAACTTGAGTGAACAGGCAAAAGTCATGAAAGAGGAAACACAAAAATCTCTTAAAGAATTACAGGAAAACACAAACAAACAAATGATGGAACTGAGCAAAACCATCCTGGATCTAAAAACAGAAGTAGAAACAACTAAGAAATCACAAAGGGAGACAACTTTGGAGATAGAAAACCTTGAGAAGAAATCAGGGGCCATAGATGCAAATATAAACAACAGAATACAAGAGATGGAAGAAAGAATCTCAGATGCTGAAGATACCATAGAAACCATTGACTCAACTGTCAAAGAAAATGCAAAATGCAAAAAGCTTGTATCCCAGAACATCCAGGAAATCCAGGATACAATGAGAAGACCAAACCTAAGGATTATAGGTATAGATGAGAGTGAAGATTTACAACTTAAAGGGCCAGCAAATATCTTCAACAAAATTATGGAAGAAAACTTTCCTAACCTAAAGAGGGAGATGCTTATGAATATACAAGAAGCCTACAGAACTCCAAACAGGCTGGACCTGAGCAGAAATACCTCCCGTCACATAATAATCAAAACCCCAAATGCACTAAACAAAGAAAGAATATTAAAGGCAGTAAGAGAGAAAGGCCAAGTAACATATAAAGGAAGACGTATCAGAATGACACCAGGCTTCTCACCAGAGACCATGAAAGCTAGAAGATCCTGGGCAGATCTCATGCAGACTCTAAGAGAAAACAAATGTCAGCCAAGACTACTATACCCAGCAAAACTCTCATTCACCATAGATGGAGAAACCAAGATATTCCATGACAAAACCAAATTTACACAATATCTTTCCACAAACCCAGCTCTGCAACGAATAATAGAAGGAAAACTCCAATACAAGGAGGGAAACTACACCCTGGAAAAAGCAAGATAGTTACCTTCCTTCATCCAACCCAAAAGAAGATAACCACTCAAATATAAAAATAACATCAAAAATGACAGGAAGTAATAATCACTATTCCTTAATATCTCTTAACATCAATGGTCTCAATTCCCCAATAAAAAGACATAGACTAACAGACTGGATAAGGAAACAGGACTCTACAATTTGCTGTATACAGGAGACACACCTCGGTGTCAAAGATAAAAACTACCTTAGAGTAAAAGACTGGAAGACAATCTTACAAGCCAATGGTCACAGGAAACGAGCAGGAGTAGCCATTCTAATATCATATAAAATTGACTTTCAACCTCATCAAAAGAGACACAGAAGGACACTTCTTGCTGGTCAAAGGAAAAATTCACCAAGAAGAACTTTCAATTCTGAACATCTATGCGCCAAATGCAAGGGCACCCTCATTCATAAAAGAAACTTTACTAAAGCTCAAAGCACACATTGTACCTAACACAGTAATTGTGGGGGACTTCAACACTCCACTCTCCTCAATAGACCGATCGGGAAAACAGAAACTAAACAGGGACACAGTAAAAATAATTGAAGATTTGGACCAATTGGATTTGACTGATATGTATAGAACATTTCACCCTAAAGCAAAAGAATATACCTTTTTCTCAGCACCTCATGGTACCTTCTCCAAAATCGACCATATAATTAGACACAAGGAAGACCTCAACAAATATAAGATGATCGAACTAATCCCATGCCTCCTATCAGATCACTATGGTGTAAGAGTGATTTTCAATAGCAACAAAAACAACAGAAAGCCCACATACACATGGAGGCTGAATAATACTCTACTCAATGATACCTTGACCAAAGAAGAAATAAAGAAAGAAATCAGAGACTTTTTAGAATTTAATGAAAATGAAAGCACAACATACCCAAATCTTTGGGACACAATGAAAGCAGTGGTAAGAGGAAAACTCATAGCCCTAAGTGCCTCCAAAAAGAAAATGGAGAGAGCATACACTAGCAGCTTAACAACACACCTGAAAGTCCTGGAACAAAAAGAAGCCAATTCACCCAGGAGGAGTAGAAGACAGGAAATCATCAAACTCAGGGCTGAAATCAATCAAGTGGAAACAAAGAGAACCGTACAAAGAATCAACGAATCCAGGAGCTGGTTCTTTGAGAAAATCAACAAGATAGATAAACCCTTAGCCAGACTGACCAAAGGGCACAGAGAAAGTATCCAAATTAACAAACTTAGAAATGAAAAGGGAGATATAACAACGGAAACTGAGGAAATCAAAAAAGTCATTGGATCCTACTACAAGAGTCTATACTCAACACAACTGGAGAATCTGGAGGAACAATGGACAATTTCCTTGACAGATACCAAATACCAAAATTAAATCAGGACCACATAGATCATCTAAACGTCCCATAACACCTAAAGAAATAGAAGGAGTCATAGAAAGTCTTCCAACCAAAAAAAGCACAGGAAGAGATGGTTTCAGTGCAGAATTCTATCAGACCTTCAAAGAAGACTTAACACCAATACTCTTCAAACTATTCCACAAAATAGAAACAGAAGGAACACTACCCAATTCCTTCTATGAAGCCACAATTACGCTGATATCAAAACCACACAAAGATCCAACAAAGAAAGAGAACTTCAGACCAATTTCCCTTATGAACATCGATGCAAAAATACTCAATAAAAATCTTGCCAACCAAATCCAAGAACACATCAAAACGATCATCCACCCTGATCAAGTAGGCTTTATCCCGGGAATGCAGGGTTGGTTCAATATACAGAAATCCATCAATGCAATCCACTACATAAACAAACTCAAAGAAAAAAAAAAACACATGGTCATTTCATTGGATGCTGAAAAAGCATTTGACAAAATTCAGCATTCTTTCATGCTTAAAGTCTTGGAGAGAACAGGAATTCAAGGCCCATACCTAAACATAGTAAAAGCAATATACAGCAAACCAGTAGCCAGCATCAAACTAAATGGAGAGAAACTTGAAGCAATCCTACTAAAATCAGGAACTAGACAGGGCTTCCCCCTTTCTCCTTATCTTTTCAATATTGTACTTGAGGTATTAGCTCGGGCAATTCGACAACATAAGGAGGTCAAAGGGTTACAAATTGGAAAGGAAGAATTCAAACTATCATTATTTGCAGATGACATGATAGTCTACCTAAGTGACCCAAAAACCTCCACTAGAGAACTCCTACAGCTGATAAACAACTTCAGCAAAGTGGCAGGTTATAAAATCAACACAAGCAAATCAGAGATAGATGTTTTTATCTAGGCATTTGTCAGGTTATGCTTAAAAGCAGTGTCTCTTCCCAAAGTATAGACTGAGTTCTCTAAAGAGTCAAATAAGATGAAGATAGTATTTACCTGCAGGGATGCTATTTCATCTTTAATATATCCTGGAATTCAGGAAAATGCAGGGAGTCTTCTATAGAATGCCTTCACACAAGTCATCATTGCAATCTCAAGTGGGTAGAGTACAGCTCCAGAATCAACTGCAGGAGCTTAGTGGTGTGGTAGGGGAACTCCTTCAGAATGAGCATATAAATGCTTTTTCCAAAGAAATTAACCCTGAGTGTGGGCACAGCATTGTGTATCTTTAACTCAAGCCCTCCAGAGGTAGAGGAAAGTAGATCCTGACAAAAACAATAAGCCCAAAATTTACCTTGCATTAGAGATGAAACCTGCAATGCATTTGCAGGTGTTAGAAATAAGTTTTCAGTCACAAAGAAAGAGACCATCACATTATGTGCAGTGCATGGACACATAACCTTTACTCTCTTAAGAGGTCACATTAGGGAGATGAATCACAGGAAGACAGAAAGTGGGTTTGAAGTTTATTACAACTTACTCAGTGACCTTTGGTATGAGCTGGGATTAGAACTCACAGTCATGTTTTATTGTCTAGTTGGAAAAGAATTGACACATGGCTTTGGTTGGGGGGCAGGGAATCCCTGCTCCTTGCTATTAAATTCCTGAAACAGGCCTTTTGTATGAACAAAGGTTCTCTCTCTCTCTCTCTCTCTCTCTCTCTCTCTCTCTCTCTCTCTCTCTCTCTCTCTCTTCTCTCTCTCTCTCATCTCTCACTTGTGCAAAATGTTTGCAAGTTACCACAGATAAACAAATTAAATTTCTTGTCTTAGAAACAAACTTCATGCATTCCATGAAAGTTTGATTATTTCTTTTGTTGTTTTGTTTTAAGACAGCACCCATCTGATATCTCACCCCTGCCTTTAATTTAAGCACTGCAGTTGTGATGGGGAGAGACAGACAGAGAAAAACAGGCAGAGAGATAGACAGGCAGAGAGAGACAGCGAGAGAGAGGAAGAGGTCTGGAACCACAGTCCTGAAGATTGTACCAGATACACTGCAGACTTTCTCTAACACCCTTCTCTTGTGGGAAACTGAGGGCAGCTTTTTTTCTGGTAGCCACCTTTCTTTATTTTGGTTTGGATGTACATGAGATTAGAAGACATTATGTCCATTAGCTGGACCCTCCTCAAGCTTACTCTGTAGCTAAAGCTGACTTTAAACTCATTTGGCTGGCATCCTCCCACCTCAGCCTTCTCAAACTGCCACAGCTGATGATGAACAGAGCACCCAAGATCAGCCTTGAACTCCAGAGACTGCAATCAGACTAGGGGCTCCTAGGCAGATAGGGCAAGGGAATTAAAGTCCATAGCCACAATGCTACATCTACTCCAACAAGGCCATACTCCCGGCATTGCCACTCCCTAGGTCATGCACATACAAACCATCACAGTCTTGAACTCAGAGATCCCCCTAACTCTGCTTTACAAGTGATTTGAGCAAAGGCATCAGGCACAATCTTCAATAAATAAATTCTTGACTATGGATCTGGTCTAAGATTCCTCCTGTGTACAGATCCAATTTAGCAACACTGTTCAAATCTGAACATGAGCAGGTAGGTGGAGACTTAATTATTGAATCAGAAGCTGCCTTTGACTGGGAGGGTGTGGCTACAAAGGGAGGGTTCAGCTGAAACATATACAATAAGTCAAAGCAGGCAGAGAAACTCTCAGTCTCTTGCAATTTGGAGTCACAGCCTTCCCCTGCCTGAATATGGTGTTTTGTTACCAGTGTCCAGATCAAGTAAGTCCTTTTGCTCCATAAGGATACCTCATCCCATGCAAGCTAGTCTAGCCTTGTTATCAATTGAAATTTTGGTTGTATACACTATTACATGTTGTTTCTTCTTTTTTTGAGATGAGTTCTTCTAGATAACATTGCCTGGCCTGCAATCTCGGTATTCTGTACTTTTTGGCTAATATCCACTTACCAGTTAGTATATACCATACATGTTATGAAACAGGATGTTATTTTTCTAGTTCCATCCATTTATGTGCAAAATTCATGATGTCCTGGTTTTGAATAGGTGAATAGTATTCCATTGTGTAAATGAATCACGTTTTCTGTATCCATTCTTGGGTTGAGGGCTATCTGGGCTGTTTCCAGCTTCTGGTTATTACAAATTAGGCAGCTTTGAACATAGTGGAGCATCTGTCTTGTCGTATGGAGGGGCATTTTTCGAATATATGCCCAAGAGTGGTATAGCTTGCTCATCAGGTAGAACTGTTTTCAATTTTCTGAGGAACCACCACATTCATTTCCAGAGTGGTTGCACCAGTTTGCAATCTCACAGCAATGGAAGAGTATTTTCTTTCTCCGTATCCTCACCATCATGAGCAGTCACCTGAGTTTTTGATCTTTACCTTTCTGACAGTTGTTAGATAGGATCTCAAGGTCATCTTGATTTGCATTTACCTGATGACCAAGGACTTTTGAGTATTTCTTTAAGTGCTTTTTGGCCATTCAATATTTTACTCTGGTTGAATTAGGGAAAGTTTTGAAGAAGCTGAAGAGAAGAGGAGGTTGACCCCATATGAACACCACTAGTCTTAACTAACCTGGGCAACTGGGTGCTCCCAGAGACTGAATTACCCAACCAGGCAGCATATACAGGCTGGTCCAAACCCCAGGCACTTTAGTACAGCAGAGGACTGCCTGGTCTAGCTTCAGTGAGAGAAGAAGTGCCTAATCCTATAGAGACTTGAAGCCCTACAGAAGGGGACCACCCTCTTGAAGGCAAGGGGTAGGTAGAATTTAATGAAAAACTGTAGGAGGGGGAAATGGTTCAAATGTAAATATACAAAAAGATCTAAACCTCACAGGGATTCTCCTACTTAGATCACCTGAGGGCTGCTTAAGTAGAATTATCCAAGTGTGTTCTCCATTACATCCAATTATTATTAATTGGTCATTGTGATTTCTGCAGGATATTTTGCTTTATATTGATTTGTTTTTCATTTGAGACAGCCTCAACAAAAAATGTCAGGGTGAGCCTGAATTCAAAGATTCAGCACTGGTATGACAGATATGAGTCCCTTTACTACTGATCTTTATGTCACTTTTAAACTGGAATTGTTTGCTGTGCTTTTAATCCCAGCAATAGGAAGGCAGAGGAAAGCTGGAAGTGTAAAATGCTAGTTATTATATGTGTCTTTAAAAATGGCAAAATAAGGGGCTGGAGAGTTGGCTCAGAACACTGAGTGTCCTTCCAGAGAGTTTAATTCCCAATAACTACATGGTAGCTCACAATCATCTGTAATGGGATCTGATGCCTTCTTTAAGTGTCCGTGAAGGCAGGGACTGTGTACTCATATTCATTAAATAAAAAGATACATGACTAAGTAAATAAGGCAAAACAAGCAACTAAAAAATGCTTAAAAAAAAAAACAAATGGTACTTGTATCTCTTCACTGATACATAGTCTCTTATTTTCATGGAACTCAGCATATTCTCAAACTTCGAAGAAGAAACCAGCATGTGTGTGTGTGTGTGTGTGTGTGTGTGTGTGTGTGTGTATGTGTGTGTGTGTGTGTGTGTGTTTAATATACCTTATATCTCAATCACAGTCTTCTTTACTCCTCTCCTCCCATACACTCCCTTGAATACAATAGAAAGGCAGAGGTTAGATGGTGTCTTAAGTTTGATGCCAGCCAAATTTATTTTTTCTATTGAATTAATCTTTATTTACATTTCAAATGCTAAAACCTTTCCTGCTTTCCCTCCTCCGCAAAAACCTCCAACCCTCCTCACTCCCCCTTTCTCCAAATACATGCTGCCTATTGACTCACTCCCACTCCCCCATCCCCTGCTCAATTTCCCTTTGTTGAGGCATCTATTGAGCCTTCACATTGCTAAGGACAACTCCTCCCACTGATCCCCAACAAGGCATTCCTCTGCCACATTTTTGGCTGAAACCATATGTACCCCTTGGTTGATTGTTTAGTCCCTGGTAGACCTGGGTCATCCGGGTGGCCAACATCCTTGTTTTTCCCATGGGGTTGTAAATCCCTTCAGCTCCTTTGGACCATCCTCCAACTCCTCCATTGGGGACCCCACAGTCAGTCCAATAGTTGGTTGCCAGCATCTGCCTCTGTATGTGTAAGTCTCTGGCTGGGCCCATCTGGAGACAACCATGACTTGCTCATTTTGGTATGTACTTCTTTTCATCCATAACAGTGTCAGGGTTTGGTAACTGTTTATAGGATGAATCCCTAGGTAGAATCCAGATGTTCTTCAACAGAGAGATGGATACAGAAACTGGTATATATACACAGTAGAGTACTATTCAGCTATTAAAAACAAAGAATTCATGAAATTCTTAGGCAAATAGATGGAACTAGAAAGTATCATCCTGAACAAGGTAATCCAATTACAAAAGAATACACATGGTCTATTCACTCACTGATAAGTGGATGTTATCCCAAAAGCTCAACGTAAACAAATTACAATCCACAGACCACAGGAAGCTCAAGAAGAAGGAGGAAAGAAGTGGGAGTGCTTGGGTTCCTCTGAGAAAATGAACCAAATACCCACAGGAGCAATAAAGGAGACAAAGCATGGAGCAGAGACTGACTAAAGGCCAGCCAGTCAAATTCATATAGCAATTTTCAAAACAGTCATGGATAAGACCATATCTCAAAGAAGTAAAACATAAAACAATAAACAAACAAACAAATAAGGTATTCCCATGTGCTGATTGATACATGGTATAATCTTTTTACAGAACCCAGGATGTGTTCAAAATTTCAGAAATTTGCCTGATTCTTTTTAAGTGTTTTAAAGATATTTAAAGATATTAAAATTTGAATATCCCTTGAAATTAAATTTTCCATTCCTTTTTCTTACTTGTTTTGGTATTCCATTGGTTGTTTCAGGTCTCAGGCTAACTGTTCTGGTGCTAAAGTTGTATCAAAGTATGACATTGAGCTAGTGAGACTCCTGTATTTACCATGTAAATTATAATCTCCATCTCATAGTGTCTACTTTCTGCATGGTTTGTAAAGAGTTACAGACTGTGTCAATGACTACTGAAGGTTTACTGACTTTAGTGTTTTTTCCTACTCTCTTTAGCTCCGTAGCTTGCAGAAGTCAAGCTTGGAGCCTTTTCGACTCCCTCTCCAAAAGGCCAGTATGGGTGATAATCAAAGATTAATGTCAATAATTAGTGAGAGGACTTTCAAATATGTTGTGAATTTTTTCATGAAGTGTACCTGAATAGAGATTGTGGAAGATGGGAAACTGTTTTCCTTTGCTTTCTTTGAAGGCCTGGAAAGGGAAGCACAGTCTATTGATCATTAAACAACTGCCTGAGCCTTCAGAGTTCCTGGTGATCCCTTCCCAGTGGGATGTATTCACCCTTGCTGCAATTAGATGTGGCCTTTGGGAACCAGGACACTTTGGAGATGCTTCACAATGCCAGAGAGAATTATGGCAGTAAAATCCACACAGGCCAGACCAGGCAGTTCTTGATAAGGTATGCTATGGTGGCACAGGCTGAGCATTGGTGGAACACATATGTAATCTCAGTCATATGGAGGCACGGGCTGGCAAATCTCATTGAGGTTGAGACCAGTGTGGTCTATAAAGCAACTTTCAGGACAGCCAACAATACAGGTAGCTCTATAAAGACCCTATCTCTGAAAACCAAGAAAAAAAAAACTGAGGGTGCTCAAATAGCTTAACTCATGCTCATCAGTAGTGATCTAATCCTCACACTTCATTGTGTGGGCAGAAATGCTTCCCAAGATTCTTGTCATTAATGGTATACTTTTTACCTGCATTCCTAGAATCTATCTTCTTCATCTTCAGAAGAAGACACAGTGAATATTTACTCCCCACCCACCCTCCAGAAGCTGTCAATTCAGAGACTACTGAAGGATGAGACATTGGCCATTTCTGTTCTCAAGTACCTGTCTGATGTGCTATTCCAACTAATGTTTGAGGAAGCCTTCACTGATGGACATACAAAGATCTTAAAGGCCATAATACCTCTGTGGCCCTTCCCATATCTTTTTTTAGGAACGTTGATAAATAAATGCAACCTGGAGACTTTGAAGGCTATGCTTGAGGGATTAGATATACTGCTTGCACAAAAGGATACTTCCAGGTAGGCAAGATCAACTGGGGTTGGAGGAAGGTTCTCTGAGGGCTGAGAATGAGCAATTTAGGGTCAGAATATTTGGCCAACCATGAATTAGAGGCTTCTGGTCTTCAATTTTTTTCTTCACCCCAAATTCATGTCTGCTTTTCCCTGGGTGTAGAGGATTAGAGGGATGTAGAAGCTTTACCTTAGTCTCAGCTATCTCTGCAAAGAATTGCTAATGTCGAAGACAAAAAAGTAGACATACCTAGTGAGGAATGGGTCTTTCTTTCATTCCTCAAAGGTACAAGTGGAATGAGGTTAGGAATAATGAGCCTGGAATGAAGGGGAAGTAAGACACAGCTAAAAATGCTTGTCTTGCAAAAAAAAAAAAAAAAAAAGGTTAGCATTTACTGAGTATGTGACACTTAGGATTTAATTCTAGGCACAGGAAAAGACAAAGTTTTGGAAGAAAGACCTGATGCATGAGATGTGAAGAGAATCCATGTGTAGTGTGTATGATGTGTTTTTCTCTTTTATCTTCTAAGAATCACATTCTTTTCTCCCACAATAGGTGCAAACTCAGAGTGCTCAATTTGACTGATAAAAAATATGGCTTGTTGGAGATATTGGATGGATCCCATGAAGGTGAAGGCTTTTCAGAGTTCATGACACAGAATCAGCCAATGAAGAAGTGTCTTGACTGTGAAGTGGAGAAAGAATTGAAAGTGACGAGTGAAGTCCATCTCATGGAGGGCAGACTTGATGAATCTACCACATACTTGTTTCAGTGGGTTCAGCAGAGAAAAGATTCCATTCATCTGTGCTGTAGAAAGCTGAAGATTCATGGCTTAACCCAAGCCACATTCCTAGAAATCTTCAAAATTGTACATGCAGGCTGTATACAGACACTTGTCCTAAGTAATATCTGTGTAGAAGACTTGGCTTTTCTTATTTCCCACTTGAGACAGATGAACAGTCTTTCCACACTCATTCTAGACCACATCACAGGCACCTTCTTCATGGGTGATTCGAAAAAGCTTCATGAGGAGAAAATATTCAGATTGGTTTCTCAACATCCCATATTCCACTGTCTCAAGAAACTCTATGTAAATGATTTCTCCTGTGTAAAAGGCAACCTTAAAGAATACCTCAGGTAAGCAAGGACTGAGAGGGTCCACTAGACCAGAGAAAACATATCTCTAATATTATTTTTGTTTTTGAAACAAGGGAGTCCTTGATGATCTGGCCACTATAAACCTAACACTATTAGAAACACAGCACATATGAGCAGACATGCTCTATGCTAAAATATTTATGCCTATGCATAAATATGGTTTTTATTGCTAATGTGTGAAAGGTTTTGAGTCCAGAAAGAGATTGAGTAGATCAGAAATATGCAGCCCTGGGTTTCAAGGGAAGACAGGATCATGGATTTTGGAGGAGCATAACTAGTAGTTGTTATATTTTGCTTGAGACAGGTAGTCATTCCTACCTGTACCGTTTTGGCCTGATATATCCATTGCTGTGGTCTCCAACAATGCCCTGAATTGTGCCTATGGTGATATGTACAGACCTCAGACTAAAATTGTTTGAGTTGTGTCAGTAGACAACAGAAGGCTGTGTTACAGAGTTGACTTCAATATATAGTCAGAATGAGTTTGAGAGAAGTATCATCTGCTTAGCTGCCAATCATATCTTCACCGTTGTCAAAAAACAATCATTTGTTCTCTACTCAGGTGCCTGAAGAAGCCTTTGAAGACACTTTGCATCACTAGCTGTGAACTCTCACAGTCAGACTTGGATTACCTGCCCTATTGTCTGAATATTTTTGAGCTCAATCACCTGCATCTTAGTGATAGATGTTTACGTGATTTATTCCTTGTACCTCTTGGGTTTCTCCTTGAGAGAGTTAGAGAAACTCTGCAAACCCTAAATTTGGGGTCATGTTGTTTAGCAGACTCTCATTTCAGTGTCCTGTTGCCTGCCTTAAGCCAATGTTCTCATCTCAGAATGGTTGATTTCTATAATAATAATATCTGTCTATCCTGAAACAAGTTCTACACCACACAGCCCAGTTGAGTCAGCTGACCTTTGAGTGGTACCCTGCCCCTTTGGAGTGCTATGACGAGAGTGGTATAATACTATCACATAGACTCAAATATTTTTGTCCTGAGCTCCTGGATATACTCAGGGCCAAAAGACAACTCAAGAAGGTCACCTTTGAAACAACCCAAGGCTCTAAGTGTGGTCGGTGCTACATTTATGATCATGAGAACCAATTCTCTTTTAAGTAGAGATACCATAAGGTTGATTGTGAAACAGAGAAATGGAAGCTTAGTATTGGGTATTGATGAACTCCTAAGTGAATGTACACTGCTGAATGAAGCATGGGAATATCAATCCCCTAAAGGTCTGAGATACATTGGAAAGCCAAGATCTCTCTCTGAGCTAATGAATGGATGTTCATTAACATCCATCATTATGGATCAAGCACTCTCTTCTCTAGGATTATTGTAGTTTGAGAGTGTTACAATAGAGGTACCGTTTTATGAGATTGACCTCCACACACACAATGTTGACTGCATTCAAGAAATGTTTTGACTTTCTGGGTTACTGGTATGTCCCAATCAGAGGACAGGACCTAATATTTTCCAGCATTTCTATACCTGTGTCTGTTTTCTTCATTCCACATCACCATAATTATATCAATGTTAGATTTGTGAAGTTCATTTCATCCCAGGAACAGGTGCCATTAATGGGAACAAAAGAACATGATTCCCCATTGAGCTCAATGTTTGAGAAAGAAATTAATAAGTAGTACATTCAGTTCACAGTGACAGAATGAGACGTGGAGAAACCTGAGACGAGGGGACAGGATTCTTTGGCAGTTAATAAAGCAAGGACCAAGTGAATACCAAGGCATGCACATTTCAAGAACTTAAATTTCAAGAATTTATCCTTTGCTGGAAGATAATATTTGCAGCACACAAATACTCAGAGCTATGATATCAAAACAAGAATGACATGAAGTGACCGTAAGCCATTTATTTATTCAGACTTACAGAACAGTCTCTATGTTGGCTAACAAGAACTTCAGAGAAATTATCCTAACACCATCACCTGGTTCCCTCTGACAATTACTCACAGGGGACTCCCAACATTCATGTGCAGTGCAGCTTAAGATATTGAGGTGACTCACAGTAGGTTGCAGAGAAGAGGATGTTCTCTATGGAAATTATGACAGTATGCTCTTCAATTCTTATCTTTGACATCATTATTGGCCCCTATGTCTACATCTATGGATCTCTGTCTCACTGGCTTGTTATGGGTCTTATCTTCTTATCTAGAGGCTATGGAGTGCTGAGAATAAATATGTACACCTCCATTTCAGGCTGCTTTCTTTTTAAAAAATGTACCACTATGTTCTTCACGAGATTCTGTGACTATCCCAAGACAATTTTAAACTATGAGGTTTTTGGAAGGATGCTTATAGAGAACAGAAGATATATCTGGCTGGAAGCCAGGAATGGATCATTATGTAAAGATCCTCAGAGTCAGCCCAAGACACCCTAAAACCAAGTGCTTAGCAGAAAAGAGATCTATGTGCCTCAGAGGGACAAGGGCAAGTGATATGAGACAAGACAGGTGTCAGAAGACAAAGGTGAAGGGAAAGGGAGCAAGGGAGAGAGTAAAGGACTGTTTGTCTTTAGGTGCAAAGGACTCCCTCGGGATAGAGAATAATACCTAGCCTATAGGCAGAAGATATGTTATAAAACTAAAAGGGCAAGCCCCATGTGAAGCCCCTTGAGGTATTTAATTCAGCTTGATAATTAAATAAACCAAAAGGAGATTTTCACTGCTGGACTTTAATGATGGGCCTTGATAGTATACCTCAATGGGAGGAAAGGTCCATATAAAGGCAAGGACTTGGGGACTACTTTTGAAGTGTAATCTAATTGCTTTCAACAAGGCACAGAGATTGGGGACAAGGACAGAGGCTGCCAGGGCCATGTTTGTCATTGTCAGGCTGGCTACAGTCCTATCATTGAAGCAGGAGAATTGGTGAAACTTAAAAGTTCCAAATTAATCTGCAGATCTAGACCATGTATTAACAAAACAAAACAAAACAAACAAAAACAAACCAAAGACTCCATCTTCCTCCACACCAATGTTTATAAATAACCCCTCACCCAGTTTACTAATATGTGACTAAATAATAAAATAAGACTCAGCAGTTGGGAATGATTCACTGAATGGGCTCTGGATTCTTAGCATAGCATGAAGTTTTTGATTTTCACAAAATTAACTCCAACAATGGAGATAATGAAAATAATCCAGGCAACATCAGTTTGGGAAAAAAGCAACCAATGGATGCAAGCCTCAACCTTTTGAGTAGCTAACATAGCAGATGTTTGACAGAGCTCCCAACTTAGGTATTATATATTTCAGAACTTATTTCATAGTTGTAACAAGGTGTTTCTACAAGGTTCTCTGAAGATTTTTTTCACTTTTGATGTAGATGTCCCTAATATCAAACATAAAATAATATACAGTTGTTTTACACTCAAAATTATGTTGGACACAGGCAAATAAAACTCAGTCAGCGGGTAGATGCTAACTTATCATTGTACTAGGAAGAAGCTGAGGTACAAGGATTCTGGGAGATGTAGTTTCAAATAAATAAAAGCCTTAGAAAGGTACTGTGTCTCAAAGATACATCTAAGACTAAGTAAAGAAGTAGCAACTAAATAAATGAAAGAAAACAGTGTTGGGCAAGGATTTAATCACTAGGCTCTTAAAGTTCAACAAAGTCTCAGGTGTTTTGTTTTTCATAGAACATCATCCATCTATACAGTAAACAAAATATATTTATTATTTGGCATGACTCAGATATCCAGTAAGCTGGCAGTTTTTAGTTTGCAGGTAGGTCCAGAGGGAATTTTATGAGACAGAGGTGCCTCATTGCTTCAGAATCAGAGAATGCTCTGGATGTAGAGAATATGAGTCTCACTAACTGGTCTTGGGTTATCAGTGTTCACTGGCTATAGACTACTTTTCTCCACGGTGATACTCCGTCAGATCTAGAATTAGAAAGGAGATGTGACAGAAGAACTCAAATTCAGAGTCGTTTGAGAAGAACTGGATGATGACAGATTTTCATTGTAAATGCACTGTTTTGTATTTTTTGTTGTTGTTTTTATTGCTGTTGCTGTTGCTGCTGCTGCTGCTGTTGAAGCTGCTGTTCTTATCATTTGAGAAAAGTCCTCACTAAAGTAGCCCTGGCTATAACTCTCTACTTAGATTAGGCTAGCCCCCAAGCCATTGAAATATCCATGCTTCTTCCTGAAAAATAATGGGACAAATAGCATGTGCACCCACACCTAGTGTTTAAGAGAGTTCCAAATACATCCGATACAATTTCATCCTTTTTTCATTTGCTTTTTGCGAAGATCTTTATTCCTATTCAGGTTATACCTAAACATCTGTGTGCGATTTGTAATTGAAAATACATTCCTTTTTGTGCAAGTACATAGTATAAAGAAGTATAAACCAAATTTTGAGAGTCTTTCACATTATTTCTTTAAAAAAATCCTCTGTACATGTACTGGCTGGTTGTGTGTGTCAACTTGACACAGGCTGGAGTTATCACAGAGAAAGGAGTTTCAGTTGGGGAAGTGCCTCCATGAGATCCAACTGTGGGGCATTTTCTCAATTATTGATCCGGGGGGGAGGGCCCCTTGTGAGTGGTACCACTTTTGGGCTGATATTCTTGGGTTCTATAAGAGATCAGGCTGAGCAAGCCAGGGGAAGCAAGCCTGTAAGGAACTTCCCTCCATGGCTCCTGCATCAGCTCCTGCTTCCTGACCTGCTTGAGTTCCAGTCCTGACTTCCTTTTGTGATGAACAACAATGCAGAACTGTAAGCTGAATAAACCCTTTCCTCCCCAACTTGCTTCTTGGTCATGATGTTTGTGCAGGAATAGAAACCCTGGCTAAGACAGTACCCATCTCTCTATTGAAATTAGCAAAATTTGTCAAAATCCCATATGTATTATTTTAGACTTTAATACAGTGCAAGGTGAATTAGAACCGAGAACCAGGCTTATTAAACTTTAAGTGTTCTCCCTCTATGCTCCAACTTACAACCAAATCTTGCCTTCTGATAGGTTGCTTCTGTCCCAAACCCATGTTGCTTGGCTTTAGTTTCATTATCTTCATTGCTGGAGTTCCCTTTCTGAAAGCAGAAAAATCCACAGTAACCTGAAATTCCAGAGGTAGATTCAGTGTATATTTCCCCACAGCAGATTCTTTTTTTTAAATTCTGTATATTCTTTATTTACATTTCAAATGATTTCCCCTTTTCTGGCTCCTGACTCCTTGAAAGTCCTAGAAGCCCTTTTTCCTCCCCCTGTTTCCCCATCTACTCCTTCCCACTTCCCTGTTCTGGTATTCCCCTATACTGCTGCACTGAGTCTTTCCAGAACCAGGGGCCACTCCTCTGTTCTTCTTGGACATCATTCAATATGTGGATTATGTCTTGGGTATTCAAAGTTTCTAAGCTAATATCCACTTATCAGTGAGTGTATACCATGATTGATCTTTTGAGACTGGGTTACCTCACTTAGTATGATATTCTCCAACTCCATCCATTTGTCTAAGAATTTGATGAATTTATTGTTTCTAATGGCTGAATAGTACTCCATTGTGTAAATATACCACATATTTTGTATCCATTCCTCCGTTGAGGGATGCCTGGGTTCTTTGCAGCTTCCGTCTACTACAAATAGGGCTGCTAGGAACATAGTGGAGCATGTATCCTTATTGCATGCCAGGGAATCCTCTGGGAGTGGTAAAGCAGGGTTCTCCAGAAGTGCCATGCCCAGATTTCTGAGGAACCACCAGACAGATTTCCAAAGTGGTTGCACCATCTTGCAACCCCAAAAGCAGTGGAGGAGTGTTCCTCTTTCTCCACATCCTCGCCAACACCTGCTGTCTCCTGAGTTTTTGACCTTAGCCATTCTGACTGGTGTGAGGTGAAATCTCAGGGTTGTTTTGATTTGCATTTCCCTAAGGATTAATGATGTTGAACATTTCTTAAGGTGCTTCTCATCCCTCCGAAGTTCTTCATGTGAAAATTCCTTGATTAGCTTGGTACCCCACTTTTTAATGGGGTTATTTCATTCTCTTGGTTCTACCTTCTTGAGTTCTTTGTATATATTAGATATTAGCCCTCTGTCGGATTTAGAGTTGGTGGAGATCTTTTCCCAATCTGTTGGTTGAAGTTTTGTCCTTTTGATAGTGTCCTTTGCCTTACATAAACTTTGTAGTTTTATGAGGTCTCATTTGTCTATTCTTGATCTTAGAGCATAAGCTATTGGTGTTCTATTCAGTAACATTTCCCCTGTGCCCATGTACTCACAGGTCTTCCTCAGTTTGTTTTCTATTAGTTTCAGTGTGACAGGTTTTATGTGGAGGTCCTTGATCCATTTGGAGTTGAGCTTACTACAAAGAGATAAGAATGGATCAATTCTCACTCTTCTGCATGCTGACCTCCAATTGAACCAGCACCATTTGTTGAAAAGGCTATCTATTTTCCACTGGATGCTTTCAGCTCCTTTGTTGAAGATCAAGTGACCATAGGTGTGTGGGTTCATTCCTGGATCTTCAATCCTATTCCATTGATCTGCTTGCCTGACATTGTACCAATACCATGCAGTTTTTATCACTATTGCTCTGTAGTAAAGTTTGAGGTCTGGGATACTGAATCCCCCAGAAGTTGTTTTACTGTTTAGAATAGTTTTAGCTATCCTGGGTTTTTTGTTATTCCAGATGAATTTGAGAATTGCTCTTTCTAGCTCTATGAAGAACTGAGTTGGGATTTTGATGGGGATTGCATTGAATCTGTAGATTGCCTTTGGCAAGATCTCCATTTTAACTATATTAATCATGCCAATCCATGAGCATGGAAGTTTTTTCTGTTTTCTGAGATTTTCTTTGATTTCCTTCTTCAGAGATCTGAAGTTTTTGTCATATAGGTCTTTCCCTTGTTTGGTTAGAGTCACACCAAGATACTTGATGCTGTTTGTGGCTATTGTGAAGGGTGTCATTTCCCTAATTTCTTTCTCAGTCTGTTTATACTTTGAGCAAATAAAGACTACTGATTTGCTTGAGGTGATTTTGTAGCCAGCCACTTTGCTGAAGTTGTTTATCAGCTGTAAGAGTTCACTAGTAGAATTTTTTGGGTCACTTAAGTATACTATCGTATCATCTGCAAATAGTGATAGTTTGACTTCTTCCTTTCTGATTTGTATCCCTTTGACCTCCTTATGTTGTCTAATTGCTCTAGCTAAAACTTCAAGTACTATATTGAAAAGATATGGAGAGAGAGGACAGCCTTTTCTAGTCCCTGATTTTAGTGGGATTGCTTCAAGATTCTCTCCATTTAGTTTGATGTTGGCTACCGGTTTGCTGTATATTGCTTTAACGATGTTTAGGTATGGGCCTGGAATTCCTGTTCTTTCCAATACTTTTAGCATGAAAGGATGCTGGATTTTGTCAAATGCTTTTTCTGCATCTAATGAGATGAAAACATCCAGTGGAAAAAAGATAGCCTTTTCAACAAATGGTGCTGGATCAATTAGAGGTCAGCATGCAGAAGAATGTGGAATTGATCCATTCTTATCTCCATGTACTAAACTTCACGCCAAGTGGATCAAGGACGTCCATGTGAAACCAGACACACTGAAACTAATAGAAAAGAAACTGGGGAAGACCCTTGAGGACATGGGCACAGGGGAAAAGTTCCTGAACATATCACCAATAGCTTATGCTTTAAGATCAAGAATTGACAAATGGGACCTCATAAAATTACAAAGTTTCTATAAGGCAAAGGACACTGTTAAAAGGACAAAACGGCAACCATCAAATTGGTAAAGGATATTCACCAACCCCACATCTGATAGAGGGCTAAAATCCAATACATACAAAGAACTCAAGAAGTTAGACCCCAGGGAACCAAATAACCCTATTAAAAATGGGGTACAGATCTTAACAAAGAATTTACACCTAAAGAAATTTGGATAGCCGAGAGGCACCTTAAGAAGCACTCAACATCATTAGTCATTAGGGAAATGCAGATCAAAACAACCCTGAGATTTCACCTTACACCAGTCAGAATGGCTAAGGTCAAAAACTCAGGAAACAGAAGGTGTTGGCAAGGATGCGGAGAAAGAGGAACACTCCTCCACTGCTGGTGGGGATGTAAGATAGTACAACCTCTGTGCAAATCAGTCTGGAGGTTCCTCAGAAAACTAGACATGAGACTTCCGGAGGACCCTGCTATACCTCTCCTGGGCATATACCCACAGGATTCCCCGGTATGCAATAAAGACACATGCTCCATTATGTTCATAGCAGACTTATTTATAATAGCCAGAAGCCGGAAAGAACCCAGATGCCCCTCAAAGGAGGAATGGATACAGAAAATGTGGTATATTTACACAATGGAATACTACTCAGCAATTAGAAACAATGAATTCACAAAATTTTTAGGCAAATGGTTTGATCTGGAAAATATCATCCTAAGTGAAGTAACCCAATCACAAAAGAATACACATGGAATGCAATCTCTGATAAGTGGATATTAATTAGCCCAGAAGCCCTGAATACCCAAGGCACAAATTGCATAACAAATGACTCCCATGAAGAAGTATGGAGAGGGTCCTGATCCTGGAAAGGATTGATCTAGCATGGGAAGGGAATATAAGGACAGAGAAAAAGGAGGGAGGTGATTGGACAAGGGATGAAGAGAAGAAGGTTTATGGGACATATGGGGAGGGGGGATCCGGGAAAGGGGAAATCATTTGGAATGTAAACAAAGAATATAGAAAATAAAAATATTTAAAAAAAAAGAAAAGAAAAAAAAAACAAATAAAGCTGCTATGAAAATAGTGGAGCACTAAAAAAAACCTCTTTGGAATATGCTCTGAGTAGCAGGAAGTCTCGTTCTAGATATTTAGATATTCTAGATATTTAGAATCAATTAGCTGGCGATACATGGGAGACTGACAGGGTCCTCATTAATTTTTGGTTATGGAATTTCTTCCCTGCAATAGAAACCCTAAGTCAGGTTGGTACCAGCATAGAACCATATTGTTGAGATAGTCCTGTGCATGTTTAGGGTTGTAATGACTTTAGATTTGGGGTTAGAAAAGTCTCTGAGTGTTGAGAACTAAATGGAAATGCCTTGAGGAGCTTGAAAGACAAGATGAGAATGTTGAAATTCTCAGGTCTGAAGTTTTAGAGAGAAATTTAGTGACTCTATCAGGGCTATTTGCTATTTTGAATTGAGATTCTCAGGTTCTGGTTAGCTGGAGCTGAGGAATCAGCTGTGGTTAACTAGCTACCATAACCAGTAAAGTGAAACTTTGCTTTGCTGGGATAGTTGATGCTGGTCATCTAGAACTGAGAAACTGGCAGTGATTAAGAAGCGACCAACATCACTAGGTGAAATTTATTGGGAAGAGTTTCTTGAGAACACAGAGAACCTGTGTTAAGGTAGGAGTTGTGAGACAGAGGCAGGCAGATATCTGTGATTGCCAGGTGAACCTGGTCTATAAAATCAGTTCTGGGAAAGCCAGTGATACCCAGTGAAACTGAATCTCAAAGCAAAAACAAAAAAAATATATATCAAATAGGTTAACATATATCAAATAGTTTAAGAGTTCTTTCTGTACTTGCACAGGACCTGACTTGGAGTTCCAGTACCCATATTATGCAGCTATAATGTCTTTAAATCCAGTTCCAGGGAATCTTATGTCCCTTCTTGTTTCTGTGAGTGCTTGCACATACTTGCACACAAATACAGCCATGTACTCATATAAATTATTTTAATAAAGAAAATAAAGTATTGAATGAATTTTTAAAATGCAGTAAAAAAATGGGCTGTAAAAATAACACACTACAGACTTGCACAGGAATGAGAGTTCATGCCTTTCCCCCTAGCTGAGCCTGAGATGGAGACATTTAAACATTTGGGGCATCGAATATGCTCAGAGTTACTATCTCTGAAGTGAGGGTCCAACAGCAAGACCAATGGGGACCAATGAGATGCTCAGTCTAGTGATAAGCATCTATTTCTTTGTCTTCCAGGGAGTCATCTAGAATAAAACTCTGTGCTCCTGATATTCCAGGCCTGTGCCCCTGATATCCCAGTCCTAGATCTGTGCTCCCTGCTCCCCCAATATTATGCTCTTACCCACAGTAAGGGAAGGTTGATCCAGTACTTTCTCTCTGTGGAGATGACTTTCTCTGTGGTCCATGGAGATGGATGCATAAATTTGGGGATACCTTGAGATCTATGAAACAGTATTTCCCAGAAGGGTAAAGTGAGAACAGTGAGTTCCAAAGTAACAATTCTCAGGAGAGTCATGTAACAAGTGAGTGGTGGTTTCCTCATGTCCTTTCTCATGTGTGCTGTGTGAGATGGGTGGTTATATTAAGAGTAGAGTAAAATTATACATTCTGAACTCATAGACAGAGATAGATATTTTTGTCCATGCATCTGCCAAGTTATGCTTAAAAGCAGTGTCTCATCCCAAGATATAGACTGAGTTCTCTAAAGAGTCAAATAAGATGAAGATAGTATTTACCTGCAGGGATGCTATTGCATCTTTAATATATCCTAGAATTCAAGAAAATGCAGGGAGCCTGCTATAGAATGCCTTCACACAAGTCATCATTGCAACCTCAAGTGGGTAGAGTACAAGTCCAGAATCTCCTGCTGGAGTTTAGCTGTGTGGTAGGGGAATTCCTTCAGAATGAGCATATAAATGCTATTTCCAAAGAAATTGACCCTGAAGGTGGGCACAGCATTGTGTATCTTTAACTCAAGCCCTCCAGAGGTAGAGGAAAGCAGACCCTGACAAAAGCAATAAGCCCAAAATCTAAATTGTCTTAGAGATGAAGCCTGAAATGCATTTTCAGTTGTTAGAAATAAGTTTTCAGTCACAAAGAAAGAGACCATCACATGTGTGCATTGCATGGACACACAGCTTACTCTCTTAAGAGGGCACATTAGGGAGATGAATCACAGGAAAACAGAAAGTGGGCTTGGAGTTTATTACAACTCACTCAGTGACTTTTTGATATCAGCTGGGAATAGAACTCACAGTCCTGTTTGATTGCCTAGTTGGAAAAGAATTGACACGTGGCTTGCTTTGGGGGAATCAAGGAGTCCCTGCTCCTTGCTATTCAATTCCTGAAACAGGTCTTTTGTATTTTTGTATGAACAAAGGTCTCTCTCTCTCTCTCTCTCTCTCTCTCTCTCTCTCTCTCTCTCTCTCTCTCTCTCTCTCTCTTTCTCACTCTCCCTCTCTCTCGTTCTCTAACATTTGTGCAAAGGTTTGCAAGTTCCCACAGATAAACAAATTAATTTTTTTTTGTCTTAGAAACAAACTTCATGGCATTCCATGAAAGTTTGATTATTTCTTTTGTTGGTTTGTTTTAAGACAGTATCCACCTGCCATCTCACACATGCGTTTAATTTAAGCACTGCAGGGGTGATGGGGAGAGACAGACAGATACAGACTGAGAGAGAGAGAGAGAGAGAGAGAGAGAGAGAGAGAGAGAGAGAGAGAGAGAGAGAGAGAGAGAGAGGAGGGAGGGAGAGGTCTGGAACCACAGTCCTAAAGAATGTACCAGATACAATGCAGAGACTGGATTCTCCTTTCTCTACCACCCTTTTCTTCTGGGAAACTGAGGGCAGCTTTTTTCTGGTAGCCACCTTTCTTTATTTTGGTTTGGATGTACATGAGATTAGAAGAAATTATGTCCCTTAGCTAGACTCTCCTCAAGCTTACTCTGTAGCTAAAGCTGACTTTAAACTCATCTGGTTGGCATCCTCCCACCTCAGCCTTCTCAAGCTGCCACAGCTGATGATGAACAGAGCACCCAAGATCAGCCTTGAACTCCAGAGACTGCAATCAGACTAGGGGCTCCTAAGCAGATAGGGCAAGGGGATTAAAGTCCACAGCCACAATGCTACATCTACTCCAACAAGGCCATACTCCTGACAGTGCCACTCCCTAGGCCATGCACATACAAACCATCACAGTCTTGAACTCAGAGATCCCCCTAACTCTGCTTTACAAGTGATGTGAGCAAAGGCATCAGGCACAATCTTCAATAAATAAATTCTTGACTATGGATCTGGTCTAAGATTCTTCCTGTGTACAGGTCCAATTTAGCAACACTGTTCAAATCTGAAAATGAGCAGGTAGGTGGAGACTAAATTATTGAATCAGAAGCTGACTTTGGCTGGGAGGGTGTGGCTACAAAGGGAGGGTTCAGCTGAAACATATACAATAAGTGAAAGCAGGCGGAGAAACTCTCAGTTTCTTGGAGCTTGGAGTCACAGCCTTCCCCTGCCTGAATATGGTGTTTTGTTACCAGTGTCCAGATCAAGTAAGTCCTTCAGTTCCATAAAGATACCTCATCCTATGCAATCTAGTCTAGCCTTGTCATCACTTGAAATTTTGGTTATATACAGTATTACATGTTGTTTCTTCTTTTTTGAGATAAGTTCTGCTAGATAAGATTGCCTGGCCTATAACATAGGTATTCTGTACTTTTTGGCTAATATCTACTTACCAATTAGTATATACCATGCATGTTATTTTGAATCAGGATGATATTTTCTAGTACCATCCATTTACATGCAAAATTCATGATGTCCTGGTTTTTAATAGCTGAATAGTATTCCATTGTGTAAATGAATCACATTTTCTGTATCCATTCTTGGGTTGAGGGCTATCTGGGTTGTTTCCAGCTTCTGGTATTTACAAATTAGGCAGCTTTGAACATAGTGGAGCATGTGTCTTACAGTATGATGGGGCATCTTTTGAGTATATGCCCAGGACTGGTATAGCTTGCTCATCAGGTAGAAATGTTTCCATTTTCTGAGGAACCACCACATTGATTTCCAGAGTGGTTTCACCAGTTTGCAATCCCACAGCAATGGAGTAGTGTTTTCTTTCTCCATATATTCACCAGCATAGGCAGTCACCTGAGTTTTTGATCTTAACCTTTCTGAAAGTTGTAAGTTAGAATCTCAAGGTCATCTTGATTTGCTTTTACCCGATGACCAAGGACTTTGTATATTTCTTTAAGTGATTCTTGGCCATATAATATTTTACTCTGGTTAAATTAAGGCAAGTATTGAAGAAGCTGAAGGGGAGGGTGACCCCATATGAACACCACTAGTCTCAACTAACCTGGACAACCAAGAGCTCCCAGAGGCTGAATTAACCAACCAGGCAGCAAATACAGGCTGGTACAAACCACAGACACTTTAGTATAACAGAGGAATGACTGCTCGGACTTCAATGAGAGAAGAAGTGACTAAATGTAGAGAGACTTAAAGCCCTACAGAAGGGAACCACCCTCTTGAAGGCAAGGGGAAGGAAAGATTTAATGAAAAACTATGGGAGGGGGTTATGGTTCAAATGCGAATTAAAAAAAAAAAAAAGATCAGCAGGCCTAAAACAGAGATTCTCCTACTTAGACCACCTCAGGGCTGTGTAAGCAGAATATCCAATTGTGTTCTCAATTACATCCAATTATTAATTGGGCCATAGTGAGTTCTGTGGGATATTTTTGATTTATATAGATTTGTTTTTGTCTTTTGAGACAGTCTCACCAAAAAAAATGTCAGGGTGAGCTTGAATTCTTCTTCTTCTTCTTCTTCTTTTTTTTTTTTTTTTTTTTTTTTTTTTTTTTTTTTTAGTTTTTAGTTTTTTGGATTTGGTTTTTTGGAGACAGGGTTTCTCTGTACAGCCCTAGTTGTCCTAGAACTCACTCTGTAGACCAGGCTGGCCTCGAACTCAGAAATCCACCTGCTCCTTCCTCCCATAGTACTGGGATTACAGGTGTGCGCCACCACGTGAGCTTGAATTCTAATCACTCTGAGCTGGTATGAGTCCCTTTACAACTGATCTTTGTGTCACTTTTAAACTGGAATTCTTTGGTGTGCTTTTAAGCTCAGCAATAGGAGGGCAGAGGGAGGCTGTGAGTGTCAAACAGCTAGGTATTAAAAGTGTCTTTAAAAATGACAAAACAAGGGGCTGGAGAGATGGCTCAGAACACTGAGTATCCTTCCAGAGGTACTCTATTTAATTCCCAATAACTATATGGTGGCTCACAATCATCTTAATGGGATCTGATGCCCTCTTTGAGTGTGTCTGAAGACAGGGACAGTGTACTCATATTCAATAGTTTAAAAAAAAGATACATGACTAAACAAATAAGGCAAAACAAGCAAATACAAAATACCAAAAACCAAATGGTATTTGCATCTCTTCAGTGATACATTGAAGAGTTCCTCTCTTATTTTTGAGGAACACGGGATGTCTTCAAACTTCTAAGAAGATGGCTGCATATATATGCATGTGTGTGTGTTTGTGTGTCTGTGTGTGTGTGTGTGTGTATGTGTGTGTGTATCTAATATGCCTTATATCTCAATCACAGCTTTCTTTACTCCTCTCCTCCCATACACTCCCCTGAGTACAACAGGAAGGCAGAGGTTAGATGGTGTCTTAAGTTTGATGCCAGCCAAATTTATTTATTTATTTTTATTGAATATAATCTTCATGTACATTTCAAATGTGAAACCCCAGTGTCCCCCTTCCCTGAAAACCTCCAACCCCTTCTTACACACGCTACCTCAATGCCACCACCTGACTCACTCACACTCCCCCCCACCCCCACACCCCATACTCCACACATACTCCCCACTCAATTTCCCTTTGTTGGGGCATCTATTGAGCCTTCACACGACTAAGGACTACTCCTCCCACTGTACTCCTCCCACTGATACCCAACAGGGCATTCCTCCGCCACATTTTTGGCTGGAACCATGTGTTGATGGTTTAGTCTCTGGGAGACTTGGGTCATCTGGGTGGCCAACATCCTTGTTCTTCCCGTGGGGCTGTAAACCCCTTCAGCTCTTCTGGGCCACCTCCAACTCATTTGGGGACCCCACACTCAATCCAATGGTTGACTGATAGCATCTGCCTCTGTATGTGTAAGCCTCTGGCCGGGCCCCTTCTGAGACAACCATGACATGCTCATTTTTGTATGCGCATCTTGTCGTTCATAATAGTGTCAGGGTTTGGTGACTGTTTATAGGATGAATCCCTAGGTAGAACACAGATGTCCAACAGAGAAATGGATACAGAAACTGGTATATATACACAATGGAGTACTATTCAGCTATTAAAAACAATGAATTCATGAAATTCTTAGGCAAATGGATGGAACTAGAAAGTATCATCCTGAAAAAGGTAACCCAATCACAAAAGAATACACAAGAGTATATTCACTCAGTGACAAGTGGATGTTAGCCCAAAAGCTCAAAATAAACAAGTTACAATTCACAGACCACAGGAAGCCCAAGAAGAAGGAGGAATGAAGTAGGGGTGCTTTGGTTCCTCTGAGAAAGGGAACAAAATACTCACAGGAGCAATAAATGAGACAAAGTATGGAGCAGAGACTGAAGTAAAGGCCAGCCAGTCAAATTTATATAGAAAGTTTCAAAACAGTCATGGATAAGACCATGTCTCTAAGAAGTAAAACGAAAAAACAATAAACAAACAAGGTATTCCCATATGCTCATTGTTACATGGTATATTCTTTTCACAGAACCCAGGATGTGTTCAAACTTTCAGAAAGTATCCTGATTCTTTTTAATACATGTTTTAAAGAAAAATCTGAATATCACTTGAAATTAAAATTCCCCCTCTTTTTTTTTTACTTGTTTTGGTATTCCATTAGTATTTTCAGGTCTCAGCCTCACTGTTCTGGTGCTATAGAAGTAACCAGTTATGACATTGAGCTAGTGAGACTCCTGTATTTACCATGTAAATTATAATCTCCATCTCATAGTGTCTACTTTCTGCATGGTTTGTAAAGAGTTACAGACTGTGTCAATGACTACTGAAGGTTTACTGACTTTAGTGCTTTTTCCTATTCTCTTTAGCTCTGTAGCTTGCAGAAGTCAAGCTTGGAGCCTTTTCAACTCCCTCTCCAAAAGGCCAGTAGGGGTGATAATCAAAGATTAATGTCAATAATTTGTGAGAGGACTTTCAAATATGTTGTGAGTTATTCCATGCAGTGTGCCTGAATAGAGACTGTGGAAGTTGGGGAACTGTTTTCTTTGCTTTCTTTGAAGGCCTTTTTTTGTTTTTTCAAGACAGAGTTTCTCCGTGTAGCCCTGGCTGTCATGGAAATTACTATGTAGACCAGGCTGGCCTCGAACTCAGAAATCTGCCTGCCTTTTCCTCCCAAGTGCTGGGATTAAAGGTGTGCGCCACCACCACCTGGCTCTTTGAAGGGCTTGAAAGTGAAGCACAGTTTATTCATCATCAAACAACTTCCTGAGCCTTCAGAGTTCCTGGCCATCCCTTCTCAGTGGGATGTATTCACCCTTGCTGCAATTAGATGTGGCCTTTGGGAACTAGGAGACATTGAAAAAGCTTCACACTGCCAGAGAGAATTCTGGCAGCAGAATCTGCACAGGCCAGATCAAGCAGGTCTTGATTATATATGCTATAGTGGCACAGGCTAAGCATTGGTGGAACACATATGGAATCTCAGCGATATGGAGGCACAGGCAGGCAAATCTCATTGAGGTCTAGACCAGTGTGGTCTATAAAGCAAGTTTCAGGACAGCCAACAAACAATACAGGTAGTTCTATAAAGACCCTTATCTGAAAAAAAAAAAGAAAAGAAAACTGAGGGTGCTCAAATAGCTAAACTCATCGTCATCTAGTCCTGACTCTTCCTTGTGTGGGTAGACAGGCTTCCCAAGTTTCTTGTCATTAATGATAATTTTTTATCCACATCCCTAGGATCTATTTTCTGCATCGTCAGAAGAAGACACAATGCATTTTTACTCCCCACACACCCTCCAGAAGCTGTCAATTCAGAGCCTACTGAAGGATGAGACATTGGCCATTTCTGCGCTCATGTACCTGCCTAATGTGCTGTTCCCACTAATGTTTGAGGAGGCATTCAATCATGGACATACAAAGATCTTAAAGGCCATTATATCTCGGTGGCCCTTCCCACACCTTTGTTTAGGAATGATAAATGAATGCAACCTGGAGGATTTGAAGGCTATACTTGAGGGATTAGATATACTGCTTGCAAAAAAGGATCCCTCCAGGTAGGCAAGATCAACTGGGGTTGGAGGAAGGTTTTCTGAGGGCTGAGAATGAGTAATTTAGGGACAGAGAATATTTGTCCAACCATGAATTAGAGGCTTCTGATCTTCAATTTTTTTCTTCACCCCATATTCAGGTCTGCTTTTCCCTGGGTGTGGAGGATTAGAGGGATGTAGAAGTGTTACCTTAGTCTCAGCTATCTCTGAAAATAATTGCTAATGTAGAAGACAGAAAAGAGTAGACATAACAAGTGAGGAATAGGCCTTTCTTTCATTCCTCAAAGGTACAACTGGAATGAAGTTGGGAATAAGTAGCCTGGAATGAAGGGGAAGTAAGACATGGCTAAAAAATGCTCCTCTTGCAAAAAAAAATGCTATGCATTTACTGAGTATGTAACACTTAGGATTTAATTATAGGCACAGGAAAAGGCAAAGTTTTGGAAGAAAGAGCTGAAGTATGAGATATGAAGAGAATCCATGCATAGTGTGAAAGATGTGTTTTTCTTTATCTTCTAAGAATCACATTCTTTTCTCCCACAGTGGGTGCAAACTCAGAGAGCTCAATTTGTTTGATAAAAATCATGACTTGTCGGAGTTAGAGGACGGATGCCCTGAAGGTGAAGGCTTTTCAGAGTTCATGACACAGAATCAGCCAATGGAGAAGAGTCCTGACGGTGAAATGAAGAAAGAATTGAAGGTGGCATGTGAACTCAGTCTCGTGGAGAGCAGACTTGATGAATCTATCACATACTTGTTTCAGTGGGCTCAGCAGAGAAAGGATTCCATTCATCTGTGCTGTAGAGAGCTGAAGATTTATGGCTTAACCAAAACCACATTCATAGAAATCTTCAAAAATGTACATGCAGGCTATATACAGACACTTGTCCTAAGAAATAGCTGCATAGAAGACTTGGCTTTTCTTATTTCCTACTTGAGACAGATGAACAGTCTTTCCACACTCATTCTAGACCACATCACAGGTACCTTCTTCATGGGTGATTCTGTAAAGCTTGATGAGGAGAAAATATTCAGATTGATTTCTCAACATCCCACACTCCACTGTCTCCAGAATCTCTATTTACATGCAATCTCCTTTACAAAGGGCAACCTGAAAGAATACCTCAGGTAAGGAAGGATTGAGAGGGTCAAGTAGACCAGAGAAAACAGATCTCTTTTCTTTTCTTTTTGTTTTTTAAACCGGGGAGTCCTTGATTATCTGGCCACCATAAACTTAGCACTATTAGAGACATAGCATATATGAGCAGATGACCTCTGTGCTAAGATATGAATGACTATGCATAAGTATGCTTCTTATTGCTAATGTGTGAAAGGTTTTAAGTCGAGAAACAGATTGAGTAGATGAGAAATATGCAGCACTGGATTTCAAGGTAAAGACAGGATCATGGCCTTTGGAGGAACAAAATTAGTAGTTGTTAAATGTTGTTTGAGACAAATAGTTCTCCCTACCTGTACCGTGTTGACCTGATATATCCACTGGTGTGGTCTCCAACAATGCCCTGAATTGTGCCTATGGTGATACCTACAGACCTCAGACTTTAATCTTGTGAGTTGTGTCAGTAAACAACAGAAGGCTGTGTCTGGGGTTGACCTCAATATATAATCAGTATGAGTTTGGGAGAAGTGTCATCTGCTTAGATGCCAATCATATCTTCAACCTTTGCCAAAAAGCAATCATTTGTTCTCTACCCAGGTGCCTGAAGAAGCCTTTGAAGAAACTTTGCATCATTAACTGTGAACTCTCACAGTCAGACTTGGATTTTCTGCCCTATTGTCTGAATATTTTGGAGCTCAAATATCTGCAGCTTAATACTATCTATTTATGTGATTTATTCCTTGAACCTCTTGGATTTCTCCTTGAGAGAGTTAGAGATACTCTGGAAACCCTGGATTTGGAATCATGTTGTTTAGAAGACTCTCATTTCAGTGTCCTGATGCCTGCCTTAAGCCAATGTTCTCAGCTCAGAGAGGTTAATTTATATGATAATAATGTCTCTCTTCCTATCCTGAAACAAATTCTACAGCACACAGCCCAGTTGAGTGAGCTGACCTTTGAATGGTACCCTGCCCCTCTGGAGTGCTATGATGAGAGTGGTATAATACTATCAAATAGATTCAAAAATCTTTGTCCTGAGCTCCTTGATATACTGAGGGCCAAAAGACAGCCCAAGGAGGTCATCTTTGAAACAATCCCATGCTCTAAATGTAGTGGGTCCTATATTTATGATCTTGAGAAAAAATTTTACTTTGATGCAGAAAACATGTAAGATTGATTGTGAAACAGAGAAATGGAAGCTTAGTATTGAGTATTGATGAACTCCTAAGCGAATGGACACTGCTGAGTGGAGCATGGAAATGTCAATCACCTAAAGGACTGAGACACATTGAGAAGCAAAGATCATCTTCTGAGCTAATGAATGGATGTTGCATGTGCAGAAAGTATCATGCATTCTCTTCTCCTCTAGGATTATTGTAGTTTGAGTGCGTTACAATAGAGGTACCATTTTATGAGATTGACACCACACACACACACACACACACACACACACACACATACACACACACTGTTGACTGTATACAATAAATGTTTTGACTTTCTGGGTTGCTAGTATGTCCCTATCAGAGCACAATGCCTAATCTTTTCCAGCATTTCTATACCTGTGTCTGTTTTCTTCATTCCTCATCACCATAATTATATGTCAATGTTAGATTTGTGAAGTTCATTTCATCCCAGGAACAGGTGTCATTAATGGGACCCAAAGAACATGATTTCCCATTGAGCTCAATGTTTGAGAAAGAAATTAATATATAGTACATTCAGTTCACAATTACTGAGTCAGATGTGGATAAACATGAGATGAGGGGATACGTCTCTTTAGCAGTTAATAAAATGAGGACCAAGTAAATAACAAGGCAGGCACATATCAGGTACTATGTCTCTGTATTTATCCTTTGCTAGAAGATAATATTTGCAACATAACTCGGAGCTATGATATCAAAACGAGAATGACATGAAGTGACCTTAAGCCATTTAGTTATTTATACTTAAAGAACAGTTTATATGTTGACTAATAAGAACTTCAGAGATATAGTCCTACAACCATCACCCGGCTCTCTCTGACAGTTCCTCGCAGGAGACTCCCAAGATTCATGTGTAGTGCATCTTAAGGTATTGAGGTGATTCACAGTAGTTTGCAGAGAAGAGGATATTCTATATGGAAATTACCACAGTCTGCTCTTCAATTCTTATCTTTGACATCATTGTTGGCCCCTGTATCTGGATCTATTGCCATGGGGCTCTGTGTCACTGGCTCGTTATGCATCTTATCTTCTTCTCTAGGGGCTATGGAGTGCTGAGAATAAATATGTACACCTCCATACCAGGCTACTTTGTTTTGAAAAATTTACCAGTATGTTCTTCATGAGATTCTGTGACTATCCCAAGACAATTTTAAACCATAAGTTTTATGGAAGGATGCTTATAGAGGACAGAAGATTTTTCTGGTTGAAAGTCAGGAATGAATCATTATGTAAGGATCCTCAGAGTCAGCCCAAGACGCCCTAAAACCAAGTTCTAAGCACAAAAGAGATCTATGTGTCTCAAAGGGACAAGGGAAAGTGATATGAGACAAGACAGGAGCTAGAAGACCAGGGTGAAGAGGAAGGGACAAGGGAAAGTGATATGAGACAAGACAGGAGCTAGAAGACCAGGGTGAAGAGGATGGGACAAGGGAGAGTGTAAAGGACTGTCTTTGGGGGCAGGGCAGGTGCAAAGGACTCCTTCTAGATAGAGAATAATACCTAGCCTATAGGCAGAAGGCATGTTACAAAGCTAAAAGTGCAAGCCCCATGTGAAGCACCTTGAGGTATTTAATTCAGCTTGATAATTAGGTAAACCAAAGGGAATCTTTGATTGCTGGACTTTAAAGATGGGCCTTGATAGTGAGCCTCAAGAGGAGGAAGGGTCCAAAAAAAGGCATGGATTTAGGGGCTACCTTTTGAAGTGTAATCTAATGGTTTTCAGCAAAACACAGGGATGAAGGACAAGGACACACCCTGCCAGGGCCATGTTTGTCGTCATCAGGCTGGCTACAGTACCATCATTGAGGCAGGAGAATTGTTGAGACTTAAAGTTTCAAATTAATCTGCAGATCAAGACCATGTATTAACAAAACAAAACCAAAAATCCATCTTCCCCCAAAACAATGTACACACATAACCTCTCACTCAGTTTACTAATACATGACTAAATAAATAAGATTCAGCAGTTGGGAATGATTCACTGAATAGGCTCTGGACTCTCAGCATAGCATGAAGATTTTTGCTTTCACAAAGTGCATTCCAGCAATGGAGACAATGACATTAATCCAGACAACATCAGTTTGGGGAAAAAAGCAACCAATGTGAACACAGATTTTTGTTGGAAGGTGGAACAGAGAGGGAGAATGGTGAAGGTTTAATGAATGAGGCTTGTTCTAAGAGTTCATGCACATCACACTGTGTTAAAGACTATAAATAATGTACATGGGATTTTTGTAAGATTTTGCTGCTTTTTTAAAGAGATTTTTGAGAAGTAATGTGAAATACTTTAAAAATTAGATTGGTAGTTCTTTATACATGCATTCAAGTAAAGGGAGGTATTTTCAATTACAAAGCACAAATAGGTGTTTAGGTATAACATGAATACAAATAAAAATTTCTGTCAAAAAAGAAAACCAAAAAATAATGGAAGTTGATGAGATGTATTTGAAACTGTCTTACAGGCATTTGCCATTAGTCCCATTACTCTGCAGGAAGAAGCAGGGAGATTTCAATGTGTTTGGGAACAGCCTGATCTAACAAGTGGGTTCTAGTCAGAGCTACGTTAGTGAGGCCTATTCGCAAATGACAACAATAAGAACTATAAAAATACAAAACACTGCATTTACAATCAAAACCAGTGTCTTCAACCAGTTCATCTTAATAGATTCTGAATTCGAGCACTTCTGTGTCATCTCCTGTCTAATGATTCTTGATTAGATGGAGTATCCCAGTGGAGGAAAGTGATTTAGAGGCAGTGAGGGCTTATAATAACAAGCTAAATGCAGCACCAGGCAGTAGGTCTCATCTTCTCTACTGACAGGGACCTCTCTGATTCTGAAGCAGCGAGACACCGGTCCCTCATAATTCTCTCTTCCATATCTACCACCAAGCCAAAACCTGTCATCTGGTTGGACACCTGAGTCCTACCAAATAATATATTTTGTTTACCTGAGACTTGCTTGAACATCAAGAGCCTATTTATTAAAACACTACCCAACACTTTTATTTAGTTAGTTAATACTTATATTTATCTTTGAGAAATGGTCATTTTCTGTGGCTCAGATTGATTTCAAAGACCAATTTGCAGCAATCCTCCTACATTAGCCTTCTTCCTAGTAGAATGACAGTTTAAAGCCAACATGCCAGACTGAGTTTTTTTTTCTTTGTTAGTCTATGTCTTTCTTTTGAGGAGTTGAGTCTATTGTTTTTAAGAGATATTAAGTAATAGTGATTGTTGCTTCCTGTTATTTTTTGATGCTATTTTTATGTTTGTGTGGGTATCTTCTTTTGGGTTTGTTGGAAGAAGATTACTTTCTTGCTTTTTCTAGGGTGTAGTTTCCCTCCTGGTGTTGTCAATTTCCATCAATTATCCTTTGTAGGGCTGGATTTGTGGACAGATAATGTGCAAATTTAGTTTTATCATGGACTATCTTGGTTTCTCCATCTATGATGATTGAGAGTTTTGCTGGGTATAGTAGCATGGGCTGGCATTTGTGTTCTCTTAGGGTCTGTATGAGGTCTGCCTAGGATTTTCTAGCTTTCATCATCTCTGGTGAGAAGTCCAGTGTGATTCTGATAGATCTGCCTTTATAGGTTACTTGCCTTTTTTCCCTTACTGCTTTTAATATTCTTTCTTTGTTTAGTGAATTTGGTGTTTTGATTATTATGTGCCAGGAGGATTTTCTGTTCTGGTCCAGTCTGTTTGGAGTTCTGAAGGCTTCTTGTATGTTCATGGACATGTTTTTCTCTAGATTGGGGAAGTGTACTTCTATAATTTTTTGAAGATATTCACTGGCCCTTTAAGCTGGAAATCTTCACTCTCATCTATACCTACAATCCTTAGGTTTGATCTTCTCATTGTGTCCAGGAGTTCCTGGATGTTTTGGGTTACTAGCTTTATGCATTTTGCATTTTCTTTTACTGTTGAATCAATGTTTTCTATGGTATCTTCAGCAACTGAAGATCTTTCAGGCTGAGTTTTATTTGCCTGTGGCACACATGATTCTTAGTGAAAGTCAGATTGGTGTTGCTTTATCTTTGACAGGAGAGATATCCACACCAAATCTCCTAAAAAATCTTCAGAAAACTTTGTGAAAACATCTTGTTATAACTGTGAAATCTGTACTGAAGTATATAATATCTAAGTTGGGAGCTCTGACAGTCATCTGCTATGTTAGCTACACAAAGGCTGAGGCAGGAGGATTACTTGGATCCATTAATGATAGGCAATGGCTCTAGATGTATAACAGAGTAAGAAGAGTTTTTGAAAAACAATTACATACTCTAGGATCAGCATTGCATAAACTAGTTATATTTAGATATGCCTGTCATCCCAGAATGCAAGAGTTTGTGACATGAGGATCAGAAACTCAATCACATCTTTGGCTAACTAGCAACTTTGTAGCCAGCCTGGGCTGTCTAAAACTTTTTCTCAAATCAATGTTACAACTGTGTTATGAAAAGGGAACAAAGCCCTTAGATCTCTGTCTGAAAGGGCTGCTGCAGAAGAGTCTAGCCCAGCACAAGGAATACAGTTACAGAAATCAAGAATGGGAGCAGAGCCAAACATGGCCACGTGTAACTTAATATGAGCATCTGGAAGGCAGAGGCAAGTAGATCTCTGTGAATTTGAGACCAGGATGATACACATATAAAGTAATAGGACAGTAAGAGATTTGTGGTTATTTCAGAAAAAGCCTGGGATTTAATCCAGAATGTTGATACATCTGCCACAAATTTCATTATGTCTAACCTCTGCAAACTAGCAAAACACCAAAAAGAAAAGGACAAACCAACAATTAGCCAATCACTATCAGTATCAGGCACATATTTTTAATTTCAGTGTTTTAACAGGAAAAGCAGGAAAATGAATCTCAGTATTTTGGGGGAACATCCAGGTCTATATGAAAACTTCCAGGCCAGCAATGTCTACATTTTTGAGAGCATTTCTTCATAAACTTTCAAGAACTGGACCAATAACTTAGATGTTTAGATTGCAGAGTTCACTTTCAGGGGAAAAGAGTTCAGTTTCTAGCAACCCTCTGACTACTCCCTCCTGATAAAGCACATACAACATCACTAAATTATATCCCATTCCATTGGCTCCATATTCAGGCCTACAACTATGGGTACTTTTCTGGTGTTTCTGGCACCAGCAACTCCAGGTAGAACTCTGGCTGTGACTACGTGTTCACCTTAAAGTAGACCAAAAAGGTCCAAACTATTTCCCATAGCCTGCCCCCCCTTCCAGGTCATATCTTTGTTAGAAGACTTCTTTCCCAGAGGCCAAGCAGATCTGGCAATATGATAAGCAACAATGGTACCCAAAACTTTAGAAGTCATGCAGCAAATAAAAACCCCATGGGAGACACCATGTTGTACTTGAAGGATCCCTGATCACCTGAACTCCAGAAAACCAGAAAAGAAACAGAAATGAAGAATGAAAGAAAAAGCCCCAAACCATACTTCTAACAAAGATGATCTCAAAAACCACCACCAAAAACTATGGTAACCCCAAACCCAGATATCTTGAGGCCAGTATAAGGACACAATCAACAACAGTCAGTGTAATATTTTACCACCAGACTCCAGCTCTTCTATTACAGTCAGCCATGGATATTCTAATGAGATGAGGGACAAGAAAATGCCCTTAATTTTAAACTTATAAAAAATGATAAAGACCTTTAAAAAGGAAATTAATAACTCCCTTAATGAAAACCAGGGAAATGCAAGCAAAGATGTGAAGGAAATAAAACTGTTGGATCAGCACTTAGAAACTGTCCCCACAGCATCTGCCATCTTTGCTCCTGGATGGACCAGACAGGCAATACCAGGTACACAGAGATATCCCGAGTTTAACATTGTTCGGGACACAGCCCGCCTGACTTCTGCCTGTGCCCAAGGCCTTGGCAGCTCTGCAGGCCCTCTGTGTGCCAGCCTTGTCCTGGGACATTTGTCCTGCAGCGTGATTGGCACTTGGAAAGGGTACCTGCAGCATCTGCCATCTTCAATCCAGGTTGAACCAGATAGGCAACACCAGGTACACAGAGACAACCCGAGTATAACACTGCTTAGAGCAAGGCACACCAGGGCTCCAATGGCACCTAAAGTAGGGCAGCTATCAGCTATCTGTCCCTGGGAAAACCCAGTCATCCAGAGGTGTGGAAATAGCCTTACAGGCTCACAGGAGGTTCAAGCACCAGCCAATGACAACAGGACCAACCAACACCAGAGAAAACCAGATGGCAACAGGCAATCATAGGAGCATTACTAACAGAAATCGAGGCAATATGGTAGCATCCGAACCCAATTCTCCAACAACAGCAAGTCCTAGACACCCCAACACACTAGAAAAACAAGATCTGGATTTAAAACTACATATCATAATGATATAAGAGGATTACAAGAAGGACATGAATAAATCTTTTAAAGAAATACAGGAGAACATGAATCAAAATGTAGAAGTCCTTACAAAGGAAACAGATTTCATTTAAAGAAATTCAGGAGAATATGGGTCAACAAATAGAAGTCAATAAAGAGGAAATGTAAAAATCACTTAAAGAAATACAGGAGAACTTGCGTCAAACAGGCAGAAGCCATGAAAGAGGAAACACAAAAATCTCTTAAAGAATTACAGGAAAACACAAACAAACAAGTGAAGGAACTGAGCAAAATCATCTAGAATCTAAAAACAGAAGTAGAAACAACTAAGAAATCACAAAGGTAGACAACTTTGGAGATAGAAAACCTTGAGAAGAAATCAGGGGTCATAGATGCAAATATCAAAAACAGAATACAAGAGATAGAAGAAAGAATCTCAGATGGGAAAGGTACCATAGAAAGCATTGACTCCACAGTCAAAGAAAATGCAAAATGCAAAAAGCTTGTAACCCAAAATATCTAGGAATACCAGGACACAATGAGAAGACCAAACCTTAGAATTATAGGTATAGATGAGAGTGAAGATTTGTAACATAAAGGGCCTGCAAATATCTTCAACAAAATTCTGGAAGAATACTTCCCTAACTGAAAGAGAGAGATGCCCATGAACATACAAGAAGCCTACACAACTCCAAACAGAAAGGACCAGAACAGAAATAACTCCTGTCACATAATAATCTATGTGACTAATGTGCTAAATACCCCAAATGCCAATACCACAAATGTACTAAAAAAAGAAAGAATTTTAAAGGCAGTAAGAGAAAGAGGCCAAGTAACATATAAAGAAAGACCTATCAGAATTACTCCAGACTTCTCACCAGAGACCATGAAAGCTAGAAGATCCTGGGCATATCTCATGCAGACTCCAAGTAAATACAAATGTCAGCCAAAACTACTATACCCAGAAAAACTCTCAATCACCATAGATGGAGAAACCAAGATATTCCATGATAAAACCAAGTTTACCCAATATCTATCCACAAACCCAGCTCTACAAAGGATAATAGGTGGAAAACACCAATACAAGGAGGGAAAAATACACCCTGGAAAAAGCAAGATAGTAACCCTTCATAAAACCCAAAAGAAGATAAGCACTCAAACATAAAAATAACATAAAAAATAACAGGAAGTAATAATCACTCTTCCTTAATATCTCTAAACATCAATGGATTCAATTCTCCAATAAAAAGGCATAGACTAAAAGACTGGATACATAAACAGGACCCTATATTTTGGTGCATACAGGAAACACAACTCAGTGTCAAAGACAAACACTACCTCAGAGTAAAAGGGTGGAAAACAATTTTACAAGCAAATGGTCTCAGGAAATAAGGCAGAGTAGCCATTCTAATATCAGATAAAATTTACTTTCAACCTAAAATCATCACAAGAGACATGGAAGGACACTTCTGACTGGTCAAATGAAAAGTCCACCAAGAAGAACCCTCAATTCTGAACATCTATGCTTCAAATGCAAGGGCACCCTCATTCATAAAAGAAACTTTACTAAATCTCAAAGCACACATTGCACCTAACACAATAATTGTGGGTGACTTCAACACTCCACTCTCTTCAATGGACCGATCAGGATAACAGAAACTAAACGAGGACACAAGGAAACTAATTGAAACTTTGGACCAAAACATTTATTGATATATATATATCATATATCAATGATTTAGGATGAAAAAACATTTCATCCTAAAGCAAAAAAGTATACCTTTTTCTCAGCAACTCATGGTACCTTCTCCAAAATCGACCATATAATTCGTCACAAGACAGACCTCAAGAGATATAAGAAGATCAAGCTAATCCCATGCCTCCTATCAGATCACTATGGAGTAAGAGTGGTCTTCAATAGCAAAAAAAAAAAAAAAAACCAGAAAGCCCACATACACATGGAAGCTGAACAATACTCTTCTCAATGATACATTGGTCAAGGAAGAAATAAAGAAATCAAAGACTTTTTAGAATTTAATGAAAATGAAGGCAAAACATATCCAAATCTATGGGACACAATGAAGGCAGTGCTAAGAGGAAAACTCATAGCCCTGAGTGCCTCCAAAAAGAAACTGGAGAGAGCATACACTAGCAGCTTAATGGCACACCAGAAAGCTCTGGAACAAAAAGAAGCTAATTCACCCAAGAGAAGTAGAAGGCAGGAAATCATCAAACTCAGGGATGAAATCAATCAAGTAGAAACAAAGAGAACCATACAAAGAATCAGCAAAACCAGGAGCTGGTTCCTTGAGAAAATCAACAAGATAGATAAACCCTTAGCCAGACTAACCAAAGGGCAAAGAGACAGTATCCAAATTAACAAAATTAGAAATGAAAAAGGACTTTTGCTCTCTGCTCTCCCATACTCTCACCTCTCTGCCCCTGGGGCTCTTCCCCCCCCCCACACACATGGTCATGGCCGGCCTCCACTCTCTCTATATTCTTTCTCTCTCTCTCTCTCTCTCTCTCTCTCTCTCTCTCTCTCTCTCTCTCTCTCTCTCTCTCTCTCTCTCCCTCTCTCTCTTTACCACTAACTCCCATCCCCTATTCTGAATAAACTCTATTCTATAACCAAAAAAAAGAAAGAAATGAAAAAGGAGATATAACAACAGAAACTGAGGAAATTCAAAAAATCATCACATCCTACTGAAAAAAAAATCTATACTCAACACAACTGGAAAATCTGGAGGAAATGGACAATTTCCTACACAGATACCAAATATTAAAATTAAATCAGGTTCAAATAGATCATCCAAACAATCTCATAACTCCTAAAGAAATAGAGGGGGTCATTGAAAGTCTTCCAACCAAAAAAGCAGAGGACCAGATGGACTTAGTGCTAAATTCTATCAGACCTTCAAAGAAGGCTTAACACGAATACTTTTCAAACTATTCGACAAAATAGAAACAGAAGGAACACAAGCCAACTAGTTCTATGAAGCCACAATTTCACTGATGCCAAAACCACACAAAGATCCAACAAAGAATCAGAACTTCAGACCAATTTCCCTAATGAATATTGATGCAAAAATACTCAAAATTCTTGCCAACCGAATCCAAGAACACATAAAAATGATCATATACCATGATCAAGTAGGGTCATCCCAGGGATGCAGAGATGGTTCTATATTCAGAAATCCATCAATGCAATTCTCTACATAAACAAACTCAATGAAAAAAAACACATGGTAATTTCATTGGATGCTGAAAAAGAATTTGACAAAATTCAGCATTCTTTCATGATAAAAGTCTTCGAAAGAACAGGAATTCAAGGCCAATACCCAAACATAGTAAAAGTAATATATAGCAAACCAGTAGCCAACATCAAACTAAATGGAGAGAAACTTGAAGCAATCTCACTAAAATCAGGGACTAGACATGGCAGACCCTCTCTCCATATCTATTTAATATAGTACCTGAAGTTCTAGCTAGAGCAATTAGACAACATAAGGAGGTCAAAGGGATACAAATTGGAAAGGAAGAAGTGAAATTACCCCTCTTCACAGATGATATGATAGAATCTTTAAGTTACCAAAAAACTCCACCAGAGAAGAACTCCTACAGCTGGTAAACAACTTCAGCAAAGTGGCTGGTTATAAAATCAACTCAAACAAATCAGTAGCCTTCCTATACTTAAAGGATAAGCAGGCTGATAAAGAAATTCGGAAAAAGACACCCTTCATAATAGCCTCAAACAATATAAACTATCTTGGTGTGACTCTAACCAAACAAGTGAAAGTGATGTTCTGTATAACAAGAACATCAAGTCTTTGAAGAAGGAAATTGAAGAAGACCTCAGAAAATGGAAAACTCTTCCATGCTCATGGATTGGCAGGATTAATACAGTAAAAATGGCCATCTTGACAAAAACAATGTACAGATTCAATGCAATCCCCATCAAAATCCCAACTCAGTTCTTTATAGAGTTAGAAAGAGCAATTCTCCAGTTGAACCACCACCATTTGTTGAAAAGGCTATCTTTTTTCCATTGGATGTTTTCAGCCCCTTTGTCGAGGATCAAGTGGCCATAGGTGTGTGGGTTCATTTCTGGATCTTCAATCCTGTTCCATTGATCCACCTGCCTGTCACTATACCAATACTATGCAGTTTTTAACACTATTGCTCTGTAGTATTGCTTGAAGTCAGGGATACTGATTCCCCCAGAATTTCTTTTGTTGTTGAGAATAGTTTTAGCTATCCTGGGATTTTTGTTATTCCAGATGAATTTGAGAGTCACTCTTTCTGACTCTGTGAAGAATTGAGTTGGGATTTTGATGGGTATTGTGTTGAATCTGTATATTGCTTTTGGCAAAATGGCCATTTTAACTATATTAATCCTGCCGATCCATGAGCATGGCAGATTTTTCCATTTTTTGAGGTTTTCTTCCATATTCCTTCTAAATAGTCTTGAAGTTCTTGTCATACAGATCTTTCACATATTTGGTAAGAGTCACCTCAAGGTGCATTATACTGTTTGTGGCTATTGTGAAGGGTGTCATTTCCCTAATTTCTTTCTCAGCCTGCTTATCCTTTGAGTATAGGAAGGCTACTGATTTGCTTGAGTTAATTTTATAACCTGCCACTTTGCTGAAGTTGTTTATCAGCTGTAGGAGTTCTCTAGTGGAGTTTTTTGGGTCACTTAGGTATCATATCATCTGCAAATAATGATATTTTGAATTCTTCCTTCACAATTTGTATCCCTTTGACTTCCTTATGTTGTCTAATTGCCCGAGCTAGTACCTCAAGTACAATATTGAAAAGATAAGGAGAAAGGGGGCAGCCCTGTCTAGTCCCTGATTTTAGTGGGATTGCTTCAAGTTTCTCTCCATTTAGTTTGATGCTGGCTACCGGTTTGCTGTATATTGCTTTTACTATGTTTAAGTATGGGCCTTGAATTCCTGTTCATTCCAAGACTTTAAGCATGAAAGGATGCTGAATTTTGTCAAATGCTTTTTCAGCATCCAATGAAATGACCATTTGTTTTTTTTCTTTGAGTTTGTTTATGTAGGGGATTGCATTGTTGGATTTCTGTATATTGAACCAACCCTGCATTCCCAGGATAAAGCCTACTTGATCATGGTGGATGATCATTTTTATGTGTTCTTGGATTCGGTTGGCAAGAATTGTATTGAGTATTTTTGCATCGATGTTCATAAGGGAAATGGGTCTGAAGTTCTCTTTCTTTGTTGGATCTTTGTGTGGTTTTGGCATCAGTGTAGTTGTGGCTTCGTAGAAGGAAGTGGGTAGTGTTCCTTCTGTTTCTATTTTGTGGAATAGTTTGAAGAGTATTGGTGTTAGGTCTTCTTTGAAGGTCTGATAGAATTCTGCACTGAAGCCATCTGGTCCTATGCTTTTTTTGGTTGGAAGACTTTCTATGACCCCCTTCTATTTCTTTAGGGGTTATGGGACTATTTAGATGATCTATTTGGTCCTGATTTAATTTTGGTACTTGGTATCTGTCAAGGAAATTGTCCATTTCCTCCAGATTCTCAAGTTGTGTTGAGTATAGCCTTTTGTAGTAGGATCTGATGATTTTTTGGATTTCCTCAGTTTCTGTTGTTAAATCCCCCTTTTCATTTCTAATTTTGTTTATTTGGATACTTTCTCTGTGCCCTTTCATGCAGAAGAATGTGAATTGATCCATCCTTGTCTCCTTGTACTAAGCTCAACTCCAAATGGATCAAGGACCTCCACATAAAGCCAGACACTCTGAAGTTAATAGAAAAGAAACCGGGGAAGACCCTTGAGGACATCGGTACAGGGGCAAAAGTTTCTGAACAGATCCCCAATAGTGTATGCTCTAAGATCAAGAATTGAGAAATGGGACCTTATAAAATTACAAAGTTTCTGTAAAGCAAAGGACACCATCAAAAGGACAAATCGGCAACCAACAAATTGGGAAAAGATCTTCACCAACTCTACATCAGATAGATGGCTAATATCCAATATATATACAGAACTCAAGAAGTTAGACTCCAGAAAACCAAATAACCCTATTAAAAATGGGGTACAGAGTTAAACAAAGAAATTTCACCTCAAGAACTTCGGATGGCTGAGAAGCATCTTAAAAAATGCTCAACTTCATTAGTCATTAGGGAAATGCAAATCAAAACAACCCTGAGATTTCACCTTACACCAGTCAGAATGGATAAGATTAAAAATTCAGGAGACAGCAGGTGTTGGCGAGGATGTGGAGAAAGAGGAACACTCCTCCACTGCTGGTGGGGTTGCAAATTGGTACAACCACTCTGGAAATCAGTCTGGCAGTTCCTCAGAAAACTAGGCACCTCACTTCCAGAAGATCCTGCTATAGCACTCCTGGGCATATACCCAGAGTATTCCCCAGCATGTAATAAGGATACATGCTCCACTATGTTCATAGCAGCCCTATTTATAATTGCCAGAAGCTGGAAAGAACCCAGGTATCCCTCAACAGAAGAGTGGATGCAAAAAAAAAGGTGATATATATATATATATATGGAGTACTATTCAGCCATTAGAAACAATGAATTCATGAAATTCTTAGACAAATGGATGGAGCTGGAGAACATCATACTAAGTGGGATAACCCAGACTCAAAAGATGAATCATGGTATGCACTCACTAATAAGTGGATATTAACCTAGAAAACTGTAATACCCAAAACATAATCCACACATCAAATGAGGTACAAGAAGAACAGAGGAGTGGCCCCTTGTTCTGGAAAGACTCAGTGAAGCAGTATAGGGCAAAATAAGAACAGGGAAGTAGGAAGGGCTCGGTGGGAGAACAGGGGGAGGGAAGGGGGTTTATGGGACTTTCGGGGAGTGGGAGGCTAGAAAAGGGGAAATCATTTGAAATGTAAATAAAAAATATATCGAATAAAAAAGAAAAAAAGAAAGAAAGAGCAATTCTCAAATTCATCTGGATAACAAAAAACAAAACAACAACAACAACAAAAAAAACAGTATAGCTAAAATGATTCTCCACAGTAATAGAACTTCTGGAAGAATCAGTATCCCGGACCCCAAGCAATACTACAGAGCAACAGTGTTAAAAACTGCATGGTACTGGAACAGTGACAGGCAGGTAGATCAATGGAATAGAATTGAAGACCCAGAAATGAACCCATACACCTATGGTCACTTGATCTTCAACAAAGTAGCTAAAACCATCCAGTGGGAAAAGATAGCCTTTTCAACAATTGGTGCTGGTTCAACTGGAGGTCAGTATCCATTCTTATCTTGTGGTACTAAGTTCAACTCCAAGTCAATCAAGGACCTCCACAGAAAACCAGACACACTGAAACTACTGGAAAAGAAACTGGGGAGATAGGCAGAGGGGGAACCTTCCTGAACTGAAAATTAATAGTTTATGCTCTAAGATCAAGAATTGACAAATGGAACGTCATAAAATTACAAAGTTTCTGTAAGGCAAAGGACACTGTCAATCTGACAAAACGACAGCAAACAAATTGGGAAAAGATCTTCACCAACCTTACATCTGACAGAGGTCTAATATTCAATATATACAAAGAATTCAAGAAGTTAGACTACAGAGAGCCAAATAACACTATTAAAAAATGGGGTACAGAGCTAAACAAAGAATTTTCACCTGAAGATTTTCAAATGGGTGTGAAGCACCTTAAGAAATGTTCAAGCCAGGCAGTGGTGGCACATGCCTGTAATCCCAGCACTCTGGGAGGCAGAGGCAGGCAGATTTCTGAGTTCAAGGCCAGCCTGGTCTACATAGTGAGTTCCAGGACAGCTAGGGCTATACAGAGAAACCCTGTCTCAAAATAACAAATCCAAAAGAAAAAAAAAAGACATGTTCAACATGATTAGTCATTAGGGATATACAAATTAAAACAACCCTTAGATTTCACCTCACACCACTCGGAATGGCTAAGATTAAAAACTCTGGAGACAGCAGTTGTTGGTGAGAATATGGAGAAAGAGGAACACTCCTCCACTGCTGGTGGGATTAGAACCTAGTACAACCACTCTGGAAATCAGAAAACTGTGCATAACACTTCCGGAGGACACTGCTATACCACTCCTGGGCATATACCCAAAGGATTCCCCGGCATGCAATAAGGACACATGCTCCACTATGCTCATAGCAGCCATATTTATAATAATCATAAACTGGAAAGAACCCATATGTCCCTGAATGGAGGAATGGATACAAAAAATGTGGTATAATTACACAATGGAATACTACTCAGCAATTAAAAACAATGAATTCATGAAATTCTTAGGCAAATGGTTGGAACTGGAAAATATCATGCTAAGTGAGGTAACCCAATTACAAAAGAACACACATGGAATGCAGTCACTAATAAGTGAATATTGGCCCAGAAGCTCTGAATACCCAAGACACAATTAACATATAAAATGATTCCCAAGAAGAAGAAAGGAGAGGGCCCAGATCCTTGAAAGGCTTGATGCAGCAATGTAAGGTATTCCCAGGACAGAGAAGTGGGAGGGGGTTGATTGGAGAATAACCAGATGGAAGAGGTTTTTATGGGATTTATGGGGAGGTGGGGAACCAGGAAAGGGGATTTCATTTAGAATGTAAACAAAAAATGTAGAATATTAAAAAAAGAAAATTGTTTAATCCCTGAAAATGGATGTAGAAGAGATGAAGAAAACAAACTGGAAATAAAAAATCCAGCTTAGTAACACGACCTCTATATAGATGAAATCATCAACAAAAGAACAGAAGATATAGAAGAGAGATTCTCAGGTGTAAGAGGTATGATAGAAGAAATTGATACATTGTTTAAGGAAAAGTTCCTGACACAAAATATCCAAGAAATTTGGACACTGTGAAAAGACCAAATCTAAAAATAATAGGTATCAAGAAAAAAAATACTCTCAGCTCAAATGTCCAGAAAATATTTTCAACAATGATATTGGAGAAAATGTACATAACTTAAAGAAAAAATGCTTATATACATATAGAACAGAAAAATAAATTCTACCCTCCAAAACTCTCCATGCGACATAAATAAAAACATTAAATGTGGCTTTCTGTGCCCCTTTAGGGCCACAGGGTGGGGCAAGGTGGGTTGGGGCCTTCGCCATGCAGCCCTCCATGCTTCTATACATGTACAAATCGTCACTTCTGCTTCCTGCAGCTCGGTGTGCCCCACAACAACAAGGATGAAAGGGGGAATGGGGCTGACAATCATGACCCCCAGGATCCCATTGTAAATGGGCAGAGATGTGGTAATCTATCAACATCCATTGTGGTCTCCCTTTGTGAGTCACATCATCCCTGCATAACCCAGGGGACTGGTGCCCCTTGACACCACTACTGGGCACAATGTCTACAACATCACTTCTGTGTCAGAAGAAGAATATTATCCACATCTACTCAGAAGCTGAGATCAAGGTCCAGGAGGCCACAAGTAATGTTCCCTTGGGACCATCCAACTTCCTCATGTCAAAGATTGCTGACCTCACCTACAATGTTGTGACCTTTTCCAAGATCGTAAGCATGATTTGGAAGTGGCGTGATTTGGGAAGCAACTCCCCATTGCCATGTCAACCTCTAAGCACAGCACAGGAGAATTTGAGTTGCTCAAAGGAGAGGTACCTGCTCTCAGCCCTGGGACATTTGACATGAGTTGGATTGGGGCATCTCTGGCTGAGTATGTGGGGAGCCCTCACCTGCTGCAACCACAACTCTTCACCCCCAGCGCCCAACAGGGAGTCATTCCTAGGCCAAAACAAAGCCCTAGTGGACTTAGACTTCTTGGTGAACCAGACCTGACTCATTTCTGTACCCCTAGTTCCTGGAGTGCCACCCAACTACATCTCCCTTCTTGGTAGAGGCCATGGCCTGCCCCCAATGATGCCCTCAGGTCCCCCAGCCCCCAACATTAACCCCTTCCTCCTATAATCCAGACTTGGAGGTAGGCCTGTTTCAGCTGGCTTTCCCAGTTTCTGCTCCCTAGGAGAACAGTGTTCAAAGTGCATGTGAAATGGGGGGCCCTCCATCACAGTGCCCTTCTGCTTCCTGGGGCCTACTCACACTACAACCTCTTCCTAAGTCCCCAAACCACGTCCCCTTGAGAAAAACTAGACATGGGGATGGGGAGAGGAGCCAGTTAGAAGAGGACCCTTATCTGTGGCATTAGATGGGGGAGGTTAAGCTGGGATTCCCCCAATCCATTCCACCTCCCTGGAAACTCCTGACCACCCCCAATCAGTGTTTGAGTCTCCTTGTTCTCTTGGCACACCTGGTGAATCCTTGATGATGATTTTGACCCTTTCTGATATAGATCCAATGGTTCTGTCTCTCTTCTAACAGAGTTTTAAAATTGTTTTGAGAAATATATTAGGAAAGCCCAGGCTGGCTGCAGCCTTGCTAGATAGCCAAACTGGTGCTTGAATTTCTGATATTCCTGCCACAAACCCTTGAGTTCTGGAATGACAGGCATATCTAATCTTTTCAGATAATTCAATTCTGTAGAAAATGGCCCTTGAGGTAGTAATTTAAAAAAAAAAAATCTCTTCCTATTCCGTCTACATATCGAGAATGGGATTGCCTACTATTAATGGATGCAAGCCTCAATCTTTTGAGTAGCTAACATAGCAAATGGATGACAGAGCTCCCAACTTAGGTATTATATATTTCAGAACATATTTCATAGTTGTAACAAGATGTTCCTACAAGTTTCTCTCATTTTTTTTCAGGAGATTCGGTGTAGATGTCCCTAATATCAAAGATAAAGCAATACAAACTTGATTTACTCTCAAAATTATGTGGGCAAATAAAACTCAATTAGGTGGGGAGGCTATCATTGTACTAGGAAGAACGTTGAGGTAGGAGAATTCCTGAGAGATCATGTTTGAAATAAATTTAAGCCTTAGAAAGGGACTGTGTCTCAAAGATACATCTAAAACAAAGTAAAGAAGTAGCAACTAAATAAATGAAAGAAAATAGTGTTGGGCAGGGATTTAATGAGCAGGCTCTTAAAGTTCAGAAAATTCTTGAGTATTTTGTTTTTCATATAGGAAATATCATCCACCTAGACAGTAAACAAAATATATTTACTATTGGTATGATTTCAGTTAATTCAATAAACTGGCAGGTTTTGGTTTTCAGGTAGATCCAGGGGGAAATTTATGAGACAGAGGTGTCTCAATGCTTCAGAATAAGAGAAGACTCTGGGTGTAGAGTATCTGAGACTCACTGCCTGGTCCTGGGTTATCAGCCCCTCATTGCCTGTAGACCACTTTTCTCCACTGTGATACTCTGTCAGATCTAGAATCATTAGAAGGAGATGTGACAGAACAGCTCAAATTCAGGGTCTTTTGAGAAGAACTGGATGAAGACAGTGATTTTGATTGTAAATACAGTGTTTTGTATCTTTGTTGTTGTTGTTGTTGCTGCTGCTGCTGCTGCCGCTGCTGCCACTGTTGTTGTTATCGTTGAGAAAAGGCCTCACTAAAGTAGCTCTGGCTAGAACTCACTACTTAGATTAGGCTGGCCCCCAAGCCATTGAAATCTCCATGCTTCTTTCTGAAAAATATTGGAACAAATTGCATGTGCTACCACACCTAGTGTTTAAGACAGTTCCAAATATATTCGATAAAATTTCATCCTTTATTTTTCTTTTGACAAAGATCTTTATTTCTGTTCAGATTATACCTAAACATCCATGTGTGATTTGTAATTGAAAATACATTCCTCATTAGTCACTAGGGAAATGCAGATCAAATCAACCCTGAGATTTCACCTTACACCAGTCAGAATGGCTAAGGTCAAAAACTCAGGAGACAGCAGGTGTTGGCGAGGATGTGGAGAAAGAGGAACACTCCTCTACTGCTGGTGGGGCTGTAAGATGGTACAACCACTTTGGAAATCAGTCTGGCGGTTCCTCAGAAAACTGGACATGACACTTCTGGAGGACCCTGCTATACCTCTCCTGGGCATATATCCAAAGGATTCCCCGGCATGCAATAAAGACACATGCTCCATTATGTTCATAGCAGCCTTATTTATAATAGCCAGAAGCTGGAAAGAACCTAGATGTTCCCTCAAAGGAGGAATGGATACAGAAAATGTGGTACATTTACACAATGGAATACTACTCAGCAATTAGAAACAATGAATTCACAACATTTTTAGGCAAATGGTTTGATCTGGAAAATATCATCCTAAGTGAGGTAACCCAGTCACAAAAGAATACACATGGAATGTAATCCCTGATAAGTGGATATTAATTAGCCCAGAAGCCCTGAATACCCAAGGCACAAATCGCATAACAAATGACTCCCATGAAGTAGTATGGAGAAGGTCCTGATCCTGGAAAGGATTGATCTAGCATTGGAGGGGAATATAAAGACAGAGGGAAAAAGGAGGGAGGTCATTGGAGAATGGATAGAGAGAAGAAGGTTCATGGGACATATGGGGAGGGGGGATCTGGGAAAGGGGAAATCATTTGGAATGTAAACAAAGAATATAGAAATAAAAATATTTTAAAAAAAGAAAATACATTCCTTTTCACGCAAGTACATATAAAGATTTATCAAACTAATTTTAAGAGTCTTTCACATTATTTCTTTAAAAAAATCTTCTGCAACCATCTATTGAAAGTCACAAAATTTTATCCAAATCCCATATATATTATTTTAGCCTTTAATACAGTACAATGTGAATGAAAACCAAGAACCAGGCTTATTAAACCCTAACTGTTCTCCCTCCATGCTCAAACTTACAACCAAAACTTTCCTTCTGATAGGTTGCTTCTGTCCCAAACCCATGTTGCTTGGCTTGATTTTCATTATCTCCATTGCTGAAGTTCCCTTTGTGAAAGCAGAAAAGTCCACACTAGCCTGAAACTCCAGAGGACCATTCAGTGTATTATTCCCCACAGCAGAGTCTTATTTATTTAGTCAATTTACTCATTAGTAAATTGAGTGATGTGCTATGTTTGTACTTTGTTTGGGGGAAGATTTTTTTAGTTTTTCTTTTTCTTTCTTTTTTTTTTTTTTGATACATGGTCGTGATCTGTAGATTAATTGAAACTCCTACTCTCACAAACACTCCTGTTTCATTGATGGAACTGTGGCCAGCCTGACAACAGCAAACATGGCGCTGGATGCACTGTTCCTTGTTCCACATCCTTGTGCCTTACAGAAAAGAGAGTATATTTCTAAAGGTAGCCCCCAAGGTCCCTTGCTTTATATGGACAGTTCCCCTTCTTGAGAATGTCTACCAAAGCTGAGCTTTCAAGTCTAGCAATCAAAAGTCTCCTTTGGCTTATGTAATTATCCACACCAATTAAACACCTTATCACACAAGGTTTGAATTTTACCTCTATAACATGCCGTTGCCCTATCTATAACTTATACTCCTTGATCCTGCTGGCCCCCCAAGGACGACTACTCCTTTAGCTTTTCCCTTGTTCTCTTCTACTTCTGCTTTGTCTCCTATCTCCTGTTGTCTCATGTCCCTTGCCCTTTGTCCCTCTAAGGCAAATAGATCTCCTTTGTGCTGAGAACTTGATATGAGGGTATCTTGGACTGACTCTGAGTATACATATCTAATAGTTCATTTCTGGCTCCAGCCGGAAACATTGTTCATTCTCTATGGTCTTCCCTTCAGTAAACTCATGATTTTAAATTGTCTCAGGCTATTCACAGAATCTGAAAAAGAACATCATGGTACACTTTTTAAAGAGAAAATAGCCTGGCATGGATGTGCACATATTTAACCTCAGCTCTCCAGGGATCCTAGAGAGGAAAACAAGACCTATAAGAAAGTGAGGCAGAGCTTCGTGGAATTAGGTCCAGACACAGTGACCTGCCTGGAGGTTAAAGAGATGAACTGAAGTGAGGAAGGAGATGGTGATGAGTTCCATAGAGAAATCCTCTTCTCCACAGCCTGCTGTAAGTCACCTCAATATCATAAAGGATCTGCTCTACAGATGAAGGTTGGGAGACCCACCCCCATGAAGACCTGTCACAGGGGACCAGGGGATGGTGTTAGGACATATTTCTCTAAGTGAAACTCTTCTTAGTCAACATAAAAACTGTTCTGGAAGTTTAAAGAAGTAAATAGATTAAGGTCACATCATGCCTTTCTCATTTTGATATCAGGTGTCTAAGTGTTCATATGCCGCAAACCATGTCTTCCAGCAAAGGTTAAATACAAGGACATAGATCCTGAAATGTGGCTGCCTTGGGATTCACTAGGTCCTCATATTCTTGACAGCTGAAGAAACCTGTCCCCTCATCCCATTGTTCTCCATATCTAACTCGGTTTTTCTGATCTTAATGTACTACATACAAATTTGTATCCCAAACATTGAGCACTTTGTGAAGCCCTGTGCTTTAGCTCCCATTTATGAGACCAGTTACTGAACGGAAATGCACAAACCTGAGACTGACCTAATTATGGTGATGAGGAATGAAGAAACTGGACACAGATACAGAAATGCTGGGAATCATTAGGCTCTGTGCTCTGATAGAGGCATACCAACACCCCAGTAAGTCAACACTTGTATATGTGCAGTCAACAGATGGGGACAATATCTTCATGGAAGGATGCTTTTATTGAAACACACTAAATTTGTATCCCAAACATTGAGCACTTTGTGAAGCCCTGTGCTTTAGCTCCCATTTATGAGACCAGTTACTGAACGGAAATGCACAAACCTGAGACTGACCTAATTATGGTGATGAGGAATGAAGAAACTGGACACAGATACAGAAATGCTGGGAATCATTAGGCTCTGTGCTCTGATAGAGGCATACCAACACCCCAGTAAGTCAACACTTGTATATGTGCAGTCAACAGATGGGGACAATATCTTCATGGAAGGATGCTTTTATTGAAACACACTAAATTTATAAAAATCGTTGAGAGGAGAAAAGCATACTTGAAACCTTTAGCAGATGAAAAACTCATTCACAAGCTGTGAGAACAATCTTGTGTTTTCTCTGTCTCATACCTTTGGGTGATTGACATTTTCATGCTCCTTTCAGCAAGGGACTTTCACTTAGGATTTCATCAATCCCCAATACTAAGCCTCTATTTTTCTGTTCCACAATCAATCACTTAGTAGGTCCTTTTCAAATAAGCAACATTGAGTATTCAGCTCATAAACATAGGACCCACCACAAGTAGAGCATTGGTTTGTGGCAAAGGTGACCCTCTTGGGCTGTCTTTTGGCCCTGAGTATATCCAGGAGCTCAGGGCAAAAATTTTCTAATCTGTCTGATAGTATTACCTCCCTGTTTTCATAGCACTCCAGAGGGGCAGGGTACAGCTCATCAGTTAGCAGGCTAAGCTCGGCCGTGTGGTGTAGAACTTTTTTCAGTAAAAGCACAGAGAGGTCATTATCATAGAAATTGATTTCTGTGAGATGGGAACATTGTCTTAGGGCAGGCAACAGGGCATCGACCTGAGATTCCCCCATACCACATGACTTCAAATGCAGGCATTCTAGGGTATATCTAACTGTCTCAAGGAGACACCCAAGAGGCTCAAGGAGTAAATGACATAAAGGTATTTCAATAAGATGCAGACATTTGAGCTCAAAAATATTCAGGCAATAGGGCAAGTAATCCAAGTCCGACTGTGAGAGGTAACATCTCCTGATCCAAAGTGTCTGCAAGGGCTTCTTCAGGCACCTGGGGAGAGAAGAGATGATTGATTTCAGGAAAATAGTGTTGAAGAGGGAAAAGGATTGGCAGATAAGCAGATGACATTCTCCCATACTCATTCTGACTATATATTCAGGTCACCCCCACCCAGGACATGGCCTTCTTTTGTCTGCTCACACAACCAAGACCATGCTAGTCTGAGGCCTGTCAACATCAATATGATTCAGTATCTTGCAGGATACCACACCAATGGATATATCAGGCCATCTTGGTGTACATAGGAAGAACTACCTACCCCAAATAAAACTCAATAATTTCCTAGTGTTATTTTTGAAAGTTCTCAGAGGTTTTGTTCCTGCAAGGTCCATGATCCTGTCTTTATTATGAAACCCAGTGTTGCATAGTTCTCATCTACTCAACCTGTTTCTGGACTAAAAACATGAGCAATAAGAGTCATGCTTATGCTTAGTCTGCTTAAGAAATCTATTCTGGGGCAGCGGCGGCGGCGGCGGCGCCGGCGGCAGTGCAGCAGTGGCTGGTCCAGCTGAAGGGCCATCAGCAGTGGAACCAATTAGGCCCTGCGCCCACGACCACTGACCTTCGCTGACCAGCCGGGCAGCAAGCAGCTGCGGTTGTGCGGCGCCTTTCCTGCACGGAAGCCACTTCAGAACTCGGCCTCCCACCAGTCAGGGGAGGCTCATCCTTCTTGGTTTCAGACTCCAGAGATCGTACAGACTGAGGTACACAAACATAATCCGAGGCCAACACCGCGGTGGTCTGAGCCTGACAGGCGTTGGCCTGCACCCAGGCCCTGGGCTGATTCGGGGGGGGGGGCATCGGGGTGCCAACCCAGCCAGGAGGTTTTTTGCCCAGGCCTGCGCGCGCGCACGCGCCCCCATTTTGCCTGCAGGACAACAGAGAGCTCTGGCGGGCAAACCTGTAACAGGCATAGCCTGAGGCTAACAAAGCGGGGGTCTAGGCCCCAAAAGGCACAGGACTGACCCCAAGAACTGGGCGGCTTGGTGGGCCATCTGTGAGTCAACCCGCCCAGGAGGTTGTTAGCACAGCAGACTCTCCCAGCGCTTTCAGGGAGCGGGGGTGCGCACGCCCGCCATCCAGGTCACCTGGCGGACCCAATTAACAGTCATAGCCCTAGGGGAACTTTGCTCGGACCTTGGCCTCCCAGGCTTTTGCCTGGACTCAGGGCCTGGGTGGCCAGGCTGACCTTGTGTGCGCCAGCCCGGTTGGGGGATCGGCTGCCCAGCGGAGTGAGTGATGCACAGGGGAGGTCACAGCAGCATACACCGTCAGCACTCCCTGCAGGTGCACACGGGCTCCATCTGGTCCACAGACACAATCTGGGGCAAGACCTCAGGCAGAAGCCCTCAGCTCAACTCTCTCCGCTTCCAGATCCAGATCAGCCTGGGCGGCCACACCACTTCTCCAGGTCCTGCAAGAGGCTAGATGGGCTTCCGGGCGGCCAGCTGGGAGAAGTCAGTGTGCTCCAGTGAATCCAGCGGGCCCCAGCGGGAGCCTTCGGGTGCCTGCTTCGGGATCTGATCAACCTGGGCAGCAGCAACCTGTCTACAGGCAGTGCAGGGGGTAAGCTGTGCACCAGAGGCCAACGGGGAAGGGGCAGCTTGCACTGGTGAGTCCAGCACTGACAAGACAAACTAACACCAGTGAGAACTAGATGGCAAAAGGCAAACGCAGGAACGTCACTAACAGAAATAAAGGCAATATGGCAACATCTGAACCCAATTCTCCTCTACCAGCATGTCCTGGATACCCCATCACACCAGTAAAACAAGATTTGGATTTAAAATCACTGGTCATGATGCTGGTACAGGAACACATGAAGGACATACTTAAAGAAATTCAGGAGAAAATGGATCAAAAGTTAGAAGCCCTTGCAAGGGAAACACAAAAATCATTGAAAGAAATCCAGGAGAATACAAAAGCCAACAAGGAGGAAATGCAAAAAACACTTAAAGAAATACAGGAGAACTTTGGTCAACAGGCTGAGGTCATGAAAGAGGAAACACAAAAATCTCTTAAAGAATTACAGGAAAGCACAAACAAGCAAGTGAAGGAGCTAAGCAAAACCATCCAGGATCTAAAATCAGAAGTAAAAACAAATAAGAAAACTCAAAGGGAGACAACTTTGGAGATAGAAAGCCTTGGGAAGAAATCAGGGGACAGAGATGCAAATATCAACAACAGAATACAAGAGATAGAAGAAAGAATCTCAGATGCTGAAGATTCCATAGAAACCATGGACTCAACAGTTAAAGAAAATGCAAAATGCAAAAAGTTTGTAACCCAAAATATCCAGGAAACCTAGGACACAATGAGAAGACCAAACCTAAGGATTATAGGCATAGATGAGAGTGAAGATTTACAACTTAAAGGGCCAGCAAATATCTTCAATAAAATTATGGAAGAAAACTTGCCTAACCTAAAGAGAGAGATGCCCATGAATATACAAGAAGCCTACAGAACTCCCAACAGACTGGACCAGAACAGAAATACTTCCCGTCACATAATAATCAAAACACCAAATGTTCTAAACATAGAAAGAATACTAAAGGCAGTAAGAGAAAAAGGCCAAGTAACATATAAAGGAAGACCTATCAGAATCACAGCAGACTTTTCACCTGAGACTATGAAGGCTAGAAGGTCCTGGGCAGATCTCATGCAGACTCTAAGAGAACACAAATGCCAACCAAAACTACTATATCCAGCAAAACTCTCAATCACCGTAGATGGAGAAACTAAGATATTTCATGACAAAACCAAGTTTACCCAATATCTATCCACAAACCCAGCCCTAAAAAGGATAATAGGAGGACAACACCAATACAAGGAGGGAAACTTCACCCTGGACAAAGCAAGATAGTAACCTTTCATCAAACCCAAAAGAAGTTAAGCAATCAAATTTTAAAAATAACGTCAAAAATGATAGGAAGTAACAATCACTATTCCTTAATATCTCTTAACATCAATGGACTTAATGCCCCAATAAAAAGACACAGACTAACTGACTGGATACGCAAACAGGACCCTACATTTTGCTGCTTACAGGAAACACACCTCAGGGTCAAAGACAAACACTACCTTAGAGTAAAAGGCTGGAAGACAATTTTACAAGCAAATGGTCTCAGGAAACAAGCTGGAGTAGCCATTTTAATATCAGATAAAATTGACTTTCAACCCAAAGTCATCAAAAGAGACTCTGAGGGACACTTCTTGCTGGTCAAAGGAAAAATACAAAAAGAAGAACTGTCAATCCTGAACATCTATGCCCCAAATGTAAGGGCACCCTCTTTCGTAAAAGAAACTTTATTAAAACTAAAAGCACACATTGCACCTAACACAATAATTGTGGGTGACTTCAACACTGCACTTTCCTCAATGGACCGATCAGGAAAACAGAAACTAAACAGGGACACAATGAAACTAATTGAAGCTTTGGACCAATTAGATTTAACAGATCTATATAGAACATTCTATCCTAAAACAAAAGAATATACCTTTTTCTCAGCACCTCATGGTACCTTCTCCAAAATCGACCATATAATTGGTCACAAGACAGACCTCAACAAATATAAGAAGATAGAACTAATCCCATGCCTCCTATCTGATCACTATGGAGTAAAAGTGGTCTTCTATAGCAACAGAAACAACAGAAACCCCACATACACATGGAAACTGAACAATACTCTACTCAATGATACCTTGGTCAAGGAAGAAATAAAGAAAGAAATTAAAGACTTTTTAGAACAAAATGAAAATGAAAACACAACATACCCAAATCTATGGGACACAATGAAAGCAGTGCTAAGAAGAAAACTCATAGCCCTGAGTGCCTCCAAAAAGAAAATGGAGAGAGCATACATTACCAGCTTAATGACACACCTGAAAGCGCTAGAACAAAAAGAAGCTATTTCACCCAGGAGGAGTAGAAGGCAGGAAATCAAACTCAGGGCCGAAATCAATCAAGTAGAAACAAAGAGAACCATACAAAAAATCAACAAAACCAGGAGCTGGTTCTTTGAGAAAATCAACAAGATAGATAAACCTTTAGCCAGACTGACCAAAGGGCACAGAGAAAGTATCCAAATTAACAAACTTAGAAATGAAAAGGGAGATATAACAACGGAAACTGAGGAAATCCAAAAAATCATCAGATCCTACTACAAGAGCCTGTACTCAACACAACTGGAGAATCTGGAGGAAATGGACAATTTCCTTGACAGATACCAAATACCAAAATTAAATCAGGACCAACTAGACCATCTAAACAGTCCCATAAAGCCTAAAGAAATAGAAGGAGTCATAGAAAGTCTTCCAACCAAAAACAGCACAGGACCAGATGGCTTCAGTGCAGAATTCTACCAGACCTTCAAAGAAGAGTTAACACCAATACTCTTCAAACTATTCCACAAAATAGAAACAGAAGGAACACTACCCAATTCCTTCTACGAAGCCACAATTATGCTGATACCAAAGCCACACAAAGATCCAACAAAGAAAGAGAACTTCAGACCAATTTCCCTTATGAACATCGATGCAAAAAGACTCAATAAAATTCTTGCCAGCCGAATCTAAGAACATATCAAAACGATCATCCACCATGATCAAGAAGGCTTTATACCGAGAATGCAGGGTTGGTTCAATATACGGAAATCCATCAATACAATCCACTACATAAACAAACCCAAAGAACAAAACCACATGGTCATTTCATTGGATGCTGAAAAAGCATTTGACAAAATTCAGCATCCCTTCATGCTTAAAGTCTTGGAGAGAACAGGAATTCAAGGCCCATACCTAAACATAGTAAAAGCAATATACAGCAAACCGGTAGCCAGCATCAAACTAAATGGAGAGAAACTTGAAGCAATCCCACTGAAATCAGGGACCAGACAAGGGTGCCCCCTTTCTCCTTATCTTTTCAATATTGTACTTGAGGTACTAGCTCGGGCAATTCGACAACATAAGGAGGTCAAAGGGATACAAATTGGAAAGGAAGAAGTCAAACTATCATTATTTACAGACGACATGATAGTCTACCTAAGTGACCCAAAAAACTCCACTACTGAGCTCCTACAGCTGATAAACAACTTCAGCAAAGTGGCAGGTTATAAAATCAACTCAAGCAAATCAGTGGCCTTCCTATACTCAAAGGATAAGCACGCTGAGAAAGAAATTAGGGAAATGACCCCCTTCACAATAGCCACAAACAGTATAAAGTATCTTGGGGTGACTCTTACCAAACATGTGAAAGATCTGTATGACAAGAACTTCAAGACTCTGAAGAAGGAAATGGAAGAAGACCTCAAAAAATGGGAAAACCTCCCATGCTCATGGATCGGTAGAATCAATATAGTTAAAATGGCCATTTTGCCAAAAGCAATATACAGATTCAATGCAATACCCATCAAAATTCCAACTCAATTCTTCACAGAGTTAGAAAGAGCAATTATCAAATTCATCTGGAACAACAAAAAACCCAGGATAGCTAAAACTATTCTCAGCAACAAAAGAAAATCTGGGGAAATCAGTATCCCTGACCTCAAGCAATACTACAGTGCAATAGTGTTAAAAACTGCATGGTATTGGTACAGTGACAGGCAGGAGGATCAATGGAACAGGATTGAAGATCCAGAAATGAACCCACACACCTATGGCCACTTGATCCTCAACGAAGAGGCTGAAAACATCCAATGGAAAAAAGATAGCCTTTTCAACAAATGGTGCTGGTTCAACTGGAGGTCAGCATGCAGAAGAATGCGAATTGATCCATCCTTGTCTCCTTGTACTAAGCTCAAATCCAAATGGATCAAGGACCTCCACATAAAGCCAGACACTCTGAAGCTAATAGAAAAGAAACTGGGGAAGACCCTTGAGGACATCGGTACAGGGAGAAAGTTTCTGAACAGAACACCAATAGCGTATGCTCTAAGAGCAAGAATTGACAAATGGGACCTCATAAAATTACAAAGTTTCTGTAAGGCAAAGGACACCATCAAGATGACAAATCAGCAACCAACAAATTGGGAAAAGATCTTCACCAATCCTACATCAGATAGAGGGCTAATATCCAATATAGATAAAGAACTCAAGAAGTTAGACTCCAGAAAACCGAACAGCCCTATTAAAAATGGGGTACAGAGTTTAACAAAGAATTCTCACCTGAAGAACTTCGGATGGCAGAGAAGCATCTTAAAAAATGCTCAACTTCATTAGTCATTAGGGAAATGCAAATCAAAACAACCCTAAGATTTCATCTTACACCAGTCAGAATGGCTAAGATTAAAAATTCAGGAGACAGCAGGTGTTGGAGAGGGTGTGGAGAAAGAGGAACACTCCTCCACTGCTGGTGGGGTTGCAAATTGGTACAACCACTCTGGAAAGCAGTCTGGCAGTTCCTCCGAAAACTGGGCACCTCACTTCCAGAAGATCCTGCTATACCACTCCTGGGCATATACCCAGAAGACTCCCCACCATGTAATAAGGATACATGTTCTACTATGTTCATAGCAGCCCTATTTATAATTGCCAGATGCTGGAAAGAACCCAGGTATCCCTCAACAGAAGAGTGGATGCAAAAAATGTGGTATATCTACACAATGGAGTACTATTCAGCCATTAGAAACAATGAATTCATGAAATTCTTAGGCAAATGGATGGAGCTAGAGAATATCATACTAAGTGAGGTAACCCAGACTCAAAAGGTGAATCATGGTATGCACTCACTAATAAGTGGATATTAACCTAGAAAACTGGAATACCCAAAACATAATCCTCACATCAAATGAGGTACAAGAAGAAAGGAGGAGTGGCCCCTGGTTCTGGAAAGACTCAGTGAAACAGTATTCGGCAAAACCAGAACGGGGAAGTGGGAAGGGGTGGGTGGGAGGACAGGGGAAGAGAAGGGGGTTTACGGGACTTTCGGGGAGTGGGGGGGCTAGAAAAGGGAAATCATTTGAAATGTAAATAAATCATATCGAATAAAAAAAAATTTAAAAAAAAATAAAAAAAAAAGATGTCTTTTTTCTGTCTTCCACTAGCAGCCCAGAGTAAAGAATCTTTTCCCTTTGAATGGAAATTCCCTGATAAATGGATCACAGGGCAGTTGACTTGGACTAGATTTCCCGAAGGCTTTAAGAACTCAACAAACATTGTTGTTCAAGAGAATCTATGGCCACAAATCTCTGTCCTGTATGCCCCAGGAACATCATCCATACACCACGTCCAATCAGGGAATGTGGACTACATCTGGAGACATCTAGCAGGAACACTAGACTCCAGGTGGAAAGGACTCTATGTCATGCTGCAAACCATGCCAACTACTGTCAAGGTAGATGGAGTTGCTGCCAGGGTCCACATCACCCATGGAAAATTGGGTACTGGACCTACATCAGTTGAGTATCGTCACACTGGAAAGCACAGCAAACCTCAAATATATTGAAGCTTAAACTCTCCAGATGGCCAAGTTATCAGGCTTCTTCTTCCTGACCACTCTGCTTGGACTCCTTGCCTAGAAGACTCTAGCCAGGCCAGGCAGCCCTCATCAACCTCCAAGGCTAACCTGGCAGGTAGTCCTAGCCACCAGGGATATGGTCTGGTCAAACACTGGGGAATACCCTCCAAATACTTGTTGGCCTACTTTATCCTCTGATCTGTGTAGCCTGGCAGGCAGACTGGACACCTGGGATAAATGGAGTGGGGGGAGGCTGCCTGAGTGCCATGGAAAAAACTTCAAGCTCACTGACACCTTGCATATGCAGGGGAGTATGGGATAGGAACACAGGTTGTGGATTTCCCCAGCTAAGCGATAACCTTCACCAGGTTCTAATTTATGTGTGACCCCAGAATGGGAGATTCAGGTCTATGGCTCATTGATGCAGAGGACCAAAGAACTTTTTTTCTGTGTTGCTTAGAGCTGTGAAACCTCAAGGTACATTAACTGGAAACACATCTCTAACTGGGACTTGGTCACAGTAAGCAGGGCCTTGAAGGGAAGGGAGCTTATAAGCAGCAGCTGTGGGAGATATCAGAGTTTGGCAGAAAACCTCCACTAAGGAATCCATCCTGATGTCACTTGGGGAAACCAGCATCTGTCAGGGACTTGGACAGAAGAGTGTCCCTGCCTTAACATTTTTTGAAACACTATTACCATATAGTTCACCCCAAAGAGAAAAGAAGCTCACAACTTGGGAGTTGGTAACTCCTGGGGGTTAAGATAGTACCAGACATGATATGATGATGACCTACTGTTTACTATCAGGTTAAAGACAGAGACCCTCATGACCCCAGTTGGACCAACAGAATACTAAAGATGGCTTCCAACCCAGCCCTTCTGCACAAGGCCCAGGATTTATCCTTACTATTCCCCAGTTAGGAGTAACCCTCACCACCAGGGTCACCCCTCCTCCTGACTTCCTTACAGTCTATAGAAGCAAGGTCAAGACAGTCTCCCATAACAGGGAACTAATTGAAAAAAAAAAACAAACCTTTTTTGTGATCAATGATATCCCTCTAAAGACTAAAGACTAAACTTGATCTAACCAGATCTTGTTAGTTATGTTGTCATATACCTCCCCCTATTATGAAGGTATAGCTTTTAATTCATACATTACAGCATCTAATGACTCCACAACTTGTAAGTGGGTACAGAAATATGGTGTTGGCCCCAATTTTCAAGTTGCATCTGAAAAAGGACTATGTCTGGGAAAGGTACTCAGCTCTCACTCCCATTTGTGTAACCAACATGGGTCAGCAGCACAGAGTGACATATATTACATCACCCCAGAAAATGGATGATGGGCCTGCTCTACAGGGTTGACTCCTTATGTTCACTCCACTGTTTTAACACCATCAGATTTCTGTGTCATAGTGCAACTGGTTCCCCACCTCATTTATCATCCTCATAGGGAACTCCTGAATCATTGGAATGGGGGTACATAGTGTCAGAAAAGAAAACCTCATAGTGCTCACAGTTCCCCTGCTCTAGGGTCTGGAGAGAGGAGGTACTGCTACTGGAGCATCAGCACTTGCCCTCTGGGGAAAAAATTATTAGAGCCTACTGACTGCCATGAATATATATATCAAGAGGATTGAAAATTCAATCTCTCATCTCCAGAAGTCACTAACTTCCCTCTCAGAAGTGGTGCTCCAGAACTACATGGGGTTAGACTTATTGTTCATTCAACAAGGAGGTTTATGAGGTGCTGCACTCAATGAGGAGTGCTATTTCTTCATAGAGTACTCAGGGGTAGTTAAAGACTCAATGGCTAAAGTACAAAATGGGATGGCCTGAAGAAAGAGAAAGAGAACACAACCAAAGATGATTTGAATCCTGATTTAATTTGTCCCTATGGTTAACTACTCTAGCTGGACTCTTGATTATCCTACTTTTGCTGCTAACCCTTGGACCTTGCATTTTAAATTGCTTAGTTAATTTTATTAGAGTACAGCAGATGCTACTTAGACAACACTATAAAGATATACCTCTCAATGTTTCTGTCTATACGTTAACTTGCTTATAGATTATAGTTAATTGCTTCACGATTGAAGCACTAAGCACTCACAAGAAAAGGGTGAAATAGAGAGCCCTAACATGGAACTTCCCACCAGGCCTTAGGTAAAGTCTCCCTCCCCTGCCCAGCCAATCATCCAGCAACCTGGAGATAGGGAAGGTCCTTGAGTTCCCCTCCCTGCCCAGCCAATTAATGTAAAGATCACCAGTGCCAACAACCACTACATGCCTAGTTGCTGTTGCTATAGTCTGCCCTCAAAAATGCATAAAAAGCTTATGAAAAGAAGAGAAGGGGTCTCCACTCTTCTGGATATAAGATGACCCCAGCACACTAGAAAAATAAACCCCTTGATTTCACATAGAACTCCATTCTCAGTGTTCATTTGGGGGTCTCTCACTAGCTAAGGCTCACTTTGATTCTTACACATCCATCTCAGCATGTGGAGTCTGACAAGAACCGATACAGACACAGGTAACCTTTTTGCCACCAGGTACTATAGCCTGCTCATTTCAATCTTATTCCTCTTTGGAAAGTCTATGTGATCAGCCTCTTGTCCTGGCAAAAAGGACACTGGTAATCTGTCATGGGCCTTAAAGAGACAGCATCAATGCCATATGCCTAGGTTACCCAGGCTCTTATTTCCATAGATTGAGTTTGCCAAGGAAGGACTGAGGAGAATCTCAGAATTTGTCCGGCATCACTCTTTATTTTGAATTCATTAAAGTGTCCTCTAAGACACTGGACTTTATTACAATAATCTAGAGAATGAGTAGAATCGCTGCTAACTAGTGTTTACATGACTGCACATCCAGACTTTGTCTGAAATGTAAAAGTGAACCAAGATGTGTAAGTTTCTGCAAAGCAGATATAGAGCCATGTGGCTGCATGAGAATACCCTAAATGGCTGTGAGTCTGAGATAGTCGAGGCAATATATGGCATGCCTTCTGCATACATCAGTTTCCCTCTCTCACCCCCTTCTGTCGAGACCCCCCTTGTCCAGCAAGAGATAATGCGACACCAGGGAGTTTTCTTCCTCCAAGCAGTTTATTCAGGATCCTTGAGCAAAGCTTCTTCTTCCGGGGAGTGCCCACCAACCCTTTTTATGCTGTCCCAAGATCAAATCAGGTTAAGCCCCATGGGAACTGCTTGTAGGTGGTCTCTATGCTGAAGGGGTAAGAATCAGCAGGCTTTCTAAATACTCAGGGGCCTTCTGCCAGCGAGGGGACAGAAGGCAGAAACTTTAAGGTGCAGCACTTAGCAGCTTCCTACACCCTTCCTTCTTTCTGCATTTTGCTATGGTTGGAAGAGCACCAATACTTTCATTACAGCAATAGGATTGCTCTAGATTTCAAGATATGGCTGGGCTATGTTGTAAGACCCCAGTGTCAGAAAAAAAGAAAGAAAGAAAGAAAGAAAGAAATCCAAATGATTGCAAAGCCACACTGGACACAAGAAAAAGCATCACCCACTTGGTCAATCTCATTTTATCTGAGTGCTGGAGCATGCAGGAGAAAATATAGCAATCACTGTGTGGGGACTGGATTATGGGAGTGCTTACCAGGATTCAGGAGGCCCAGAGGAAATCCACAGGACAGGAGCCTGGCTTAGTGTAGCACACATGCAAGCAAGTCTAGAATTTGAGAAGTAGTATACAAAAGGAGTGCCAGGGCATCCCAGGCTAAAATGGTTCTTACCTGAATAAAATCAAAACACACAAAATCCTTGGGTCATTTCGAGCTATTTAGGTTGCTTTATTTATAAATTAAATGGCATACTCTCCCATGCAACATTGTGAGGTATCTCTGTTTTCTGGAGTTTTTTCCACCACTTTTTATTTTCAATTTTTTTTCTGTATAGACTCATCACTATTATTTAATTTCTGTATGTTGTGATGAGTATTAAACTCAATACATGCCAGATGTATGGTCAAACCTGGAGCTATATGCTAGACCCTTCCAAAGGGCTTTTTGAGAGATGATGAACTATAATGAATCTTGACCTGGGACAGGTTCTTTCACTGTACCAACAAAGCCTCATCCAGGATCCTTTCTTACTGCTTGGAGCTAAGTTCCCATGACACTGTCCAGACCAAACTGGACGTGATGGGCTTAATTGCCCACCATACTCTACCTATCATCCTCTGTGTCTCCTTGACCCACACACTTTCATGCCATACCTGGATCTCAAACTGACCAAAGGTATGGAGCTTCTTTGCAATGGTGTAGCAGGTCAGGACTTGGCTTCAGTCTCTGTTAGGAGGGCACTGAGTCTGTAAAATTTCCTTTTGACCTCTGTAGGAGTGCTGTGGCATGCTCACATGCATTGAGAGACTAGCTTTTTAAGTTCAGACTCCATTTTAGAGAACTTGAACTCAGGTAAACTAACAGGCTGGTAAATAACATTAGTATCCTAGTTACCCACCCAACAAAAACCCAAAGCTAGCTCCAGACTCTAGGCTAACCCGCAATGACACTTCCATCGCCAGCCTACCCACCACCAACAAATCCAACATCTAACGCCAGTCTCCAGGTTATTCCCTCAACAAATCTGCAGTCCCAGATTACAAGCCTGCCCCTGCCCAATGGCTATCAATGCAGAGAAAAACAAAAATTAAGTTTATGGTTTGACTCCCCGAAACAGCCAATTATGTTTAAGGTATCAGTAGTTTTCAAATTTGATGCTTGCACACTCACGACTTGCCTGCTGCTTTCTATAAAAACTTACCCCAAACAATGTTCTGGGATCCTCTCCATCACACCTGTCCTACTGTGTCAGGGCTGGCAGGTGGGGTGGAGTGCCCAAGATCTATCTTGTGAATAAAGACCCCGTTGTGGTTTTCAAAAGATCAACTCCTATCTGGTTTTTTTTTTTTTTTTTTTTTTTTTTTTTTTTTTTTTAGGTTCACTAACACTTCCTGGCATTACAGCATCAAACCTAAAATTAAGAAACAAAATTTAGTTTTTATTGAACTAAAGTAATAATCTGAATTTAGGAACTGAGAGGTGGCTCAGTGGTTAAGAACACTGTTTGTTCTCCCAGAGGACCTGTTGTGGATACAATTTTTCAAGTATCTTTTCCTTTATTCCCAGGGATTACATTGCCCTTTTCTAGCTTCCATGTGCTTCAAGCACTCACATGGTGCACAAATATTAAATACAGTCAGGCAGACACTCGTGAACATAAGGGAAACAAAAAGAAAGAGTCAAATCATGGTGAGAAGCCCACAGGGTCTTGGAACCTAGGGTATCAGCTTTCCCCTGCCTGGATTTGGAGATCTCTCAAACATTGTCCAGATTAGGTAAGTCCCTCAGATCTGTCAGGATACCTCATCACATACAGCCTAGTCTATACTTGTACCCAGTTTAAATATTGTATATATGTTATTGATTGGTCCTTTTTGTGAGGAGATCTTCCTTTCTGTATGACCTTGTTACTTTCTGGCCTAGAACTCACAGAGATACTCCTACCTCAGAAACCTGCTTAACCATAATATCCAAGAGTGTTCTCAATCATATCCAATTAATTATTGGGTCACTGTGGTTTTATTTTTTTAAGACAGTCCTATTAAGAATGTAATGGTGACGTTGAATTCAAGGCGATCTAGGCTGGAATGACAGCTGTAAATTACTCACATTCCTTAGGTGCTGGCCTTGATGTCACTTTAAGCCTGGCATGCTTGGGTATATCTTTACTTCCAGAGACAGACATGGATGCAGAGGCAGGTCAATCTCTGGGTTTGATGTCAAACTGGTCTGTTTAATTCATTTCAAAACATCCAGGGAAAATATGGGTCTTAAAAAAGAAAAATAAGCAACCACGCAAATAAACAAAACCAAAAAGAGTATTTGTAGGTGCTAATTTGTACATAGTCCAGTCTTTTCATGAGGGCTAGAAGAGCTAAGCACAATTTATTTATCATCAGAATATAGGCTGAGGTCTCAGACATACTAGTGATCCCTTTTCACTGGGAAGAATTCACCAAAAATGCTATGGGAGTGAATTAGATTGGGTTTTTAGGAACTAGGATAGTTTAGACATGCTTCACATGTCAACAGGAGAATTATAATTTTAAGACCAACAAAGGCCAGATCAAACAGTCCTGGATTGGACATGTGGTGTTGGCATTTGCTGAGCAGTTATGGAACATACCTTTAATCCCATCACTTGGAATGCACAGGCAGGAAAATCTGTGAGTTCAAGGCCAGCATGATATAGAAAGCCAACTCCAGGATAGCCAAAAATACAGGTGTTTCTGTAAAGATGCTGACTCAAAAAACAAAGCCAAAGAATAATAGATAGATCATCAATTAATAAATGGGACCGCATGAAACTGAAAATCTATTAAGAGGCAAAGAACACTGAGGTTCAGGGAAAGTGGCAGCCTAAAGAAATGGAAAACTTTTGTTACCAATACCTTATCTGATAGAGGACTAATATCCAAAATATATGAAGAACTTAAAAAAACTAAACGTCTAAAATCTAAAGAATCCAAATGAAAATGGTGTAGAGATTGAAAAAGACGATTCTTCATTTTTAAAACTATTTATAGCCAGGCAGTGGTGGTGCATGTCTTTGATCCCAGCACTTGGGAGGCCGAGGCAGGCAAATTTCTGAGTTCCAGGCCAACTTGGTCTACACAGTGAGTTCCAGGACAGCCAGGACTATACAAAGAATCCGTGTCTCAGAAAAAACACATAATAAGCAACACCCCAAATGTACTAAACAAAGAAAGAATATTAAAGGCAGTAAGAGAAAAAGGCCAAGTAACATATAAAGGAAGACCTCTCAGAATTACAACAGACCAGAGACCATGAAAGCTAGAAGATCCTGGACAGATATCATGCAGACTCTAAGAGAACACAAATGCCCGCCAAGACTACTATCCCCCCCCCCCCCCCGCCCAGGAAAACTCTCAATCACCATATATGGAGAAACCAAGATATTCCATGATAAAATCAAATTTACACAATATCTTTCCACAAACCAGCACTACGAAGGATAATAGGTGGAAAATGCCAACACAAGGAGGGAAACTACATCCTGGAAAAAGCAAGATAGCAACCTTCTTTCATCAAACCCAAAAGAAGATAGCCACTCAAACATAAAAATAACATCAAAAATAACGGGAAGTAGTAATCACTATTCCTTAATATCTCTTAGCATCAATGGTCTCAATTCCCCCAATAAAAAGACATAGACTATCAAAAGGGACACAAAAGGACAGTTCTTAGTGGTGAAGGGAAAAATCCACCAAGAAGAACTCTCAATTCTGAACATCTATGCTCCAAATGCAAGGGCACCCTCATTCATAAAAGAAATTTTACTAAAGCTCAAAGCACACATTGCACCTAACACAATAATTGTGGGTGACTTCAACACTCCAGTCTCCCAGTCTCCCAGAAATGCCCAGGAGTGGTATAGCAAGTTTCTCAGTCCCACTCAACTCCTAGACCATTCATATCCACCCTCTGCCTTTGCATCCTCCCTCCCCAAAAGAAAACAGAAACATGAACAAAGAAAACAAAAACAAAGCATAGAAAAGAGTCTGTGGTAGCTGTAGTGTGTCACAGTGTGTCACACAGTATGCTATCCTGTCCACAATTCTTCACTTGTAAAGGTTCATTGTAATGAGACATAAGTCTGGTTCTAGGCCTCTGGATTCTGCTACACCATCAATACTGGATCCTCACCAAGACTCCTCCCAGTTGTCCTGATGTTGGCTGGTGTCTTGAAGACCCTGCAGTTTTGGTTCAGCAGGACTGTTTATGTGCTACTGACCCTCTTGCCTCCACCTGGAAGTATACTCCACACAACCATATGCATCTCAAAACCCAAATTAAATGTATACTTTTGTCTATTTATTTTTATATCACCTCAAAGAAACTCTTAAGAGTTTACACCTGGAGAAAAATCAAGCATCTTCTGAACTATTTCTTACTGTATTTTTGTGCCATGGAAATATTAGTAGTACCACAAAACACACACAGAAGCCAATCTGATGCAACTAACAGCAGGGTCTTTACTTCAGTTAAGCTAGCTAGCCCCCCACCCCAATGCACCCCTATCACACAGAATAGTTTTGGTCATGGGAGGGAAAATCCCCAAATGTCTATCAGGGCAAGGTTTTATATTAAGCAGCAAGCAGAGAGTACTTAAGCAAGCCTCTAATTTGAAAGCTCATGTGGCCTTTAACATAATTGGATGGTACTGGGAGCCATATCAGAGACTTAACTTCTCTTCCCCTCTGTATTGTTAGTCATCAGGACAGGGGCGGGCTTATATCCTGGGGTGCATGCTTGTTGGAGAAATAACATGGAGACATTTTTCTTGTTGGGTATGTAACCTGGAGATACTGGTTTTGTTGGGAGTATAACCTGGAGATGCTGTTCTTGTTGGAGGTTTAACCTGGAGATGAGAGGGCAACTTGGAATCTAGATACCAGCTAGTTAGTTTACCTGAGTTCAAACTTAAGTTGGGTTCTCTAAAATGAAGTCTGAACGTAAAAGATTTGTCATCTCAGTATCACCACACCTTGGCAAAATAAAATATAACCTTTTTTCCAAAGCAGGGTTTCTTTGTGTAGATCTCACTGTCTAGAACTAGCTCTGTAGACCAGTCTAGTGTCAATCCCTCAAGGATCTGCCTGCCTCTGTTTGAACAGAACACCAATGGTCCAGGCTCTAAGATCAACAATTGAAAAATTGGACCTTGTGAAATTGGAAAGCTTCTGTAAATAAAAGGACACTCTCAATATGACCAAACTCAAAACTACACATAGGGAAAGATTGTCTCTGGCCCTACATCTAATGGAAAGTTAATATTGAAAATATATAAAGAATCCAAGAAGTTAGACACCAAAAATTCCAAATAACCCAATTTGAAAATGGAGTACAGAGCTAAACAGAGAATTCTCAACAGAGGAATCTTGAATGGCCTAGAAGCACTTAAAAAATGTTCAACATCTTAATCATCAGGAAAATGAAAATCAAAATGACCCTGAGATTTTACCTTATATCAATCAAAATGGCTAAGATCAAAATCTTGGGCAACAGCAGAGGCTGGGAAGGATGTGGTGAAAGTAGAACACGCCTCCATTGCTGCTGGGATTGCAAGTTGGTATAACCACTTTGGAAAACAATGTGTCAGTTCATCAAAAAATTAAAAAATAATTTTATCTGAAGACCCATCTATACAACTCCTGTGCATAAACTCAAAAGATGCTCTACCATGTCACAAGGATACATGCTCTACCATGTTCATAAAAGCCTTATTTGTAAGAAACAGATGTGTGTGACTTTCATATTCCACTACATGGTGATTCATAACTACTGATTGTTTTGTGTTTGGTTGATTTTTGAGACAAACCCTCACTATGTAGACCTTATACCTTTGAATTCCTGGCAGATCTCTTTATTTGCTTTCTCAAAATCTAGGATTCTTGATCAGATATGCTCATGTTTCACAAATAAAGCTTTGCAGAGTGCATATTGAATCTTGTTTCTTTGCTGTTTAAAATATGATTTAGGCTGTGTGATTGTGGCGCACGTCTTTAATCCCAGTACTTGTGATGCCGAGGCAGGTCGATTTCTGAGTTTGAGCCCAGCCTGGGTTACAGAGAGAGTAGTCCAGGCACATGCCTTTAATCCTAGCACTAGGGAGGCAGAGGCAGGTGGGCTTCTGAGTTTGAGGCCAGCCTGGGCTACAGAGAGAGTAGTCCAGGACAGCAAGGGATACACAGAGAAACCCTGTCTTGAAAGAACCACAAAAAAAAAAAAAAAAAGGAATGCAGGTGTCGGGCAGTGGTGGTGCATGCCTTTAATCCCAGGGCTATACAGAGAAACGCTGTCTCAAAAACAAACAAACCATCAAACAAAAAACCAACCAACCAAAAAAACATCAAAAAGGAATGCAGGCACAATGAATGGGGCAGAGACTGAGGTAATGGTCAATCCAAAAAAAGAAAAAAAAGAAAAGAAAAGAAAAGAAGAGAAGAGAAGAGAAGAGAAGAGAAGAGAAGAGAAGAGAAGAGAAGAGAAAAGAAAAGAAAAGAAAAGAAGAAAAAGAGAACTATGATTTAGTTTATAGTATAGGCTAATCATAAATGTGTGGGAACTTATTAACCTCATCTTCGCAAATGGAAATGTTAATATGCTGAGTTTATTTTAAAAGCCTTAGTATTTGGTGGCATTACCTGTCATTATGAAAAAATATTGACCTTGAAATCATAACAGCAGATGACTTTGACCCATTGTCATGCCTCAATTATTATGAACCACAACCTTTCTGGCATTGTTTTCACACTTGTATATCTGCCTTGGGTGTCATATATGAAAAAAAAAAATTGCAAAGTATCCAAGAGATTCAAAGTGAGGAAGTTAATGATCACTGTATTACCATTTTGGTACTCAGACTAGGGGGAGCTGTGTGTTCATCTAAGTTGGCTGAAGCAAAGCAAAAGAGCACAAAAATATGGAAGAAGCATCACCCTTCCTAAAATTAGTTTACTTATTCACTTTACATCCCAATATCAACTTTCTTCTCCTACCAGACCCTTTCATGCATTCTCTCCCCATTCTTCCCCAAGCATCTTACTTTGCTTTTCCTTTCTTTCTTTTTACTGGTGTCATGTAGTGCAGGCTAGCCTGGAACTCATCATCTTCTGTCCATCAATTTATAAATGATTCCTGGAAGCCTGCTGACCTTTTGTGTTTTCAATATGAAGTGGGACACAGGGGAAGCAGTAGAGAGGGGAGGGATTGCAAGATAAGGGACTGGAAGGAGCAGTGTTTGGGATATAAATAAATGAATAAGTTAATAATCAAACAAAAAAAATACCCAACAAACTAAAAGAAACCAAACAAACAAACAAATAAAAATCAAGGAGATTAAACTACCAAGCAGATCCCCACTTGAATTTCAGGATGAGCCCTGGAGGCACTAGTAGACAGAAGGATCTGGACTTCAGGGACAACTTTAATAACTTGTCACAAAAGTTTTCAAGTGAAGCTTCAAGAGCTAGCTCAAGCCTTTAATCCCAAGTGCTCTGGGTGAAAGACCTTGCCACAAGGTCTCAGTCCCTTACCTTTTCTGTATGGAGATCAACTTAATGTGAACACACCCTATATACACCCCAGGCAGTCACTCCATGCAAGCCGCATAGGCCTGTTCATATTTTTTTCCACCATTGGAGCACAAGATGTCATATAAATTGCCCTGGCTGGCCTTGAGATCACATTGAATCCCATGAAGGACTTAACTTTGTTTCTTCCTTCTCAACCTCATGAACAGGTCCCCAAACCTTAGCACAACTGACTCCATGGTGGAAGTACAATTCAGGCCACAAAATCAGCCTGTACACAGCACATCACCCAAGCATACAAGAAGTCCTGGTTTTCACCAGTATCTCAGTTCATTCTTTCCTGCAACAAGATCTTAACAACATAAACACACTCTATTTACATACATATCTACATGGGCTGGAGGATTACTGAGGCCCAACTGTACTTTCTACTCATCACAGCAATGATTCCATTAAAATCCAATATGGTACAGAAATAAAAAGAGGAAAGGAAAGAAATGAATGAGAAAATAAAAGAAGGAAGGAAAGAAGGAAGGAAGGAAGGAAAGAAGGAAGGAAGGAAGGAAAAAAGAGAAAAAGAAAAAATCCTTAATGTTTTCTCAGTGACTTGAAGAATGCCTAATGAGTTCCAGAGAAGCCTAAGTTATAGAGGTTTAATGTAGATGAAAAAAAGAAAATCTGAGACCTCAAAATTTGAGGGAAGGTAACATAAATAGGCTTTGGATTTTGCCAGAATTTCAGATTAACATTTTACCAATGGAGATATCAGGTATTAGCAAGAATATATGAAGCTGGTTGTGCTCACTCTATAGGGTGCATATCATGACACTCTATGAACCTCTGATTCAAAAAGTATACCAGAATACCAAGAGAGCTCTGGAAATAAATGTATAGCTAGAATTCACTCCAAAGTATAAACAGCTTCACCTCTCTCCCTCATTAGAAATTGACTGGTAATGACTTATTTGAAGTGCCTCTCACACTAGATCATGATGAATGGTAGATTCATATTCATACTCAATGCCCCAGTATAAGCGAACCAGGACAGGGAAGTGGGAGTGGGGTAGCTGGTGAGCAGGGGGGATGCAAGGATGGGATAGAGTGTTTTTGGAGGGAAAACCAGAAAGGGTATAACACTTGAAATGTAAATAAAGAAAATATCTAATAAAAAACCTGGGTGTTTGTGCATTGACTCACTCTAAAAAGTCTTTTGGTTCTGTTTGTTTGGGGTGTTTTGCTTTGCTTCGCTTTGTTGTAGTCAAGACAGTTTCTCTGTGTGACCCTGACTGTCCTGGAATTTACTCTGTAGACAAGGGTGCCTTGGAACTCAGACATCCACCTGCATCTGCTTAAGGAGTGCTGGGATTAAAGGCTCAACCAAAGGAATTCAATAAATCAGTTCTTGACATAAGTCTGCCCTAAATTTCTCCCTGATTATGGATCTGATTCAACCACCTATACCATCAAAATGTGAAAATGGGCAAGTGGGTGCATTCTCAATTATCTAATCAAAATCTGATTTTGGGTGGGAGGGTGTGACTACAAAGGAAGGGTTCAATGGAAAGGTATATAAGGAGTCAAAGCATCCAGTTGAAAAGTGTACAAGAAGTCTTGGACTTCAGAGAATACCCCAGAGTGCTGGTGCCTGGAGTCAGAGCCTTTCCCTGCCTGGGTTCAGAGAACTTTCACCAGTTTCCAGATCAGGTAAGTCCCTTAGCTCCATCAGGACAACTCATCTCATGTAAGCTCATATATATGGTTACTTATTTGTCCTTTTCTAGATGAGATATTTCTGTATAACCTTGACTGGCCTGGAACTCACAGAGATTCTCCAATCTAAGAAACCTGAGGTTTGGCTGACCATAATATTAATTGGATCAGTATGGTTTCTGTGGGTTTTTTTTTTTTTTGCACTCTTATTAAGATTGTCAGTGTGACCTTGAATTCAAGACAATCCATGCTGGAATGAGAGCTGAGAGTTACCCAAGTGCCTTGACTGCTGATCTTGATGTCACTTTAAATCCACCATTCTTGGGTGTGCCTTTATTCCCAGCAACAGGGAGGTAGAGGCAAATTGTTCTTTGAGTTTGAAGCCAATCTGACTTTATAGTGAGTTTCAAAACATCCAGTGATAATATGTGTCTGAAAAAAGCAAAACAAGCAAGCAAACAAACAAAAGCAGTGTTTGTAAGTGCTGAGTGAAAATAGAACATTTTCTGTTCTAATCATTAGGGCTAGAAAAAATTAGCATAGTTCATTTATCATCAAAATACAGACAGAGAAAAAACGGGTGGTGGTGGTGCATGCCTTTAATCCAAGCACTTGGGAGGCAGAGGCAGGCAGATTTCTGAGTTCAAGGCCAGCCTCCTGTACAGAGTGAGATCAAGGAGAGCCAGGGCTACACCGAGAAACCCTGTCTCGAGAAAAAACAAAAAAAAAAAACCAAAAAAAAAAAACAAAAAAAAACAAAACAAACAAACAAAAAAAAAAAAGACAGGTCTCCATGTTCCTGGTGATGCCTTCCCACTCGGACGAATTTACACAAGATTGGTTAGAATTAGAGTCTTTGGGAAAGAGGATACTTTGGATAGGCTTCACAAGCTAACAGGAGAATTATAACTTTAAAACCAAGAAAGACCCACAGACCAAACAGTTCTAGATAGGACATACTGTGGTAGCACTTGGTGAACAGGGATAGAAGATAACTTTAATCCCAGAATATAGGAGGAAAAAGCAGGAAGATTTGTGTGAATTCAAGGCCAGGGGTAAGTAGAAAGGGAGTGACATGGAAGCCAAGAATGTGGTGCTTTCTTAAAACCCATGTTTCAAGAAACAAATCAAAAGAAAAAAATTATGTATCCTTATTACATGATGGGGAATACTATGGGTGTACGCCCAGGAGCGGTATAGCAGGGTCCTCCAGAAGTGGTGTGCCCAGTTTTCTGAGGAACCGCCAGACTGATTTCCAGGGTGGTTTTACCAATTTGCAACCCCACCAGCAGTGGAGGAGTGTTCTTCTTTCTCCACATCCTCGCCAACACCTCCTGTCTCCTGAGATTTTAATCTTAGCCATTCTGACTAGTATAAGGTGAAATCTCAGGGTTGTTTTGATTTGCATTTCCCTAATGACTAATGATGTTGATCATTTTTTAAGATGCTTCTCAGCCATCTGAAGTTCTTCAGGTGAAAATTCTTTGTTTAGCTCTGTACCCCATTTTTAATAGGGTTATTTGGTTTTCTGAGGCCTAACTTCTTGAGTTCTTTGTATATAATGGATATTAGCCCTCTGTCAGATGTAGGGTTCGTGAAAATATTTTCCCAATTTGTTGGTTGCCAATTTGTCCTTTTGATGGTGTCCTTTGCCTTATAAAAACTTTGTAATTTTATGAGGTCCCATTTGTCAATTCTTGATCTTAGAGCATAAGCTATTGGTGTTCTCTGTTCAGGAACTTTCCCCCCTGTACCGATGTCCTCAAGGGTCTTTCCCAGTTTCTTTTCTATTAGTTTCAGTGTGTCTGGTTTTACGTGGAGGTCCTTGATCCACTTGGACTTGAGATTAGTACAAGGAGATAAGGATGGATCAATTTGCATTCTTCTGCATACTGACGTCCAGTTGAACAAGCACCATTTGTTGAAAAGGCTATGTTTTTTCCACTGGAGGTTTTCAGTTCCTTTGTCGAAGATCAAGTGGCCATAGGTGTGGGGGTTAATTTCTGGATCTTCAATCCTATTCCATTGGTCTGCCTGCCTGTCACTGTATCAATACCATGCAGTTTTTAACACTATTGCTCTGTAGTATTGCTTGAGGTCTGGGATACTGATTCCCCCAGAATTTCTTTTGTTGTTGAGAATAGTTTTATCTATCCTGGATTTTTTGTTATTCCAGATGAATTTGAGAATTGCTCTTTCTAACTCTATGAAGAACTGAGTTGGGATTTTGATGGACATTGCATTGAATCTGTATATTGCTTTTGGCAACATGGCCATCTTGACTATGTCCCTCAATGGAGGAATGGATACAAAAAAAATGTGGTATATATACACAATGGAGTACTATACAGCCATTAGAAACAATGAATTCATGAAATTCTTAGACAAATGGATGGAGCTGGAGAACATCATGCTAAGTGAGGTAACCCAGTCTCAAAAGATCAATCATGGTATGCACTCACTAATAAGTGGATATTAGCCTAGAAACTTTGAATACCCAAAACATAATCCACACATCAAATGATGTACAAGAAGAATGAAGGAGTGGCCCCTGGTTCTGGAAAGCTCAGTGCAGCAGTATTGGGCAATGCCAGAACAGGGAAGTGGGAAGGGATGGATGGGGGAACAGGGGGAGGGAAGAGAGTTTATGGGACTTTCAGGGAGTGGGGAGCCATGAAAGGGGAAATCATTTGAAATGTAAATAAAAAATATATCGAATAAAAAGATTATGGGGTAGAGTGATGGATCCGTGGTTAAGAGCACTGACTGCTCTTCCAGAGGTCCTAAGGTCAATTTCCAGAAACCACATGGTGGCTCATAACCATCTATAATGACATCTGATGCCCTCTTCTGGTGTGTCTAAAGACAGCTACAGTATGCAGTATATAAATACAATATTCTTAAGATAAATAATTATTTTAGAGAAAAACTTCACCAATTACTAAATGAAACTGAAAAATTATTATAAGACAAAGAACTGTGATAGTCAGAGAAAGGGGCAGCTAAAGAATGGAAAATTGTGTTACCAATTCCCCACCTGATAGAGAACTAACATCCAAAATATATAAAGAACTCAAAAAAACTAGACATCTAAAATATAAATAGTCCAACTAAAAACAGTATTTTAGTTATTAATGCCTAATAACTAAACTAGAATTTACTAAATAACTAGTATTTAGTTTTAGTAATTAAAAGGTATTTCTTCTCTTTAACTTTTTCTTGGGTCTCTGTGTGTTTTACATTAAGCACCTCAGGCCCTGTCAACTCATTCTTCCATCATATTTGCTCTCTGCCTTTGGAACCTCCATCCCAAAAGAAAAGGAAATACAAAAACCAACCAAAAATAAAAATACAGCATAGAGAACAGCTTGTGGCAGTTGTAGTGTGTCACAGTATGCCCCACAGCTCCACTCTGTCCACACTTCTTCACTTGCAAAGGTTCTTTATAATGAGTCATAGGTCTGGTTCCAGGCTTCCGCTACACCATCAATATTGGATCCTCACCAGGAGCCTTCTTAATTATCTTGGAGATCCTGAAGTTAGATCAGCAGGACCTTTTATGTGTTCCTGATTCTTTTGCCTCCACCCGTAAGTATACAACACTGTGCATCTTAAAACCAAAATTAAATGTGCTCTTTTGTTTATTTATTTGTATATTACCCCCAAAGAAATTCTTAAGAGATAAATCTGAAGAATAAGTAGGCATCTTCTGAATTATTTCTTACTATTTCAATATGCCTAGGTAAAACAAAATGAACCTTATTTTTCCAAGGCAGGGTTTTTTTTTATAACTCTTGATGTCTAGAAATAGCTATGTAGACCAGGCTGCAATCAATACCACAGAGATCTGCCTGCCTCTGGCTCTGTGACACTAGGGTTAAATGCATGTTCCTCTACCATCCCACTTAATCATAATTAGTCATTAATTACCAGCATTTTATCCCAGGTATGGTCTAGCTTCATTGATTAATTACCTCTAACCTCCTTATGTAGATCAGGGTGGCCACTAACAGAGCAATCTAGCTGCCTCTGCCTCCTATGTGCTGGAACAATAAATGAGAGTCAGCATGCCTGGTTGCTTCTATATTTTTGGTTTAAAAATAAAACAAAACAAACTTCCCAGAGTACCATATAATCAACTTTATACACAAGGCAAGCCATGAACTTACAATGGTCTTTCTTTAGCCTTCTTTGTACAACACTGAGGCTGGATCAATAACAGATATTTATTATGCTCATCTGAGGAAGAAAAGAATTTCTCTGAGCCATTTTGGCTACTTGCAATTCTGAAAGACTCTCTGACTGAGATCTGGGTCCTATATCACATTGTCAATGACTGAAGATGTAGATCAGCTTGGTAGGACTCTGAGACCCACAGGTGTTCAGACAATGACACCCCTATGGAGACCTGGGCCTTGGCAGATACTTTGTGGCTTTTTGTTGATGTCACCCAGATGTATCTCGCTCTGATAAGGAACCTCTATGTAACCAGACTGCAGTGAATTTCTTCTGTTCAGCCCTGTGCCTCCCAGAGGCAGGTGTACACCACCAGGCCTGCACTCTCCTGTAATAACTAAGGACCTTTGAATTGACATATCTGATTTTCAACAATGACTTCTGTCCTAGGCACAAGGCTAGATTCCTGAATCCAGGCCCAGCTCATAACCTACCTCCATATGCATCCAGAAGATTGAGAGGTGGAGACTGGAAGATGAGGATGTTCATAGCCACTCCTCTCCATATTCTATATGAAACCAGACTGGACTACAGGTCATCCTGTTTAGGAAGATGGAATAACCACTTTGAAAAGGTTCAATGAGGATTAGTTTAATTGGTTCATGTAACTGCAGTGAAAGGCTTAGAAGCCTAGGCCTCAGATGAGTCTGGCAAAAATTAGAACCCTGAGCAACATGTACAGAATCCACTCATGCTCAGGATACCACCAGTATCCATACTCAGTGGTACCAAGAGTACCACTCATTGGCCATTGCAGGAATTAGTGGAAAAAGAAGGAGCAGGCTCTAGAATCACCTCCCCCTGGAGGTAAGAAAAGGGCTTTCCAACAATGTGTAGCCAGACCCAGGGTTCAAAGAACTTTATAAACTGTGAACTGAGACAACGATGGGGACAACCTGAACCTGCCCCCTTTCAACTCCAGTCAAAAGCCAGAACAATGTTAGATAACTGTTCTTCATCCATTCACTTGTGATTGCTTCTCAGAAATTCCTCATAATATTTTGTGTGCCTTGATGTCATTCATGCTTCTCCTAAGTACTGCTGCTTCACGAAAAGGCCCTTTCTGATCAGCACAGTAAGTCTCCCATGATGGAATGTGGGCAAGGAGAGCAAAAGAGAATCCAGGTGTTATGTCTCAAACCTACCTAATAGTTGAATTATAGGGAAAGATGATGCAGAGTCTATATAATGAATTTAAACCAGCCCAGATTGTATGGTGAGTTCCATCTAAGACAGCCACAGTTACACAAGAAATCCCTGTCTCAAACAGAGAAGAAACTTCCAAAATCTGTAGTTCATTATGGCAAGTAATCTCAGAGCTCAGAGCTCAGAGTTCAAGTAGAAACATCATGGAAGGTCTGAGACCTTGACCAGAATCTCTGATTTTAAACATTCCCACATATAAATGTGATTTAATCTAGCTAAAGATGTAAAGGTCAAAATAATTAAATGGGTGGAGACTTCATGACCCAGTTGGTAGCTTGTTGCTGAGAGGTGGGGCTAAAAAAGATAAGGTGTGAGGAAATGTGGATATAAGATTCGGTATGGCTGCACAATACAGTCTGAGGTTTGGAACCAGGAGGGACTGCCTGTTCCTGCTAAAGTGGGAAAACCTGAAAGCAGTGTGCAGATCAGGTAAGTCATTCAATCCATCAAGATGCCCCATCTCACCCATCAATCCAGTCTCCCATTTCATCTTAGTATTTTTAATATTTGGTTATTTTAATTTTTTTGGTCCGTTGTTTGGTGTGATTGTTTTGAAGTAGATAATATGATTTAACTCAGGTTAGCTTAGAACTCCATATATAGCTGTCATGAAAGACTGATTCTGCTGCCTCCCTTCCTGAGTTCTGAGACCTCAAGTTGAACTGCCTTGTGTCATTTATAGAGAGCCAAGTATGTAATATTCAAGGACTTGGCCCATTGAGGAAGCACCTTATTTTCTTACCAATATCTGCAGTATAACTTAAATTTTCCTAATTCACAAGGAAGATTATAGATTTAGAGTGAAAATGAAGAAAATTGTGACTCCCATGAAAGCATCAAATTGACAATTCTCAAAATTCAGTCTTCTAAACAATAGATTACACCTCAGTGTGGCTACAGGGTCTAAAACTTAAGAAAGTTAAAGTAACAAAGTCCATATCACACCTTCTACCAAACAGTTCCATTGATTGAATTCATATATAGATTGGTTATGGGACCTTTAAGTTTGCTTCTTAGGGTTATCAGAATTAATGTAGATGGTTTCACACAAAAGTGTGGAATCAGATTAAGTGTCCTGATACCAGCTTCCCAGCAAGGGAGCTATAGAATGATTGGGTTGAAATGGGTGCTTTTGAATCTCCAGAAGGCCCTTAAGGGAAATGTGGCTCTTAGAAAAATAGTGTCTAATGGGAAATACAGGTTTATGACATTGCTTGAACAGTGACTGAGTTTGATTTAAACAATTAGTGGGGAAGGAGGCAAGCGAAAAAGTCTTTTCCCTGAAATAATTCCCTTATCTCCCTATTTCCATAGTATCTCCCCACAGGAAAGCCATAATGAACTTCAAGACCCCTCCCACACTCCAGCAGCTGGCGAGACATAGCCTGCTGAAAGATGAAGCCTTGTCCATCAATGCTCTACAGGACATGAACAACGAGCTCTTCCCACCACTCTTCAAGGATGTATTCAGCAGCAAACAGCATAACATCCTGAGGCATATGGTGGCAGCCTGGCCCTTCTCATGCCTTCCTGTGGGAGCTCTGATGAAGACTCCTGACTTGGAGACCTTGAAAGCTGTGCTAGATGGCCTGGATTTATTGATGAGACAAAAAGTTCGACCCAGGTAAGAGACATCAAGGGAGCATGGGGATGGGAGGGAAGTGTATGGATTGAGGGAAGTATTCACAATGTGGTCCAAGTTGAATTGGAGAGTTCTGATGTCACTATCTCTTAGGAGAGAAACAGAAAAAGGGAAAGTGCTGTGTACAGCATAGCATAGAAGAGATGCAGGCAATATGCAATGAGTTTGTCCCGGCCTCTTCCCTCAAGAAATAGATTTAAGGGTCTTTGTGTTGTAGGTCCAATCTGTTTACACATTGCCTCTTCTGTCGTCTGAATTTTTTTCCCATTTGATCCACAGGAGGTGGAACCTACAAGTGCTTGATTTACGAGATGCCAACCATAATTTCTGGAATTCGTGGGATGGAATAGAGCATGGTGCCTGCCCTCCAGACTTTAGCGAGACACAATTATTGAGGAATCATCCCATACAATGGGGAACACAGGCTGTGACTGTGTGGATAAACATTAATGTGAACCTCAGGCATACATTTGAATACAATGAATATTTTTACGAGTGGGCAAAGAAGAGAAAAGATATACAGGTAAACTGTCAGAAGGTGAAGTTTTTGCCCAACCCTCACTACCACCCATGGCATCTTCTGGATATAGTTGAGCCAAGTTCTATCCAGGAATTGGAAATATATAAGCATTTCGACCTGGACACCTTTGCAATGATATCCTCTGACCTGGGCCAGATGAGAAACCTTCAAAAACTCATTCTCAATAATGTCCACATATCTTTGGAACAGTCTGGAAATAAAGAGATGGAAGACTGGTGTATAAGAATGATCATTCCCCATTTCTCCAAACTCCACAAGCTCCAGCATCTCTATTTGAATGATGTCTGCTTTGTGAATGAACATCTGGACCAAGTACTCAGGTGAGTAAGAATAGAGAGCTTTATCCAGGGGCCAGATCAAAGCCTGTCTATGTTACATGAAAGGTCAGTCCACAACTGTGGCTTCCCAGACAATCTTGGATTTATATGGATTTGACCTATGATACTCTACATCCTGAGTTCCCACTTCAGTAAACTCAGACTGCCAGGTATGTGTCCATTATTTAGAAAAGTTCTTTGCTAGGATCCAGATGTAGCAAAAACAGATCTATGGAGACTACAAAAGCTTATACCACTTTCTGGCCCATGTCAGTTCTGTCCTGAGAACTGTACGAAGACTTTCCATCTGTTTCTGTCTCCCCATGAGTCTGAGGCTATCTGAGCACAGGTAGGGATTGAGTAATGATTGAGAGTCATTGTGGCTTCAGGGAAGCTCTGTGGACAGGACCAAGTTCATGCCATGGAGGTGGGCCTCATGATATTAAGTTTGTCACACACGAGAATGGTTCTAGGTCTTTCCAAGATAGTCCTACTGGGTTTTGCTTTCTGATATCATCTGTCCACTGATGTAGTATTGTGCTTTTAAGTGCAGAGGGCACTGTAGAACTCCAGGCAAAAGTAGTCATGATGATGTTTTGTATCCTCTGCTTATAGTGACAAGACTTATTTGGTACTCTCTATCACGGAGCATTCTACTCTTGAGTTTCATTATGAACACATAAAGACCTTAGACATAAATAGCATCTTTCCTTGGAATCATTGCCCTCTGTGTACCTCTATTGAAGTTTAAGGAGATGATCTATCTTGTCTCTCTTTAGGTGCTTAGAGAATCCCTTAGAGACCCTTGCAATCACTCACTGCAAGCTATCAGAATCAGATATGAGTTGTCTGTCCCAGTGTCCAAGAGTCCATCAGCTCAAACACCTGGATCTGAGTGGCATCGACTTTATAAATTTAAGTCATGAATTTCTAGGAAGCCTTCTAAAAAAACTGACAGCTACACTGCAGAAGCTAGAATTGAAGGGCTGTATGATCACAGACTTCCAAATCGATGTCCTCCTGCCTGCTCTGAGCCAATGCACCCAGCTCACTGAGGTTGATTTTCAGATGAACTTCCTATCTAAGGACAGCCTGAAGAAGCTACTGCAGCATACTGTGAACCTGAGACAGCTGACCAAGGAAATGTACTCTGCCTGCTATGAAGTCTATGATGAATTAGGTAATGTCCCCCCACAAAAATTTGCACAATATTGTTCTGAGCTAATGGTCACACTCAATGTTCTACGACAGCCAAAAGAGATCTACTTTGTGAGTAACATTTGTGCAGGTTGTGGAGGACTCTGTGTCTACAACATGGAGGTCACACTATGTTTCTGTTGCCAATGAGAGTGGTCACTTCTGGACTCTGAGAAAGGAAAGCCAGAACTCAAGTGACTCATTCCAGATAAAGCATGCGTATTTCAGCATTATTTGGAGGTACTTGGGAATGACGATTGTTTCATCGGGTCATAGTTGAAGGAGAAATACTGATCTGGAGAATGAAGGCTTATTTTCTGTCTAAGGTCAACAGTACAGACCCACCTTGACACACTCAACGAGATTTGAATACAGTATTCACTGTTGGGTCTGCCCTTCACATATTCTTCTCTTCCCTCTGTCCCTTCACCTTCCCAGAATTTTCAGAATAACATGCCCTGGTTTTCAAGATTATATACACTTCAGCTTCCAGAAATCCTGTTCAAATCACTACAAAGATTCTCTTAGAGAGATGACTCAAAGTTTAAGATTGATTGGTGCTCTTCCTGGGGAGGATTGTTTTATTTTTCATGCCCATAACCACCACATGATCTGTCATTTTGTGGTCTCTGAGAAGACTTGTATGTGTATGTTTTTTCTGCACATACACATACCATACACATGATGCAAAAGAAATAGAAATTAATATATTTTAAATAATAAAACTAGTAACATTGTGGTGGTACACACCTTGGACTCCAGTACTAGGTTGGTATAGACCACTGGCAGATGTCTGAATTCTTGCCCGGCAGAGGAATTTGCTGGAAGATTACAGCAAACTGTGGTTGCCTCTCAGGATATATACTTCCCCTGTGTTAGGGAATATATGGATTCTTGCCATGTCCTCAAAGAAGAAAGACTTAAAGCACCTTTGGACACAAGGTTTAGTCCTACACTCTTGTTTTTTCTTTTCTTTTTCTTTTTTATTAACTTATTTTTTAAACATATTCACTTTACATCCCACTCACTGCTTCCCTCCTGGTCATCCCTTCCCCCAATCTTTCCCCCATCTCCTTGGTACATGATTGGGTGCCCCCCATCCCCATTATCAATCCACCCTGGCATTTTAAGTCCCTTCAAGGCTAGGTACCGCCTGTCCCACTAAGTTCAGATTAGGAAGCCAAGCTAGAAGAACATATCCAAATACAGGCAACAGATTTTGGAGAACTCCCATTCTAGTTTTGGGTATCACATGAAGACAAAGCTGCACATCTGCTCATATGTGGGGGGGGAGGGGGAGGCTAGGTCCAGCCTGTGTATGTTCTTTGGTTGGTTGTTCAGACACTGAGAACCCCAAAGGTCCCGGGTAGTTGACTCTGGCCTTCATGTGCAGTTCCTATCCCCTTCTAGGCCCATAATCCTTTTCTTCCATAAGAGTCTCCAATCTCCATCCACTGTTTGGCTATGGGTGTCTATATCTGTCTGAGTCAGCTGAAAGGTAGACCCTCTCAGAGGACAAGAAGAACTTGTATGCAAACCTATCAGTGTATCATTAATAGTGTTAGGGACTGGTGCTTCACATAGGATGGGTCTCAAGATGGGCAAGATATTGTTTGGCCATTCCCTCAGTCTCTGCCCCATCCCTTGTACCTGCATTCCTTTTTGTTGTTTTTGTTTGTTTGTTTGTTTGTCTGTTTGTTTGTTTTTTAGACAGGGTTTCTCTATATAGCCCCAGCTCTCCTGGAACTCACTCTGTAGACCAGGCTGGCTTCAAAGTCAGAAATACACCTGCCTCTGCCTCCCAAGTGCTGGGATTAAAGGCATGCACCACCACTGCTCGACACCTGCATTCTTTTTTTAAATTGTTTTTTTTTCCCCCGCTTTTCTGAGACAGGGTTTCTCTGTGTAACCTTGGCTGTCCTGGAACTCACACTGTACACCAGACTGGCCTTGAACTCAGAAATCCACCTGCTAATGCTTCCCAAGTGCTGGGACTAAAGGTTTGCATCACTACTGCCCGGCTACCTGCATTCCTTTTAGACAGGATAAATTTTGGGTCAAATTTTTGCTGGGCAGGGTGGTGCGTGCCTTTAATCCTAGCAATTTGGAGGCAGAGGCAGGTGAGGGGGATTTCAGAGTTCAAGGCCAGCCTGGTCTACAGAGTAAGTTTAAGGACAGCCTGTAAGACACACACACACACACATACACACACACACACACACACACACACACACACACACACACACACACACACATCCTGTCTCATAAAACCATAAAAAATGGTTTTATTTACTGGGGCTGCAGAGATGGCTCAGTAGGTAAGACTGCTCTTCCAAAAGTCCTGATTTCAAATGCCAGCAACCACATGGTGGCTTACAACCATCCACAATGAGATCTGGTGCCCTCTGGGGGGGGGGTGTCTGAAGACAACTACAGTGTACACACATATAAGTAAATCTTTATAAAAACTGTTTTGTTGGTGGGTTGATGTCTCTATTGCTCCACTGTGGTCCCTGCCTGGCTACGGGAAATGCTCTCTACAAGTATCATCTCCCCAATGTAGTGAGTCTCAGATAAGGTCACAACCATTGATTCTTGGGTGCCTCCATTATCTCAGAACTCTGTCTCCTCCTGGAGATGCCCCCCACCTGCTCACCCCGTTAGTTTAGTCCTCTACTCTTGAGGAATATCAGCACCTATTCAGAAAGCTCTTCCCAGTCTTTCTGATCTTAAGACCTTCAGGAGACTAAATCCTCACAGACATGTTTCAGTATCTACTTTGATTTGTTACCATTGAGTGTCTGTATGACTTGTGTGACTCTGTGTGTGTGTGTGTGTGTGTTTCTCCGTCTATGTGAGTTTGAGTATGTATGCACTTATATAAGTCATGGTTCTCTAGAGTCACAGATTTTATGAGAGACCTGGGTTCTGATGATGTCAAGTAGCATTTCGTTTCTTTTCTTTTCTTTTGTTGTGATGCTTAAAAAACAAGAAGAATTTTATTTAATCCAGCATGCTGGGGTCACCCTGCACTTGGGAGGAGAACAACCTCAGAGCAACTGCCATTAGGCACTATGTAATTGGCAGAACAGAGTTACCTTTAAACTAATTTGTTGTTAGGGAATGAGGTAGGTGGTCAATGGTCTCAGAATAACTTTGGGCCTCTCCTAGCTGCAGGGACCTCCCTGTGGTCTGAGGAATGTAATTTAGCTTCTCCATTTGTGGAGGGGCAAGTGATCCATGACCTTTCCAAAATTCCTCAGCTGACCTTTTCATCCAACCCCCTTTTGTGCATGCTTCAACACTGAACCAATTGCTGGTATTCTGATAGCTCATACTCCTGGTCTTCTGTATCTAGTTCTTTGTAGCTATGCTTTAAGATCATTTGCTGTACTGTACGTATGTGTTTCTTAACAATAGAAACCAAGCAGTTCAGAATGTAGGGGCCAAACAGGGTGGTTATGCAGGTGGTTAAAAAAAGTGAGAAGTTAAACCAAGACTTGAACCAGCCCTGACTCTGTTCTCTCTCTGTTACTACTGGCTAGCCCTTCCCTCACTGTGGTCATTGAGTCTTTAACAACCCTGGAATGCTCTATATAAAATCAATACCACTCAGCTAAGTCAGCACATAGCCCTCCTATTCTGCAGTCCTACTTATGTTAATGAAGTCAGTGATTGATGGTTTCTATTTCCTCTATATCTAAATCAATGCCTATCCTCAGGCTGTTATAATTTTTCCTTTGTAAGTCTGTGGTGGGAGACCTGGGTTCTGATGTTGTCAAGTAGCATTTCTGTTGATTGTGTTCTTGCATTTGCCTCTCATTATCTGCTTATCTCTTTTGTTAACTGGCCTTGCTATTTCTGACTAGAGTCTACCCCTCCTGTGAGCCTGGTTATGTTGGGCCTCCTTGTATCAAGCTGTCTCTAGGTATGAGATGGGTCCTAAGAGCCTGATCTGTGAGCCTGGCTGAGTCAGAACTCCTGGGTGTCAATCTGTGTCTGGGAGTGGAAGGGGTGGGACAGGGGATGGAGATTAGGATGTACTCCCTGGTGCAGATGCAATGGAAAGAAAGTGCATTTCCAGCATGGTGGGAGGTCCTGTGTCCTCTGGGTCCTGGTGGTCCCACTTATGCCAGGAATTGGGTCCCTGGTGGGGGAGTTCCTTGTGAGCTTGATGGTGTCAGAACTTCTGGGGATCAAGCTATCTTTGCAATTGCAGGGTGGGGTGGGGCTGGAGCACATGATCTGTTCCAGGGCACAGATGCCAAGTGGAAGCTGCTGAACATTACTTTAGTGTTTCTATGCCATTAAAGATGCCCTTGTTGAGAATTCATTGCTTAGGCCTGTACTCCAATTTTCACTTATATTATTTGGTTTATTAATGTCTATTTTCTTGAATACCTATACATTCTGTATGCTAAATAAATAAATGAATAAATAGATCTTTTTAAAGATTTTCTAGAAAATTTGGAATCTTCATCAAGACACAGCTACATGACTCTTGGACATATACCCAAAAGATGCTCGATTCTTCCACCAAGACACTTGCACAAATATGTTCATAAAAGCTTCATAATACCAAAAAGTGGAAACAACATAGGTACTCCTCAAATAATGGATGGAAAAATAAGCTGTGATACATTTACACAATAGAATATTACTACTCTGCTGATAAAAAATGCATCAAGAAATTTACAGGCAAATGAATAGAACTGGAAAAAATCATTTTGGGTTACCTCAAGGTAGCCCAGACACAGTAAGACAAATGTGTTATATATTCACTTACAATTGGCTATTTGTTGATAAGTAGATAATAACCACATTGAAATCCACACACTCAGAGAGGCTAAATAATATGGAGGTCTTGGGAAAGAGGGAGTACTTATATCTCTCTGGGAACAGGAAATAGAATAGACTTGATGACAGGTAGTCGGCTAGGTCGACTGAGGTGGGTAGGGATGTATCAGGTGGCAGATGGAACAACACAGAAAGAGAAGGGAGGGAGACACACACACACACACACACACACACAAACACACACACACACACACACACACAGAGAGAGAGAGAGAGAGAGAGAGAGACAGACAGACAGACAGAGAGACAGAGACAGACAGATCGAGAGAGAGAGAGAGAGAGACAGAGAGAGAGACAGAGAGAGAGAGAGAGAGAGAGAGAGAGAGAGAGAGAGAGAGAGAGAGAGAGAGAGAGAGAGAGAACAGCTAGAGAAGAAAAAATTGGGTACAATTTGAAGGCAATAGGAAACCCTAGTGCAGAGGAATCTTCCTAGAGTCAGTGAGAATGACCCTAGCAGGATTCCTTGTAAAGAAGGATAAGGAGAATGAACCCACCAAGTTTTGTGACCAGGCAAGATTTCTTTCTTTTTTTTTAATTCGATATAATTTATTTACATTTCAAATGATTTCCCCTTTTCTAGCCCCCCACTCCCCGAAAGTCCCTTAAGCCCCCTTCTCTTCCCCTGTCCTCCCACCCACCCCTTCCGACTTGCCCATTCTGGTTTTGTCGAATACTGCTTCACTGAGTCTTTCCAGAACCAGGGGCCACTCCTCCTTTCTTCTTGTACCTCATTTGATGTGAGGATTATGTTTTGGGTATTCCAGTTTTCTAGGTTAATATCCACTTATTAGTGAGTGCATACCATGATTCACCTTTTGAGTCTGGGTTACCTCACTTAGTATGATGCTCTCTAGCTCCATCCATTTGCCTAAGAATTTCATGAATTCATTGTTTCTAATGGCTGAATAGTACTCCATTGTGTAGATATACCACATTTTTTGCATCCACTCTTCTGTTGAGGGATACCTGGGTTCTTTCCAGAATCTGGCAATTATAAATAGGGCTGCTATGAACATAGTAGAGCATGTATCCTTATTACATGGTGGGGAATCCTCTGGGTATATGCCCAGGAGAGGTATAGCAGGATCTTCTGGAAGTGAGGTGCCCAGTTTTCAGAAGAACCGCCAGACTGATTTCCAGAGTGGTTGTACCAATTTGCAACCCCACCAGCAGTGGAGGAGAGTTCCTCTTTCTCCACACCCTCTCCAACACCTGCTGTCTCCTGAATTTTTAATCTTAGCCATTCTGACTGGGGTAAGATGAAATCTCAGGGTTGTTTTGATTTGCATTTCCCTAATGACTAATGAAGTTGAGCATTTTTTAAGATGCTTCTCTGCCATCCGAAGTTCTTCAGGTGAGAATTCTTTGTTTAACTCTGTACCCTATTTTTTAATAGGGTTGTTCGGTTTTCTGGAGTCTAACTTCTTGAGTTCTTTATATATATTGGATATTAGCCCTCTATCTGATGTAGGATTGGTGAAGATCTTTTCCCAATTTGTTGGTTGCCGATTTGTCCTCTTGATGGTGTCCTTTGTCTTACAGAAACTTTGTAATTTTATGAGGTCCCATTTGTCAATTCTTCCTCTTAGAGCATACGCTATTGGTGTTCTGTTCAGAAACTTTCTCCCTGTACCGATGTCCTCAAGGGTCTTCCCCAGTTTCTTTTCTATTAGCTTCAGAGTGTCTGGCTTTATGTGGAGGTCCTTGATCCATTTGGATTTGAGCTTAGTACAAGGAGACAAGGATGGATCAATTCGCATTTTTCTGCATGCTGACCTCCAGTTGAATCAGCACCATTTGTTGAAAAGGCTATCTTTTTTCCATTGGATGTTTTCAGCCTCTTTGTCGAGGATCAAGTGGCCATAGATGTGTGGGTTCATTTCTGGATCTTCAATCGTGTTCTATTGATCCTCCTGCCTGTCACTGTACCAATACCATGCAGTTTTTAACACTATTGCTCTGTAGTATTGCTTGAGGTCAGGGATACTGATTCCCCCAGATTTTCTTTTGTTGCTCAGAATAGTTTTAGCTATCCTGGGTTTTTTGTTATTCCAGATGAATTTGATAATTGCTCTTTCTAACTCTGTGAAGAATTGAGTTGGGATTTTGATGGGTATTGCATTGAATCTGTATATTGCTTTTGGCAAAATGGCCATTTTAACTATATTGATTCTACCGATCCATGAGCATGGGAGGTTTTCCCATTTTTTGAGGTCTTCTTCCATTTCCTTCTTCAGAGTCTTAAAGTTCTTGTCATACAGATCTTTCACATGTTTGGTAAGAGTCACCCCAAGATACTTTATAGTGTTTGTGGCTATTGTGAAGGGGGTCATTTCCCTAATTTCTTTCTCAGCCTGCTTATCCTTTGAGTATAGGAAGGCCACTGATTTGCTTGTGTTGATTTTATAACCTGCCACTTTGCTGAAGTTGTTTTTCAGATGTAGGAGCTCTCTAGTGGAGTTTTTTGGGTCACTTAGGTAGACTATCATGTCGTCTGCAAATAATGATAGTTTGACTTCTTCCTTTCCAATTTGTATCCCTTTGACCTCCTTATGTTGTCTAATTGCCCGAGCTAGTGCCTCAAGTACAATATTGAAAAGATAAGGAGAAAGGGGGCAGCCTTGTCTGGTCCCTGATTTCAGTGGGATTGCTTCAAGTTTCTCTCCATTTAGTTTGATGCTGGCTACCGGTTTGCTGTATATTGCTTTTACTATGTTTAGGTATGGGCCTTGAATTCCTGTTCTCTCCAGGACTTTAAGCATGAAAGGATGCTGAATTTTGTCAAATGCTTTTTCAGCATCCAATGAAATGACCATGTGGTTTTGTTCTTTCAGTTTGTTTATGTAGTGGATTGCATTGATGGATTTCCACATATTGAACCAACCCTGCATTCCTGGGATAAAACCTACTTGATCATGGTGGATGATCGTTTTGATGTGTTCTTGGATTCGGTTGGCAAGAATTTTATTGAGTATTTTTGCATCGATGTTCATAAGGGAAATTGGTCTGAAGTTCTCTTTCTTTGTTGGATCTTTGTGTGGCTTTGGTATCAGCGTAATTGTGGCTTCGTAGAAGGAATTGGGTAGTGTTCCTTCTGTTTCTATTTTGTGGAATAATTTGAAGACTATTGGTGTTAACTCTTCTTTGAAGGTCTGATAGAATTCTGCACTGAAACCATCTGGTCCTGTGCTTTTTTGGTAGGAAGACTTTCTATGACTCCTTCTATTTCTTTAGGCACTATGGGACTGTTTAGATGGTCTAGTTGGTCCTGATTTAATTTTGGTATTTGGTATCTGTCAAGGAAATTGTCCATTTCCTCCAGATTCTCCAGTTGTGTTGAGTACAGGCTCTTGTAGTAGGATCTGATGATTTTTTGGATTTCCTCAGTTTCCGTTGTTATATCTCCCTTTTCATTTCTAAGTTTGTTAATTTGGATACTTTCTCTCTGCCCTTTGGTCAGTCTGGCTAAGGGATTATCTATCTTGTTGATTTTCTCAAAGAACCAGCTCCTGGTTTTGTTGATTTTTTGTATGGTTCTCTTTGTTTCTACTTGATTGATTTCGGCCCTGAGTTTGATGATTTCCTGCCTTCTACTCCTCCTGGGTGAAATAGCTTCTTTTTGTTCCAGGGCTTTCAGGTGTGTCATTAAGCTGGTAATGTATGCTCTCTCCATTTTCTTTTTGGAGACACTCAGGGCTATGAGTTTTCCTCTTAGCACTGCTTTCATTGTGTCCCATAGATTTGGGTATGTTGTGTTTTCATTTTCATTGTGTTCTAAAAAGTCTTTAATTTCTTTCTTTATTTCTTCCTTGACCAAGGTATCATTGAGTAGAATATTGTTCAGTTTCCACGTGTATGTGGGTTTTCTGTTGTTTTTGTTGCTATTGAAGACCACTTTTACTCCATAGTGATCTGATAGGAGGCATGGGATTAGTTCGATCTTCTTATATTTGTTGAGGTCTGCCTTGTGACCAATTATATGGTCGATCTTGGAGAAGGTACCATGAGGTGCTGAGAAAACGGTATATTCTTTTGTTTTAGGATAGAATGTTCTATATATATATATGTTTAATCTAATTCGTCCAAAGCTTCAATTAGTTTCATTGTGTCCCTGTTTAGTTTCTGTTTTACTGATCGGTCCATTGAGGAAAGTGCAGTGTTGAAGTCAACCACAATTATTGTGTTAGGTGCAATGTGTGCTTTGAGTTTTAATAAAGTTTCTTTTACGAAAGAGGGTGCCCTTGCATTTGGAGCATAGATGTTCAGGATTGAGAGTTCTTCTTGTTGTATTTTTCCTTTGACCAGCAAGAAGTGTCCCTCAGGCTCTCTTTTGATGACTTTGGGTTGAAAGTCAATTTTATCTGATATTAAAATGGCTACTCCAGCTTGTTTCCTGAGACCATTTGCTTGTAAAATTGTCTTCCAGCCTTTTACTCTAAGGTAGTGTTTGTCTTTGACCCTGAGGTGTGTTTCCTGTAAGCAGCAAAATGTAGGGTCCTGTTTGTGTATCCAGTCAGTTAGTCTGTGTCTTTTTATTGGAGCATTAAGTCCATTGATGTTAAGAGATATTAAGGAATAGTGATTGTTACTTCCTATCATTTTTGACGTTATTTTTAAAATTTGATTGCTTAACTTCTTTTGGGTTTGATGAAAGGTTACTATCTTGCTTTGTCCAGGGTGAAGTTTCCCTCCTTGTATTGGTGTTTTCCTCCTATTATCCTTTGTAGGGCTGGGTTTGTGGATAGATATTGGGTAAACTTGGTTTTGTCATGAAATATCTTAGTTTCTCCATCTACGGTGATTGAGAGTTTTGCTGGATATAGTAGTTTTGGTTGGCATTTGTGTTCTCTTAGAGTCTGCATGAGATCTGCCCAGAACCTTCTAGCCTTCATAGTCTCAGGTGAAAAGTCTGCTGTGATTCTGATAGGTCTTCCTTTATATGTTACTTGACCTTTTTCTCTTACTGCCTTTAGTATTCTTTCTTTGTTTAGAACATTTGGTGTTTTGATTATTATGTGACGGGAAGTATTTCTGTTCTGGGCCAGTCTGTTGGGAGTTCTGTAGGCTTCTTGTATATTCGTGGGCATCTCTCTCTTTAGGTTAGGGAAGTTTTCTTCCATAATTTTATTGAAGATATTTGCTGGCCCTTTAAGTTGTAAATCTTCACTCTCATCTATGCCTAAAATCCTTAGGTTTGGTCTTCTCATTTTGTCCTGGATTTCCTGGATATTTTGGGTTACAAGCTTTTTGCATTTTGCATTTTCTTTAACTGTTGAGTCCATGGTTTCTATGGAATCTTCAGCATCTGAGATTCTTTCTTCTATCTCTTGTATTCTGTTGTTGATATTTGCATCTCTGTCCCCTGATTTCTTCCCAAGGCTTTCTATCTCCAAAGTTGTCTCCCTTTGAGTTTTCTTAGTTGTTTCTACTTCTGATTTTAGATCCTGGATGGTTTTGCTTAGCTCCTTCACTTGCTTGTTTGTGCTTTCCTGTAGTTCTTTAAGAGATTTTTGTGTTTCCTCTTTCATGACCTCAGCCTGTTGACCAAAGTTCTCCTGTATTTCTTTAAGTGTTTTTTACATTTCCTCATTGTTGGCTTTTGTATTCTCCTGGATTTCTTTCAATGATTTTTGTGTTTCCCTTGCAAGGGCTTCTAACTTTTGATCCATTTTCTCCTGAATTTCTTTAAGTATGTCCTTCATGTGTTCCTGTACCAGCATCATGACCAGTGATTTTAAATCCAAATCTTGTTTTACTGGTGTGATGGGGTTTCTAGGACATGTTGGTAGAGGAGAATTGGGTTCAGATGTTGCCATATTGCCTTGATTTCTGTTAGTGACGTTGCTGCGTTTGCCTTTTGCCATCTAGTTCTCACTGGTGTTAGTTTGTCTTGTCAGTGCTGGACTCACCAGTGCAAGCTGCCCCTTCCCAGTTGGCCTCTGGTGCACAGCTTACCTCCTGCACTGCCTGTAGACAGGGTGCTGCTGCCCAGGCTGTTCAGATCCCGAAGCAGGCACCCGAAGGCTCCCGCTGGGGCCCGATGGATTCACCGGAGCACACTGAATTCTCCCAGCTGGCCGCCCGGAAGCCCCTCTAGCCTCTTGCAGGACCTGGAGATGTGGTGCCGCCGCCCAGGCTGATCTGGATCCAGAAGCGGAGAGAGTTGAGCTGAGGGCTCCGGCCTGAGGCCTTGCCCCAGATTGTGTCTGTGGACCAGATGGGGCCTGTGTGCACCCCCAGGGAGCGCCGATGGTGTATGCTGCCGGGACCTCCCCTGTGTTCTGATCACTCCGCTGGACAGCCGATCCCCCAACCGGGCTGGCGCACACAAGTTTAGCCTGGCCGCCCAGGTCCTGAGTCCAGGCAAAAGCCTGGGAAGCCAAGGTCCGAGCAAAGTTCCCCTCGGGCTATGACTGTTCATTGGGTCTGCCAGGTGACCAGGATGGCGGGCGTGCGCGCTCGCGCTCCCCGAAAGCGCCGGGAGAGTCTGCTGTGCTAACAACCTCCTGGGCAGGTTGACACACAGATGGCCCACCAAGCCGCCCAGTTCTTGGGGTCATTCCTGGGCCTTTTGGGGCCTAGACCCCCGCTTTGTTAGCCTCAGGCTATGCCTGTTACGGCTCTGCTTGCCAGAGCTCTCTGTCGTCCTGTAGGCAAAATGGTGGCGCGTGTGCAGGCCAGGGCAAAAAACCTCCCGGCTGGGTTGGCACCCCGATGGCCCCCCGAACAGCCCAGGGCCTGGGTGTAGGCCAACGCCCGTCGGGCTCAGACCCCCGCGGTGTTGGCCTCAGATTATGTTTGTGTACCTCAGTCTGTCCGATTTCTGGAGTCCGAAACCAAGATGGAGGTGAGCCTCTCCTGACTGGCGGGAGGCCGAGTTCTGAAGTGGCTTCCCTGCAGGGAAAGGCACCGCAAAACCGCAGCTGCTTGCAGCCCGCCTGGTCAGCGAAGGTCAGTGGTCATGGGCGCAGGGCCTAACTGGACCCTGTGTCGCCTTGGTTCCACTGCTGATGGACCTTCAGCTGGACCAGCCACTGCTGCACTGCCGCCGCCGCCAATTCCCCCAAGTAAGATTTCTAGGGATGGGATAGGGGGACCATTATATCCACAAATCTTTGACCTATGACCTGACCCACCTGCAAGATGTATTGGAGCAAAGGCAGTTCACAAATTCTAGGAGTAGCCAACAGATGACTGGTATAATTTAAGGCCCAGGCCATGAGAGAGAGAGGTCATGGTCTACACTGCCTAGATGGCCAGAAACTGGAAGTTAGATAGCCCAGAAATGTATTGTAGAAGAAAATATGACTAGCAGGGCCAGAAAGTCAATGAGATAATTTCTAATGACATTCTGCTATATGAAGATCTGTCCACCACCCAGTGGTCATTAAAAAGGTTTGCTTCAGCAGCTGATAGGAACCCATGCAGAAGCCAACCCTCAAATATTAAGCAGAACATTGGGAATCCTGCAGAAGTGGGGAAGGAGTGTAGGAGCCAAATGGGTTGAGGAAACCAGGAGAATGGATCCCAAGAATCCACTAAGAATAGCTCACATGAGCTTACACATACTGAAGTGGTAACCTCAGAGTCTGCGTTAGTCTTCATGACATCTTCTGCATACATGCTATGTTTTTCATTGGTTTGGGTTTTTATTGAACATCTAAGAGCAGGAGTGAGGAAATTTCTGACTCTTTTGCCTATTATTGGGGCACATCTCCTCCTACCGGCTTGCCTTTCCTAATCCTGATATGACAAAATGTGCCTAGTCTCCCTCCATCTTTTTTATGTCATTTTTGCTATTCCTCAGAGGCCTGCATATTTCTGAATGGGAACTAATGTGTTGTGGATATGGGGGAAAAGGAAATGTCAGTAGAACAGGAGTGGAGTAAATAGAAGTTGCATTGAGGAATGTATTATATGAGAGGAAAATAAAATTAGAAAAAGAAAAGCAGGAAATAGAAAAGTAGTGGCATGTGGAAGAAAGATCAGATCATGGTACTGTAAAGGCAGTAAGATTGGTTTGCTATGCAGGGCAGTATGGTGTACCTAGCACATTACAGCAGACAGACTAGAGGTGCATAGTAAGATACTGTCTCAAAATGAAGGAAAAAAAGAAGTATGGTGTATGACTGAAATATTGCCAGGGCAAAAAATTTCTATGTGCTCTACCAAAGGCCCTTGGATTTATTTCCAACATCCACAAATTGAGTTACTACATTCTGAACTGCACTTCTGAGTTACAGATCTGTCTTGTGGTCTCCACATGTATAGTGTACACATGATACAGAAACAAATGTGAAGTAAGAACACCCATTCATATATCAAAGAGGATAGAGAGTTCTTATCACTTCCACCTGAGATATTCAACATGTTGATGTGCATATGGTGTCAATAATATCAATCTCTGCTTTCAAGCAAGAGCCAATTTCAAGAGGACTGTCACTCAAAGAGTGCTTTTCCAGTACTTCTGTCTAGGTTTTCCCATGGGATGGGTCTCAAGATTGCCAGGTTATTGTTTGGCTGTTCCCTCAGTCTCTGCCCCATCCCCTGTGCCTGCATTCCTTTTTGTGGGTTTTTGCTTGTTTGTTTTCGAGACAGGGTTTCTCTGTATAGCCCCAGCTGTTCTGGAACTCACTCTGTAGACCAGAGTGGCCTCATACTCAGAAATCCACCTGCCTCTGCCTCCCACTGCCTGACAACATCATTCCTTTTAAACAGGACAAATTTTGGAAAAAATTTTTGCTAGGCAGTGGGTGCACATCTTTAATACCAGCACTTGGGAGGCAGAGGTAGGAGAGGTGGATTTCAGAGTTCAAGGCCAGCCTGGTCTACAGAGTAAGTTTAAGGACAGCCTGCACTACACACACACACACACACACACACACACACACACACACACAAACCCTGTCTCATAAAACCATTATAAATGGTTTTATTTACTGGGGCTGCAGAGATGGCTCAGCAGGTAAGACTGCTCTTCCAAAGGTCCTGATATCAAATGCCAGCAACCACATGGTGGCTCACATCCAACTCAATGAGATCTGATGCCCTCTGGTGGGGTGTTTGAAAACAGCTACAGTGTACTTACATATAATAAATAAATCTTTTTAAAAAAAAAATTTGTTGGTGGGTTGATGTCTCTATTGTTCCACTGGGGTTCCTGCCTGGCTACAGGAAATGCCCTCTTCAAGTTCCATCTCCCCAATGTAGTGAGTCTCAGATAAGGTCACCCCCCCATTGATTCTTGGGTGCCTCCATTATCTCTGAACTCTGTCCTCTCCTGGAGATGCCAGCAACCTGTTCACCCCTTTAGTTCAGTCCACTACTCTTGAGGAAAATCGGCACCTATTCAGAAATTTCTTCCTAGTCTTCAGATCTTCAGGAGTCTAAATCCACACAGACATGTTTTCAGTATCTGCTTTGATTTGTTATCATTGAGTGTCTGTATGTCTTGTGTGACTGTGTGTGTGTTTCTCAGGGTATGTGAGTTTGAGTATGTATGGACTTATATAAGTCATGGTTCTCTAAAGTCACAGATTTTATGAAATATCTCTCTATATTAAAGGAATTTATTGTGATGACTTACAGTCTGTAGTCCAACTAACCCAAAAATGGGCAGCCATGAATGGGAACTCCAAGAATCTACTAGTTTCTCAGTCCCATGAGCCTACTTGCTTGAACTAGTATTCTGTAGAAGTAGGTTTCAACAGATGTGCTGGCAAGTAAGTACAAGCAAACAAACAAGAGTGAATCTTCCTTCTTCCAATGTCCCTATGTAGGCCTCCAATAGAAGCTGTGGCCCTGATTAAAGGTGTGTGTCACCACATCTGGATCTAAGACTTACTTTGTCCTGGGCTGACCTTGAACTCAGAGACCTCTTTGTGTCAGTCTCCTGGGATTAAAGGTGTAAACTACCTTGCCTGCATTTAACTTTTTCTTTACTTTTTGTTTTTGTTTTTGTTTTTGTTTTCCCTGAGATATGGTTTCTCTGTGTAGCACTGGCTGTCCTGGAACTCGCTCTATAGACCAGGCTGGCCTCGAACTCAGAAATCTGCCTGCCTCTACCTCCCAAGTGCTGGGATTAAAGGAGTTCACCACTTCTGCCTGGCTACCTAAGCTTTACTTACTCACTATGCCTCAATATCCAGGTCAGAGACTTCTGTCTTCCAGACTCTGTAGGACCCCCCCTTTTGGGGAGACCCCCCACTTAGTGGTGGGATGGTGCACACCCAAGGACACACAAGAGACTTGATGCAAGCACAGGAGGCAGTTTAATATCAGAGCTCCGGGATGACAAGTATCTCGCACAGGAGACAGAGGAATCGACCACAAGGCTTGGAAACCAGGGGTCTATATAGGAAAAGTCAGGGGGATTTGGCCCAGTTACACACGATTGGCTGATTCAAACATTGGCAGGAGGAATTGGCACACGGTTACATCAGCAAGCAGTACATGCAGATCGGGGCATCAGCAATGTAGGGAGAAAGGCTTATCTTTGTTAGCAGGAAGTCTGGTCAACATTAAACTACAACATTCGTCCCTTTAACCTTAATTATGGACTCTGAGGAGTTCTAACTCCTTTCAAACTCCATTCATTCCCCTCTTCTTCTGCTAAATAATTCTAATCTTTGAATTTTAAAAATTGGTATCTTTGTATGGGGAATGGTAATCATATTCTCCTTCTATTTTAACTATGGGTTGATATTGTCATTGGAGAACTATAAGCTGCACTGCATTTACCCTATCCCTAATGAAAGCAAGCCCTTTATTTATTAAACAAAGGCCAAAGATATTAGAACCAAACATATAACAAGAACTGGCCCGGTGAGGGCAGAGACTAAAGTGGTCACCCATGGAGACTTAGAGTCCCATGATTTGAGCCATCCCTGTTGTGCTTTTCAATCTCGCTTTCTCTTTTCAAGTCTCTCTCTTAATTTCTGCATAGAATCCCTGACTACTCCTGTGTGGTCTGCATAAAAACAGCACTCTTCTGCTAAGGCTGCACACAGTCCTCCTTCCTTTAAAACTAATAAATCTAAACCTCTTCTATTCTGTAACACTGCTTCAGATAAAGAGGTCAAAGATTTCTCTAAGGCAACCATGGATTTTTGCAGCATCTCTAAGCCTTCATTTATAGCTTCCTTTAGAGACTGAAAAGACTGAGCTCCTTGTCTACCTTCAATTAGGGCTGTTATGCCCGTCCCTACTCCCACCTCAAGACCGGCTCCCAGCATCATAGCTAGGGTTAGGGAAACTGGTTCCCTTTTTATTCTCTTGCTGGTATACTCATCTTCTAGGTAGGAAGAAGGGTGATAATACATTCGGGGTAGAAGCTGAACCATGACACAGAAATCATGAGAGGGGTCAAAAACACTAGTTGATACACAGGGGGTAAGTCCTGTGTTGCAGGCCCATTGGAGAGGGTACCAAGTAATAGTTAGTTTCTGTCCTGCTCACAGAGTGAGTCCGGCCACATAGATGATGATGGGAAGGGGGAGGGGTCCCTATGCAAAGACTGGGACTCTCCTCTGACACTGTTACCTCAATCAGGGTTAATTTGTTTCCCGTCCCCCACGAGCAGGAAGCATGATTACTGGTTTTATTGAAATCCCCATTATAGGTGACTCCTTCATAATAGGGGGGACCTGAGGATAAGCATAACCAGCAGTCAATAGTAGTCAATAGTAGCATCTGGATCAGTGTTGTTAAGGGCATAGAAAGAGCCTCTAACCAGGTTGAACAGTCTCTGTCTCATAGAGGGATATGTAGGGATTATGGTCGAAGGTCCATGAAGAATGATGGTGTTAAGGGAATCTCACAGTTCTCGGGACAGATGGAACAGTTACAGGAGTCTGGGGCTTGGACCTGGCATGAGGGCCTTGTTCTGGGAGGATCTTGTTAGGTCCTATTGGAACTGGGGGTGGTATTTCTATTTTGAATCAGATTGATATCAGGGACCCAGGTTTACTCCCATGGTTATAGTAAACCATTCCCCAGGACAACCCTTGGATCCAGGTAGTCAAGGGGGTTCATTTTCCTGTGTCAGTGAACTGAACACTTATGTAGTCTAGGTCCCTAGGAGAAGAGGGCTTGCCTGCATATAGAGGAATGGTGACATGCACCCAGGTCCTGGATTTGCAAAAGAAAGGGTTATTCGATCAGTTGAATCAACTGACCATTTCCAATCCCCATCATTGGAGGTTACACGGCTCCAACTCATACAAAAGAACTCATCTGGCCTTCCACAACCTCTAGAGTTAGTGGCTCCGGGACAGGCATAAAACCCCTTGCTTTGAACAATGTTAGGAGGACTACTCCTAGCAGTGGGGTTTGTGGTTCAAAAACAAAACCCAAGAGGTGGCCGCCAGGTGCCTGCAGGAGCAATGGTTTGGGTGCTACTTATAATTTTTCCCATGTTGGTATCCATTACTTGCCAAGTCAGTGTCCGAGGGGCATGGGGATTGTCAATCTTCAGAGGTATGCAAGCAACGCAGGCACAGTTTAGAAGGATTATCAGTGTTTTCCAAGATCTACTCATCTTGATCAGTCCCTGGGGTGGCCTTCTTGATGTGTGAAGCATGAACCCAGGTGGGGATTCCCTCTACCTTCACAGTGGTGGGTATAGTCAACAGCACCAGGTAGGGTCCTTTCCACTGTGGCTCGAGGTTCACTGCTTGGTGCCTTCTCACCAGGACCGTGTCTCCCACTTCAAAGTGATGCAGCACCAGCAAGTTGCCAGCAACTTAGGTTTCTTTCAACTGCTCCCAGATTTCTTTTCTCATGATCTCAGCCAAGCTAGGAGACGAGATGGGAGAATGGGGGAGGGGAAACATCAGGACAGATTTTACTCTCTGCAGTCATATAGATGGGCAGGGGCACCCCAAAAATTAGTTCAAAGGGTGTTAGACTTGAGGCTCAGGGAGTATTTCAGACCCAGAATAGGGCATAAGGAAGAAGGACTGTTCAATCATTCCCACAGGTCTCTAAGGTCAATTTAGTCAAGGTCTCTTTCAGAGTCCTATTCATCCTCTCTACCTGCCCTGAACTCTGAGGTCTGTAGGCACAATGTAATTTCCAATTTATCCCCAGCTGTCTGGCCAATCCTTGACTAGAAGAACATATCCAAATACAGGCAACAGGTTTTGGAGAACTCCCATTCCAATTTTGGGTATCGCATGAAGACAAAACTGCACATCTGCTCATATGTGGGGGGTGGGGTGGGCTAGGTTCAGCCTGTGTATATTCTTTGGTTGGTTGTTCAGACACTGAGAACCCCAAAGGTCCCAGGTAGTTGACTCAGGCTTTCATGTGCAGTTCCTATCCCCTTCTAGACCCATAAGAGTCTCCAAGCTCCATCCACTGTTTGGTTATGGGTGTCTATATCTGTCTGAGTCAGCTGAAAGGTCAAGCCTCTCACAGGACAAGAAGAACTTGTCTTCAAACATATCAGTGTATCATTAATAGTGTTAGGGACTGGTGCTTCGCATGGGATGGGTCTCAAGATGGTCAAGATATTGTTTGGCCGTTCCCTCAGTCTCTGCCCCATCCCTTGTGCCTGCATTCCTTTTTGTTGTTTTTTTGTTTGCTGGTTTGTTTGTCCATCTGTTTGTCTGTTTGTTTGCTTTTTAGACAGGGTTTCTCTGTATAGCCCCAGCTCTCCTGGAACTCACTCTGTAGACCAGACTGGCTTCAAACTCAGAAATCCACCTGCCTCTGCCTCCCAAGTGCTGAGATTAAAGGCATGCACCACCACTGCCCGACACCTGCATTCTTTTTTTAAATTGACACAGATTGACACCCAGGAGTTCTGACTCAGCCAACCTCACAGATCAGGCTCTTAGGACCCATCTCATACCTAGAGACAGCTTGATACAAGGAGGCCCAACATAACCAGGCTCACAGGAGGGGTAGGCTCTAGTCAGAAATAGCAAGGCCAGTAACAAAAGAGATAAGTAGATAATGAGAGGCAAATGCAAGCGATGGCTCACAGATTGGATGAAGGAAGATTCACTCTTGTTTGTTTGCTTGTACTTAGTGGCCAGCACATCTGTTGAAACCTACTTCTACAGAATACTAGTTCAAGCAAGTAGCCTCATGGGACTGAGAAACTAGTAGATTCTTGGATTTCCCATTCATGGCTGCCCATTTTTGGGTTAGTTGGACTACAGACTGTAAGTCATCACAATAAATTCCTTTAATATAGAGAGATATTTCATAAAATCTGTGACTTTAGAGAACCATGACTTATATAAGTCCATACATACTCAAACTCACATACCCTGAGAAACACACACACAGTCACATAAGACATACAGACACTCAATGATAAAATATCAAAGCAGATACTGAAAACATGGCTGTGAGGATTTAGTCTCCTGAAGATCTGAAGACTGGAAAGAAATTTCTGAATAGGTGCCGATGTTCCTCAAGAGTAGTGGACTGAACTAAAGGGGTGAACAGGTTGCTGGCATCTCCAGGAGGGGACAGAGTTCTGAGATAATGGAGGCACCCAACAATCAATGGGGGGGGTGACCTTATCTGAGACTCACTACATTGGAGAGATGGAACTTGAAGAGGGCATTTCCTCTTCAAGCAGCCAGGCAGGAACCCCAGTGGAGCAAGAGAGTCATCAACCCATCAACAAAACATTTTTTAAAAAGATTTCTTTATTATATGTAAGTACACTGTAGCTGTCTTCAAACACCCCACCAGAGGGCATCAGATCTCATTGAGTTGGATGTGAGCCACCATGTGGTTGCTGACATTTGATATCAGGACCTTTGGAAGAGCAGTCTTACATTTATAATGGTTTAATGAGACAGGGTTTGTGTGTGTGTGTGTGTGTGTGTGTGTGTGTGTGTGTGTGTGTGTGTGTGTAGTACAGGCTGTCCTTAAACTTTCTCTGTAGACCAGGCTGGCCTTGAACTCTGAAATCCACCTCACCTACCTCTGCCTCCCAAGTGCTGGTATTAAAGATGTGCACCCACAGCCTAGCAAAAATTTGATCCAAAATCTGTCCTGTCTAAAAGGAATGCAGTTGTCAGGCAGTAGGAGGCAGAGGCCTTTGGTAGAGCACATAGAATTTTTTTTGCCCTGGCAATCTTTCTTCCACATGCCACTACTTTTCTATTTCCTGCTTTTCTTTTTCTAATTTTATTTTCCTCTCATATAATACATTCCTCAATGCAACTTCTATTTACTCCACTCCTGTTCTACTGACATTTCCTTTTCCCCCATATCCACAACACATTAGTTCCCATTCAGAAATATGCAGGCCTCTGAGGAATAGCAACCAAAAATGACATAAAAAAAGATGGAGGGAGACTAGGCACATTTTGTCATATCAGGATTAGGAAAGGCAAGCCGGTAGGAGGAGATGTGCCCCAATAATAGGCAAAAGAGTCAGAAATTTCCTCACTCCTGCTCTTAGATATCCAATAAAACCCAAACCAATGAAAAACATAGCATGTATGCAGAAGATGTCATGAAGACTAACGCAGACTCTGAGGTTACCACTTCAGTATGTGTAAGCTCATGTCAGCTATTCTTAGTTGATTCTTGGGATCCATTCTCCTGGTTTCCTCGACCCATTTGGCTCCTACACTCCTTCCCCACTTCTGCAGGATTCCCAATGTTCTGCCTAATATTTGAGGGTTGGCTTCTGCATGTGCTCCTATCAGCTGCTGAAGCAAACCTTTTTAATGACTACTGAGTGGGGGACAGATCTTCATATAGCAGAATGTCATTAGAAATTATCTCATTGACTTTCTGGCCCTGCTAGTCATATTTTCTTCTACAATACATTTCTGGGCTATCAAACCTCCAGTTTCTGGCCATCTAAGCAGTGTAGACCATGACCTCTCTCTCATGGCCTGGGCCTTAAATTATACCAGTCATCTGTTGGCTACTCCTAGAATGTGTGAACTGCCTTTGCCCCAATACATCTTGCAGGTGGGTCAGGTCATAAGTCAAAGATTTGTGGATATCTTGGTGCCCCTATCCCATCCCTAGAAATCTTGTCTGGTCACAAAACTTGGTGGGTTCATTCTCCTTATCCTTCTTTACTAGGAATGCTGCTAGGGTCATTCTCACAGACTCTAGGAAGATACCTCTGCACTAGGTTTTCCTATTGCCTTCAAATTGTACCCAATTTTTTCTTCTCTAGCTGTTCTCTCTCTGTCTCTCTCTCTCTCTCTCTCTCTGTCTCTTCCTCCCCTCTCTTTCTGCGTTGTTCCATCTGCCACCTGATCCATTCCTACCCACATCAGTCGACCAAGCCGACTACCTATGATCAAGTCTATTCTATTTCCTGTTCCCAGAGAGATATAAGTACTCCCTCTTTCCCAAGACCTCCATATTATTTATCCTCTCTGAGTGTGTGGATTTCAGTGTGGCTATTATCTACTTATCAACAAATAGCCAATTGTGAGAGTCATTAGCTGTGTCTTGATGTAGATTCCAAATTTTCTAAAAATCTTTAAGAAGATTATTTATTTATTTATTTATTTATTTATTTATTTATGCAGCATACAGAATGTATAAGGTATTCAAGAAAATAGACATTAATAAACCAAATAATATAAGTGAAAATTGGAGTACAGGCCTAAGAAAGGAATTCTCAACAAGGGCATCTTTAATGGCATTGGAACACTAAAGAAATGTTCAGCAGCTTCCAGTTGGCATTTGTGCCCTGGAACAGATCATGTGCTCCAGCCCCACCCCACCCTGCAATTGCAACGATAGCTTGATCCCCAGAAGTTCTGACACCATCAAGCTCGCAAAGGACTCCCCCACCAGGGACCCAATTCCTGGCAAATGCAAGAACACAATCAACAGAAATGCTACTTGACAACTCAGGTCTCCCACCACAGACTTACAAAGTGAAAATTATAACAGCCTGAGGACAGGCATTGATTTAGATATAGAGGAAATAGAAACCATCAATCACTGACTTCATTATCATAAGTAGGACTGCAGAATAGGAGGGCCATGTGCTGACTTAGCTGAGTGGTATTGATTTTATATAGACCATTCCAGGGTTGTTAAAGACTCAATGACCACAGTGAGGGAAGGGCTAGCCAGTAGTAACACAGAAAGAACAGAGTCAGGGCTGGTTCAAGTCTTGGTTTAACTTCTCACTTTTTTTAACCACCTGCATAACCACCCTGTTTGGCCCCTACATTCTGAACTGCTTGGTTTCTATTGTTAAGAAACACATAAGTACAGTACAGCTAATGATCTTAAAGCATAGCTACAAAGAACTAGATACAGAAGACTAGGAGTATGAGCTATCAGAATACCAGCAATTGGTTCAGTGTTGAAGCATGCACAAAAGGGGGGTTGGATGAAAAGGTCAGCTGAGGAATTTTGGAAAGGTCATGGATCACTTGCCCCTCCCCAAAAGGAGAAGCTAAATTACATTCCTCAGACCACAGGGAGGTCCCTGCAGCTAGGAGAGGCCCAAAGTTATTCTGAGACCATTGACCACTTACCTCATTCCCTAACAACCAATTAGTTTAAAGGTAACTCTGTTCTGCCAATCACATAGTGCCTAATGGCAGTTTCCCTGAGGTTGTTCTCTCCCCAAGTGCAGGGTGACACCAGCATGCTGGATTAAATAAAATTCTTCTTGTTTTTTAGCATCACAACAAAAGAAAAGAAAAGAAACGAAACGAAACGAAAAGAAAAGAAAAGAAAAGAAAAGCTACTTGACATCATCAGAACCCAGATCTCTCATAAAATCTGTGACTCTAGAGAACCATGACTTATATAAATGCATACACACTCAAACTCTCATACACTGAGAAACACACACAGAGTCACACAAGTCATACAGACACTCAATGGTTACAAATCAAAGCAGATACTGAAACATGGCTGTGAGGATTTAGTCTCCTGAAGGTCTTAAGATCAGAGAGACTGGGAAGAGCTATCTGAATAGGTGCTGATATTCCTCAAGAGTAGAGAACTCAACTAAAGGGGTGAGCAGGTGGGGGCATCTCCAGGAGGAGATAGAGTTCTGAGATAATGGAGGCACCCAAGAATCAATTGTGGTGACCTTATCTGAGACTCGCTACATTGGGGAGATAGTACTTGAAGAGAGCATTTCCTGTAGCCAGGCAGGAACCCCTCTGGAGCAATAGAGACATCAACCCACCAACAAAACAGTTTTTATAAAGATTTTTTCGCTTTTCTGAGACAGGGTTTCTCTGTGTAACCTTGGCTGTCCTGGAACTCACGCTGTACACCAGACTGGCCTTGAACTCAGAAATCTACCTGCTTCTGCTTCCCAAGTTCTGGGACTAAAGGTGTGCATCACTACTGCCCAGCTACCTGCATTCCTTTTAGACAGGATAAATTTTGGGTCAAATTTTTGCTGGGCAGGGTGGTGTGCACCTTTAATCCCAGCAATTTGGAGGCAGAGGTAGGTGAGGGGGATTTCAGAGTTCAAGGTCAGCCTGGTCTAGAGAGTAAGTTTAAGGACAGCCTGTACCACACACACACACATACACACACACACACACACAAACCCTGTCTCATAAAACCATTAAAATTGGTTTTATTTACTGGGGCGGCTCTTCCAAAGGTCCTGATTTCAAATGCCAGCAACCACATGGTGGCTTACAACCATCCACAGTGAGATCTGGTGCCCTCTGGTGGGTGCTTGAAGACAGCTACAGTGTACATACATATAAGTAAATCTTTTTGTTTTTGTTTTTGTTCCCCCCCCCCCCCCCCCCGCCTGAGATATGGTTTCTCTGTGTAGCCCTGGCTGTCCTGGAACTCACTCTATAGACCAGGCTGGCCTCGAACTCAGAAATCTGCCTGCCTCTACCTCTCAAGTGCTGGGATTAAAGGTGTTCACCACTACTGCCTGGCTACTTAAGCATTACTTATTCACTATGCCTCAAGATCCAGGTCAGAAACTTCTGTCTTCCAGTCTCTGTAGGTCCCCCCCCCCTTTTGGGGAGACCCTCACTTAGTCTTGGGATGATGCACACCCAAGGACCTGTGAGAGACTTTACGCAAGCACACAAAGCAGTTTAATATCGGAGCTCCGGGATAACAAGTATCTCACACAGGAGACAGAGGAATCGACCACGAAGCTTGGAAACCAGGGGTCTATATAGGAAACGTCAGGGGGATTTGGCCCAGTTACACACAATTGGCTGATTCAAACATTGGCAGGAGGAATTGTCATGCAGTTACATCAGCAAACAGTACATGCAGATCGGGGCATCAGCAATGTTTGGAGGGAGGCTGATCTTTGTTAGCAGGAAGTCTGGTCAACATTAAACTACACCATTTGTCCCTTTAACCTTAATTATGGACTCTGAGGAGTTCTAACTCCTTTCAAATTCCCTTCATTCCCCTCTTCTTCTGCTAAATAATTCTAATCTTTGAATTTTAAAAGTTGGTATCTTCGTATGGGGAATGGTAATTTTATTCTCCTTCTATTTTAACTATGGGTTGATACTGTCATTGGAGAACTATAAGCTGCACTGCATTTACACTATCCCTAATGAAAGCAAGTCCTTTATTTATTAAACAAGGGCCAAAGATTAGAACCAAACATATAACAAGACTTGGCCCGGTGAGGGCAGAGAATAAAGTGGTCACCCATGGAGACTTAGAGTCCCATGATTCGAACCATCCCTGTTGTGTTTTTGATCTCGCTTTTTCTTTTCAAGTCTCTCTCTTAATTTCTGCATAGAATCCCTGACTACTACTGTGTGGTCTGCATAAAAACAGCACTCTTCTTCTAAGGCTGCACACAGTCCTCCTTCTTTTAAAAATAACAAATCTAAACCTCTTCTATTCTGTAACACTGCTTCAGATAAGGAGGTCAAAGATTTCTCTAAGGCATCCATGGATTTTTGCAGCATCTCTAAGTCTTCATTTATAGCTTCTTTTAGAGACTGAAAAGACTGAGCTCCTTGTCTACCTTCAATTAGGGCTGTTATGCCCGTCCCTACTCCCACCTCAAGACCAGCTCCCAGCATCATAGCTAGGGTTAGGGAAACTGGTTCCCTTTTTATTCTCTTGCTGGTATACTCATCTTCTAGGTAGGAAGCAGGGTGATAATACATTCGGGGTAGAAGCTGAACCATGACACAGAAATCATGAGAGGGCTCAAAAACACTAGTTGATACGCAGGGGGTAAGTCCTGTGTTGCAGGCCCATTGGAGAGGGTACTAAGTAATAGCTGGTTTCTGTCCTGCTCACAGAGTGAGTCTGGACACATAGATGACGATGGGAAGGGGGAAGAGTCCCTATGCAAAGACTGGGACTCTCCCCTGACACTGTTACCTCAATCAGGGTTAATTTTTTTCCTATCCCCCATGAGCAGGAAGCATGATTACTGGTTTTATTGAAATCCCCATTATAGGTGACTCCTTCATAATAGGTGGGACCTGAGGATAAGCATAAGCAGCAGTCAATAGTAGCATCTGGATCAGTGTTGTTAAGGGCATTGAAAGCTCCTTTAACCAGGTTTAACACTCTCTGTCTCATAGAGGGATATGTAGGGATTATGGTCGAGGGTCCATGAGGAATGACGGTGTTAAGGGATCTCACAGTTCTTGGGACAGATGGGGCAGTTACAGGAGTCTGGGACTTGGGCCTCGCAGGAGGGCCTTGTTCTGGGAGGATCTTGTTAGGTCCTATTGGAATAGGGGATGGTATTTCTATTTTGAATTGGATTGATATCAGGGACCCAGGTTTACTCCCATGGTTATAGCAAACCAGTCCCCAGGACAACCCTTGGGAGCCAGGTAGTCAAGAGGGTTCATTTTCCTGTGTCAGTGAACTGAACTACAGTGTAGTCTAGGTCCCTAGGAGAACATGGCTTGCCTGCATATAGAGGAAAGGTGTCATGCCACCCAAGTCCTTGATTTGCAAAAGAAAGGGTTATTCGATCAGTTGAATCAACTGACCATTTCCAATCCCCATCATTGGAGGTTACACAGCTCCAACTCCTACAAAAGAACTCATCTGGCCTTCCACAACCTCTAGAGTTAGTGGCTCCAGGGCAGGCACAAAAGCCCTTGCTTTGAACAATGTTAGGAGGACTACTCCTAGCAGTGGGGTTTGTGATTCGAAAATAAAACCCAAGACATGGCCACCAGGTGCCCGCAGGCGTGATGGTTTGGGTGCTACTTATAATTTTTCCCGTGTTGGTATCCATTACTTGCCAAGTCAGTGTCCGAGGGGCATGGGGATTGTCAATCTTTGGAGGTATGCATGCAACGCAGGCACAGTTTAGAAGAATTATCAGTCTTTTTCAAGATCCACTCATCTTGATAAGTCCCTGGGGGGGCCTTCTTGATTTGTGAAGCATGAACCCAGGCGGGGATTCCCTCTACTTTCACAGCAGTGGGTGTAGTCAACAGCACCAGGTAGGGTCCTTTCCACCGTGGCTCGAGATTCCCTGCTCAGCGCCTTCGCACCAGGACCGTGTCTCCCACTTCAAACTGATGCAGCACCAGCAAGTCACGAGCAACATAGGTTTCTTTCAACTGCTCCCAGATTTCTTTTCTCATGATCTCCAGTGCCTTCAGCCAAGCTAGGAGGCAAGATGGGGGAACAGGGGAGGGGAAACATCAGGACAGGTTTTACTCTCTGCAGTCATATAGATGGGAAGGGGCGCCCCAAAAATTAGTTCAAAGGGTGTTAGACCTGAGGCTCCAGGAGTATTTCAGACCCGGAATAGGTCTTAAGGGAGAAGGACTGTCCAATCATTCCCGCAGGTCTCTAAGGTCAATTTAGTCAAGGTCTCTTTTAGAGTTCTATTCATCCTCTCTACCTGCCCTGAACTCTGGGGTCTGTAGGCACAATGTAATTTCCAATTTATCCTCAGCTGTCTGACCAATCCCTAACTTACCTAGGCGATGAAAGCAGGTCCGTTGTCTGACCCAATTACTTTAGGTATCCCAACACGGGGAAAAAATTCTTCAAGTATCTTCTTGGCCACCATGTTAGCCATCTCTCTTTTGGTGGGGAATGCTTCAGCCCACCATGAGAAGGTATCTACAAAAACTAGAAGGTATTTATTTCCATATCTGGCTGTTTTGACCTCTGTAAACTCAATTTCCCAAAAAGTCCCTGGCCTGTTTCCTTGCAAGCGTCTTCAGACATGAGTCCTGTTCGACCCAGCATTGGGGAGCGCACATGCTCGACAGTTCTTTATCAGGTCCTCTACTGCCTTCTGTAGTTGAGGAATATAGTGAGGGGATCTATTAACTAGTTTCATCATCTTTTAGGTTCCCAGGTGAGTGAGGTGGTGTATATTAGTCAAGTACTCCAGCCCCTCTTCTTTTGTGAGGATCCATTTTTCTGGGATCTCTTCGACTGACTGGGGTTTGGTTTTAATTACCAAAGTCAGTGGCCCTTGTGCTGCCTCTTTAGCTACCTGGTCTGCCATCTGATTTCTGCTTTCTATTGGTCCCGTTCCCTTTTGATGCCCTGGGCAATGGATGATTACCACCTTGCCGGGCAAATGAACAGCTTCTAGCAAGCTAAGAATTTCTTCTTTATTTTTGATGTCTTTCCCAGTGGAAGTCAGTAGTCCACGTTGTCGGTACATCGCCCCATGAACATGAGCCATTTCAAAGGCATACCGGCTGTCTGTATAAATATTGTCAGCCTTCCCTTCTGCTAGTCTCAAAGCCTGAATTATGGTAATAAGCTCTGCTTTCTGGGCTGATGTCCCTTCAGGCAGGCTGCTGGCCCATATGACAGTCTTCCCATCCACTACCACTGCCCCAGCTCTGCACTTACCTTCTACCACTAAGCTGCTGCCAGCAGTGAACCAGGTCATCACCCCGGGCCAAGGTTGGTCAGTTAAGTCTGGCCAAGTCCCAGTTTCATCTGCCAGTATCTCTTCACAGTAATGTATGGGAGTTTTGTCAGCTTCAGGCAGTAAGGTGGCGGGGTTAAGAATGGCAGGTGGAGCAAAGGTCAACCATCAGTCAACAACAAGCTCTGGTAGTGGGTCATTCGAGTGTTAGTCATCCAGCGGACTGGGGGCTGTCGAATGACGCTCTGAATGGTTTCCGGGGCCACTACTGTCACATTCTGGCCCATAGTCAGTTTATCACCATCTTTTACCAACACAGCAGTAGCCATCCACTAGCCACAGGATCCATTTTCTTTGACAGGTAGGCTACAGGGCACCTCCAGGGTCCTAAAGTTTGAGTGAGGACCCCCCTGGCCACTCCATTTCTCCCTTCAATGTATAGGGTGAAAGGTTTTTTTAAATCAGGCAGTGCTAGGGCAGGGGCCTGTAGCAACATCTTTTTGAGAGTCTCAAAAGCCAACTGATGTTCCATAGTCCAAATGAATTCCCTTTTTTCTTTTGTTAGGGGGTATAAGGGGGCTACCAAGGTAGCAAACTCTGGGATCCAGAGTCTGCAGAATCCTGCCATCACCAGGAATTCTCTTACCTGTAGAGGGGTGGTTGGGGTCGTGACCTGTGTCACTGTCTGTTTCCTAGCTTCTGTGAGCCATCGCTGCACATTCTTCAGGGTATATCCCAGGTAGGTCACCTCAGTCCAGCATAGATGTGCCTTTTTAGCGAAAATCTGGTACCCCAACTCACCTAACTCGGCCAGGAGATTTTGAGTCCCACTTTTACACTCCTGGCATGTTTCTCTGTCCAAAAGAAGATCATCCACATATTGCAGGAGGGTCACCTGTAGAATATCAGCTGGAAAGGGGGCTAAATCTCAATGTAGGGCTTCATCAAACAGAATGGGTGAATTTTGGAATCCCTGAGGCAACCTAGTCCAGGTAAGCTGTCCAGTTCTTCCATTCTCAGGGTCTCGCCATTCGAAGGCGAACAAGGACTGACTGTTGGGGTGTAACCTCATGCAAAAGAAAGTGTCTTTAAGATCTAACACTGTATACCAGGCTCGTTCAGGTGGCAGCATGCTAAGCAGATTATAAGGATTTGGTACGGTGGGGTGTATGTATTGTACTCTCTTATTGACTTCTCTAAGGTCTTGTACGGGGCAATAGCCATTCGTTCCTGGTTTCTTTACCAGGAGGAGGGGGGTATTACAAGAAGACTTACAGGAGACTAGGATCCCTTCTCGGAGTAGTCTGGTGATATGAGGGCATATGCCTTCCTGTGCTTCTTTGCCCATGGGGTACTCTCAGACCCTAATGGGAGTGGCCCCAGACTTAAGCTCAATCACCACTAGGGGAACTTGTCTTGCCATTCCCATTCCCCCTGTCTCAGCCCATGCCTGAGGAAATTGAGTAATCCAGTCCTGTAACCCCTCAGGGGGTGTTACTTCTTTTTGCTAAATCCGATATTCTTCTCCTAATTGTAAAGACAACCTAAGGTCTGAGGTGGTGCAGTCCCCCACCAGGACAGATCCGGTCCAGAGGGGGCAAAAGTTATTTGTGCCTTTAACTTGGTTAATAAGTCTCTTCCTAGTAGGGGCATAGGGCACTTTGGGATGACCAAGAATGAGTGAGTTACTAGTTTCTTCCCTAGGTACACCATCCAAGAAGTGGTCCATGGGTAGGATTTCTTCCCTGTGGTCCCAATCACTAGCGTCTTTTCATTTTTTATCTTACCCAAGGGGGTTTTAAGCACCAAGTATTCTGCTCCCGTATTGACCAAGAAACTTATGGGGGTCCTCTCCACTTGTAATATTACCCTAGGCTCAGGGAGGGGAGCTGAGCCCTGTCTCCCCTAGTCTTCATCATCCTCGAGGGACAGCACCTTTGTCCCTTGCTTCTTGGGGTACTTGCGGGCCCAGTACCCTTTGTCTCTACAGTGTGCACTTTCTCCAGGTGCAGTAAATCTCTTCTGGGTCTCCTTGGCCCCTGCCATTTTCCATCTCCCAGGTCCCCTAGCTGCCTAGTCCTATCTCTTTTATCTCTGTCTACTACTGCGGCTAGTATTCTAATCAGAGTCTTCCTGTTTCTTGTCTCTCCTATCCTCATCTTCTCTCCTTTCTCTCTTTTCTCTTTCTTATTTCTCCTCTGTCTCCCTTTTATGATACACTTTCTCATCCTCCCTAACCACATCTCTTATAGTATAATCTTGTAATCCCTCAATCTGCTGCAATTTTCTTCTGATGTCAGGGGCTGACTGCCCAATAAAAGCCATAATCACAGAGGCTCACTGCCCTTCAGACGTAGAGTCAAAAGGGGTGTCCCTTCTGTAAGCCTCCATGAGCCTCTCCAGAAAGACTGAAGGGTGTTAATCGCCCCCTGCATGAACTCTCTTACCTTAGTCAAATTTGTGGGCCTTTGTGCGGCACACCTGAGACTCACCACTAGAGCCCAACGGTAATTGGCCAGTCATTCCCTACCTTGTGCCATGTTATAGTCCCATTGAGGATGCATCAAGGGGAATCCTCCATCTATCCAAGCCAGGGTCTGGACAGGACGTCCGGCATTGTCACGGACATTCTTCTGAGCTTTGAGGAGAATTCTTTCTGTCTCCTCAGTGGTAAACAAGGTTTGTAAGAGCTGTTGACAGTCGTCCCAGGTAGGCTGATGCGAGAACATCAGGGACTCTATTAGACCTGTAAGCCCTGCAGGATTTTCTAAAAAGGGAGGGTGATTAATTTTCCAATTATAAAGGTCAGAGGAAAAGAAAGGCCAGTACTGTAAAAGTTGTAAGTCATTCTGGTCATCTGGGGGTGGCCCGACAGCCCTAAGGGGAAGCACTACAGTGGAGTCGGCTGGTCCTACAGGGGTGGCTCCCTGTCAACTCCTTGTCCCCACAGAGGGACCCCTTCCTCTGGCTCCAGGGGCCAGGGCTGGAAAGGGGAATGGCATAGCCAAGGGTTGGGGTTCCAGTACTGGAGCTTGAGGGTAGGGTGAGGGCAGGGGAGTGGGCCATTCAGGGGGATTCTTCTATTTGAGGGTAGATCTTAGGGGTGGGTGCAGGTGAAATGTTGTGTTTGCCATCTTCTTCAGGCTGCAATTTCAGTTTCTCGTTCGCAGCACTTTCTTGGACAGCCAGGATCCTGGAGCTGAAACAATGTGGTGGGAGGAATGGCTGGACTCACTGAGGTGGGGATCGCACCAAGTCCCCCCCATACCATGATGTACGACTGTTGGTCTGGGTGTGATCCCGGTCCTTCCTGAAAAACAATGGCCTTCACGGCCCTGATGGTAGGCAAATTGAAAGTTCCTATGAGCTGCCAGCCTACCCCAAAAGCAGGCCATTCTGAGGTACAGAAGGTCTGTCAAGGTTTTTTCTTAATTTCTACTGACAAATTCCGTCCTCTTGCCCTAACATCCATCCAATGGTCCTCAGCCAAAGACAAAGGGGTTGTCACGGTCTGCCTCATGGCAAAAAACAAAAAAACACAAGAACAGAACAACAGACTCTAGCATGTCCAAGCACACTCGTCCGCTTCTGGACTTAAACAAACAGCCAAACTCGACCTCTGACAAGGTGGGATCCCGCTTCCACTCCCTTCTCAGTAGAAGTAGCACTCCGTCCCCTTCGTTCCGGGAAAACTACAGTCAGGGCCCCCTGACTGTCTCTCACCCTTGGAGCATCCTCTAGGGTTGCAGCCTGCGGTACTAGGAAGTCTCCCTCCACAGCCACTGGGTCCTCACTGCCTGCAGCGGCAGCTACTAACAAACCGAAACCAAGATACAAACACAGCATCTTCTCACTCAGACACTCAAGACTCACACAGACATACCTCCAAGGGGTCTTCGGGGTTTCTGGGTGCCACTAAAATCCCAGACGAGCACCCACAATGTAGGACCCCCCTTTTGAAGAGACCCCCACTCGAGTCTCAGGATGGCACACACCCAAGTAAACACAAGAGACCGACTTGATGCAAACACACAAGGCAGTTTAATATCAGAGCTCCAGGCCTACATGTATCTCACACAGGAGACAGAGGAATCTGCCACAAAGCTCAGAAACCAGGGGTCTATATAATCAAAGTTAGGAGGATTTGGCGTGGTTACACATGATTGGCTGATTCAAACATTGGCGGGAGGAATTGGTGCGTGGTTACATCAGCAAGCAGTATGTGCAGATCGGGGCATCAGCAATGCAGGAAGTCTGGTCAACATTAAACTATACCATTCATCCCTTTAACCTTAATTATGAACTCTGAGGAGTTCTAACTCCTTTCAAACTCCCTTCACCTCAAGATCTGGATCACAGGTGCTCCCTTAGAAAATTGATTGTAGTTTGTTCTAGATATAGTGAAGTTGCCAACCAGTAATAGCCATTACAGTGCTTATGTTAGTATGTGTTTGAGTATATATGAGGTTTAAGTGTGTGTGTTATGTATGTGAGCATTACTCTGTGTGTGTGTGTGTTTTCATGTGTATGTGTTCTTATGTGTGATTATATATGTGAGCATTGTGTGTGTGTGTGTGTGTGTGTGTCAGAAAATTACTTGACAGAGCCAGTTTTTCTTTCCACAGGGGTTTCAGGGATCATACTATAGGCTATGAGCTTGTGTGGCAAAGTCTCACTCACTGAGCCATCTTAGTGTTCCACAGAGTTTGTTGTCTAAGTAAAGAGCAGACGAAAACTTTCCCCAGCAAATGCTTTAGATGATCTACCCACATGGCAGTAATAGTCAATGCTCTAGAAGTGTGTGATCAAGGAGTTCCTACATTTACCACATCCCTAATATCTGTCACCTAGTAATGGCACATTTGATGCCATCAGTTTCATTAACCATCTCGGAATAATGTGGGTGAGCATGGTGAGTGTAGACAAATCTAATCTGTCACTCCCTGGGACAGGACGTCAGAGTTTGATTTGGGGACCTGTGACACCAAAGGATCTTAAGAACCTTAAGAGTCTTAGTCACAGTAGCCATCAGTCATGTACTAGGATTAACTTAGTGAAAAATATAAGAAGCAACTTACAAAATTCAATCTACAGATGCAATCCCCATCTCATTTCTGTTCCTGAGCAGAACACCAATGGCTTATGTTCTAAGATCAACAATTTATAAATGAAACCTGATAAAACTGCAAAACTTCTGTAAGGCAAAGGATACTATCAATGAGACAAAATGGAGGTCTAGAGATTGGGAAAGTATCTTCACCAACCCTACACCTGACAGAATGCTAACATCTAAAATTTATAAAGACCTCAAGAAGTTAAACATGAACAACCCAAAAAATCTAATTAAAAAAAATGTGTCACAAAGCTAAACAGCAAATGTTCAACAGCCAAATAATGAATGTTGGTAAAACACTTAAATGCTCAAAGTGCTTCAGTGTTCAAATGTCCTTACTCAAAGGGAAATACAAATCAAAACTAATCTGAGGTTCCATTATACACCCATCAGATTGGGATGATCAGAATTCAAGTGATAGCACATGCTGGCCATCATGTAAAGGAAGCAGAACATTTCTCTTATGCTGTTGGGAGTGCAAACTTGTACAGCCACATAGGAAATCAATTTGGCAGTTTCTCAGAGAACTGGGAATATTTCTACCTCAAGATTGAGCCATACGACTCCTGGGTATATAACCAAAAGATGCACTACCATATCACAAAAATATTGTTCAACTATGTTCATAGAAGCTTTATTCATAATAGGCAGAAACTCAAAAACAAAAACAAAAACAAAAACAAAAACAAAAAAACCAAGATATCCCTGAACTGAAAGATGGATAAAGAAAATGTGGCACATCTAAACTATGGAATAGTATTCAAAGGATGGCATAGTATTCAACTATGAAAAACAAAGACATCATGAATTTTGCAGACAAATGGATGGATCTTGAGAATATAGTCGTGAGCAAGAAAACCCTGTCCCAATAGGACACACATGATATGCATTCACTTATAAGTGGATATTAGCCATAAAATGCAGGATACTCACTCTACAGTTTACAGACGCAAAGAAGCTAAACAGAAGAAAGGCACAAGATAGGATAGAAGGGGAAATAAAACAATCATAAGAGGCAGAGGAAGGGAGAGTACTATGTGGGAGAGGTGATGATAAGGGGAATTGGGGGTGGGGTGGGGATTTAAGGGGCATCTCCAGGATGAGACAGAGACCTGAAGAAGAGAGGTGACAAACAATCAATGGATATGACCTCAGCTGTGACTCACAGCACTAGGGAAGTTAAACCTGAAGAGGTGATCTCCTGTAGCTAGGCAGGATCCCTATTGGAATGATAGGGGCGCCAACAAACCCGGAAAAACGTTTGACCCAAATCTTATCCTGTCAAGAAATGCAGGGACATGTGATGAAGCAGAGACTGAGGGAATGGCCAACCAATAGTGAGTCCAACTTAAGATCATTCCCAAGGATAAGCACCAGTTTCTGACAGTATTAATGATATTCTGCCATGCTTGCAGACAGGAGTCCAGCAATGCTGTCCTTTCAGAGGCTCCACACAGCAGCTGACTCAGTCAAATGGAGACACCCACAGCAAAGCAATGGATGAAACTTGGGGATTCTTATGGAAGAATTGGAGGAAGGGTGCAGACCCCAAATGGAACAGGAACTCCCCAGGAAGAAGAGACAACTAACCAGTCTCTTGCTACTCTTAGAAACAGAACCACCAACCAAAGAACATACACTCTGGGCCTAGGCATCTCCCACATATGTAGCAAATGTGCAGCTTGGTCTTCTTAGGGGTCTGGAACAACTGGAGCAGGTGATGTTCCAAAAGCTGATGCCTGTACCTGGGATATGTTTTAGACTGTCTTGTCAGCTTTAGTGGGAGAGGATGTGTGTAGCCTGAGAGACTTGAGGTTTGAGGGTTCGGGCATAGCCAGTGGAGGCCAGCTAACTCAGAAAAGAAGGGGATGGGGCCTGGGGAAAGGACTGTGGGATGCTGTGGCATGTAGGAAGCAGTGAGAAGGATATAAAGTGAATGAGTAAAAATAAACAAATACATGAATGTGTGTGTGTGTGTGTCTGTGTGTGTGAATCAAAGATTTTACCCAAACCTTTTTCTGAAACAGTAAATACTAGAGTATGTAGACATATACATACAATATAACACATCCCAACAAAAACAACAGATTTCAACTGGAAAGCTTGCTAATTACACAGAGGGAATTTCTACTTTTCCTAAAGTATTGTAAAACTTTTATGTTCCTACTCTTTAAAGTAGAACTAGTATGAACTTTTTTGTAAAAAGGAAAAAATTAAATAGCTATGCTTTTCAGTATTTTTTGCATTTACATTAAATGTTTTGTATCTATTTATTTTGATATAAATGTACATGCCTTTATAATGCATGAAATTATTATTGCATATATAGAGATGCAAATATAAAATTATTTAGATTTATAATTGCCAAAAAACAAGAAAGCACTGTGAGTGGGTTCTTACATTCACCAGGTCTAAGTTCATTTTATAGCCTTCAGGGAGATTTAATCAAAGTGGACACTCAATAACACTACACTGAGGCAGGAGGATTACTGAGACGTACAGGATAGCATAGGCTACACAATGAATTGCTGATAGCTCTTAAGTATACTGTGAGAAATTACATGGGAAAAAGTCCAAAAGTAAGCCAGCCAGTGGGGCACACACCTTTGATCACAACATTTGCGATAAAGAACTTTATCCAGGGGACAGAGCAAAAGATTTATGTGTTACATAAAAAAACTGTATAAGCTAGCTGTTTCTCAGTCACTGTTGAATTCACATTTATATGACTTTAAAATAATTTATCATAGTCTTTCTATTACTCTAGTAGAAATCCTCTGTTGTCATCTCAGCAAACTTAGACTGTCATAGATGTGTCAATGATTTAGAAAAAGTCTTGGCCTAGGTCTCAGATGTAGGAAAAACAAATTTTTACAGGGTATGAGAGCTTATATCACATATTGTCCCATGTTAGTTCTGTCCTAAGAATTGTATGTCCAGTTTCCACCTGCCTCTGATTCCCCCTGGTCACAGACTACCTGAGTAATTATGGCCACAGGGATGCTATGTGGATAGGACAGAGACTGTGATATGGAGGTGGACCTCATTGAGCTCAAGGTGTGTTCACATACAGGAATGGTTCAAGATGTTTCCTACTCAGTCCTACTGGGTTTTCCTTTCTGATTTAATTTTGTCCAGCGATATGGTTTTGTGCTTGGAAGTGCAGAGAGAAATGTACAGTTACATGCAGAAACAGCCACAATGATGGCTTGTGTCCTCTTCTTATACTGACAAGACTTGATTTGGTATTCTCTATCAGGGACCCACATTCTTCTCTTGAATTTCATCATGAGCTCAGAATGACCTTGGCCTTATTAGGCTCTTCTACCTTGAAATCATATCCCTCTCTCTGTCACGATTGAATATTACTGAAATGATTTTCTTTGTCTTTCTCTAAGTGCTTAGAGAATCCCTTAGAGACCCTTGCAATGACTCAGTTCAAGCTATCACAGTCAGATATGAGTTGTCTGTCTCTATATCCAAGAGTCTATCAGCTCAAAAACCTTGATATGACTGCTGTCACCTTTTTCAATTTAAGTCATGGACTTCTAGGAAGTTTGCTATAAAGACTGACAGCTACACAGCAGAAGCTACAATTGAAGGGTTGTATGATTATGGGCTTCCAAATTGATGTCCTCCTGCCTGCTCTGAACCAATGTTCCCAGTTCCATGAGGTCAATTTTCTGAATAACTTCTTGCCCATGGACAGTCTGAAGAAGCTGATGGAAAACATTTGCAACCTGAGATAGCTGACCAAGGAACTATTCCATGCCTCCTATGACGTCTATGATGAAATCGGTAATGTCTTTCCACATAGATTTGCCCAACATTGTTCTGCCCAAGGTTATAAGGAAGCCAAAAGAAATATGCTTTGTGAGAAGCAATTGTGTAGTTTGTGGAGGATTCTGTGTCTACAACTTGGAGTCTACACCATGTTTCTCAGTGAGGTCACTGCTGTACTCTAAGAAATGAAAGACAGGGCTTACGGGATTCATTAAAGATAGAGTATGTGTATTCCAGCATTTTTGGATGCACTTTAGAAAGAAACAATTCTTTGGTTCCTATTTGAAGGAGTTTTAGTGATTTGGAGAATGAGGGCTTATTTTCTGCCTAAGGTCAACAGTACAGACCTACCTTGTCACAGCAAAAGAGATTTAAAAATGGTACTGTCAGGTTTGCCCTTCCAATATCCTTCTGTTGCCTTCTCCTTCCATCTTCTTTCTAGATTTTTCAGAGTAAATAACATTCTCAATGTTTCTAGATTATATATACTTCAGCTTCCTGAGACTCTGTTCAAACTACTACAAAAATATTCTTGGAAAGATGGCTCCTGGGGGCCAACACTGGAGGGGGTCTTCTTTTTGTAGGTTCTCCATAAGGCAGCATAGGTGGAAGAGCATCAGCAGAGCATAAGCATTTTATCTTATGAGATATTTAGGGTTCCTGTATAATAATTAAATGCTCACTTATCAAAGTCTAAGTTACTTTGCTACTGTAGCTGATCTGCCTCCTTTGCTCCTCTGAGGTTCGATACTGGGGTCGAAGGAATTTTGCACCTCATCTTAAAACACCAAAGGAATAAGTGAAGGATTAATTGCTAGAACTTTTTCCATCTTGTCTACATGCATCTTGATTGTCAGACTAGGGGTGAGTTTGGTTCAATAAACTTTATTAAACCAGGAGAAAAGAAAAGTGCTCACTCACAGAAGGAAAATATTTTACATAAGTAAATATGAATAAACTCACAGAAAATCATAAATGGATTCATGAATGTGGATTTATACATTTCCATTCAAATCATTTGGGCCCAGCTTGCATACATTCTCACAATTAAACACACACACACACAGTCACACACACACACACACACACACACACACACACACACACACGCACGCACGCACGCTTGAATATTCATTTGGAGAACAGACAAAGCACCAAAGCAGAAAGACCTCACTAATTTTTGATGAAAAAAAAATGAGTTTCAAACTTTACTGGACAGAGAATGAAAAAGCTTCTATCATTTTAATGCTAAATGAATTAAACCCATTTGTTAAAAGAAAGTTTTGTTCCTTTAATAAGACTAATCCAGGCTTGTATTAAGAAAGACCTGTTCTGACCCATAGTAAGGAGAACCCTTCCTGATACTTCTGTTCTCTTTGCAGCTTCTGTTTTTTGGTTCTTTCCCTCCACATGCTGCCTGATGCTCTCTTTAGCTTTTTAGGTTACTTATAGTTTATAAGTTATTCCACTTTGTTGGTTGCTGATTTGTCCTCTTGATGGTGTCCTTTGCCTTACAGAAACTTTGTAATTTTATGAGGTCCCATTTGTCAATATTGATCTAAGAACATAAGTTATTGGTATTCTGTTCAGAAAATTTTCCCCTGTGCCCATGTGCTCAAAGCTCTTCCCCAGTTCCTTTTCTATTAGTTTCAGTGTGTCTGTTTTTATGTGGAGGTCCTTGATCCACTTGGAGTTGAGCTTAGAACAACACCAATAGCGTATGCTCTAAGATCAAGAATTGACAAATGGGACCTCATAAAATTACAAAGTTTCTGTAAGGCAAAGGACACCATCAAGAGGACAAATCGGCAACCAACAAATTGGGAAAAGATCTTCACCAATCCTACATCAGATAGAGGGCTGATAGCCAATATTTATAAAGAACTCAAGAAGTTAGACTCCAGAAAACCAAACAACCCTATTAAAAAATGGGGTACAGAGTTAAACAAAGAATTCTCACCTGAAGAACATCGGATGGTGGAGAAGCATCTTAAAAAATGCTCAACTTCATTAGTCATTAGGGAAATGCAAATCAAAACAACCCTGAGATTTCACCTTACACCAGTCAGAATGGCTAAGATTAAAAATTCCGGAGATAGCAGGTGTTGGAGAGGGTGCGGAGAAAGAGGAACACTCCTCCACTGCTGGTGGGGCTGCAAATTGGTACAACCACTCTGGAAATCAGTCTGGCAGTTCCTCCGAAAACTGGGCACCTCACTTCCAGAAGATCCTGCTATACCACTCCTGGGCATATACCCAGAGGATTCCCCACCATGTAATAAGGATACATGCTCTACTATGTTCATAGCAGCCCTATTTATAATTGCCAGATGCTGGAAAGAACCCAGGTATCCCTCAACAGAAGAGTGGATGCAAAAAATGTGGTATATCTACACAATGGAGTACTATTCAGCCATTAGAAACAATGAATTCATGAAATTCTTAGGCAAATGGATGGAGCTAGAGAACATCATACTAAGTGAGGTAACCCAGACTCAAAAGGTGAATCATGGTATGCACTCACTAATAAGTGGATATTAACCTAGAAACCTGGATTACCCAAAACATAATCTACACATCAAATGAGGTACAAGAAGAAAGGAAGAGTGGCCCCTTGTTCTGGAAAGACTCAGTGAAGCAGTATTCGACAAAACCAGAACGGGGAAGTGAGAAGGGGTGGGTGGGAGGGCAGGGGGCTTACGGGACTTTTTGGGAGTGGGGGGGCTAGGAAAAAGGGAAATCATTTGAAATGTAAATAAAAAATATACCGAATTAAAAAAAGAAAGAAAGAAAAAAAAAAGAATGGGTCGATTTGCATTCTTCTGCATGCTGACCTCCAGTTAGTGGAACCAGCACCATTTGTTGAAAAGGCTATCTTTTTTCTACTGGATAGTTTCAGCTCCTTTGTCAAAGATCAAATGACCATAGGTGTGTGGATTCATTTTTGGGTCTTCGATTCTATTCCTTTGATCTACTTGCCTGTCTCTGTACCAGTACCATGCAGTTTTTAACACTATTGCTCTGTAGTACTTCTTAAGGTCCTGGATAGTGATTCATCCAGAATTTCTTTTACTGTTGAGAATAGGTTTAGCTATCCTGGTTTTTAGTTATTCCAAATGAATCTGAGAATTGCTCTTTCTAACTCTATGAAAAATTGAGTTGGGATTTTGATGGGGATTGCATTGAATCTGTATTTTGCTTTTGGTAAGATGGACTTTTTTCTATATTAATCCTGCCAATCCAAGAGCATGGAAGAGTTTTCCATTTTCTGAGGTCTTCTTCGATTCCCTTCTTCAGAGACCTGAAGTTCTTGTCATACAGATCTTTCACTTGTTTGGTTAGAGTCACACCAAGACACTTTATATTGTTTGTGGCTATTGTGAAGGGTGTCACTTTCCTAATTTCTTTCTCAGCCTGTTTATCCTTTGAGTATCCTTTGGATGCTACTGATTTGCTTGAGTTAATTTTATATCCAGCTACTTTGCTGAAGTTGTTTATCAGCTGAATAAGGTCTCTGGCGGAGTTTTTTTTTTTTTTTTTTTTGGGTCCCTTTGGTATATTATCATATCATTTGCAAATAGTGATAACTTGACTTCTTCCTTTCCAATTTGTATCCATTTGAGCTCCTTTTGTTTTCTAATTGCTCTAGGTAGAACTTCAAGTACAGTACTGAATAAATATGGAAAGAATGGGCAGCCTTGTCTAGTCCCTGATTTTAGTTGGATTGCTTAAAATTTCTCTCCTTTTAGTTTGATGTTGGTTAGTGTTTTGCTGTATATTGCTTTTATTATATTTAGGAATGGGCCGTGAATTCCTGTTCTTTCCAAGACCTTTAACATGAAAGGATGCTGAATTTGTCAAATGCTTTTTCAGCACCTAAAGAAATGATCATGGTTTTTTTTTTTTGTTTGAGTTTGTGTATGTAGTGGATTACATTGATGGATTTCTGTATATTGAACCATCGAATAAAAAAAATAACAATAAAAAATGAAAAAAACAAAACAAAACAAAACAAAACAAAACAAGAATTTTATTGAGTATTTTTGCATCGATATTTATAAGAGAAATTGGTCTAAAGTTCTCTGTTTTGTTGGATCTTTGTGTGGTTTTGGTGTCAGTGAAAGTGTGGCTTCATTGAACGACTGAGTAGTGTTCCTTTTGTTTCTATCTTGTGGAATAGTTTGAAGAGTATTGGTCTTAGCTCTTCTTTGAAAGTCTGACAGAATTCTGCACTAAAAACATCTGGTCCTGTGGGTTTTTTTGTTTGTTTGTTTGTTTGTTTTTGGTTGGGAGACGGTCAATGAACATTTTTGTTTCTTTTTTTTTGTTTTGTTTTCTTTTCTTTTAATTTTTTATTTTCTATATTCTTTGTTTATTTTTCTGATGTATTTTTATTTTATTCGATATATTTTTTATTTACATTTCAAATCATCTCCCCTTTTCTGGTCCCCCACTCCCTGAAAGTCACATAAGCCCCCTTCCCTCCCCCTGTTCTCCCACCCACCCCTTCCCACTTCCCTGTTCTGGTTTTACCTTATACTGCTACACTGAGTCTTTCCAGAACCAGGGGCCACTCCTCTGTTCTTGTACCTCATTTGATGTGTGGATTATGTTTTGGGTATTCCAGTTTTCCAGGCTAATATCCACTTATTAGTGAGTGCATACCATGATTGATATTTTGAGACTGGGTTACCTCGCTTAGTATGATGTTCTCCAGCTCCATCCATTTGCCTAAGAATTTCATGAATTCATTGTTTCTAATGGCTGAATAGTACTCCATTGTGTATATATACCACATTTTTTTGCATCCATTCTTCTGTTGAGGGACACCTGGGGTCTTTCCAGCTTCTGGCTATTATAAATAGGACTGCTATGAACATAGTGGAGCATATACCCTTATTACATGGTGGGGAATCCTCTGGGTATATGCCCAGGAGTGGTATAGCAGGATCTTTTGGAATTGAAGTGCCCAGTTTTCTGAAGAACCGCCAGACTGATTTCCAGAGTTAGGGGAACATTTATATGGTCTATCTGATCCTGAATATACTTTGGTAGTTGGTATCTGTCTAGAAAATTTTCTATTTCATCCAGATTTTCCAGTTGTGTTGAATATAGGCTTGTGTAGTAGGATATGATAATTTTTTTAATTTCCTCAGTTTCTATTATTATTTCTCCCTTTTCATTTCTGATTTTTTAATTTGGATACACTTTCTGTGCCCTCTGGTTAGTCTGGCTAAAGGTTTATCTATCTTGTTGATTTTCTCACAGAACCAGATCCTGGTTTTGTTGATTTTTTTGTACAGTTCTTTTTGTTTCAACCTGGTTAATTTCAGCCCTGAGTTTGATGATTTCCTGCCTTCTACTCCTCTTGGGTGTATTTGCTTCTTTCTGTTCAAAAGCTTTCAGGTGTGCTGTTAAGCTGCTAGTGTATGCTCTCTACAGCTTATTTTTGGAGGCACTCAGAGCTATGAGTTTTCCTCTTAGTACTGTTTTCATTATGTCCCATAAATTTGGGTATGTTGTGCCTTCATTTTCATTAAATTCTATAAACGTTTTGATTTCTTTCCTTATTTATTCCTTGACCAATGTATCATAGAGTACGGAATTGTTCAACTTCCATGTGTTTATTGACTTTCTTTTGTTTTTGTTGCTATTGAAGACCACCGTTACTAAATAGTGATCTGATAGGAGGAATGGAATTAGTTTGATCTTCTTATATATCTTGAGGTCTGCTTTGTGACCAATTATATGGTCAATTTTGGAAAAGGTATCATGAGGTGCTGAGAAGAAGGTATATTCTTTTGGTTTAGGATGAAATGTTCTGTAGATATTTGTTAAATCCATTTAATTCATACAAAATGGCAAACAAGAAATTGGGAAAAGATCTTAACCAACCCTACATCCGACAGAGGGCTTTTATCGAAGATATACAAAGAACTCAAGAAGGTAGACTCCAGAAAAATCAAATAACCCTATTAAAAATGGGGTACAGAGCTAAACAAAGAATTTTCACCTGATGAATAGCGAATGGCTGAGAAGCATCTAAAGACATGTTCAATAACCTTAGTCATCAGGGAAATGCAAATCAAAACAACCCTGAGATTTCACCTCACACCAGTTAGAATGGCTAAAATCAAAAACTCAGGAGACAGCAGGTGCTGGCAAGGATGTAGAAAAAGAGGAACACTTCACTGCTGGTGGGTTTGCAAGCTGATGCAGCCACTCTGGAAGTCAGTCTGGTGATTCCTCATAAGACTGGGCATGATACTGGATGACCCAGATATACCACCCCTGGGCATATGCCCAGAGGAATCCCAAGCATGTAATAAGGATACATGCTCGAATATGTTCATAGCAGCCCTATTTATAATAGCCAAAAGCTGGATAGAACCCAGATGCCCCTCAACGGAAGAATGGATTCAGAAATTGTACACTATGGAATACTACTCAGCGATTAAAAACAATGAATTCATGAAATTCTTAGGCAAATGGGTGGAGTTGGAGAATATCATTCTGATTGACACGACCCAATCACAAAAGCACACACATGGTATGCACTCAATGATAAGAGGATATTACCCCAAGAAGCATGGAATATCCAGGAAACAATTCATATATCAAATGATGCCCAAGAAGAAGGAAGAAGAGGCCTCTGGTCCAGGAAAGGCACTGTGCAGCAATGTAGGGGAATACCAGGACAGTGAAGCAAGAATGGGTTGATTAGGGAACAGGGGGAGGCAAGAGGGCTTATGGGACTTTCGTGGAGGGGGGAATCCAGAAAAGGGAAATCATTTGAAATGTAAATAAAGAATATATCAAATGAAAAATAAGTTAGTTTTCTCTGCATCATCCTATTCTTGCTCTCTCATCCTGCTCTGATGTCACAATAATTCTCTTACTCTCAATGCATTTTCACTCAATGCTTTGCCTTTACTTCTAAGTTCTTTTTGAATTCAGTTCGTCCTAAAAAATATTCTCTTTGGGTAAAAGCCCAGGAGAGGTAAAGCAGGGTCCTCTGGAAGTCTCATGTCCAGTTTTCTGAGGAACCGCCAGACTGATTTCCACAGTGGTTTTACCATCTTACAGCCCCACCAGCAGTGGAGGAGTGTTCCTCTTTCTCCACATCCTCACCAACACCTGCTGTCTCCTGAGTTTTTGACCTTAGCCATTCCGACTGGTGTAAGGTGAAATCTCAGGGTTGTTTTGATCTGCATTTCCCTAATGACTAAGGATACCCCAGCATGCAATAAAAACACATGCTCCATTATGTTCATAGCAGTCTTATTTATAATAGCCAGAAGCGGGAAAGAACCCAGATGCCCCTCAAAGGAGGAATGGATACAGAAAATGTGGTATATTTACACAGTGGAATACTACTCAGCAATTAGAAACAATGAATTCACAAAATTTTTAGGCAAATGGTTTGATCTGGAAAATATCATCCTAAGTGAGGTAACCCAATCACAAAAGAATACACATGGAATGCAATCTCTGATAAGTGGATATTAATTAGCCCAGAAGCTCTGAATACCCAAGGCACAAATTGCATAACAAATGACTCCCATGAAGAAGTATGGAGAGGGTCCTGATCCTGGAAAGTATTGATCTAGCATGGGAAGGGAATATAAGGACAGAGAAAAAGGAGGGAGGTGATTGGAGAAGGAGTGGAGAGAAGGTTTATGGGACATATGGGGAGGGGGGATCTGGGAAAGGGGAAATCATTTGGAATGTAAACAAAGAATATATAAAATAAAAATATTAAAAAAAATGGGGTACAGATCTAAACAAAGAATTTTCACCTGAAGAAATTCGGATGGCCGAGAGGCACCTTAAGAAGTGCTCAACATCATTAGTCATTAGGGAAATGCAGATCAAAACAACCCTGAAATTTCACCTTATACCAGTCAGAATGGCTAAGGTCAAAAACTCAGGAGAGAGCAGGTGTTGGCAAGGATGTGGAGAAAGAGGAACACTCCTCCACTGCTGGTGGGGCTGCAAGATGGTACAACCACTGTGGAAATCAGTCTGGAGGCTCCTCAGAAAACTGGATATGAGACTTCCAGAGGACCCTGCTATACCTCTCCTGGGCATATACCCAAAGGATTCCCCGGCATGCAATAAAGACACATGCTCCATTATGTTCATAGCAGCCTTATTTATAATAGCCAGAAGCTGGAAAGAACCCAGATGCTCCTCAAAGGAGGAATGGATACAGAAAATGTGGTATATTTACACAATGGAATACTACTCAGCAATTAGAAACAATGAATTCACAAAATTTTTAGGCAAATGGTTTGATCTGGAAAATATCATCCTAAATGAGATAACCCAATCACAAAAGAACACACATGGAATGCAATCGTTGATAAGTGGATATTAATTAGCCCAGAAGCCCTGAATACCCAAGGCACAAATTGCATAACAAATGACTCCCATGAAGAAGTATGGAGAGGGTCCTGATCCTGGAAAGTATTGATCTAGCATGGGAAGGGAATATAAGGACAGAGAAAAAGGAGGGAGGTGATTGGAGAAGGGATGGAGAGAAGAAGGTTTATGGGACATATGGGGAGGGGGATCCAGGAAAGGGGAAATCATTTGGAATGTAAACAAAGAATATAGAAAATAAAAATATTAAAAAAAATTCTCTTGTGCCCTGACTGAAAAAAATATCATCAGTTCTGTCCTAAAAATTTCTGTTCAGATCTAACCAAAAATTGATTTGTCTAAGACGTTCTCTGCAGCTCAGTAGTGACTTTTTTTCTTAGCACTTATGCATCTTTCGAAATACATGATCATATGTTAAAAAGTTGATCACAAGTTTTACACAAGTTCAAGTCATAAATCTTGTAAGAAGTTACAACAGTGATTGTTTCCATTCAGTCCATTAGGAGTAATGTCTGGCTAAACTTTCATCATTTGCCATAGCTCCACAAGTTCATTGAGAGTTACAAACCACAACTAAGTTATTAGTGAAGTTTTGTATAGAAAAATCCAGTCAATATTTTACCTTCTCTCTGGGAACCTATAATAAATCATTAGTTCCCTTTTAAAGTCCATTGGTTAATGGTTTTAAAAACTCTTTGGAATATGCTCTGAGTAGCAGAAAGTCTCGTTAATATCTAGAATCAATTAGCTGGCAATACATGGGAGACTGACAGAGTCCTCATTAATTTTTGGTTATGGAATTTCTTCCCTGCAATAGAAACCCTAAGACAAGTTGGTACCAGCATAGAAGCATATTGCTGAGATAGTCCTGTGCATATTTAGGGTTGTAATGACTTTGGGATTTGGGGTTAGAAAAGTCACCGAGTGTTGAGAACTAAATGGAAAGTTCTTGAGGAGCTTGAAAGACAAGATAAGAATGTCGAAATTCTCAGGTTTGAAATTTTAGAGAGAAATTTAGTGACTCCATCAGGGCTATTTGCTATTTTGAATTGAGATTCTCAGGTTCTGGTTAGCTGGAGCTGAGGAATCACCTGTGGTTAACTAGCTACCATAACCAGTAAAGTGAAACTTTGCTTTGCTGGGATAGTTGATGCTGGTCATCTAGAGCTGAGAAACTGGCAGTGATTAAGAAGAGACCAACATCACTAGGTGAAATTTATTGGGAAGAGTTTCTTGAGAACACAGAGAACCTGTGTTAAGGTAGGAGTTGTGAGACAGAGGCAGGCAGATATCTGTGATTGCCAGGTGAACCTGGTCTACAAAATCAGTTCTGGGAAAGCCAGTGATACCCAGTAAAACTGAATCTCAAAGCAAAAATAAAAAATATATCAAATATGTGAAGATATATCAAATACGTTAAGAGTTCTTTCTCTACTTGCACAGAGTACCCATATTATGCAGCTATAATGCCTTAAACTCCAGTTCCAGGGAATCTTATGTCCCTTCTTGTTTCTGACAGTGCTTGCACATACTTGCACACAAATGCAGCCATGTAGTCAAATAAATTATTTTAATAAAGAACATAAAGTATTGAATGAATATTTGAAATGCAGTAAAAAAAAAAATCAAAACCTGGTCTGTAAAAATAACACACTACAGCCTTGCACAGGAATGAGAGTTCATGCCTTTTCCCCTAGTTGAGCCTGAGATGGAGGCATTTAAACATTTGGGGCATCAAATGTGCTCAGAGTTACTATTTCTGAAGTGAGGGTCCAACAGCAAGACCAATGGGCACCGATGAGATGCACAGTCTAGTGATAAGCATCTATTTCTTTGTCTTCCAGGGAGTTGCCTAGAATAAAACTCTGTGCTCCTGATACTCCAGGGCTCTGCTCCTGATATGTCCCGACCCGCAGGACAATCAACAGGGTTCCTTTAAGCCACCTAGAGGAAAGGCGATGGGGCGACAAGACAAAAGATAGAGGCAGGACAGCCTGTCTAGTTCTGATCAAGCTGTCAAACTTTAATTTCCAGACAAGTCAATATAAAGGGAAGCATACAAGGTTTGGGAGGGGTAAAGGGGGGAACAATCTCAGGGGGTTGGCATCATTTCTAAGAAACAGTTTCTCATAATTTCTGGTAAAGCTAGTTATTGCTGTTGGAATGTTGGCATGATAAAAGAGGGGTCATGAGGCGGTGAAGTGGAAAGGGGTTGCTATAGTAATGTATCTACAGATGAACTTCAAAGGGAGGGGGTTTTGAGATTTATGTAGGAACAGTTCTTGGCATGGAGATCTAAGTGAGAATGACTCCTGGTATCGAAGTCTCCTGGCATTGAGAGCCAGGTGGGGATGGCTCCTGGTATGGAGAGTTCTTGGCACTGAATTCTGAGGATGGCTCCCGGCAATTCCCCCTTCTCTGTATAGAGAGCAGAGGTCAGACAGCCATTGATGGCAAGCAGATAAGGCATCAAAATAATGGGACAGCGCCTGTCTTAGGAATCGACCCGGTCATCCAACATCCCGTTCCCGTTTGGTCATCCCTGCCAGCCTCCAGAGATACCGGTCTTAGGTGGGAGTGGCCCTGGGAAGTTGCCCGTCATTGGCTAACTGCCCAGCAAGTTAATTGTTTTTGATGCCTTTAGCTTGTGGGGCTCCTTCTGGAGTCCCGGCTGGAATGGCTGTGACAAGGATGCTCTTTCTGTTAAGGCACTAGAGTGTGCTGTTTGGGCTGTTTTGCCCTGGGGATTTAGGTAGCCATCTCTCAGTCCTCCATAGCCAAACGATGGTAATGTACCTGAATAGGTTTGGCTGCCAGGTCATCTATCCGCTTCTTAATTAGGGCTGTGAGACGTTTAAAAGCCCATGGTCCAAAAGAAAATAACAATAACAGACCTACAAAGGGTCCTAGGACACTGGGTAAAAGTGTAGTGAGCCATGGAGAGGTGGAAAACCAATTTTCATACCAACTTTCTTTCTGTTCTCTTTCTCTCTTACGTTTTTCTAGGCCTTGTCTGACTATTTTCATGCTGTCTTTTACAACTCCTGTCTTACTAACATAAAAACAACACTCTTCTTTTAAAGCTGCACAAAGTCCACCCTGTTGGAGGAACAGGAGATCAAGTCCTCTCCTATTTTGGAGGACAATCTCAGCTAGGGAGTCAACGGAGTCGGAGAGATCAATTATCCCCTGCTGAAGGCGTTGGACGTCTTGATCGATGGTAGCACTTAACTCCGTGTACCTAGAGTTGGAAAGAACAAGGGAAGAAATACCGGTCCCTGCTCCTACAGCTCCAAGGCCAAGTAGGACAGAGAGAGTAACAGCAGAGATAGGTTCTCTGCTAGGGCGGCTCAAAGAAGTGGAGCCTCCAGTAGATGTGGATTGATCCCACAAGTGAAAAAATTCTTCAGAAAGATAATAAACTAAACGAGGGAACATCTTAATAAGAATGCAAAACTCAGGTTTCTCCCCCTTCTTTCGATTTTGAAAAACTGAGGCAGAGAGGCAAGGTGTAAGGCCATCAAAGCATGCCCACCAAGTTCCCTCTGGGGGGAGAATAAAATAATTGCCAGGAGGGGGAAAATAGGTTTCATTGCACAAGTAAGCATAAAGTGAGGGGACATTTGTTCCACTAGGGATCACACAAAGTCCCAGGCCAGATATCTGGGTTAATGAAAGACCTGGCCAAGCGCCCTTCTGCCAACGGCAGCGCCGTGGATCATCAGCATGGGGGGGGATCACCAAGAACAGCAATTCCTTCATAAAAGGGTGGTTGGGAATGGTAGCACAGCCAGCAATCTTCAACAAGTTCAGGGGAAGTTTCATTTAAGGTGAGAAAAGTCTGATTAACTAAAGAAAGTACAAGATTTTTAGTGGGAGCTGGCTGTACAGGCAGTGTAGTAACTCATGGCTTAGCTGGTGGCCTGAGGGGAAATACAGAAGGTAGGGAAGTGTCTTTAATAGAAGGAGTACGGGTGGTGTCTTGATCAATTCCTTTAGGAGGAACAGGATGAGGTACCAACACAGAATTAGGTCCCATTGGGACTGGCTGAGCATGATATAAAGGCTCTTTAAGGAGCTTAATGGAGAAAATAATACCTGCATCAAACCCAAGTACATAGAGGCGAAGACCCCATTCATAGCCTATTTGCCAATGTAAATTGGGAGACTTTGCATGGGTGGTGAATGTAATTCGTAAAGGTGTGCACCATCCCTTTGTAGAAGGATTAGAGGCCAGGCAGGACTCATCATATTTTTGAAAACTAGCTGAGGGAGTAATGTTATGTTTTACTTGGATGTAATCCCATGAGGTAGTGGGATTCCAAGATGCATCTCCAGCAGTTACACAAGCCCAGGATGCACAGAAAAAGTCTGTTTTGTCTCCACAGAACTGCCACGATGGTACCCAGGGCAGACATAAAACTCAGTTCTCCTTAGTAAGGCACGTCGAACTGAGTTACCACAACCAGGCTTAGGGTTGCGTGTAGGGAATTCTGGGGCCATGGAAATATCTAAAGGATGCTCAATTCCCCAAGGTGCTCCCATACTAAGTGCAATCTTGCAAAGATCACGGGTCAGGGCATCTGGCCACCAAATTTGATTAGATAGTTTGGAGACAGACCAGACAGGGTCCTTTTTATCTGAGAGGACCATCCATGTAAAATTCCAAACCAAGTGCCTGGAGGACACTCCTGAAGAGGGCTTATGGGGCCGTTGAATTGTTGTCGCCAGTGCATCCTGCCATAGTAGGGTCCTCAGGAGCATCTGGATCAGGTGAGGTAGCAGCATCTGTAAGAGAAGGAGAATGAGTCTCAGAGGGAGACGAATGTTCCACTCTGGACAGAGGGTTAACTTGTTTTATAAGGCGTTCTGGGAGCCATCTGGGCTCAGAGTTCTTTTGGTCATAGATACATGCTGAGCCACGACCCCAAATAAGCACAGGATCGGGTCCCTCCCATTGACTGGTAAGGGGGTCTTTCCAAATCACTGTGGCATGAGAATGTTTCGAACCAGTCCTAGGTCTGTGCTCCCTGTTCCCCCAACATTATGCTCTTACTTCCAGTAAGCAAGGTTGATCCAGCACTTTGTCTCTGTGGAGAAGTCTTTCCCTGTGGTCTGTGGAGATGAATGCATATATTGTGGGAGGCCTTGAGATCTATGAAACAGTATTTCCCAGAAGGGTAAAGTGGGAACAGTGAGTTCCGAAGTAGCAATTCTCAGGAGATTCAGGTAACAAGAGAGTGGTGTTTTTCTCATGTCCTTTCTCATGTGTACTGTGTGAGATTGGAGGTTATATTAAGACTAGAGTAAAATTATACATTCTGAACTCGTAGACAGAGATAGATATTTTTGTCCATGCATTTGCCAAGTTATGCTTAAAAGCAGTGTCTCATCCCAAGATATAGACTGAGTTCTCTAAAGAGTCAAATAAGATGAAGATAGTATTTACCTGCAGGGATGCTTTTACATCTTTACTATATCCTGGAATTCAGGAAAAGGCAGGGAGCCTGCTATAGAATGGCATCACACAAGTCATCATTGCAACCTCAAGTGGGTAGAGTACAAGTCCAGAATCTCCTGCTGGAGTTTATCTGTGTGGTAGGGGAATTCCTTCAGAATGAGCATATAAATGCTATTTTCAAAGAAATTGACCCTGGAGGTGGCCACAGCATTGCATGTCTTTAAGTCCAGCCATCCAGAGGTAGAGGAAAGTAGACCCTGACAAAATCAATAAGCTCAAAATTCAAATTGTATTAGAGATGAAGCCTGCAATGCATTTTCAGTTTTTAGAAATAAGTTTTCAATCACAAAGAAAGAGATCATCAGACCATGTGCCTTTTCTCTCTTAAGAGGGCACATTAGGGAGATGAATCACAGGAAGACAGAAAGTGGGCTTGAAGTTTATTACAACTCACTCAGTGACATTTTGCTATCAGCTGGGATTAGAACTCACAGTCATGTGTGATTGCCTAGTTGGAAAAGAATTGACACATGGCATTGATTGGGGTGTGGGAGTCCCTTCTCCTTGTTATTAAATTCCTGAAACAGGCCTTCTGTATGAACAAAGGTTTCTCTCTGTCTCTCTGTCTCTGTCTCTGTCTCTCTCTCTCTCTCTCTCTCTCTCTCTCTAACATTTGTGTAAAAGGTTTGCAAGTTTCCACAGATAAAAAAAATTAAATTTCTTGTCTTAGAAACTAAATTCATGGCTTTCCATGAATGTTTGATTATTTCTTTTTTTGTTTTGTTTTAAGACAGCACCCGGGTAGCAGTGGCTGCTCCAGCTGAAGGGCCATCAGCAGTGGAACCAAGGCGACACAGGGTCCAGTTAGGCCCTGCGCCCACGACCACTGACCTTCGCTGACCAGCCGGGCGGCAAGCAACTGCGGTTCTGCGGAGCCTTTCGCTGCACGGAAGCCACTTCAGAACTCGGCTGCCCGCCAGTCAGGAGAGACTCACCGCCATCTTGATCCCGGGCTCCAGAGATCGGTCAGACTGAGGTACACAAACATAATCCTAGGCCCAACACCGCAGGGGTCTGAGCCAGACGGGCGTTGGCCTGCACCCAGGCCCTGGGCTGTTCGAGTGGCCATCGGGGCGCCAACCCAGCCAGGAGTTTTTTTTTTTGCCCCGGCCGGTGCACGCGCCGCCATTTTGCCTACAGGAGCCAGAGTGCTCGGGAGGGCAGAGACTGCTAACAAGCGTAGCCTGAGGCTAACAAAACGGGGGTCTAGGCCCCAAAAGGCACAGGACTGACCCCAAGAACTGGGCGGCTTGGTGGGCCATCTGTGTGTCAACCAGCCCAGGAGGTTATTAGCACAACAGACTCTCCCGGTGCTTTCGCGGAGCGCGGACGCGCACGCCCGCCATCCGGGTCACCTGGCGGACCCAAATAACAGACATAGCCCTAGGGGAACTTTGCTCGGACCTTGGCCTCCCAGGCGTTTGCCTGGACTCAGGGCCCAGGCGACAAGGCTAACCTAGTGTGCGCCAGCCCGGTTGGGGAAATCGGCTGCCCAGCGGAGTGAGCGGAGCACAGGGGAGGTCACAGCAACATTCACCTTCGGAGCTCCCTGGGGGTGCACACGGGTTCCACCTGGTCCACAGACACAATCTGGGGCAAGGCCTCAGGCAGAAGCCCCCAGCTCAAATCTCTCCGCTTCAGATCAGCCTGGGTGGCCGCCACATCTCCAGGTCCCTCAAGAGGCTAGTGGGGGCTTCCGGGCGGCCAGCTGGGAAAAGTCGGTGTGCTCCGATAAATCCTGCGGGCCCCAGCGGGAGCCTTCAGGTGCCTGCTTTGGGATCTGAACAGCCTGGAAAACAGCACCCTGTCTATAGGCAGTGCAGAGTGTAAGCTGTGCACCAGAGGCCAACGGGGAAGGGGCAGCTTGCACTGGTGAGTCCAGCACTGACAAGACCAAGTAACACCAGTGAGAGCTAGATGGCAAAAGGCAAACGCAGAAACGTCACTAACAGAAATCAAGGCAATATGGCAACATCTGAACCAAATTCTCCTCTACCAGCAAGTCCTGGATACCCCATCACACCAGTAAAACAAGATTTGGATTTAAAATCACTGGTCATGATGCTGGTACAGGAACACATGAAGGTCATTGAGGAGAAAATGGATCAAAAGTTAGAAGCCCTTGCAAGGGAAACACAAAAATCATTGAAAGAAATCCAGGAGAATACAAAAGCCAACAAGGAGGAAATGCAAAAAACACTTAAAGAAATACAGGAGAACTTTGCTCAACAGGCTGAGGTCATGAAAGACGAAACACAAAAATCTCTTAAAGAAATACAGGAGAACTTTGGTCAACAGGCTGAGCTCATGAAAGAGGAAACACAAAAATCTCTTAAAGAATTACAGGAAAACACAAACATGCAAGGGAAGGAGCTAAGCAAAACCATCCAGGATCTAAAATCAGAAGTAGAAACAACTAAGAAAACTCAAAGGGAGACAACTTTGGAGATAGAAAGCCTTGGGAAGAAATCAGGGGACAGAGATGCAAATATCAACAACAGAATACAAGAGATAGAAGAAAGAATCTCAGATGCTGAAGATTCCATAGAAACCATGGACTCAACAGTTAAAGAAAATGCAAAGTGCAAAAAGCTTGTAACCCAAAATATCCAGGAAATCCAGGACACAATGAGAAGACCAAACCTAAGGATTATAGGCATAGATGAGAGTGAAGATTTACAACTTAAAGGGCCAGCAAATATCTTCAATAAAATTATGGAAGAAAACTTCCCTAACCTAAAGAGAGAGATGCCCATGAATATACAAGAAGCCTACAGAACTCCAAACAGACTGGACCAGAACAGAAATACTTCCCGTCACATAATAATCAAAACACCAAATGTTCTAAACAAAGAAAGAATACTAAAGGCAGTAAGAGAAAAAGGCCAAGTAACATATAAAGGAAGACCTATCAGAATCACAGCAGACTTTTCACCTGAGACTATGAAGGCTAGAAGGTCCTGGGCAGATCTCATGCAGACTCTAAGAGAACACAAATGCCAACCAAAACTACTATATCCAGCAAAACTCTCAATCACCATAGATGGAGAAACTAAGATATTTCACGACAAAACCAAGTTCACCCAATATCTATCCACAAACCCAGCCCTAAAAAGGATAATAGGAGGACAACACCAATACAAGGAGGGAAACTCCACCCTGAAAAAAGCAAGATAGTAACCTTTCATCAAACCCAAATAAGTTAAGCAATCAAATTTAAAAAATAACGTCAAAAATGATAGGAAGTAACAATCACTATTCCTTAATATCTCTTAACATCAATGGACTCAATGCCCCAATAAAAAGACACAGACTAACTGACTGGATACGTAAACAGGACCCTACATTTTGCTGCTTACAGGAAACACACCTAAGGGTCAAAGACAAACACTACCTTAGAGTAAAAGGCTGGAAGACAATTTTACAAGCAAATGGTCTCAGGAAACAAGCTGGAGTAGCCATTTTAATATCAGATAAAATTGACTTTCAACCCAAAGTCATCAAAAGAGACTCTGAGGGACACTTCTTGCTGGTCAAAGGAAAAATACAACAAGAAGAACTCTCAATCCTGAACATCTATGCTCCAAATGCAAGGGCACCCTCTTTCATAAAAGAAACTTTATTAAAACTCAAAGCACACATTGCACCTAACACAATAATTGTTGGTGACTTCAACACTGCACTTTCCTCAATGGACCGATCAGGAAAACAGAAACTAAACAAGGACACAATGAAACTAATTGAAGCTTTGGACCAATTAGATTTAACTGATATATATAGAACATTCTATCCTAAAACAAAAGAATATACCTTTTTTTCAGCACCTCATGGTACCTTCTCCAAAATCGACCATATAATTGGTCACAAGACAGACCTCAACAAATATAAAAAGATAGAACTAATCCCATGCCTCCTATCTGATCACTATGGAATAAAAGTGGTCTTCAATAGCAACAGAAACAACAGAAAACCCACAAACACGTGGAGATTGAACAATACTCTACTCAATGACACCTTGGTCAAGGAAGAAATAAAGAAAGAAATTAAAGACTTTTTAGAACACAATGAAAATGAAAACACAACATACCCAAATCTATGGGACACAATGAAAGCAGTGCTAAGAGGAAAACTCATAGCCCTGAGTGCCTCCAAAAAGAAAATGGAGAGAGCATACATTACCAACTTAATGACACACCTGAAAGCCCTAGAACAAAAAGAAGCTATTTCACCCAGGAGGAGTAGAAGGCAGGAAATCATCAAACTCAGGGCCGAAATCAATCAAGTAGAAACAAAGAGAACCATACAAAAAATCAACAAAACTAGGAGCTGGTTCTTTGAGAAAATCAACAAGATAGATAAACCCTTAGCCAGACTGACCAAAGGGCACAGAGAAAGTATCCAAATTAACAAACTTAGAAATGAAAAGGGAGACATAACAACGGAAACTGAGGAAATCCAAAAAATCATCAGATCCTACTACAAGAGCCTGTACTCAACACAACTGGAGAATCTGGAGGAAATGGACAATTTCCTTGACAGATACCAAATACCAAAATTAAATCAGGACCAACTAGACCATCTAAACAGTCCCATAAAGCCTAAAGAAATAGAAGGAGTCATAGAAAGTCTTCCAACCAAAAAAAGCACAGGACCAGATGGTTTCAGTGCAGAATTCTACCAGACCTTCAAAGAAGAGTTAACACCAATACTCTTCAAACTATTCCACAAAATAGAAACAGAAGGAACACTACCCAATTCCTTCTACGAAGCCACAATTACGCTGATACCAAAGCCACACAAAGATCCAACAAAGAAAGAGAACTTCAGACCAATTTCCCTTATGAACATCGATGTAAAAATACTCAACAAAATTCTTGCCAACCGAATCCAAGAACACATCAAAACGATCATCCACCATGATCAAGTAGGCTTTATCCCGGGAATGCAGGGTTGGTTCAATATACGGAAATCCATCAATACAATCCACTACATAAACAAACTCAAAGAACAAAATCATATGGTCATTTCATTGGATGCTGAAAAAGCATTTGACAAAATTCAGCGTCCTTTCATGCTTAAAGTCTTGGAGAGAACAGGAATTCAAGGCCCATACCTAAACATAGTAAAAGCAATATACAGCAAACCGGTAGCCAGCATCAAACTAAACGGAGAGAAACTTGAAGCAATCCCACTGAAATCAGGGACCAGACAAGGCTGCCCCCTTTCTCCTTATCTTTTCAATATTGTACTTGAGGTACTAGCTCGGGCAATTCGACAACATAAGGAGGTCAAAGGGATACAAATTGGAAAGGAGGAAGTCAAACTATCATTATTTGCAGACGACATGATCGTCTACCTAAGTGACCCAAAGAACTCCACTAGAGAGCTCCTACAGCTGATAAACAACTTCAGCAAAGTGGCAGGTTACAAAATCAACTCAAGCAAATCAGTGGCCTTCCTATACTCAAAGGATAAGCAGGCTGAGAAAGAAATTAGGGAAATGACCCCCTTCACAATAGCCACAAACAGTATAAAGTATCTTGGGGTGACTCTTACCAAACATGCGAAAGATCTGTATGGCAAGAACTTCAAGACTCTGAAGAAGGAAATGGAAGAAGACCTCAAAAAATGGGAAAACCTCCCATGCTCATGGATCGGTAGAATCAATATAGTTAAAATGGCCATTTTGCCTAAAGCACTATACAGATTCAATGCAATACCCATCAAAATCCCAACTCAATTCTTCACAGAGTTAGAAAGAGCAATTATCAAATTCATCTGGAACAACAAAAAACCCAGGATAGCTAAAACTATTCTCAGCAACAAAAGAAAATCTGGGGGAATCAGTATCCCTGACCTCAAGCAATACTACAGAGCAATAGTGTTAAAAACTGCATGGTATTGGTACAGTGACAGGCAGGAGGATCAATGGAACAGGATTGAAGATCCAGAAATGAACCCACACACCTATGGCCACTTGATCCTCGACAAAGAGGCTGAAAACATCCAATGGAAAAAAGATAGCCTTTTCAACAAATGGTGCTGGTTCAACTGGAGGTCAGCATGCAGAAGAATGCGAATTGATCCATCCTTGTCTCCTTGTACTAAGCTCAAATCCAAATGGATCAAGGACCTCCACATAAAGCCAGACACTCTGAAGCTAATAGAAAAGAAACTGGGGAAGACCCTTGAGGACATCGGTACAGGGAGAAAGTTTCTGAACAGAACACCAATAGCGTATGCTCTAAGAGCAAGAATTGACAAATGGGACCTCATAAGGTTACAGAGTTTCTGTAAGGCAAAGGACACCGTCAAGAGGACAGATCGGCAACCAACAAATTGGGAAAAGATCTTCACCAATCCTACATCAGATAGAGGGCTAATATCCAATATATATAAAGAACTCAAGAAGTTAGACTCCAGAAAACCGAACAACCCTATTAAAAAATGGGGTACAGAGTTAAACAAAGAATTCTCACCTGAAGAACTTCGGATGGCGGAGAAGCATCTTAAAAAATGCTCCACTTCATTAGTCATTAGGGAAATGCAAATCAAAACAACCCTAAGATTTCATCTTACACCAGTCAGAATGGCTAAGATTAAAAATTCAGGAGACAGCAGGTGTTGGAGAGGGTGCGGAGAAAGAGGAACACTCCTCCACTGCTGGTGGGGTTGCAAATTGGTACAACCACTCTGGAAAGCAGTCTGGCGGTTCCTCCGAAAACTGGGCACCTCACTTCCAGAAGATCCTGCTATACCACTCCTGGGCATATACCCAGAGGATTCCCCACCATGTAATAAGGATACATGCTCTACTATGTTCATAGCAGCCCTATTTATAATTGCCAGACGCTGGAAAGAACCCAGGTATCCCTCAACAGAAGAGTGGATACAAAAAATGTGGTATATCTACACAATGGAGTACTATTCAGCCATTAGAAACAATGAATTCATGAAATTCTTAGGCAAATGGATGGAGCTAGAGAACATCATACTAAGTGAGGTAACCCAGACTCAAAAGGTGAATCATGGTATGCACTCACTAATAAGTGGTTATTAACCTAGAAAACTGGAATACCCAAAACATAATCCACACATCAAATGAGATACAAGAAGAAAGCAGGAGTGGTCCCTGGTTCTGGAAAGACTCAGTGAAACAGTATTTGGCAAAACCAGAACGGGGAACTGGGAATGGGTGGGAGGGAGGACAGGGGAAGAGAAGGGGGCTTACGGGACTTTCGGGGAGTGGGGGGGGGGCTAGAAAAGGGGAAATCATTTGAAATGTAAATAAATTATATCAAATAAAAAAAAAGACAAAAAAAAAAAAAAAAAAAAAAAAAAAAAAAAAAAGAAGAGACCAGCATCATTGAGGTGAAATCTTCTGGGAAGTGTTTTCTGAGAGCACAAAGAGGCTGTGTTGCAGAGATAGCCCCGGTTGTACCTCATGCTACAGCTGGACTTGGTAATGTGTAAGAGCCAGCCAAGTGGTACTGGTTTTGAAGGCATGAAGGAGTCATGGAGAGCAGCTGAAGCTTGGCACTGTGAAAGGCCATGGAAGGCCATTGGTGAAAGTGTAGCCACAGTTGCAATTGATGTCCCAAGGACTGAAGGGGTCATGCAACGGAGTTGAGGCTCTTGAAAAGAGCCTATAGATGCTATTGGTGAAGCCTAGTTGCAGTGGAAGTTAGCAGCATTTTGGAGATGCCAGTACCATAGGATGATCACCAAGAACAGCAGCAGCAGTGGAGTACAGGCAACTGGAGCCTAGAAAACAAGATGTGTGCTACAAAGGGCAGAGCTGGAGAAGTGACCCAAGCCCTTGGAGGAGCCCAGAAGATTGCGAGTGGATCCCAGATACTGGACGGTTGGGGTTTGATTTTGCTTTTGATTGTGGCTGTGCCCTGATATTTTTCCCCTCTTGAAGTAAAGTATTTTAGTGGAGCCCACAGTTAAGAGACTTTGAATTTTTTAAAGACTTTGAATTTTAAAAGATATTGGATATTTTAAAGGGATTAAAATTTTAATATGTAAAGACTGTGGGATTTTTAAAGTTATTTAGATCTTGGGGATGAATAAGAAAGTAAGGGTTGAGGCTTAATAGTGATGTGTTTGTGTGTCACGTTGACAAGGGGTCAATTGTATTGGCTAGTTTTGTGTTTCAACTTGACACAACCTGGAGTTACCACAGAGAAAGTAGCTTCAGTTGAGGAAATATCTCCATGAGAACGAGCTGTAAGGCATTTCTCAATTAGTGATCAAAGGGGAGGGCCCCTTGTGGGTGGTGCCATCCCTGGGCTGGTTCTACAGGAAATCAAGCTGAGCAAGCCAGGGGAAGCAAGCCAGTAAGAAACATCCCTCCATGGCCTCTGCATCAGCTCCTGCTTCCTGACCTGCTTGAGTTCCAGTCCTGACTTCTTTGGTGATGAACAGAAATGTGGAAGGGTAAGCTGAATAAACCCTTTCCTCCCTAAAAAAAAAAAAAAAAAGACAGCACCCATCTGACATCTCACCCCTGCCTTTAATTTAAGCACTGCAGGGGTAATGGGGAGAGGCAGACAGAGACAAGCAGAGAGAGAGAGAGAGAGAGAGAGAGAGAGAGAGAGAGAGAGAGAGAGAGAGAGAGAGAGAGAGAGAGAGAGAGAGAGAAAGAGAGAGGAAGAGGTGTCTGGAACCACAGTGCTGATAAATGTACCAGATACACTGCAGACTGGATGCACCTTTCTCTAACACCATTCTTAACACCATTCTCTTCTGGGAAACTGAGGGCAGCTTTTTTCTGGTAGCCACCTTTCTTTATTTTGGTTTGGATGTACATGAGATTAGAAGAAATTATGTCCATTAGCTAGACTCTCCTCAAGCTTACTCTGTAGCTAAAGCTGACTTTAAACTCATCTGGTTGGCATCCTCCCACCTCAGACTTCTCAAGCTGCCACAGCTGATGATGAACAGAGCACCCATGATCAGCCTAGAACTCCAGAGGCTGCAATCAGACTAGGGGCTCCCAGGCACCCAGGGAAAGGGAATTAATGTCCACAGCCACAATGCTACACAATGCTACACAATGCTACTCCAACAAGGGCACACTCCCAACAGTGCCACTCCCTAGGCCATGCACATACAAACCATCACAGTCTTGAACTCAGAGATCCCCTCTCTCTGCTTTACAAGTGATGTGAGCAAAGGCATCAGGCACAATCACTTGGCTTCAATAAATAAATTCTTGACTATGGATCTGGTCTAAGATTCCGCCTGTGTACAGATCCAATTTAGCAACACTGTTCAAATCTGAAAATGAGCAGGTGGATGGAGACTCAATTATTGAATCAGAGGCTGACTTTGGCTGGGAGGGTGTGGCTACAAAGGGAGGGTTCAGCTGAAACATACACAATAAGTCAAAGCAGGCAGTGAAACTCTCAGTCTCTTGGAGCTTGGAGTCACAGCCTTCCCCTGCCTGAATATGGTGTTTTGCTACCAGTGTCCAGATCAAGTAAGTCCTTTAGCCCCCAAAGGATACCTCATCCCATGCAAGCTAGTCTAGCCTTGTTATCACTTGAAATTTTGGTTATATACAGTATTACATGTTTTTTTCTTCTTTTTTGAGATGAATTCTTCTAGATAAGATTGCCTGGCCTGTTTCCTAGGTATTCTGTACTTTTTGGCTAATATCCACTTATCAGTTACTATATACCATAGTATATAGTATATATATACTATATACCATATATAGTATACCATATAGTATATATATACTATATACCATAGTATATAGTAACTGATAAGTGGATTTTGAATCAGGATGATATTTTCTAGTTCCATCCATGTACATCCAAAATTCATTAGTCCTGCTTTTTAATAGCTGAATAGTATTTCATTTCATTTTGAAAATGAATCACATTTTCTGTATCCATTCTTGTGTTGAGGGCTATCTGGGTTGTTTCCAGCTTCTGGTTGTTACAAATTAGGCAAATTTGAACATAGTGGAGCATGTGTCTTGTGGTATGATGGGGCATCTTTTGAGTATATGACCGGGAGTGATATACCTTGATCATCATGTAGAAACATTTCCAATTTTATGAGGAACCACCACATTGATTTCCAAAGTGGTTGCACCAGTTTGCAATCCCACAGCAATGGAGGAGTGTTTTCTTTCTCCATATATTCACCAGCATAAGCAGTCACCTGAATTTTTGATCTTAAACTTTCTGACAGTTGTAAGATAGATTCCCAACGTTATCTTGATTTTCATTTACCTGATGACCAAGAACTTTGAATAATTCTTTACATACTTTTTGGCCATTCAATATTTTACTCTGGTTGAATTAGGACAATTATTGAAGAAGCTGAAGGCGAGGGTGACCCCATATGAACACCACTAGTCTCAACTAATCTGGACAACTGAAAGTTCCTAGAGGTTGAATTAATCAACCAGGCAGCAAATACAGGCTGGTACAAACCGCAGGCACTTTAGTACAGCAGAGGACTGCCTGGTCTGGCTTCAGTGAGAGAAGAAGTGCCTAATCCTAGAGAGACTTGAAGCCCTACAGAAAGGAACCACCCTCTTGAAGGCAAGGGGGAGGAAGAATTTAATGAAAAACTGTGGGAGGGGAAATGGTTCAAATGTAAATTTACAAAAAAGATCAGCAGGCCTAAAACTCACAGAGATTCTCCTACTTAGACCACCTGAGGGATGCTTAAGTAGAATATCCAAGTGTGTTCTCCATTACATCCAATTATTAATTGGGTCATTGTGATTTCTGTGGGATATTTTGCTTTATATAGATTTGCTTTTGTTCTTTGGGATAGTCTCACCAAAAAATGTCAGGGTGACCTTGAATTCAAAGCACTCTGGGCTGGTATGTCAGATCACTCCTTTTACTACTGATCTTTATGTCACTTTTAAATTGAAATACGTTGGTGTGCTTTTAATCTCAGCAAACCGAAGGCAGAGGGAGATTGGGAGTGTCATATAGCTAGGTATTATATGTGTCTTTAAAAATGGCAAAACAAGGAGCTGGAGAGATGGCTCAGAACACTGAGTGTCCTTCTAGAGGTACTTTGTTTAATTCCCAGTAACTACATTGTAGCTCACAATCATCTATAATGGGATCTGATGGCCTCTCTGAGTATGTCTGAATATAGGGACAGTGTGCTCTTATTCATTAAATAAATAAAAAGATACATAACTAAATAAATAAGGCAAAACAAGCAAATACAAAATACCAGAAACCAAATGGTATTTGCATCTCTTCACTGATCCAGTCTTTTATTTTCCTGGAACTCAGGATGTTCTCAAACTTCTAAGAAGAAGCCTGCATATATATGTATGTATTTATGTATGTATGTGTATATGTGTACATGTGTATATGTGTGTGTGTTTAATATACCTTATATCGCAATCACAGCTTTCTTTACTCCTCTCCTCCCATACACTTCCTTCACTACAACAGGAAGGCAGAGGTTAGATGGTGTCTTAAGTTTGATGCCAGCCAAATTTATTTATTTATTTATTTATTTATCATTGAATATAATCTTCATTTACATTTCAAATGCTAAAACATTTCTGGGTTTCCCCCCTCCACTGAAACCTCCCACCCCTTCTTATACCCCCCTGCCTCCAGTACATGCAGCCACCTGACTCACTCCCACTCACCCCCACCACGCTCAATTTCCCTTTGTTGGGGCATCTATTGAGCCTTCACCTGACTGAGGATCACTCCTTCCACTGATCTCCAACAAGGCATTCCTCTGCCACATTTTTGACTGGAACCATGTCTATCCCTTGGTTGATGGTTTAGTCTCTGGGAGACCTGGGTCATCTGGGTGGCCAACATTCTTGTTCATCTTATGGGGCTGTAAACCCCTTCAGTTCCTCTGGGTCACCCTCTAACTCCTCCATTGGGGACCCCACACTCAGTACAATGGTTGGCTGCTAGCATCTGCCTCTATAAGTGTAAGCCTCTGGCCAGGCCCCTCCAGAGACAACCATGGCATGCTCATTTTGGTATGTACTTCTTGTCGTCCAAAATAGTGTCAGGGTTTGGTGACTGTGTATAGGATGAAACCCTAGGTAAAACCCAGATGTCCTTCAACAGAGAAATGGATAAACAAAGTGGTATATATACACAATGGAGTACTATCCAGCTATTTAAAACAATGAATTCATGAAATTCTTAGGCAAATAGAAGAAATAGAAAGTATTATCCTGAACAAGGTAACCCAATCACAAAAGAATACACATGGTATATTCACTCACTGATAAGTGGATGTTAGCCCAAAAGCTCAAAGTAAACAAGTTACAATCCACAGACCACAGGAAGCTCAAGAAGAAGGGGGAATGAAGTGGGGGTTCTTTGGTTCCTATGAGAAAGGGAAGAAAATAATCACAGGAGCAATAAAGGAGACAAAGTATGGAGCAGAGACTGAAGTAAAGGCCAACCAGTCAAATCTATATAGCAAGTTTCAAAACAGTCATGGATAAGACGTGTCTCAAAGAAGTAAAAAAAAAAACAGTAAACAAACAAACAAATAAGGTATTTCTATGTGTTGACTGATACATGGTATAATATTTTCACAGAACCCAGGATGAGTTCAAAATTTCAGAAAGTAGCCTGACTCTTTTTATTAAGTGTTTTAAAGAAAAATCTGAATATCACTTGAAATTAAAATTTCCACTCATTTTCTTACTTGCTTTGTTATTCCATTAGTTTTTTCAGGTCTCAGTCTAACTGTTATGGTGCTATAGAAGTAACCAATTATGACATTGAGCTAGTGAGACTCCTGTATTTACCATATGAATTATAATCTCTATCTCATAGTCTCTTCTATCTGCATGGTTTGTAAAGGGTTACAGACTTTAGTGGGTTTTTTGTTTTTTTGTTTTTTTGTTGTTTGTTTTTTTTGTTTTGTTTTGTTTTTTATACTCACTTTAGCTCTTTAGCTTGCAGAAGTCAAGCTTGGGGCATTTCCAACACCCTCTTCTAAAGGCCAGTATGGACAATAATCAAAGATTAATGTCAATAATTAGTGAGAGGACTTTCAAATATGTTGTGAATTATTCCATGCAGTGTTCCTGAATAGACATTGTGGAAGATGGGAAACTGTTTTTCTTTGCTTTCTTTGAAGGCCTGGAAAGTGAAGCACAGTCTATTCATCATCAAACAACTACCCGAACTTTCAGAGTTCCTGGTGATCCCTTCCCAGTGGGATGTATTCACCCTTGCTGCAATTAGATGTGGTCTTTGGGAACTAGGATACTTTGGAGAAGCTTCACACTGCCAGAGAGGATTATGGCAGTAAAGTCAGCACAGGGCAGACCAAGCAGTTCTTGATTAGATATGCTATGGTGTCACAGGCTGAGTAGTGGTGGAACACATATGTAATCTCAGCATTATGGAGGCATAGGCAGGCAAATCTCATTGAGGTCCAGACCAGTGTGGTCTATAAAGCAACTTTCAGAACATTCAATAATACAGGTAGTTCTATAAAGATTCTATCCCTGGAAACAAAGAGAAGAAAACTAAGGGTAGTCAAATAACTAAACTCCTCCTCATCAGTTGTGATCTAGTCCTGACACTTCCTTGTGTAGGGAGAAAGGCTTACCAAGTTTCTTGTCATTAATGGTATATTTTTTACCTGCATCACTAGAATGACTCTTCTGCATCTTCAGAAGAAGACACAGTGAATGTTTACTCCCCACCCTCCCTCCAGAAGTGGTCAGTTCAGAGCCTACTGAAGGATGAGAAGTTGGTCATTTCTAATCTCAAGTACAGTTCTAATGTGCTATTCCCACAAATGTTTGAGGAGGCCTTCACTGATGGATGTACAAAGATCTTAAAGGCCATAATACATCTGTGGCCCATACCATACCTTTCTTTAGGAATGTTGATAAATAAATGCAACCTGGAGGCTTTGAAGGCTATGCTTGAAGGACTAGATATACTGCTTGCACAAAAGGATACTTCCAGGTAGGCAAGATCAACTGGGGTTAGACTAAGGTTCTCTGAAGGCTGAGAATGAGCAATTTAGGTAGAGAATATTTAGCCAACCATGAATCAGAGGCTTATGATCTTCAATTTTTTTCTTCACCCCACATTCAGGTATGCTTTTCCTTGGGTGTAGAGGATTAGAGGTTATGTAGAAGTGTTACCTTAGTCTCAGCTATCTCTGCAAATAATTGCTAATATAGAACACAGAAAATAGTAGACATACCTAGTGATGAATGGATCTTTCCTTCATTCCTGAGAGGTACAAGTAGAATGAGGGTGGGAATAAGGAGCCTGGAATGAAGAGGAAGTAAGACAAGGCTCAAAAGGTTACTCTTGCAAAAAAAAAATGCTATGCATTTACTGAGTATGTGACACTTAGGATTTAATTCTAGGCACAGGAAAAGGTGATGTTTTGCAAGAAAGAGCTGAAATATGAGATGTGAAGAGAATCCATGTGTAGTGTGTAAGATGTATTTTCTTTTATCTTCTAAGAATCACATTCTTTTCTCCCATAGTAGGTGCAAACTCAGAGTGATCAATTTGATTGATAAAAACATGGCTTGTTGGGGACATTGGATGGATCCCATGAAGGTGAAGACTTGTCAGAGTTCATGACACAGAATCAGCCAATGAAGAAGAGTCTTGAATGTGAGGTGAAGAAAGAATTGAAAGTGACAAGTGAACTCCATCTCAGGGAAGGCAGACTTGATGAATCTGTGACATACTTGTTTCAGTGTGCTCAGCAGAGAAAAGATTCCATTCATCTGTGCTGTAGAAAGCTGAAGATTCATGGCTTAACCAAAGCCACATTCATAGAAATCTTCAAAATTGTGCATGCAAGCTGTATACAGATGCTTGTCCTAAGCAATATCTGCACAGAAGACTTGGCTTTTCTTATTTCCTACTTGATACAGATGAACAGTCTTTCCACACTCATTCTAGACCACATCACAGGTACCTTCTTCATGGGTGATTCGAAAAAGCCTGATGAGGAGAAAATATTCAGATTGGTTTCTCAACATCCCACATTCCACTGTGTCAAGAAACTCTATGCACGTGAAGTCTCCTGTGTAAAAGGCAACCTGAAAGAATACCTCATGTAAAGAAGGACTGAGAGGGTCCACTATACCAGAGAAAACATATCTCTAATATCTCTAATATTCTTTTTTGTTTTTGAAACAAGGGAGTCCTTGATGATCTGGCCACTAAAACCTAGCACTGTTAGAAACATAGCATTTATAAGCAGATGAGCTCTCTGGTAAGATATGTATGCCTATGCATAAATATGCTTTTTATTGCTAATGTGTGAAAGGTTTTAAGTCCAGAAACATATTGAGTATATGAGAAATATGCAGCTCTGGGTTTCAAGGTGAAGACAGGATTGTGGCCTTTGGAGGAACAAAACTACTAGTTGTTAAATTTTGCTTGAGACAGGTAGTCCTTCCTACCTGTACCATGTTGGACTGATATATACATTGCTGTGGTACCCAGCAATGCCCTGAATTGTACCTATGGTGATACCTTCAGACCTCAGACTAGAATCCTGTGAGTTGTGTCAGTAGACAACAGAAGGCTGTATCCCGGGGTTGACCTCAATATATAATCAGTATGAGTTTGGGAGAAGTGTCATCTGCTTATCTGCCAATCATATCTTCATCCTTTGCCCAAAAAAGGCAATCATTCTTTCTCTACCCAGGTGCCTGAAGAAGCCTTTGAAGACACTTTGCATCACTAACTGTGAACTCTCACAGTCAGACTTGGATTACCTGCCCTATTGTCTGAATATTTTTGAACTAAAACAACTGCAACTTTGTGATAGATATTTATGTGATTTATTCCTTGCCCCTCTTGGGTTTCTCCTTGAGAGAGTTAGAAATACACTACAAAACCTGGATTTGGAGTCATGTTTAGAGGACTCTAATTTCAGTGTGCTGATGCCTACCTTAAGCCAATGTTCTCATTTCGGAGTGGTTGATTTCTATGATAATAATGTCTTTCTGCCTATCCTGAAACAAATTCTACACCACATAGCCCAGTTGTGTCAGCTGACCTATGAGCGGTACCCTGCCCCTCTGGAGTGCTATGATGAGAGTGGTATAATACTATTACATAGATTTTAAAATTTTTGTCCTGAGCTCCTGGGTATAATCAGCGCCCAAAGACAGCCCAAGGAGATCATCTTTGAAACAGCCCAATGTTCCAAATGTGGTAGGTCCTACATTTATGATCTTAAGAACCAATTATCCTTTTATGTATAACTACTATAAGGTTGATTGTGAAACAGAGAAATGGAAGCTTAGTATTGGGTATTGATAAATTTTTAAGTGAGTGGACACTGCTGAGAGGAGCATGGAAATGTCAATCACCTGAAGGTCTGAGACACATTGGAAAGCCAAGATCTTCCTCTGAGCTAATGAATGGATGTTGCATGCAGAAAGTATCATGCACTCTCTTCTCTTCTAGGATTATTGTAGTATGAGTGTGTTACAATAGAGGCAGTGTTTTATGAGCTTGATCCCACAACTGTTGACTGCTTATAATAAATATTTTGACTTTCTTGGTTGCTGGTATGTCCCTATCAGAGCACAGAGCCTAATCTTTTCTAGCATTTATGTACCCGTGTCTGTTTTCTTCATTCATCATCACCATAATTATGTCAGTGTTAGATTTGTGAAGTTCATTTCATCCCAGGAACAGGTGTCATTAATGAGATACAAAGAACATGATTTTCCATTGAGCTCAATGTTTGAGAAATAAATTCATATGTTGTACATTCAGTTCACAGTGACTGAGTTAGATATGGAGAAGCATGACATGAGGGGACAGGTTTCTTTAGCAGTTAATAAAATGAGGACCAAGTGAATACCACTTCAAGAACATTTCAGGAACTATGTCTCTGTATTTATCCTTTGCTAGAAGATAATATTTGCAACATATGAATACTCAGAGCTATGATATCAAAACGAGAATGACATGAAGTGACCTTTAGCCATCTATTTATTCATACTTACAGAACAGTTTCTATGCTGACTAATAAGAACTTCAGAGAAATAGTCCTAACAACATCACCTGGTTCCCTCTGACAGTTCCTCAGAGGGGACTCCCAACATTCATGTATAGTGCATCCTAAGATACTGAGGTGACTCACAGGGTTGCAGAAAATAGGATATTCTTTCTGGAAATTACCACAGTCTGCTCTTCAATTCTTATTTTTGACATAGTTGTTGGCCCCTGTGTCTGGATCTATTGCCATGGATCTCTGTCTCACTGGCTTGTTATGGGTCTTATCTTCTTCTCTAGAGGATATGGACTGCTGAGAATAAATATGTACACCTATATACCTGGCTACTTTCTTTTTTTAAAAAAATGTACCACTATGTTCTTCAGGAGATTCTGTGACTTTCCTAAGACAATTTTAAACCATGAGTTTTTTTTTTTGAAAGATGCTTATAGAGAACAGAATATTTAATCTCTGGTAGTGTGAAGTGTCTCCAAAGTAATCTAGTTCCCAGTGGCTACATCCAATTGCAGTCACAGCTGGGGAACATACATCCCATTGGGAAGGAACCACAAGGAACTCTGAAGCTTCAGTCAGGTGTTGGATTATGAATAGACTATGCTTAGCCTTCTAGGCCCACAAAGAAAGCAAGGGAAATAAGATTTCAAATTCTCCACAATCTCTATTTATCCAGATACCTGCATGGAATAAGTCACAGCATCTTTGAAATTCCGATCATTAGTTACTGACACCAATCATTGATCATGACCCATACAGGACTTGTGAAAAGGTTTTGGTAAAGATCAGATCTTGAGAGAGCTGCAGAAGGAGAGAAGCCCCGTGGCCATATTTGCTGCCTGCCGGGACAGAAAAGGGTCACTAGGTACTGTATCACCCTGAGCTTTAGATCTCTGGTGGTGCAAACTGCCAGGGGTCTGCCTGTGCCAAAGATCTGAGCACATAAAAGGTTTGTCTGCCAGCCCACAGGGTGTGGGACCTGTGTCCTGCCCAGACAGGAGCAGAGGAAGAGATTCTCTGTGGCAATATTCGCTGCCTGTTGGGACAGATAAGGGTCACTAGGTACTGGATCACCCTGAGCTTTAGATCTCTGGGAGTGCAAATCTCCAGGGGTCTGCCTGCACTCAGGAACTGAGCACATCTACAAGCCAGTCTGTCTCGGGACCTGTGTCCTATGTGAGAATCAACAGAGGGAGTAACCCCCACCATTCCATCTTGCTCCATAATAGAGCAGACAGAGAACATCTGTTTGATATTGATAACCTAAGTAAAACATTGCTTGAGGCAAAACTGAGCAGGGCTCCAAAGGCACAAAAGAGGAAGGCAGCATATCAGTAAACTTTGCCAGAGGAAACCCAGTCATCCAGTGTTGCAGAAATAACCTTAAAGATCCACAGTAGGTTGAAGCATCAGCCAGTGACAAATAAGACCATCTAACACCTGGGAGAAATAGATGGCTAAAGGCAAACTTAGGAATGTTACTAACAGAAACCAAGGCATTATGGCAGCATCTGAACCCAATTCTCCAACAATAGCAAGTTCTTGATACCCCAACACACCAGAAAAACAAGATTTGGATTTAAAATCACTGGTCATGATGCTGGTACAGGAACACATGAAGGACATACTTAAAGAAATTCAGGAGAAAATGGATCAAAAATTAGAAGCCCTTACAAGGGAAACACAAAAATCATCGAAAGAAATTCAGGAGAATACAAAAGCCAATAAGGAGGAAACCCAAAAATCACTTAAAGAACTACAGGAGAACTTTGATCAACAGGCAGAAGTCATGAAAGAGGAAACACAAAAATCTGTTAAAGAATTAGAGGAAAACACAAACAAGCAAATGATGGAACTGAGCAAAAACTTCCAGGATCTAAATACAGAAGAAGAATCTACTAAGAAAGCACAAAGGGAGATAACTTTGGAGATAGAAAACCTTGGGAAGAAATCAGGGTCCATAGATGCAAATATCAACAACAGAATACAAGAGATAGAAGAAAGAATCTCAGATGCCGAAGATACCATAGAAACCATGGACTCAACAGTTAAAGAAAATGCAAAATGCAAAAAGCTTGTAACCCAAAACATCCAGGAAATCCAGGACAATGAGAAATCCAAATCTAAGGATTATAGGCATTGATGAGAGTGAAGATTTACAACTGAAAGGGCCAGCAAGTATCTTCAACAAAATAATGGAAGAAAACTTCTGTAACCTAAAGAGAGAGATGCCCATGAATATACAAGAAGCCTACAGAACTCCAAACAGACTGGACCAGAACAGAAATACCTCCCGTCACATAATAATCAAAACCCCTAATGTACTAAACAAAGAAAGAATTCTTAGGGCAGTCAGAGAAAAAGGGCAAGTAACATATAAAGGAAGACCTATCAGAATTATACCAGATTTCTCACCAGAAACCATGAAAGCTAGAAGATCCTGGGTGGAGTTCATGCAGACTCTAAGAGAACACAAATGCCAGCCGAGACTACTATACCCAGTGAAACTCTCAATTACTATAGATGGAGAAACCAAGATATTTCGTGACAAAACCAAATTTACACAATATCTTTCCACAAACCCAGCCCTACAAAGGATAATAGGGGGAAAACACCATTACAACAAGGGAACCTATACCCTAGAAAAAGCAGGATATTAAGCTTCTTTCATCAAATCCAAAGAAGATAACCACACACGTATAAAATTTAAAATCAAAAATGATAGGAAGCAATATCCACTACTCCTTACTATCTCTTAACATCAATGGACTCAATTCCCCAATAAAAAGACAAAGACTCAGTGCAAAAGTAAAAGGGAATTCCAAAACAGGGAAGCGGGAAGGGGTAGATGGAGGAACACGGGGAGGGAAGAGGGCTTATGGGACTTGCGGGGAGTGGGAACCCAGAAAAGGGGAAATCATTTGAAATGTAAATAAAAATATATCAGTAAAAAAATAATAAAAAGTAAACAGATGATTCAGTCCAAATTCTCAAAACGTTAAAAAAAAGAAATCATCTTCAATTCAGTTTTAGTGCACATATCTATATCTATATCTATATCTATATCTATATCTATATCTATATCTATATCTATATCTATATCTATATCTATATCTATATCTATATCTATATCTATCTACATATATATTCATTTTATATACATACATGTATTTTCATTAAATTGCTGGGGTAATAATATCATTTAACACACTTTAATTTTTTCTTGTTTTTAGATTATATGTATGTAAGTGTGCATATCTTTAAATGAGAAATGTTAACATGGATGAAAGCTCATACAGGCCAAAGGAGTTGGATCCCTCTCGATCTGAAGTTTTAGGTTTTCTGAACTACAGGATATGGGTGCAAGGAATTGTAGTTGGGTCCTTTTAAAGACCAGCCTGTGCTCTAAACAGGAGAGCCATATCACAAATATTAATGAAGATGTTATAGCACCTGAGCTGCTACGGTTCTGAGTATTGGGCATAGGCCTGAGGGATTAAGAGTAAACACAGACTTGGGTCATCCTGGTGAGGAGAATGCCAAAGCTTTACTGAAGAACCAGCAATTTATACTTGAGACTGGTTGAAAAACAACAGGAAAAGACAATCATAGCCATAGATGAGGCACCTAGGAAGTCCCTACCACACTGGACAGGAGCAGGAGAGGCCCGTAGTCCTAGGAAGGCTCAATGCAGCAGTGTACAGCAATACTAGGATAGGGAAGCAAGTGGGAAGTGGTTGATTGGGTAACAGGGAGAAGGAAGAGGGTTTATGGGACTTTCAGGGAGAGGACATCCACGAAAAAAAAATCATTTGAAACGTAAATAAAAATTATGTTGAATAAAAGAAAACAAAAGAAAAGCGAGAAAAAAGAAAGAAATCAAGATAAGCTGCAGGATATTCTGCTCTCTGGAAACCTGTGCAAACAGCTCAGCTGGGGGCATTGAGCTAAATTCACTGATGCCCAAAAAAGATCTGGTCCCTCACTCTGTAGAGACATGACTGGCTTGGGAGTCCCTATATAGACCAGGTTGGCCGTGAACACAGAGATTAGCCTTGCTCTCCTCCTAGAGCACTGAAATAAAAGGATCACACAGACTTGCTTCACTAAGAATTTGTGACAACACCATTTCTATCTCCTGTTTTGATAAGTGTGAACCAACATCCTGTCTCAAATTTCACTGTGCTTTTTGAAACAGGCTCTGACCATGCAATTCTGGCTTTTCTGAAACTTTTTATGTAGCCAAGGTTGGCCAAAATACCACAAAGATCAGCCTGCCTCTGTCTCCAACATGCTTATATTAAAGGTGTGTTCGACCTTGCCTGGTTCTGATCAAATTATTGGCATCCATTACTTAGTGTCCTGGCTGGTTTCTTCTGAGACTCCCTCCTTTAACTGAGCATTAAGAACATCACCTCTGGGCTGGAGAGATGGCTCAGCGGGTAAGAACACTAACTGCTCTTCCGAAGGTCCTGACTTTAAGTCCCAGCAACCACATGGTGGCTCACAACCATTCGTAATGAAATCAGATGCCCTCTTCTGGTGTGTTTGAAGACAGCTACAGTGTACTTACATATAACAATAAATAAATAAATCTTAAAAAAAAAAAGAACATCACCTCTATCCATGATGTAAATTTCAACTGTTTTAAATGACACATAAGCCTTGATGCTACGTTTGTGTCACTCAGTAGAAGCTGAGAAATTGTCATGAGATTGTTTGAACCTTGAAGCAATATTGTCTCTTTTAAATGTGTGCACTTGGTTCTATGTGAGAGCTTGCAGCTACACTTATCTTGATTCTAAGACGCTCCTTGCAAACCTGGAGTTCTTTCTTTTGATTATGGCTACCCAATGTCAAAAGGGACTGAGATTTGTGTGGGTTGTCTGTTCTCATGAACAGTAAGGGCAAGATAACCTTGGTAACTGAAAACTCTCCTATCCCCAATTAAACTTGTTCGATGTTTGAATAAAATAACTTGGGTGAGCTATCAATGTGTTAATCTTCCTGAGAGGCTGTACCCATCTTCTCATTCAGAAATGAAGGCTTCACATCTTGGTGAGCTTCTCTCTCTACTGTGGCACCTACTACCAACATCAATCAACAGCATCTGGAGACTGCATGTCCACAACTGCTGCCCCATAATAGATGCAAGTGATCTTCCTGCCTCATTCCTCTTGAGTAGCTAGCTAACGCAACTGAAGAATGACAGAGCATGCAACTCAGCTATATATACCCAGAAATAATGCACAGTTGTGACCATGTGTTTGTCACAATTCCTCAGAGGATACTTTTAGGAGATTCTGTGTGCATGTCTACTATCAGAAACAGAGTAATGCCGATGGAATGCATACTCTGAACCATGTGTGTCACATGTGCAGGAAACTCAGCCAGGTGTATTGGCTTATGACAGTCATTCTATGAAGTGGAATGCTGAGGCAGAAGGTGTGCTTGGGATTGGGGTTTAGGATCAACCTTATCTACATATCAAGACCTTGCCCAAGTACAAGTTAAGAGTGAGTACATAAATAGTTACCAAATTAATGAACAAAACCTCATTATGGGGCATGGTTTAGTTAATGGGCTCTTGATTTTCACTCTAGTTTTAGTTTGGTGGCTTTCCCAAAAGGAAATCTTTAGTCTAGACACTATCCAATCAATTCATTGAGATCTGCCTGTTTCTTACTCTGGAGTGATGAGATTAGTGTGTGTGAAATGTATACATCGGGATTTGTTTGTTTTTTGTTTGTTTGTTTGTTTTGACATTAAGGCTCTCAATATAGCACTGGCTGTTCTGGAACTCTCTGTATAGTCAAGGCTGGCCTCATACTATTTCTTTTCTTTTCTTCTCTTCTCTTTCCCTTTCTTTCTTTCTTTCTTTCTTTCTTTCTTTCTTTCTTTCTTTCTTTCTTTCTTTCTTTCTTTCTTTCTTTCTTTCTTTCTTTCTTTCTTTCTTTCTTTCTTCTTTCTTTCTTTCTTTCTTTCTTTTTTTCTGTCTGTCTTTCTGTCTTTCTTTCTTTCTTTCTTTCTTTCTTTCTTTCTTTCTTTCTTTCTTCTTTCTTCTTTCTTTCTTTCTTTCTTCTTTCTTTCTTCTTTCTTTCTTTATTTCTTTCTTTCTTCTTTCTTTCTTTCTTCTTTCTTTCTTTCTTTCTTTCTTTCTTTCTTTCTCTCTTTCTTTCTTTCTTTCTTGGCAGGGATGAGAATGGCTTATTTTTTTTTCTCAGAAGAAACAGAAGTTTGGTAAACATTTACAACACACTTTAACTTGCCGATGGTCCCAACCCTCTTGGGAATAGCCATTAGAAATGTTAGGTAAATATACCACATATTTTTTTTCATTTTTTTTATTCGATATAATTTATTTACATTTCAAATGATTTCCCCTTTTCTAGCCCCCCCCCCCACTCCCCGAAAGTTTTTGTATCCATTCATCCGTTGAAGGACACCTGGGTTCTTTCCAGCTTCTGGCTATTACAAATAGGGCTGCTATGAGCATAGTGGAGCATGTGTCCTTATTGCATGCTGAAGAGTCCTCTGGGTATATACCCAGGAGTGGCATAACAGGGTCCTCAGGAAGTGTTGTGCCCAGTTTTCTGAGGAGCCACCAGACTGGTTTCCAAAGTGGTTGCACCATCTTGCAATCCCACCAGCAGTGGAAGAGTGTTCCTCTTTCTCCACATTCTCACCAACACCTGATGTCTCCTGAGTTTTTGACCTTAGCCATTCTGACTGGTGTGAGGTAAAGTCTCAGGGTTGTTTTGATTTGCATTTCCCTAATGATTAAAGATGTTGAACATTTCTTAAGGTGTTTCTCAGCCCTCTGAAGTTCTTCAAGTGAAAATTCTTTGTTTACCTCCGTACCCCACTTTTTAATGGGGTTATTTGGTTCTCTGGGTTCTACCTTCTTGAGTTCTTTGTATATATTAGATATTAGCCCTCTGTCAGATTTAGGGTTGGTGAAGATCCTTTCCCAATCTCTTGGTTGTCGTTTTGTCCTCTTGACAGTGTCCTTTGCCGTACAGAAACTTTGTAGATTTATGAGGTCCCATTTGTCAATTCTTGATCTTAGAGTGTAAGGTATTGGTGTTCTATTCAGGAACTTTTCCCCTGTGCCCATGTCCTCAAGGGTCTTCCCCAGTTTCTTTTCTATTAGTTTCAGTGTGTCAAATTTTATGTGGAGGTCCTTGATCCATTTGGAGTTGAGCTTAGTACAAGAATGGATCGATTCGCATTCTTCTGCATGCTGACCTCCAATTGTACCAGCACCATTTGTTGAAAAGACTATCTTTTTTCCACTGGATGCTTTCAGCTCCTTTGTCGAAGATCAAGTGACCATAGGTGTGTTGGTTCATTTCTGGGTCTTCAATCCTATTCCATTGATCTGCTTGCCTGACTTTGTACCAATACCATGCAGTTTTTATCACTATTGCTCTGTAGTAAAGTTTAAAGTCTGGGATACTGAATCCCCCTGAAGTTCTTTTACTGTTGAGAATAGTTCTAGCTATCCTGGGTTTTTTGTTATTCCAGATGAATTTGAGAATTGCTCTTTCTAGCTTTATGAAGAACTGGGTTGGTATTTTTTATGGGGATAGCATTGAATCTGTAGATTGCCTTTGGCAAGATGGCCATTTCACAATGGAGTACTATTCAGCCATTAGAAACAATGAATTCATGAAATTCTTAGACAAATGGATGGAGCTGAAGAACATCATAGTAAGTGAGGTAACCCAGTCTCAAAAGATCAATCATGGTATGCCCTCACTGATAAGTGGATATTAGCCTAGAAACTTTGAGTACCCAAGATATAATCCAAATATTAAATGATGTCCAAAAAGAATGGAGGAGTGGCCTCTGGTTCTGTAAAGACTCAGTGCAAGAGTATAGGGGAATTCCAGAACAGGGAAGTGGGAAGGGATAGATGGAGGAACAGGGGGAGGGAAGAGGGCTTATGGGACTTCTGGGGAGTGGGGACCCAGAAAATGGGAAATCATTTGAAATGTAAATAAAAAATATATCAATAAAAAAATTTAAAGAAAAAACAACTAAAATTATTCAAAGTACTACTATATTTGCCCCAGAGTCTCTTATAGGGTGTGTGTGTGAGAGAGAGAGACAGTCTACCTTTTATTTAGTGGGAATTAGCATGCTTCTATCCAATATCAGATATTGTGCTTTGCCTGGAGAACATTGGTGCAGAGGTCTCACTATGGCAAGGAAAGCAGATGCCACAGAAGTAAGCAGCAGTATTGATTAGCAGCAGCTAATGTCACAAAAGAGAATGGATTCAGAACAGAGATGCAAGAGAACAAAAAAGGGATAACTGAAGTTGAGTAGGATGTGGAAGGGAGTGTTCCCTGCTGAGTGTTCACATGCTGAGTTCAAGCATGAAATTAAAGGAAAGTGCACAAGTGCATGTGTGTGCATGTGTACGTGAGAAGATACAATTAAGGACAGATCTTTGAGGACTAATGAGCCCGGTGAAGAGGTTTAACATTGTCTTACTCAGAGTTAAAAAAAATGTTAGGTGCTCTACCAGAATTAAGGTGTTCACTCCAGTCAGGATGTACATGGAAGATGCTTAAAGACTGCAAGTCCCCCCCCCCCCCACAAAGACATAGAAGAAAAACAGAATGTGATGAGAACCATCTTTACAAGCAGTCCCTCCGTCTTCACTTTGGATGATATGCCTCAACTATCCATCTAGTCAATACTCAGACCACATGCTTCTTCTCCCTCTAAATCAATCCCTTTGCCAAGCACTTAAGATACCCGAATCTTCATGGCCCTGGACCTAAATACCTACTATGATCCTGTCCATATTTCAGTTGTCACATGTTGTAAGCTGGGAAGTCAGGCTCCTAGTAAAAAAATATCCATGACTAGATTATGAGAGGCTAGCCTTTTAGTCACCTCAACCTATGGGGTTTATTCAACTATATAATGTGCTCTTAAATCCAAAGAGATAAACTTCAATAACAAATTATGATTAAGGATAAACACATAGGTACAAATTGCTCCAGCAAGATAGTCTTATGTTTGAGACAGTGAGGCAGGGCACTTTTTCTTCATAACATTCTTAGTCATTTGATTCATACCTATTTTATCTGCAGCTCTAACTAAAGGTCACATTTTGAGTCTGAAGCTTTCAAATGACCATAGCTTTAACACCTCCAGTTTACCAATGGCTTTTATATAATTGGGTCTAACAAACCTGTGTTTCTCTAAACTTAAGTGAACATATTTACACTTGGAGAAAACTTCAAATCTATGATGCATCTCACTCCAACTTCTGAAATCCCCAAGGGTATCTTAGATGCTTTTCTTACCAAAATAAGATAAGTACAATGGAAAACATTCCAATCTAAGAATGCCCAAACCTAGTTACTGTTGGTCATAGGGCTCAAAGAGGTAGTATTACTATCCTTTAACAAGAAAGCTGTGCTGACTCTGATTAGGATGGGGGAGAGATTACTTTGGTTTATAGCTTTGGGGGTGGGGGTGAGAGTTCTAATGTAGATAACTAAAATGACATATAAAGAGCACGGGGAGGAAATGTAGAAGACTATATCTATAGGGAAAACAGAGCATAACAAGCCAACATGTAAAGAAAGGGAGGAAGTAAAGCTTAGTTTAATTCCACAAGTGGGCCACATAGAGAGACCAATACAGAAATTCAAAACAAAGCTTATCAATCCTTAGTAAAAAGAATTACATATTTATTTTATTGACATCAGTTTTAAACTTATGCTAAACAGGTAAATAGCATGTGAATAGCAACATGGTTAAGATTCTAGCCTACTTCCCCAAACCACTTTATAATTTTCTAAGGCAACAAGTGATCAAATGTCTAAAATCTGCCTGTGATCCTTAAATACAAAAAAAAAAAAAAAGAATGGATAATGAAGCCTGCATAGTTATAAATCTGATTTGTCCTACTGCAACCAATCCACACACACAACTGGTTCTGCATACAATTGGTTCTGCATGTACACTAAAACTGTTCATGACAAAATATTTTAGAGAGTGAACGTTGCTCCATTCAGACTGTGACTCCAGAGGGAGCACTTTTCTCATGTATTTATTCTCATTAGCCACAATCTTGTAGCCAGTTTCTTTCTGCAAAGATGCTTCAGTAGAACTGGACTGTTTGGTGGTGAGAGTGAGGCATCTCCTGTAGAACCGAAGAAGTGTATGAACTATAAATAGACAGGAGCAGAGCTGTTGCAATTCACGGCAGAATCTTTATTTTAAACCAGCTAACTTAAGCATCCCCATCACACCACAGTCATGCAGGAAGGATTTGGTAGTGGTGGAGACTGGAATACAGTGTGTGTGTTCTGTGTGTGTGTGTGTGTTTGTGTGTTCTCACTTTCTTTTGTGTGTGTGTGTGTGTGTGTATGAGAGAGGGAGAGAGAAAGAGAGAGAGAGAGAGAGAGAGAGAGAGAGAGAGAGAGAGAGAGAGAGAGAGAGAGAGAGAGAGAGAGAGATTGTGGATATTCCAGTGTGAAGCTGCAAGCTGCACACTTCCCCCTTGGAGTCCTATGGTGACATGAGTTATATTGTAGTAGAAAATCTTGTACAAATTTTTCTAAGCTCATGGATTCCCTGAGGGCTCTGAGACAGCCTAAGTTTGGGAGTAGAGGAGACATGCTCTTTACTGATGAGCCATTACTCAGCACCACCTCTATCACCATATTTCTTTTGAGACAATATTTTACTATGTTGTCCTGGCTACTCTAAAATCTGACATGATGACCAGGCTGCAGAGGAAGTCATAGTAATCTGCTGTCCTCTGCTTCTGTTTTGCTGAGGTTAAGGGCACTGGTTATCGTGCTTGACAAGATAATTTTTCCCTACCATCAAAGTACCTTTATTTTATTTTATTTTATTTTATTTTATATTTAGTTTTCATTTTTTTTCCTGAGACAGGATTTCTCTGTGTATCCCTGTATGTCCTGGATCTCAGTCTGTATACCAGGCTGGCCTTGAATTCAGAAATCTGCCTGCCTCTGCCTCCCACGTGCTGGGATTAAAGGCATGTGTCACCACTGCCCAGCACGAAATAGTTTTATATGTAACCTATGGCAGGTTTGGTTACATAGAACAAATTGTTCTTAGGAAGCAAAGCCAATTTCATGGGCATGACTTTAATGTCTTTTGCATTGCAGTGTCTATTTACTTATAGAGGAAGGAACACTAACCAGATCTATTATGCTAAGCCACTCACCTGGTACTTCTTATCTTTCTATAATTCCCAGTTGCTTACAGATTGTGGTGTTACTCACAGAGAAACCACAGAGATGAGAAAGTAGTCCATGGAAGACTTCTCCTCCTCCTGCATCTTCTGTTTTATCCCCCAAGTTTTAGCTAGCACGGCACGAGACCCTCAATTTATAACTCTGATGTTCTTCCTCAGCAGTTTACAGTAATACATCCTGATTTCCCACCATATGTTCTTCTTTTTTCATAAATTATTTATACAGAAGTCTGATGTAGACTGACCCAACTGAGGCTAGTCTTCAACAATTTATACTCAATCCATGAATTCTTCTGTGTGTCTAGGAGTGAAATCCTAACTTCCAACAGTAAAACTATTGGTTTAGATCTGGCTAATATGTCTGAGACAGAGTGTAAGAGGCATGCTGATTTGTCTAGCCTAATTTTACAGGCTGACTGTGATCACAAAGGTGTTTCCAAGCCTCAGTATGATTGGGTTTAGCAGCATACCCCTCTACTTCCTGCACTTGAGAAGAGGAAGTGGGAGAATTAGAAGACAAAGATTAGTTTTATACCAAAGAATGTTCATGTCTAGACTGGGACACAAGAGAGTCCAAAGCAACAACAAAAATCCTCGGTGGAGACAATGGAGAACCTTGTGGTCCCATAATTTAGAACGCTAACTCACTTGATGATGTTTGAGCTTGCTTTCAAGCTGGTGCTTAGTCTGGAGTATTGTGAGCTTGCTGGGAGGCCCTTCCTCAAGAAACCAAGCATGACAGGTATGCTGTGACACAATGGGATGCCAGCACTCCTGAAATAGTTCATACAGAATATCCTGTACTCTGTGTCCATCACAGCTGCTTGGGTTTTGTGCTGGTCCTAGGTAAGTTGTTTCCATAATCAGGACCTTCTTGTTTGAGTATCTCCTTCATGGATAACAAGGATATCCTAGTCTAGATACTCTCTGATGTCCTGAATTTGACTGATACAGGTTGAAAGCAAACAGCTGTTGAAGACTGTGTGACACTAAGGGTTTCAGGCAAGCTAAATTAGAAAATAATGACAAACAAATCTGAAAATACAACAAAACTGTCACGTCCACCTTCGCCAGCAAAGATTACGCGACACAAGGAGTTTCTTCCTGTAATGGTTTATTCGGGAAACCTTGACTTAAGTTTATTCTTGTATTGGCGGCCCCGGGCTCTCTCCCAGCCTCACCTTAAGTACCCTTGCTAACCTCATTTGCCCCGGGAGATAACCAGCCGCATTCTCATAGGTGAACTCAGTGAGTTCTTCATTAGCATGTAAGTGAGATAAGGAATGCAGCACACTGCGCATGTGTACCAGTGATTTACTACCAGGGAGCAGCATGTGGCCAGCGCCATCTTGTAACAGAGAAGAACAAAGGGTGGCTCACTACATATCACCCTTTTTTGTTTTAATAGAAGCCGTCCCATGTCAGGGCTAATCGGGTCACTGGCATCCTGCTGACCAATGACCCCTGACTTGGGTCATCTCTGCCACACTTAGTCTGACCCGTCAAAGGGTTACCCTATCGCCCACCGGGCCCCATGTCTTAGGTTGATCTAAGTGCCGAGAAGTTGCCCGTCCTTGGATGTCATTGGATCCCAGACAGTATAGCACGTACAGTACTATATGCTCAGTGTACCCTGGAGCGAAGGCTTCTAAGATTTTAGAGAGGCCAGCCACACAGAGACATCTTCCTGAGCGTCCAAAGCTACAAGAGCCTGATAAACTATGGCTCTATGAGCTGCATAATCTTGTTTAATACGGCAGAAGCACCAAAGGCAGATGAAGGCTGCTAGGCACATAAGGGCGGCTATAGCTAACAACCCAGCCCACTCTTTGATCCAAGAAAAGGCACTGGAGATCCACGAGGTCAGGTCCTCCACGGTGATTGGCTTCAGTCTTGTGGCATTAAGCGAAGCTATCTGAAATACAAGCTGTTTGGTTAATGATTCTCCCTCAAGAGACCAATTTCCTCTAAGGAATTCACTGATATTGTACTGACTTTCTTTTAGAGCTGTCATATTTACCTGAAGGGGAGTAATACATAATCCTGGGGTATGTTTAACGCAAGATACCTGCACCATTGTTACAAGTGCATCAATTTCTTCTTGTAGAATATCTACTCTCTGATTCAAAAGTCGTATACCAGCTTCTAAATGGGAATTATATTGATTTTGGGTCTGTAAGGCTCGTGCAGACTGTTCAACTATACTATTCACTACCTCTGCAGTCTGCACTTGAGACGCCATGACAACTGCAGCAGTAGCAGCGGCTGCTGCAGATATAGTAATGGCTGTAATAATGGCAGCAATAATACCAAAATCTCTCTTAACATGGAACAATTGTCCTACAAGAAAAGTGTCTGGGTCTTCTATAACTGGAATGGGCACAAACATGGGTAGATGAACTACCAAGGCAGTATCGTTGCCGCCATCCCAACATTCTGATAGATAGCATTGTGTGTGGGTACTGTTACAATCTAGGTGATCACTAGACACATCGGTACTAATAAAGAAGAAAAAGGGTGGTTTGAAGAAGTCTGACTGCCCTTCTGTTAATGTTTCTAACAGCAGATATATTATAAAAGAAAAAATCTTGAGGTAAAAGCATTTTTGTAAATTGACAAGATCTAATCATACCATGACCATGTATTCTGTGCTCCTGTTTGTTCCCCCACTTTTATAATTAAACATGCTATCAGGTGAGAGTATTAAAGGCTGTCAGCCAGGCCTGGGGGAACTGTCCAGCTTTAATAGCTGTGAGTGCCTGTACTATCATAGCGGCCTGTCTCTGTTGGACAAACCTATCCTACAGATACACCGCACGCAAGCAAATGCTATTAAAATCATGAGAACAGCAAGGACTCTAAGTCCTGCCCACTCCTTCAGATGATACACCGCTGGACTGATCCATGATAACAGTCCTTCAGCCAAAGACACATCCACTGGAGTGGAATTCACAGCCATGATAGCCATATGGAGTTGGTCCATCAGGGTGTCAAATTCACCAGTCCAATTTCCTAAAAGATACTTAAACATTTGTTTAGACAAATTAGTAGCTCTTGTAAAATTTTCATATTGAATGTTGGTAGTGCATAAACTAGAATACTTCCACTGACATCCCACTTCGGCTAGCTGCCACAAGGTCTTAATTTTTTCTTGTACTAAATCAATTCTTTGGTTTATAACCATTAAGCCTCTTTTCAGTTGACCATAAAGGCACACTTGTACATCAATTGTATGAGCAACACTAGATGACAGATTACTCAGGGCATGAGCCCTTTGGCAATTTGTAAAAGGATTAAAAGCATAATCTATAAGTTGATCATTGTCAGCTCTGCTAACTGAGCTGAGCCCATGTGTTTTTATAGCCACCTGTTGATTATAAACAAGATATCTAGCTCTTCCTTCAGAAAAGCCATTTATGAAAATGATGTCCCAAGGTGAATCATGGCTATATGCACATATATTGATTTTTTAAATTAGAAATATGAGTATCAACCATCTGCAAAAGCTAATTAAGTCCTTTAGAATCAACATCATAATGCGGTACATCAAGAACAAATCTTTATAATTTGATGTATACAAAAATGTAAAATTGTTTTTTAAGCCATTACCTTTTTGATGATATGAATAATAAACGTGCTTGTATGTCTGGATGTTTCTATATATCCTCTTTGGGATACACACTTTATGTGTCTTGTCCCAAAGTGTCCTTCCAGGCACCTTTTTAAAGATTAAATTATAGATAAGTATATTGTAGCTGTCTTCAGACACACCAGAAGAGGGCAAATTCTATGCCGTCCTTAGGGGTGCAAGAGCCGAGCAGTCCAATGCTTGTAAGATTATTATAACATGGATACCCAGATCTCTGGGGAGGCGCCTTGATTAATAGCTGCAAGTGCTTGAGCAATCATAACCTTGTCACGTTTTTGTTGAGATCTGATTTTGCAGACCAGCCAAAGCGTGAACACGCATCCACAGCTTAAGACTGCGCCAAATAGACTCACCCCCCACCCACTCCTTAAAGTAAGAAAAAGCTGAAGTGGTCCAGGAAGAGAGTCCCTCTGTCAGCGACAGGTCCACTCGAGTCGAATTGATAGCCAACACTGCTGCCTGCAAGGATTCGAGTGTTTCATCGAAGCCTTGAGACCAATTTCCTGCAAGATATAATGACAATTGCCTAGACAAATTCGCCGCGTGGCTAAAATTTTCATACTGTACACTGGTAATGCAGAGCGCACTCAGTTTTCTTTCACATCCCAATTGAGCAAGTTGAAAAAGAATATTTAGTCTTTCTTCCACCAGATCGAGGCATTGGTTACTAATCGTTATCCCGCCCTTTAGCTGAACACTAGCAGAAGTATGGACATTGACAGCCTCCGCCACTTTGGCCGACAATTGGTTCAGGGCTCTGTCTGTATGAACTTTGGTTACCATAGCAATCCCAGCAGTTGTAGCATCAACTGCACTAACAGAGATGGCCACAACAATAGCTGCAGTGATACCGAAATCTCTTTTCTGTCTGAGCAGGGATAATGTAGAAGGGACTTCCACGGGGACAGGAATCCACCGCGGAACCCTGGCTACCATGGCACGGGTAGCCCACTCTGAATCCCAACACTGTGACATCCAACAAGTGTCATTGGAACACTTCTCAAATGACTTATTTGAGAGAATAAACAAGAAAGGGGGATAGACGCATACCGGGATAGGTGGGTAGTCAATTTGATTCACCAGGGTTTTATTGAATCTAGTGATTTCTATGGTAGAATTAGTATATTTTTGTGTAATTCTATCCTTTCCCGGAATAGCAGCACTTAATCCCCGGAACTGAAAAAATTTTGAAGCACCAGTAAAAGAGGCCTTTCCAGCAGCTCCTCCTCGGATAAAAGCCAAGGAATTAAGATCTGAACAGCTAGCTGCCATTAACTCCACAAAGTACCCACTTACGGAACGGGTGCATTCTAATGTCCTGTATAAAGAGTCCCTGTTTCATAGCGAATTCTTCCTCTTGGTCTACCATCATATTGGGGGAAAAGGAAAAGGTTTTAGTTTGGTCTGCCCAACGAGTAATAGAGGATTGACAATCAGACCAGGGTGGAATTATCCCTTCGTCCTCCCAACTACAATGGGGAGCTATCCTGGGTTGACGAGGACGCTCCTTGTTTAGAAAATTGGGCGATAGAAATGTGCCATTAATCCAGATTGCCTCTTGCCAGAAGACCCGTTTTGTAACTGTTTTAACTGGGTTAGAGGTATCCCGGGTCTGCCTCAGCCAGCCTCCCTTCGGCTTGTCAAACATTCCCAAGGCCCGGCCCGTGAGCTTGATGCATTCTCCTGCCCCATCAAATTCAAAACAGAGAGAACCTCGCTCTAGTAGAGAGCGACTCTCCCCTAAAGGTGCTCGGGTGGGATCATAGGGCAAGTATGGCAATTCTAAGGTTTTGTTAGTTGTAAAAAACTTTGGGAAGACAACTGCATCATGACGGACAGGTATTGGCTTTGGAAAGGCCGACAAGATAGCCCATCTGTATTCTCCCAATATATTAGGAACCCAAATCCAAAGAGACAGCACAAGGGCCAGGAGTAGTTTCTGTGGGATCCGTCCAGGTGTCATCTTCAGGTGTCAGAATTCTCCGCGTCAGTCGCTCCAGCAGCCAGAATGGATTATCTTCCCCCTGTGGGAAAACACAAACAGCTCCCCTGGATCTTATTAAAATAGGATCCGGGCCTTTCCATTGACCAGACAACACATCTTTCCATTTGACCATTTCTTTTGGCCTATCAGGTTCTGAACAGTGTGGGTCAGTGGCAGTATGGCCCTGGTCATCAATCGTCCCACACAAAACCTGCATCTGAGAGGCAGTGTAGGGAACGATCAGTGATGCAAGATTTTTTCCAAAAAATTGTAGGCATTGTTGTATCCCTAGAAGGGCCAATTTAGCAATTGCAGTAGGATAATGATCAATAGATTTTGTTGGTGAAGCTCTAGGATGTACCCACAACAGGGGACTTTCCTGCCAAAGCAGGCCTGTAGGCTGCAATAATGTAGACAAAATGTATAAAACAATTTTCTCTCTTTCCTTGTAATGAAACAATATTGTGTCTTGTAACCCTTGTTCTATTCTTTTGAGGGCTACTTTAGCCTCCTGTGTTAATATTTGGGGTGAATCTAAGGCCAAATTTTAATGTCTTTCTAATTTCTATATAGCCTTATTAATGTTTTATGGCTCTAAGTTTAAAACTTTATTCTGAACCACATCTGAGTGAATCTGTTAAAAATGTTCTTTTGGCCATAACTCTCTAGGTGAAGCCTGTAAGATAAGGCCAGACCTATACCCATGAATCTTGCCAGGAGTAGCCTGTAACCAGACCCCACTGTATGAAGGTCAAGTAAGAAAAGGAACCTGTAATATCAAAGCATAACTGCAATTTTTTGAAAGCAAAACCCAGTTTTAAACAATCTTTTCTCCTTAAAATAATAGCAAACACATTATTTTCATATTGCAAAGTTGGTCTATCAGCTCGTATGTTTGTTTGATTGTATGACAATGTAATTTATTGAAGAGACATTACTTTAAGTCTTATTTTTATAAGTCTGAGTTCTAGGAAAAGAATCACATAAAACATTATGTCAATTTAGGAATATCTTAAAGACCTAATTTTCTTGGCTTCTGTCATGTCACGTGTTGCTTAAGATAGCTTTAACCTTAAATTGTTAGTTTTAAACTTACCTTTTATTACCCTCTTTATATTTTTTAAATCATGTCCAATAACTTATGAGTCATTACTCTATAGTCAAGGCATGTAAAACATTTATACCTTTAAGACCAATTAGAAATAAGGATGAAGCGATTACACAAATCTCATTAATTTAAACCAAATATATATATTTTTCAAGCTGTAATTTTAGGGGAATAAAACACCTTGAACCCAACCATCACCATGGTAGAAATTTTTTCAGGAGAATTAACCATTAAGTTTGAGGCTGTTGGCCTCTTAAAAGTAGCTTTTTTTTCTCCAGCTATGTTTAACTCATAGATAAGAATGTGAAGCATCTTTAATCATCTTCTTCTGTGTAAATTGCATACTGGCAGGATTGCCAGCAGATCACGCCCTTTTTTACCATTTTATTTTTTCTTTTTAACACATAACATAAACACAACAATCATTCAGCCACTCAAACAATAGACAACATGAATTGACACACATATAGACAAGTTTGGTGCACCAAAGATACACAACAGACAGAAATGGAACTTGATGTCCCAAAAAGATCTCAAATACCTTAACCAGAACTAAGAATATCTCCATAAGGATTCAGAGAGAAAATAGGACGTCTCCCATTTTCTTCTGTTTCCTGGAGAGTTTTGAAATTAGCTTTTAACCATTATAATTATTATTATAATTATTATTATTATTATCATTATATTATTATTAGTAATAGTATCATTATTATTACACTATTTGATTCTATATCCTGTACATGGAAAAACTGCTTTCCAGAAACCTGCCTTTTCTCTTGTTTAAGAGTTAGCTTCTTATCTTCTTTTTTCTTCTGGGAGTTCTGCCGGAGAAGGAAGGAAAGAAATAGAGGCAACCCTTGATAGTTATTGTATAGTGTCTTGCTTTTTTAACCCATATTAAGTTTATAAAAAGAGAGAAAGGTTTAAAAAATGTGAGACACGGTATCTTGGCCATGCCCAAGTAGAGAGGTAGGAGGGGGAGGAGAGCCCAGGAATTTCTTTGTCCAGTCATTTTAACTGCCTTTGACTTGTAAAGAATAAATTTTTCTCCAGAGAATTTAGCTCGGGTAGGCTGCATAAATTCCTCAGGTGTGATCCAGCCTTCCGTGGAAGATTCAGAGTACTTTTTAAATTTTTCTTTTAAATCTCGTAGCTCCTTTAAGAAATAGCAAGCCCGGGCAGGCCCGCCCCAGCCCCCAAACTTCTGGGCAAAAGTAACGCCCCCAAAGTGCGGGAGGGGAAAGGGGGAAGGGTGCTCTGAGGGAATGCCTCTGCCGCTTGGCGGGAATTCGCCCTTTGTTTCTGAATCTCTTTGTTCTCTTACATACCGCAGTCTCTAACTTGCCTATGATAGCCTGAATTTCTTTTTCGCTGTGGGAAATCTTTAGATTCTGTTTGTCTCAAGCCCCTGAGGCTAGGATATAGCGACCCTCTCCTGTCTTTCTTTTCAAAACGGGCTTAATTAACCAGGCAGATTAATAAGGTGCCTGTCGCTTTAAAAACAGGCGCGAGAACTTCTTACTTAAAATTCCCACAGTTCTCAACCGCTGAGTTCACTCTTAGCTGATTACTATGTAAATCCTCTTTTCTTTTGTTCCACTGCACGAACTCTTCCCGCTCTGTTTACTTTGCAGGGCGGAGCTAACTAGCCACCATCTCCTCAGTCCTTTATCCTACAGATGGGAGACCCGTGGCCTGTATTATAGATTAAATTTTATTTTGTAATATAAGACTCGTCCCAAACACCCGGAACTTTAAACTCGTCCCAAAAACCAGGAACTTTAAACTCGTCCCAAACACCGGGAACTTTAAACTCACTCGTCCCAAACACCGGGAACTTTTAACCTCACTCGTCCCAAACACCGGGAACTTTTAACCCCCAACTCCTGGGTACTTACCAGCGCGCTGAACTTTAACCCCGACCATTAACAGGTTCTGAAGACTCCGTTTACGGGCCACCAATTATGTCACGTCCACCTTCGCCAGCAAAGATTACGCGACACAAGGAGTTTCTTCCTGTAATGGTTTATTCGGGAAACCTTGACTTAAGTTTATTCTTGTATTGGCGGCCCGGGCTCTCTCCCAGCCTCACCTTAAGTACCCTTGCTAGCCTCATTTGCCCCGGGAGATAACCATCCGTATTCTCATAGGTGAACTCAGTGAGTTCTTCATTAGCATGTAAGTGAGATAAGGAATGCAGCACACTGCGCATGTGTACCAGTGATTTACTACCAGGGAGCAGCATGTGGCCAGCGCCATCTTGTAACAGAGAAGAACAAAGGGTGGCTCACTACACAAAACATACCTGAAGATATTTTTGAATCATGGACTCACTAGTTAGCCCATGAATGCCTATTTCTCTCTTTTACAGAAAATGATGGACTAGAGCTTACTACATAGAACAGGCTGGCTAGGTATACTGTGTAACCCAGGGTAGCCTAGAACTTACAGAAATCCACCTGCCTCTGCGTTCCAGATACTATTGAGATGCCAAAGCTTTTAATTTTATACTCTACTTTAGAAAACTTGACCTAAGTTTGAAGTCACATAAATTAACAGGTTGGTACCTAACATTAGTTTCTTAGTTGCCTGGAAACAAAACCTGAGCCATACTACAGTCTCTACACTAATCCTCAAGAAAACCAGAGTTCACAGGTTACATCCTCAACAAGACCAGACTTGCCAGATTATTTCCCCACAAACCTGAACCCCAAGGTTACAAGACCACTCCCTGTCTATCAACCACCAATGCAGAGGTGAGCAGAAGTTAAGTTCATAATATTACTCCCTTCACCAGCCAATTACAATAGCTTTGCAATTAGATGTTTCCTCATGACTCCTTGCTTGCTGTTTACAATAAAGCATTGCCCCAATAGATATTCGGGATTCAAACCATCCTACATCATGATGGTACATTGAGAAGGGGCCTGAACTAGCCCAAATAAAATAAAGAACCTGTGTGAGTTATATCAGATCATCTCCTGTCTCTTTTGGGGGGATCACTAACATTTCCCTGGGTCAAACCTACAATCAATGTTGCAAACTGTCACTACCTGCCTTGAAGTAGCTTTTGATACAAAAATCAATTCCTTGCTTTTGAGAGATTACATCATTGCCACTACAACTTGCTTTCAGGTCACTGCAGTCTAGAATATCTCAAGATCCTTAAGTTTCCTTATCTCAGTATTTTCAGGATCCTTTGTGTAGGTCTCAATTCCTTCATTATTGTCTTATTCTATCAATTATAAAGTAATTTTGGATCCCAGATACAAGATGCAATAAGACATTCTCCCTGTTACTCTGGCCAGTTATATTAGCTCAATTCTCATGAGCTGTATTTTGTTTTAAATTTATTCTCATACAAAAAATGTCAAAGGCAGGGAACCTCAATCTTACCCCTTAATATAAGCAGGTGAAATACTTTGATGGACTTCAATATGAGGAATAAATTTAAAATGAGAAGAACCTGGGTGGGTGAAGAAATACTGTCAAGTGCTTTTCTGCACAAATTCATCCATTTTATCAATATGGCTAACTGTCTGGCTGAATATATATTGTGTGTGTTTGGTTTATTCATTTAATGAATGTAATAACACTGTCCCTCTTTTTAGACATACCAGAAGAGAACTTGGGATCCCACTACTGATGATTGTGAGTCACCATGTTGTTGCTGGGAATTGAACTCAGGCCTTCTGGAAAGGAAGTCAGTGCTCTCATCTGCTGAGCCAACTCTCCAGACTTGGGTATATTTTAAGATGGATTATTACTTTCTTTGCCATCGCAATTCTTCTGCCTTGGTTTGTTAAGGGCTTGGATTATCATTACCCAATTCCATCATCTGCATGCATTAATTTTGCATTCACACATTTTTTGTTGTTGTTGTTGTGTGTGAGGGACCTAGACTCTGAAACATGCCAGGCAGGCACTGTAGCTCTGAACTATATCCCGACACCATTTGTTTTTCTATTGAGAAAGGCTAGCTTCTGTAGACCACATTTGACTATGAATTCTTTAAACCCCTCCTGCCTTGCTTTTGAAAGGTGAAAATTACATGTATGGTCTACCAAGCCTGGCTTGCTAAATTTCCATGATCCTATGTTAAACCAATATTTGAAACCTGAAGGATTTATAACTCTCAACCAAATCTTGATTCTTCTTGATCATTTTTATAACTGGTTAGAAAAAAAACAGGGATGGAATTTTAGAAGCAGCATAATGGGAACACTGTGGCTTAAGCTGGGGAGAGGTTTAGTATATGGGATTTCATTTGTCTATTCTTCCAACAATATAAATAGTACAACATGAATTTGTGTACTCTATATATAACCTTTGCCTAGCAGGTGCATTTCCCAATAAATACATTATTTTAACATTTTTTGTGAACCCTCATGATGGATTCCGGGGACTCAGGTTTTCTAGATATGCATACTTGCACAAGGACACAGAACTTTCCTGTTCCTGAATTATTCTACAATATTAACATCACCCAGTAATTAAACCCTAAGTTTGAAATGATAAAATTTTTAAAGAAGCTCATCTTATGGGCTGATCTGTTCCCATCTGAAACACTCTGTAGCTTCTAAGGTATCTAAGACTGCATCTGCGTGCCTGCATGCAGGGACAATGAGAGGTTGAAGCTCTTGTTCTGAAGTAGAAAAACATAGACAATAGTTTCAGTCATGCCCCATTTGTTTGAGTTGAGCACACACCATGTTTGCATTACTGTAGTTAATATCCCAGCACCTTTATATGCATGTCCAAGGAACACACCCCTCTACAAACCATTCACCAGCAGCCTCAAAAAAACAGGACTTATACAGGACTGCTTATACAGGACTGCTTATACAGGACTAGACATACTTTAATCTCTGAAGAAGAGTTTCCATTTCTCTGACCCCAGTAATAATCAGCTATAGTCAATTTCTCTTCAAGTGTCTGAGTAAACATATCTGACCTATTCAGCTTGATCTGGCTTGGATAGTGTAAATTGAATTCTTTTCATTATTTTGCAAATCTATGTGAACCCATATGTTCATTTCACTAAATTAAAGTTCACAAACCTGAACATATCTGGCCCAGACACATACTACATTGCATAGTCCCTCGGCCTTTCATTCCTGAGTCCATCCAGAGCAGTCTTTGTCACTGTAAATGGACCTGTCCAGAAATCCCATGTTTATAAATGTCTTGGGCCAGTCACAGTGCTTCATTGAGAACACCCTGGAACAAACATTCTCTTTTAAGAAAAGATTCAGGCATGGTGGTGCACATATTTAATCTCCACACTCCAGATGCTGTAGAGGAAAGGGACTAATGATAAGCCTGTAAAAGAGAGCCCCAGGACATCAGGTCCAGAGCTGCATGACCAGCCGGGCTCTGAAGTAGACAACAAAGGAGAGGAAGGAGATTGAGATCAGTTGTAAAGCCAACATCCTCCTGTCTTCAGTTTGTGGAGAGACACCCCACTGAAGTGGAAACTTAAGGTTCTTTGGAAAGTCAGATGTATTGCATGGTGTTTTGCTGGGGTAAACTCATGAAGGATTGTTTCACTGAAGTGGAAACAGGCAAGAGGCTAAGGAAGTCTTGTGAAGGAATGTTTAGCTGAAGTAGACACATTTGAGCAGAGGTTCTGCTAAAGCCAGAAGGGGAAAAACACATAATGAATGTTTATTTGCTAATGTTACCTGTATGTTGGTCTGCCTTACATTGCCTACTTGAGCTTTTTATCTGAACTCCAGAGAATGTTTATTTTTTGGTTCTCCAGACAGATTTTCTCCTGTTTCTTTGTGTGTTATTTGTTTTTCTGGACAGGATTTCTCTGTGCCCTTGGCTGTCATGAAACTTGCACTATGGAGCAGGCTGTCCTTGAACTCAAAGTTCTGCCTGTCTCTGTCTCCTAAATGCTGGAATGAAAGGCGTGGGTCACCCATGGCTAGCTGTGCTACCACTTTTTGCCTTCATGGTTTTAATGCCAAAATATTCCCATCTAAGACATGAAACCTCTCCAAAGGCCCCTCCTTCCCAGAGACCATGTGCAATTACAACCATACCTTGTGAGAATACATCTGGGTGGGAAAGGGTCACCAGGAAGTATTAAGTCTCAGTTCATGTTTCAATGATGAATAAATAGCCTGTGCTCAACTCTTCAGGAACTTTGTTGTAAAAATCATTTGTGTATTTCTACAATACTTTTGATCATTCATATCTCAAATAAGTGACATAGAACTTTTACATTTCTACAAAACCTTAATAGCACTGGAGCAGGGCAGATATCACGTCTCTATGCTATTTTGACTTTGTCCCTGTCAATATCTACACAAGGTAACTTGTCATGGTTTGTTTTCTGTGCTCCTACTTTAAGAGGCTAACCCTCATATTTTCATGATTCATTCACTCCATGGTGCCTTCTTTTCTTCACTTCTTTTAATTTTCTCTCCTAAGAGCCCAAGCTTGGGAACCAAAGTCCCAAACATCTCTGTTCTATCCACCTACTTGCTGTAGGCATCTTTATTCAGCCAATAGTTTTAAATTAAGGTGAAAGTTTACATAGCATCATTGGGTTTAAGTGAAGATTTCCTCCTCCTTAATGCCAACCAGCCTTTTGGGGCAGTACTTAGCTTTACAATACACAGTAACAGACAAAACCTCAACGCTGGACCTCAGAGAAATAAAAGAAATACCAAGTTTCCAAGCTACCCTCGGTCTCCATTCATCTTGTTTATTTTTGGCTAGAACAATTAAGGGAATCTATGAAATGGCATCATCAGGCAGTAATAACAAATGGTGGTCACCTGTGTATGTATTTTAGGAGTAGGGTGTATATTAGCACAGCTTCAGGAGCCATTCCCAAGGTATTGTTGTAACTCAACAGACCCCTCAGGGTCTGAGCTCCGGGGTGCAACCCCTCAGCACACAGCTTGAAGAAAGATTGATGCAATAGCATGAGGTTTATTGTTCCATGTTTGTGGAGTCACTCATCCTTGCAGGGAAAGTTACCCCAAATGCAGAAAGCAAGCATGCACATACCCACATATGTGGGGTTGCTCATCCACACAGGCAGAGTCAAGCCCAGACAAAGAAAGCTTACATCTTTTATACCCTATTTGCAAGGGGGGCTGGATTACTATGAGTAGTACATTTTAAAATTTATAGGTCAAGAGGGATTTTTGAATTTAGATTGTTGACAGATTGAGGCATTCCCTGGGACCCAGTAGGATTTACATTCTCCTGAAACTATCAAACAGAGGTTCACGTTCTCCTGTGGCAAGCTTAAGATAAGATCTTAATCATTTAAATCAAACTATTAGATTTTCCGTGCCACAATTTGTCTGGTATATAACTGATTTTCTTGCCTGACATATATTTTAATTACAAATATGGATCAATTAGAGTCTTTAGCTTGTGATTGAATTGTAAACTGCAACTAATAGAACATTGGCACTTTAACTTTTTTTTAATTCTTCTGTAATATTAGAGCATTCCCATAATTCTGAAGAATAAAAGTTTTTTAAAATAATCTATTTTCTTTAAAGTCAATATCAAGAGTATTAATTTTACATACAAATTCTGACTTTCAGTTCTTACATATGAATGCATGACAGTACAGCTTTTAATGTATTTGTAAAGAGTATTGCTCTAAATTTTATCTTTTATAAGTCTAATTTCCACGATAAGAATTACATAAAATGGTGCACTGGGAGGCAGATTGGGAGGACACAGCTTGCTCTGGTGGGTCCGGCCCCACAGAGCTTAGGTTCCAGTCCTGAGGCCTCTGGCGGGAACCTTCAGATCTCCACTTCAGGATCCAGAACAGCCTGGGCTACAACACCACATCTCCAGGCCCTGCAATAGGTCAGAGGGGCACCAGAGAGACTGGCTGGGAGGAGTCAGTGTGCTCTGGTGAGCCCAGTAGGGAGCCTTCAGGTGTCTGCTTTGGGATCTCAACAGCCTGGGCCACAGCACTCAGTCTCCAGGAAGTGCAAGAGGCCTGTTGTGCACCAGGAGGCAGACAGGGAGGACACAGCTTGCTCAGGTGGGTCCCACCCCACAGAGCTTAGGTTCCAGTCCTGAGGCCTCAGGCGGGAGCCTTCAGATCTCTGCTTCGGGATCCAGAACAACCTGGGCTACAACACCACATCTCCAAGCCCTGCAAGAGGCCAGAGGGGCACCCAGGAAGCCATCTGGGAGGAGTCAGTGTGCTCTGGTGGGTCTAGCAGGCCCCAGTGTGGAGCCTTCAGGTGTGGGCTTCAGGATCTGAACAGCCTGGGCCACAGCACCCTGTCTCCAGGCAGTGCAGGAGGTCAGCTGTGCACCAGAGGCCAGCTGGGAAGAGGCAGCTTGCACTGCTGAGTCCAGCATTGATAACAAGACCAACTAACACCAGTGAGATCTAGATGAAAAAAGGCAAACACTAACAGAAATCAAGGCAATATGGCAGCATCTGAACCCAATTCTCCTTTAACAGCATGTCCTCAATACCCCATCACACCAGAAAAACAAGATTTGGATTTAAAATCACTGGTCATGATGCTGGTACAGGAACATATGAAGGGCATACTTAAACAAATTCAGGAGAAAATGGATCAAAAGTTAGAAGCCCTTAGAAGGGAAACACAAAAATCATTGAAAGAATTTCAGGAGAATACAAAAGCCAATAAGGAGGAAACACAAAAATCAATTAAAGAAATACGGGAGAACTTTGGTCAACAGCCTGAGGTCATAAAAGAGGAAACACAAAAATCTCTTAAAGAATTACAGGAAAACACAAACAAGCAAGTGAAGGAGCTAAGCAAAACCATCCAGATTCTAAAATCAGAAGTAGAAACAACTAAGAAAACTCAAAGGAAGACAACTTTGGAGATAGAAAACCTTGGGAAGAAATCAGGGGACATAGATGCAAATATCAACAACAGAATACAAGAGATAGAAGAAAGAATTTCAGATGCTGAAGAAACCATAGAAACCATGGACTCAACAGTTAAAGAAAATGCAAAATGCAAAATGCAAAAAGTTTGTAACCCAAAACATCCAGGAAATCCAGGACACAATGAGAAGACCAAACCTAAGGATTATAGGGATAGATGAGAGTGAAGATTTACAACTTAAAGGGCCAGCAAATATCTTCAATAAAATTATGGAAGAAACCTTCCCTAACCTAAAGAAAGAGATGGCCATGAATATACAAGAAGCCTACAGAACTCCAAACAGACTGGACCAGAACAGACATACCTCCCATCACATAATAATCAAAACTCCAAATGTACTAAACAAAGAAAGAATATTAAAGGCAGTAAGAGAAAAAGGCCAAGTAACATATAAAGGAAGACCTATAAGAATTACACCAGACTTTTCACCTGAGACTATGAAAGTTAGAAGATCCTGGACAGATCTCATGCAGACTCTAAGAGAACACAAATGCCAGCCAAAACTATTATACCTAGCAAAACTCTCAATCACCATAGATGGAGAAACTAAGATATTCCATGACAAAACCAAGTTTACCCAATATCTATCCACAAACCCAGCCCTACAAAGGATAATAGGAGGAAAACACCAATACAAGGAGGAAAACTTCACCCTGGAAAAAGCAAGATAGTAACCTTTCATCAAACCCAAAAGAAGATAACCAATCAAATTTTTAAAATGACATAAAAAATGACAGGAAGTAATAATCACTATCCATTAATATCTCTTAACATCAATGGGCTCAATGCCACAACAAAAAGACATAGACTAACCGACTGGATATGTAAACAGGACCCTACATTTTTCTGCATACAGGAAACACACCTGTATGTGTCAAAGACAAACACTAATTTAGAGTAAAAGGCTGGAAGACAATTTTACAAGCAAATGGTCTCAGGAAATAAGCTGGAGTAGCCATTCTAATATCAGATAAAATTGACTTCCAACCGAAAGTCATCAAAAGAGACTCTAAGGGACACTTCTTGCTGGCCAAAGGAAAAATACAACAAGAAGAACTCTCAATCCTGATCATCTATGCTCCAAATGCAAGGGCACCCTCATTCATAAAAGAAACTTTACTAAAGCTCAAAGCACACATTGCACCTAACACAATAATTGTGGGTGACTTCAGCACTGCACTTTCCTCAATGGACCCATCAGGAAAACATAAACTGAACAGGGACACTGTAAAACTAATTGAAGCTTTGGACCAATTAGATTTAACAGATATATATAGAACATTTTATCCTAAAGCAAAAGAATATACCTTTTTCTTAGCACCTCATGGTACCTTCTCCAAAATCGACCATATAATTGGTCACAAGAAGGACCTCAACAAATGTAAGAAGATCGAACTAATCCCATGCCTCCTACCAGATCACTATGGAGTAAATGTGGTCTTCGATAGCAACAAAAACAACAGAAAACTCACATACATGTGGAAACTGAACAATATTCTACTCAATGATACGTTGGTCAAGGAAGAAATAAAGAAATTAAAGACTTTTTTATTTTTTTTAATTTATTGGTATATTTATTTACATTTCAAATGATTTCCCCTTTTCTGGCTTTTTAGAACGTAATGAAAATGAAGACACAACATACCCAAATCTATGGGACACAATGAAAGCAGTGCTAAGAGGAAAACTTATAGCCTTGAGTGCCTCCAAAAAGAAAATGGAGAGCGCATACACTAACAGCTTAATGACACACCTGAAAGCCCTGGAACAAAAAGAAGCTATTTCGCCCCGGAGGAGTAGAAGGCAGGAAATCATCAAACTCAGGGCCGAAACCAATCAAGTAGAAACAAAGAGAACCATACAAAGAATCAACAAAACGAGGAGCTGGTTCTTTTAGAAAATCAACAAAATAGATAAACCCTTAGCTAGACTAACCAAAGGACACAGAGACAGTATACAGATTAAGAAACTTAGAAATGAAAAGGGAGATATAACAACAGAAACTGAGGAAATTCAAAAATTCATTAGATCATACTACAAAATCCTATACTCAACATAACTGGAGGATCTGGAGAAAATGGACAGTTTCCTAGACAGATATTTGACACCAAAACTAAATCAGGATCAAATAGATCATCTAAACAGTCCCATAATACCCAAAGAAATAAAAAGGGTCATAGAAAGTCTCCCAACCAAAAAAAAGCATGGGACCAGAAGGACGGGGCTTCAGTGCAGAATTCTATCAGGCCTTCATAGAAGACCTAACACCAATACTCTTCAAACTATTCCACAAAATTGAAACAGAAGGAACTCTACCCAACTCGTTCTATGAAGCCACAATTACGCTGATAGCAAAACCACACAAAGATCCAACAAAGAAAGAGAACTTCAGGCCAATTTCCCTTATGAATATTGATACAAAAATACTTAATAAAATTCTTGCCAACTGAATCCAAGAACACATCAAAATGATCATCAACCATGATCAAGTAGGCTTCATTCCAGGGATTTAGGGATGGTTCAATATAAGGAAATCCATAAATGCTATCCCCTACATAAAAAAAAAAAAAAACTCAAAGAAAAAACCATATGATCATCCCATTAGATGCAGAAAAAGCATATGACAAAATTCAGCATCCTTTCATGCTAAAAGTCTTGGAAAGAACAGGAATTCAAGGCCCATACCTAAACATAGTTAAAGCAATGTACAGCAAACCAGTAGGCAACATCAAACTAAATGGAGAGAAACTTGAAGCAATCCCACTAAAATCAGGGACTAGACAAGGCTGTCCTCTCTCTCCATATCTTTTCAATATAGTACTTGAAGTTCTAGCTAGAACAATTAGACAACCTAAGGAGGTCAAGGAGATACAAATTGGAAAGGAAGAAGTCAAATATTCACTATTTGGAGATGACAAGAAAGTCTACTTAAGTGACCCGAAAACCTCCATCAGAGAACTCCTACAGCTGATAAACAACTTCTGCAAAGTGGCTGGTTATAAAATCAACTCAAGCAAATCAGTTGCCTTCCTATACTCAAAGGATAAGCAGGCTGAGAAAGAAGTTTGGGAAATGACACCCTTCACAATAGCCACAAACAATATAAAGTATCTTGGCATGACTCTAAACAAATGAAAGATCTATACGACATGAACTTCAGGTCTCTGAAGAAGGAAATCGAAGAAGACCTCAGAAAATGGAAAAATCTGCCATGCTTCTGGATTGGCAGGATTAATATAGTTAAAATGGCCATCTTGCCAAAAGTGATCTACAGATTCAATGCAATCCCCATTTGTTAATTCTTGATCTTAGAGCGTAAGCTATTGGTGTTCTATTCTGGAACTTTTTCCCCTGTGCCCATGTCCTCAAGGGTCTTCCCCAGTTTCTTTTCAATTAGTGTCAGTGTGTCAGGTTTTATGTGGAAGTCCTTGATCCATTTGGAGTTGAGCTTAGTAGAAGGAGATAAGAATGGATCAATTCGCATTCTTCTGCATGCTGAACTCCAGTTGAACCAGCACCATTTGTTGAAAAGACTATCTTGTTTCCACTGGATGCTTTCAGCTCCTTTCTTGAAGATCAAGTGACCATTGGTGTGTTGGGTCATTTCTGGGTCTTCAATCCAATTCCATTGATCCTCTTGTCTGACATTGTACCAATATCATGCAGTTTTTATCACTATTGCTCTGTAGTAAAGTTTAAAGTCTTGGATACTGAATCCCCCTGAAGTTCTTTTACTGTTGAGAATAGTTTTTGCTATCCTGGGTTTTTTGTTATTCCAGATGAATTTGAGAATTGCTCTTTCTAACTCTATGAAGAACTGGGTTGGGATTTTTATGGGGATAGCATTGAAATCTGTAGATTGCCTTTGGCAAGATGGCAATTTTAACTATATTAATCCTGCCAATCCACGAGTATGGATGATTTTTCAATTTTCTGAGATCTTCTTTGAGTTTCTTCTTCAGAGATCTGAAGTACTTGTCATATAGATCTTTCACTTGTTTAGTTAGAGTCACCCCAAGATACTTTATGCTGTTTGTGGCTATTGTGAAGGGTGCCATTTTCCTAATTTCTTTCTCAGTCTGCTTATCCTTTGAGTATATAAAGGCTACTGATTTGCTTGCATTGATTTTGTAGCCAGCCACTTTGCTGAAGTTGTTTATCAGTGGTAGGCGTTCTCTAGTAGAGTTTTTTGGGTCACTTAAGTATACTATCATATAATCTGCAAATAGTGATAGTTTGACTTCTTCATTTCCAATTTGTATCCCTTTGACCTCCTTATGTTGTCGAATTGCTCTAGCTAGGACTTCAAGAACTATATTGAAAAGATATGGAGAGAGGGGGCAGCCTTGTCTAGTCCCTGATTTTAGTGGGATTGCTTCAAGTTTCTCTCCATTTAGTTTGATGTTTGCTACCGGTTTGCTGTATATTGCTTTTACTATGTTTAGATATGGGCCTTGAATTCCTCTCCTTTCTAAGACTTTTAGCATGAAATGATGCTGAATTTAGTCAAATGCTTTTTCACCATCTAATGAAATGATCATGTAGGTTTTTTTTTTGAGTTTGTTTATGTAGTGGATTGCATTTATGGATTTCCTTATAATGAACCATCCCTTCATCCCTGGGATGAAGCCTATTTGATCCTGGTTGATGATCGTTTTGATGTGTTCTTGGTTTCGGTTGGCAAGAATTTTATTGAGTATTTTTGTATCGATATTCAAAAGGGAAATTGGCCTGAAATTCTCTTTATTAATTGGATCTTTGTGTGGTTTTGTTATCAGTGTAATAGTGGCTTCATAGAAGGAGTTGGGTAGTGTTCCTGCTGTTTCTATTTGGTAGAATCATTTGAAGAGTATTGGTGTTAAGTCTTCTTTGAAGGTCTGATAGAATTCTGCACTGAAACCATCGGGTCCTCTGCTTTTTTGGTTGGAAGGCTATCTATGACCCCTTCTATTTCTTTAGGGGTTATGGGTCTGTTTAGATGGTCTATTTGATCCTGGTTTAATTTTACTATTTGGTATCTGTCTAAGAAAATGTCCATTTCCTCCAGATTCTACAGTTGTGTTGAGTACATGTTTTTGTAGTAGGATCTGATGATTTTTGAATTACCTCGGTTTCTGTTGTAATATCTCCCTTTTCATTTCTAATTTTGTTAATTTGGATACTTTCTCTGTGCCCTTTGGTTAGTCTGGCTAAGGGTTTATCTATCTTGTTGATTTTTTTCAATGAACCAGCTTTTGGTTTTGTTGATTCTTTGTATGGTTCTCTTGGTTTCTACTTGATTGATTTCAGCCCTGAGTTTGATGATTTCCTGTCTTCTTCTCCTCCTGGGTGAATTAGCTATTTTTGTTCCAGGGATTTCAGTTTTTCTGTTAATCTTCTAGTGTATGCTCTCTTGAATTTCTTTTTGGAGGCACTCAAAGCTATGAGTTTTCCTCCTAGCACTGCTTTCATTGTGTCCCATAGATTCATGTATGTTGTGCCTTCATTTTCGTTAAATTCTAAAAAATCTTTGATTTCTTTATTTCTTCCTTGACCAAGGTATAATTGAGTAGAGAACTGTTCAGTTTCCATGTGTATGTGGCCTTTCTGTTTTTTTTATTGTTATTAAAGACCAATTTTACTCCATAGTGATCTGATAGGAGGCATGGGATTATTTCAATCTCCTTATATTTGTTGAGGTCTGTCTTGTAACCAACTATATGATCTATTTTTGAGAAGGTACCATGAGGTGCTGAGAAAAAGGTATATTCTTTTGCTTTGGGATGAAAAGTTCTGTATATATGTTAAATCCAATTGGTCCAAAGCTTCAACTAGTTTCAATGTCTCACTGTTTAGTTTCTGTTTTCCTGATCAGTCCATTGGTGAGAGTGGAGTGTTGAAGTCACCCACAATTATTGTGTTAGGTGCAATGTGTGCTTTGAGCTTTAGTAAAGTTTCTTTTATGAATGAGGGTGCCCTTGTATTTGGAGCATAGATGTTCAGGATTAAGAGTTCTTCTTGTTGGATTTTTCCTTTGACCAGCAAGAAGTGATCTTCCATGTCTCTTTTGATGACATTAGGTTGAAAGTCAATTTTATCTGATATTAGAATGGCAACTCCGGCTTGTTTCCTGGGACCATTTGCTTGTAGAATTGTCATCCAGCCTTTTACTCTAAGGTAGTTTTTGTCTTTGACACTGAGGTGTGTTTCCTGTATGCAGCAAAATGTAGGGTCCTCTTTACATAACCAGTTTTTAGTCTATGACTTTTTATTGGGTAACTGAGTCTATTTATGTTCAGAGATATTAAGGAGTAGTGGTTATTGCTTCCTATCATTTTTGATTTTAATTTTATACGTGTGTGGTTATCTTCTTTTGGATTTGTTGAAAGAAGCTTAATATCCTACTTTTTCCAGGGTATAGTTTCCCTCGTTGTAATGGTGTTTTCCCCCTATTATCCTTTGTAGGGCTGGGTTTGTGGAAAGATATTGTGTAAATTTGGTTTTGTCATGGAATATCTTGGTTTCTCCATCTATAGTGATTGAGAGTTTTGCTGGGTATAGTAGTCTCGGCAGATTCTTAGAGTCTGCATGAGCTCCGCCCAGGATCTCCTAGCTTTCATGGTCTCTGGTGAGAAGTCTGGTGTAATTCTGATAGGTCTTCCTTTATATGTTACTTGTCCTTTTTCTCTTACTGCCCTAAGTATTCTTTCTTTGATAAGTACATTTGGGGTTTTGATTATTATGTGACGGGAGGTATTTCTGTTCTGGTCCAGTCTGTTTGGGGTTTTGTAGACTTCTTGTATATTCATGGGCATTTCTCTCTTTAGGTCAGGGAAGTTTTCTTCCATAATTTTATTGAAGATAGTTGATGGCCCTTTAAGTTTTAAATTTTCTCTCTCATCAATGCCTATAATCCTTAGATTTGGCTTTCTCATTGTGTCCTGGATTTCCTGGATGTTTTGGGTTACAAGCTTTTTGCACTTTGCATTTTCTTTGACTGTTGAGTCCATGGTTTCTATGGTATCTTTGGCATCTGAGATTCTGTCTTCTATCTCTTGTATTCTGTTGTTGATATTTGCATCTATGGTCCCTGATTTCTTCCCAAGGTTTTCTATCTCCAAAGTTGTCTCCCTTTGTGCTTTCTTAGTTGTTTCTACTTCTGTTTTTAGATCCTGGAAGTTTTTTGCTCAGTTCTGTCATTTGCTTGTTTGTGTTTTCCTCTAATTCTTTGAGCAATTTTTGTGTTTTCTCTTTCATGACTTCTGCCTGTTGATCAAACTTCTCCCATATTTTTTTAAAGTGACTTTTGCATTTCCTTCTTATTGGCTACTACCTTCTGACCCATATTCTCCCGAATTTCTTTAAGTGAATTTTGTGTTTCTCTTGTAAGGGTGTCTATCTTTTGATCATTTTTCTCCCGAATTTCTTTAAGAGATTTATTTATGGCCTTCATGTGTTCCTCTAACAGCATCCTTACCAGTGCTTTTAAATCCAACTCTTGTTTTTCTGGTGTTTTGGGGTATCTGGGACTTTTTATTGTTGGGGAATTGGGTTCAGATGCTGCTATAATGCCTTGGTTTCTGTTAGTAATGTTCCTACATTTGCCTTTAGCCATCTAGTTCTCCCAGGTGTTAGATGGTCTTATTGTCACTGGCTGGTTCTTCAACCTACTGTGGATCTTTAAGGTTATTTCTGCAACACTGGATGGCTGGGTTTCCTCTGGCACAGATTACTGATATGCTGCCTTCCTCTTTTGTGTCTTTGCAGCCCTGCTCAGTCTTACCTCAAGCAATGTTATACTTGGGTTGTCAAGGTGAACCAGGTGTTCTCTGAATGCTCTGTTATGGGGCAAAGATGGTGTGGTGGGGGGGGGTCACTCCCTCTGTTGATTCTCACGTAGGACACAGGTCCCACAGATGACCAGCTTGCAGATGAACCTCCTTTTTGCTCAGTTTCTGAGTGCAGGCAGACCCCTGGTGGTTTGCACCCCCAGAGATTTAAAGTTCAGGGTGATACAATACCTAGTGTTGCTTTTCTGTCCTGGCAGGAAGCAAATATGGCCGCTGGGAATCTCTTCCTCTGCTGCTCTCTGGGCAGGACACAGGCCCCACACCCAGCAGATTGGCTGCTTCTTTTTTAATATCTCTGGCTGACTGGTCTATGAAGGCTATGCGAACAGTAGCATTATGCTCCTCTGTTTGGGGTTGTAGGGCATAAACTGACAGAACCTCTCCATCAAGCATTCTACGAATGCTGATGGTGACCGGGTCAGCCCTTGGTCTGTTTCTCTTACCTAAGCCAAATTAGTGGGGTGTTGTGCTGCCCCAGGAGTCCTGCCATTAGAGTCTGGCATTGGACCTACATGCATTCAGTAATCTCACAAAGGCCTCGCAAGGAGAAATCCAGCACCTATCACATTAGACAGAAGGGAGGGATTCCCATATGATCCAGGCACATTCTTCCCAGCTTCCTTGATTACCTGGGGGGGGGCATAGGCCTGGATGGGTAAAATAATGGGATCCAGGATGGATTAGGAGTTCCTGTCTGCTTACTTCAGGTCTGGCTGGAGGGCCCTGCTCTCTAAGCACCCTGACTCTGGTCCCAGGGGAGCTCGTGTTGGCAGAGCCAGGGAGGCTGTGGGCCCTGGAGCAGCTGCTCCAGCAGCTTCTGCCACCACTGTGATCAAAGTGGGAGGACAGTGAGGGGAAGAGTCCAAGAGGAGGAAATCTGTATCTCCAGGAGGCAGAACAGTCTTCTCCATCTCCTTTGTCAAGGCAAAAAACCCTTTGCAGGTCTGAATATGACAGTGAACCAAAAGGGCAAGTCCATGGAGGGGGCAAATGGAGCAGGTCCTCTCCAGACAACAATATAGGGAAATCTTGTCTTTAATTTCCTCTATTTTGTCCAAACATAAAGAACCTTCAGTTGGCCAGAAGGACAGTCAGTCCGAAGCACACAGAGCCTGCCACTTTCTCTTTTTGACTTCAACAGACAAATTTTATGCCCTAGCCTTAACATCCTTCCAATAGTCAAGAGTCCAGTGGCTGTGGTGGGTGGGTGGGTGGGGTGTCAAAATCGTCTATCTCACAGATTCGTCCAAATACAAAATCACAACAATACTTCAGAGAACAAATAAGCCAGACAAAACCAAAATGGAATGTACTACACACAATTTCTACTGAAACCTGATACTCTTAGTACCAGGTACAGATGGCAGCTGCTGAACCCCAGCTGCCTCCAGATGGAGAAGGACCATTTCTGATCCCACTCCCCTGTGGGATTCTGGAATGTCTTCCAGCTTCCTGTGGCCTGTGATGAGCCTGGCAAGTCTGCTCGCCATTGCTATAAGGACCTCACGCTGCCTACAGCAACCACCCAGATGGATCTCTTCTGAGATCCTAGACAGGTTTCCTTTGAAACCCCAGAACCTGTTACAGAACACAGGCAGTGGACACAAATACAGACAATGTAAAACAGTAATGAGCAGAAAACATAAAACAAATCATGGAACAATACACAACACAGACACAACACAGATTTGCTCAAGCTTAACCTCCAATCTCCTCACCAATTGTGAGTCTGGGAAGCCCAGTTCCCGGCCAACACATCAACTGTTGTAACTCAACAAACTCTCAGGGTCTGAGCTCAGGTGTGCAACCCCTCAACACACATCTTGACGAAAGATTGATGCAAGAGCATGAGGTTTATTGCTCCATGTACATGGGCTCACTCATCCTTGCAGGGAGAGTCACACAGAACACAGAAAGCAGACATCCACATACCCACATACATGGAGTTGCTCAGTCATGCAGGCAGAGTCAACCCTGAACAAAGAAAGCATACATCTCTTATACCCTATTTGCAAGGGGGGTGGATTACTATGAGTAATATATTTTTAAATTTATAGATCAAGAGTGAGTTTTGCAATTAGATTGTTGATAGTTTGTGGACTTCTCAGGGACCCAATAGCATGAGGGTCAGGGTGGGTGATTCAGAGAACTGTTACTTTTATTTTGTCTTGTCTTGGTCAGAACAGTTAGAACAGCTTGGTCACTTTGTAAGTTAAAACTTTGTTTATGTTCTCAGAAAACTCTGCTCTCTAGCTACCAGGGAAGGTCAGGAGCCTGTCATCTCTTCAGTCAGGCTGATCTCTGTATTTCCTAATAGGGAAGCTACAGATTAAGCTTCTAGCAGCTCATCACAGAGGGGCTAAAAAGCCCCTGTTACTGGGAAGGAGCCTTGCCTTCCACAGTATCAAGACACTGGGAAACCCATAAAGGAGAGATTATAATTCACATGCTGAAGGCAGGAGGCTCACTAGCTTGGTGACATATTTGGTTACGTGTAGAGCACAAGAACAGGATACCTGTAGCCTGCAGAAATAAATAGAAAACAAAAAAGGAATGAGAGAAGAAAAACAATAACGTACAAAAATCAAAGCAAAAGGAAACTTAGGAAAATTTTAAATGTCAAGCAATCCTTCAGACTTTTTATTTGAGAGTTCGGATCAGGAAATCCTCCTGCATTCTGAAAGAACTAGGACATTCTATTCTCAATGAAGAGAACAAACCATGAATAATTCAGCAAATAGAAATAGTTTTCTTTGTTCGTTGTTTTGTTTTCCAGAGTTTTAACCTAGGCTATTTGGAACTGAGTCGATCAGGATAGCATAAAAATAAATCACAAAGATTACCTGGCCTTTGCTTCCTTTTGCTGGAAATAAAGGCACATCCAAAATTGTCAGGCCCAAATTGAAATAAAGATTATCATTAACGGCAGTTGTGTTTCTCCTACATACGAGGTATAGACCAGTTTGGATGGTGTTTTGCTGGGGCAACACATGAAGGATTATTTAGCTGGAGTGGACAGACTAAGGAAACTCCTGAAGGAATACTTCCTGAAGCAGACACAGGAGACAAGATGGTCTGCTAAAGCAAGCATGAGAAAATAGAAGTGATTAAATATCCTATGTTAACAACACACATGTATTGGTATTTTTTACATTGCATAGTTGAGCTGAATTTGTCTGGATTCCGTAGAGCAAAACACATGGAAAAATCTTGTATACAGCAGTTTCTTGCTGTTTCAGAGGATTTGGGATGTTTGTCAGTGATGTCAACTGAGATAGGAAAATGTGGTGAAGCAAGACCCATGGAGGACCCATGATGTATGGAGAAAGTAGAGAAAGGATTCCACAGATTGTGATGGAGGCTGAACTTGGGAATGCAATGCTTGTGAATCTCAAGTATTTGCTGATCTTTACCTCCCTGAGAAAGGCACAGCAAAGAAATTCTCCATTAATTCCTCTTTTTCCCTCCTGCAGATTCCATCTCAGGCTGAGGCCGAGCTGTTTCTGCTGGGTAGTGCCATCACTGCTATTTCCATGTTTGCTAACCAGACTCACATGAACTGGACTGTTGGTGTATGCATGAAGTGTTCTTGCATGAACTGACCTGCTGCTTCGGACCTGTGACCACAGACTGGAGTTGTGACCAAAAAACCTGTCTAAACAGGCCCACTTCTCTTTTTTTTTTTTTTGTTTCTTTGTTTTTTCGAGCCAGGGTTTCTCTGTGTAGCTCTGGCTGTCCTGGAGTTAACTTTGTAGACCAGGCTGGCCTTGAACTCAGAAATCTGCCTGCTTCTGCCTCCCAAGTGCTGGGATTAAAGGTGTGCGGCTTCTACTTATCCTCTTATCCTTTCTTTCCCACTATCTCTGGTGTGTTGTAAGCTAAAAGGGAGGCTAAAGTGTTTCAGAACCATCATTAAAAACCAGCCTTTGAAAAAAATCAAAGTTCAATACTTTTCATTCCAACCAGACTTGCCTCCAGCTAAAGGTTTCCCACACATTTCTAGTGATACTGTCTAAACACAAAAAATGATAGATGCATACTCAGTCACATCCAAATAGAGATACAGAGAGAGAATGAGGGAGAGAGAGAGAGAGAGAGAGAGAGAGAGAGAGAGAGAGAGAGAGAAGAAAGGATAGAGAGAAGAGAGAATCTAGCATATGCAGTTTACTAAATGCTGTACATAGAACAGAAACCACAGAGATTTAGAGGGAGAATCAGGTTTGTGGATTCTAAGGAACCATTTCCAATTGGCTGCATCTGCAGAATTACTGCCTAGCAAAAACTCATGCAAGCCACCCTCCTACTTCAGCCTTCGGAGTAGATAATAATCTTAGAGGACAGAGCATCCCACTCACCTACATATCCCAGAAGAGAAAGTGCATTTGTGACCATAAAATTGTCACAAGTTTTCAGAAGATAGTTTTAGGATCTATGTGTGCATATCTAGTGTCAGGAACAGAGTAAAGCAAATGTGCTACACACTCAGAAACTTGCACATCACCTGTGTAGGTAACTCAACCAAGTGTGTTAGCTCACAATAGCTAGCATATTGAATAGAATATTGAGGCAGTAGGATTGTTGCTAATTGGAGTTTCAGAACACCTCAGCTAAAGTGGAAGAATGTTTCTGAGAAAAAAGGCAGTGTATAAAGAGCCAAAAGGTAATGAGGATACATGCTCCACTATGTTCATAGCAGCCTTATTTTTTATAGCCAGAAGCTGGAAAGAACCCAGATGTCCTTCAACAGAGGAATGGATACAGAAATTGTGGTGTATATATACACAAAGGAGTACTATTCACTTATTAAAAACAATGAATTCATGAAATTCTTAGGCAAATTAATGGAACTAAAAAGTGTCATCTTGTGTGAGGTAACCCAATCACAAAAGTACTCACATGGTATGCACTCAATGATAAGTTAATATTAGTCCAAAAGCTCAAAATAAACAAGTTACAATTCACAGGCCACAGGAAGCTCAAGAAGGAGACCAAATTAGGGGTGCTCTGAGGAAGGGAACAAAATATTCACAGGAGCTATTATGGAGACAGAGTGTGGAGCAGAGACTGAAGGAAAGCCCCCCCCCCCCCAGAGACTGTACTACCTGGGGATTCATCCTATAAACAGTCACCAAACCCTGATACTACTATGGATGACAAGAAGTATGTACCTAATGGAGCCTGTTATGTTTGTTTCTGGAGGGTGCCTGCCAGAGACTTACAAATACAGAGCAGCCAAACATTGGACTGAGCATTGGGTCCCTAATGGAAGAATTGGAGGGCAGACTGGAGGAGCTGAAGGGGTTTGCAGTCCCATCAGAGGAGCAACAATGTAAGCTAACCAGATGCTCCAGGGCTCCTAGGGACTAAGCCATCAAACAAGGGGTACTCATGGTTCCAGCTAGAAGAGTGGCAGAGGAATGCCTTGTTGTGTATCAGTAGGAGGAGAGGTCTTTTGTCCTATGAAGGCTTGATAGATGCCCCAGCATTGGGAAATCAATGGGGGGGGGCAGGTCAGAGTGGGTTGGGAGGAATGGCACATTTTTGGAGGCAGGGCATAGAAGGATGGGTTAGGGGTTTTCAGGGAGGGGAAACTGGGAAAGGGTATAACATTTGAAATCTAAATGAAGAGTATATTCAATTAAAAAAGAAAGTTGAGGCAGGAGAACTGTTGCTAATTGGAGTTTCAGATAACCTGAGTTAGAGTGTAAGACTCTTCCTGAAAAATAATCTTGAAAGGCAGTACATAAAGAGCTACTAAATTAAGGTACAAATAAAACTCAGTGAATCATATGGGTTTAGTTAATGGGCTCTTGACTATCAGTCCCATCTCAGATTTTTGGTTTTTCCAAAAGGCACTATTTCAATCTAGGTAATGAAAAATATCTTTACACACTGGTGCAAAAACATTGAGGTCTCCCTGCTTCTTCCTGTGGTGTGATGGGGTTAAAGTGTGATATGTAAACACTGGGTTCTCTGTTTTCTTTAATCTTTGTTTATTTTAAGTTAGAGTGTCAGTGTGTAGCGCAGGCTGACCTTGAACTCTCCATAGAGAACATACAGGACTTGAACTCAGAGAGATCCGCCTGTCTGTGCCTCACAAGAATATCTTCAGAAACATGTTTTTGCATTACTTTAGGCATACATGTTTTCTCTGCTTATATGTTAGGATGCACTATCCTAAGAAGGCAGAAGAGAGCAACAGATCTTCTATAATTGGAGTTGTAGATGGTTATGAGCTGGCTTGTGGAAGCCAGGAATAGAAACCTAGTCCTGTGGAAGAGCATGTCTTCTTGAAATTTCTGAGCCAACCTTATAATCCAAAACAGTTTTGAACTCATCTCCAGCAATGATTTGACCAAAGGCAAACTGGTAGAGAAATGAAAACAAGAGAGGCAAAGAATAGAGAGAAATTAACAGAGAAGGGGGGAGCTGGGCGATGGTGGCACATGCCTGTAATCCCAGCACTTGGGAGGCAGAGGCAGGTGGATTTCTGAGTTCAAGGCCAACCTGCTCTACAAGTGAGTTCCAGGACAGTCAAGGCTATACAGAGAAACCCTGTCTCAAAGAAACCAAAAGAGAGAGAGAGAGAGAGAGAGAGAAGGGGGGCAGAGAGAGAAACGGAGAGTTATAGTTCATGTTTTCACATTGACTTTGGGAATGGTTCTTCATTTATGGGTCCTCCCATTCCTGCCTGGATATCTAAACATACTGGACACACCCTATCTCATATCACCACACTGAATCCTGTTACTGAGATCAACCTGCCAGCTCAGGCTACATAATAGTACAGGGAGACCTGAGAAATAGGTTGCAAATTAATGTGGGATAACAAACAAGCAAGCAAACAAACAAACAAACAAAACACATCACAGATCTCAAAGTCTGTATAAAAATATCCTGTCTGGGCTTGGATTGTGACCATAATGTTATATTTTATATATTCCTTTATGAAGATATAATTCACTCTAGCTAGGTCAAAATAACATCAAATGGGCAGAGACTTCATCATTTTTCCATTGGCAAGTTTTGCCTGAGAGGTGTGGCTAAAAATGAGGAGGTGTGAGAAGCAAAGTGTATATGAGGATTCTAATGACTGCACAAGACACTTTGAGTCTTGGAGTCTGGTGTTACTGCCTGATCTTGCTGAGATCGGAGCTTCTGAGAGCAGTGTCCAAAGCAGGTAAGTCATTTATGCCAATCAGGACAGTCCATACAACAGTATACATTTGATCTTAATTTTTGTGTGTGAGTGTTTGGTTCCTGTGCTTCCTTGCTTTTCTTGTGTGGTTATTTTGAAGCAGCCAATCTCATTTAGCCCAGGATAGCCAGAAGTCTATATGTAGACAAGTATCATGAAACACTAAGTTTTCAAGCTCTTACTTCCTGAGATCTGAGGCTGCACTGCCCTGCTTGTTTATAGTGGGCCAAGGAGGCAATATTCAAGAACTCAGGCACACTGGACAAACACTATGTATCCTGACCTAACTCTATTCTATCTTAAAACATTTGTATTTAAAGTGAATATAAATTCATAAAATGGCAAGTAAGAAAATTCTATAGAGAACACATGGTTTGAGTTCCAGAAAAGCATCAAATTGATATTCTGAAGGATTCAATCTCGTGTTTGTTTGAATGACTGATTGTTTGATTGATTTTTACTTACTAACATTATATCCTGGTAAATACTACCTCCTATTCAGCACTTCGCACAACACTACCTCCAGTCCCTTCCTTTTCTGCTCTGAGTGGGGGTGTCATTACTGGGAATCCCCTGACACTGACATATCAAGCCTAGGAGATTGGGTGCTGCTTCTCCCACTGTGGTTCAACAAGGGAGACCAGCTACAAGAATAGTTCCCATATACAGGCCAGAACCTTTGGAATAGGTCCCTTCTTCAATTTTGTGGATCTATGTGAAACCAAACTACATTAAAGCTACATAGATTAAGGGACCCCTAGTTCTGTCCCTGTATGTTCTTTGGCTGAAGGTTCAGTCTCTGAGAGCCCCGATTTTCTATTATTTGATTTTGTGTGTCTTTCTATGGAGTTCCTATTCTCTTCAAAGCCTGCAATCTCCCTATACTTCCATAAAAGCCCCCAAACTCAATCCACTGTTTGTCTGTGGGTCTCTGTGTCTGCTTCTGGGTGGAGCCTCTTAGGGGATAGGAATTCTTGACTCCTCTCTATGAGCTTAACGGAGTAACATAAATAATATCAACTGGTACATATCCATGGGAATGGCCTTATGTTGGGCTCATTATTATTGAGCTATTCCCTCAGTCTGCATTCCATCCACCATCATGGCATATGCTGACCACAGGATGTAAACATTTGTATGTCGTTTAATGTCCATATTGCTCCACTGGGGTTTATGCTTGTCTAAAGAAGTTGGTCTCTTCGAGTTCAAGCTCCTCAATGGTGAGAGCAACAGCTAAGAATAACCACACTGATTACTGGGCCCTATCTCTGTCTGATTTTGCAGATATCACCAACTATCCACCCCTGTCAGCTTCAGATTGATTCTCAAGGCCATCTGGACCTCTCTCCTGTCTTTGTCTGAACCTGATCCTGTCCCCAAGCATCAACAGCCCCATATCTTCTCCAACCACATCTCCTTGTTTATTTTGAGTTAGGGTGTCTTTTTGTACCCAGGCCATCCTTGAACTCTCCAGAGATGGCATGCAGGGCTTGAACTCAGAGAGATCAGTTTGTCTGTGCCTCACAAGAACTAGCATCAAAGGCCTATAGCACAATAATGTCTGCAAAACCCCATCGAGCAGTTTTTGTATTATTTTAGGCTTATATGTTTTCCATGCTTATGTGAGGATGCACTACCGTATGAAGTTAGTAGAGAGTGACAGAGCTCCTATAATTGGAGTTGTAGATGGGTTTGAGAAGTCTTAGCCACCCATTCAGACCCTTAACAGTTTTGAACTCATCTCCTTCAATGATTTCATCAAAGGTAAAGTTGGTAGAGACATCAAATTAAACCAAATACAGAAAAGTGTGTGCGTGTGTGTGTGTGTGTGTGTGTGTGTGTGTGTGTGTGTGTGAGAGAGAGAGAGAGAGAGAGAGAGAGAGAGAGAGAGAGAGAGAAGAGAGAGAGAGAAGGCAGGGAACCCCAGAGTGTCTGAGAGAGACACAGAGAGGAAGATACCAAGAGAATGAAATAGAGGTATATTTATTAGTTTTACAATGTCTTGATGAATGGTTCTTCATTCAAGGCTCCTTTCTTTCTTTCATGAGATCTTATCATATTGGACACACCCTATCTCATACCACCACACTTAATCCAGTTACTAAGCTCTTCTCGCAATAAGCAAAGTCTGTGTCTTGTTCAAAAGCAGCCTGTGTTACTGCTTAATGAGAAATCAAACTCTCCTTCTGGGTATTATGGGAATTATCACTAGTACTGGAGATTTTCTTGGCTATCTCATACTACAACCTCTGAGATCCATGTGTGACCTCTGCAGCTGTGCTGCTCATGTGTATTTAATTACCCAATATCTATCCACAAACCCAGCCCTAAAAAGGATAATAGGAGGACAACACCAATACAAGGAGGGAAGCTTCACCCTGGAAAAAGCAAGATAGTAACCTTTCATCAAACCCAAAAGAAGTTAAGCAATCAAATTTAAAAAATAACGTCAAAAATGATAGGAAGTAACAATCACTATTCCTTAATATCTCTTAACATTAATGGACTTAATGCCCCAATAAAAAGACACAGACTAACTGACTGGATACGCAAACAGGACCCTACATTTTGCTGCTTACTGGAAACACACCTCAGGGTCAAAGACAAACACTACCTTAGAGTAAAAGGCTGGAAGACAATTTTACAAGCAAATGGTCTCAGGAAACAAGCTGGAGTAGCCATTTTAATATCAGATAAAATTGACTTTCAACCCAAAGTCATCAAAAGAGACTCTGAGGGACACTTCTTGCTGGTCAAAGGAAAAATACAACAAGAAGAACTCACAATCCTGAACATCTATGCTCCAAATGCAAGGGCACCCTCTTTCATAAAAGAAACTTTATTAAAACTGAAAGCACACATTGCACCTAACACAATAATTGTGGGTGACTTCAACACTGCACTTTCCTCAATGGACCGATCAGGAAAACAGAAACTAAACAAGGACACAATGAAACTAATTGAAGCTTTGGACCAATTAGATTTAACAGATATATATAGAACATTCTATCCTAAAACAAAAGAATATACCTTTTTTTCAGCACCTCATGGTACCTTCTCCAAAATCGACCATATAATTGGTCACAAGACAGACCTCAACAAATATAAGAAGATCGAACTAATCCCATGCCTCCTATCTGATCACTATGGAGTAAAAGTGGTCTTCAATAGCAACAGAAACAATAGAAAACCCACATACACGTGGAAATTGAACAATACTCTACTCAATGATAACTTGGTCAAGGAAGAAATAAAGAAAGAAATTAAAGACTTTTTAGAACACAATGAAAATGAAAACACAACATACCCAAATCTGTGGGACACAGTGAAAGCAGTGCTAAGAGGAAAACACATAGCCCTGAATGCCTCCAAAAAGAAAATGGAGAGAGCATACATTACCAGCTTAATGACACACCTGAAAGCCCTAGAACAAAAAGAAGCTATTTCACCCAGGAGGAGTAGAAGGCAGGAAATCATCAAACTCAGGCCCGAAATCAATCAAGTAGAAACAAAGAGAACCATACAAAAAATCAACAAAACCAGGAGCTGGTTCTTTGAGAAAATCAACAAGATAGATAAACCCTTAGCCAGACTGACCAAAGGGCACAGAGAAAGTATCCAAATTAACAAACTTAGAAATGAAAAGGGAGATATAACAACGGAAACTGAGGAAATCCAAAAAATCATCAGATCCTACTACAAGAGCCTGTACTCAACACAACTGGAGAATCTGGAGGAAATGGACAATTTCCTTGACAGATACCAAATACCAAAATTAAATCAGGACCAACTAGACCATCTAAACAGTTCCATAAAGCCTAAAGAAATAGAAGGAGTCATAGAAAGTCTTCCAACCAAAAAAAGCACAGGACCAGATGGTTTCAGTGCAGAATTCTACCAGACCTTCAAAGAAGAGTTAACACCAATACTCTTCAAACTATTCCACAAAATAGAAACAGAAGGAACACTACCCAATTCCTTCTACGAAGCCACAATTACGCTGATACCAAAGCCACACAAAGATCCAACAAAGAAAGAGAACTTCAGACCAATTTCTCTTTTGAACATCGATGCAAAAATACTCAATAAAATTCTTGCCAACCGAATCCAAGAACACATCAAAACGATCATCCACCATGATCAAGTAGGCTTTATCCCGGGAATGCAGGGTTGGTTCAATATACAGAAATACATCAATACAATCCACTTCATAAACAAACTCAAAGAAAAAAACCACATGGTCATTTCATTGGATGCTGAAAAAGCATTTGACAAAATTCAGCATCCTTTCATGCTTAAAGTCTTGGAGAGAACAGGAATTCAAGGCCCATACCTAAACATAGTAAAAGCAATATACAGCAAACCAGTAGCCAGCATCAAACTAAATGGAGAGAAACTTGAAGAAATCCCACTGAAATCAGGGACCAGACAAGGCTGCCCCCTTTCTCCTTATCTTTTCAATATTGTACTTGAGGTACTAGCTCAGGCAATTTGACAACATAAGGAGGTCAAAGGGATACAAATTGGAAAGGAGGAAGTCAAACTATCGTTATGTGCAGACGACATGATAGTCTACCTAAGTGACCCAAAAAACTCCACTAGAGAGCTCCTACAGCTGATAAACACCTTCAGCAAAGTGGCAGGTTATAAAATCAACTCAAGCAAATCAGTGGCCTTCCTATACTCAAAGGATAAGCAGGCTGAGAAAGAAATTAGGGAAATGACCCCCTTCACAATAGCCACAAACAGTATAAAGTATCTTGGGGTGACTCTTACCAAACATGTGAAAGATCTGTATGACAAGAACTTCAAGACTCTGAAGAAGGAAATGGAAGAAGACCTCAAAAAATGGGAAAACCTCCCATGCTCATGGATCGGTAGAATCAATATAGTTAAAATGGCCATTTTGCCAAAAGCAATATACAGATTCAATGCAATACCCATCAAAATCCCAACTCAATTCTTCACAGAGTTAGAAAGAGCAATTACCAAATTCATCTGGAATAACAAAAAACCCAGGATAGCTAAAATTATTCTGAGCAACAAAAGAAAATCTGGGGGAATCAGTATTCCTGACCTCAAGCAATACTACAGAGCAATAGTGTTAAAAACTGCATGGTATTGGTACAGTGACAGGCAGGAGGATCAATGGAACAGGATTGAAGATCCAGGAATGAACCCACACACCTATGGCCACTTGATCTTCGACAAAGAGGCTGAAAACATCCAATGGAAAAAAGATAGCCTTTTTAACAAATGGTGCTGGTTCAACTGGAGGTCAGCATGCAGAAGAATGCAAATTGATTCATCCTTGTCTCCTTGTACTAAGCTCAAATCCAAATGGATCAAGGACCTCCACATAAAGCCAGACACTCTGAAGCTAATAGAAAAGAAACTGGGGAAGACCCTTGAGGACATCGGTACAGGGAGAAAGTTTCTGAACAGAACACCAATAGCGTATGCTCTAAGAGCAAGAATTGACAAATGGGACCTCATAAGGTTACAGAGTTTCTGTAAGGCAAAGGACACCATCAAGAGGACAGATCGGCAACCAACAAATTGGGAAAAGATCTTCACCAATCCTACATCAGATAGAGGGCTAATATCCAATATATATAAAGAACTCAAGAAGTTAGACTCCAGAAAACCAAACAACCCTATTAAAAAATGGGGTACAGAGTTAAACAAAGAATTCTCACCTGAAGAACTTCAGATGGCGGAGAAGCATCTTAAAAAATGCTCAACTTCATTAGTCATTAGGGAAATGCAAATCAAAACAACCCTAAGATTTCATCTTACACCAGTCAGAATGGCTAAGATTAAAAATTCAGGAGACAGCAGGTGTTGGAGAGGGTGTGGAGAAAGAGGAACACTCCTCCACTGCTGATGGGGTTGCAAATTGGTACAACCACTCTGGAAATCAGTCCGGCGGTTCCTCCGAAAACTGGGCACCTCACTTCCAGAAGATCCTGCTATACCACTCCTGGAATCCCAGAGGATTCCCCACCATGTAATAAGGATACATGCTCTACTATGTTCATAGCAGCCCTATTTATAATTGCCAGATGCTGGAAAGAACCCAGGTATACCTCAACAGAAGAGTGGATGCAAAAAATGTGGTATATCTACACAATGGAGTACTATTCAGCCATTAGAAACAATGAATTCATGAAATTCTTAGGCAAATGTATGGAGCTAGAGAACATCATACTAAGTGAGGTAACCCAGACTCAAAAGGTGAATCATGGTATGCACTCACTAATAAGTGGTTATTAACCTAGAAAACTGGAATACCCAAAACATAATCCACACATCAAATGAGATACAAGAAGAAAGGAGGATTGGTCCCTGGTTCTGGAAAGACTCAGTGAAACAGTATTCGGCAAAACCAGAACGGGGAACTGGGAAGGGGTGGGAGGGAGGACAGGGGAAGAGAAGGGGGCTTACGGGACTTTCGGGGAGTGGGGGCGGGGCTAGAAAAGGGGAAATCATTTGAAATGTAAATAAATTATATCGAATAAAAAAATTAAAAAAATATCTTTTTTTAAATCCATAGGATTTAGAATGAAATAACACATTCTAGACCACACCTGTTGTGTAGACTATTTGTCCAGCTTGAGGTTTTGACTAAACTGCACAAGGAATCCATGTTTGGTACAGAAAGAGATGCAAAAGAGAAAACCTAAAAGCTAAAGTAAACTTAAATTCCCCCACCAAAATTCACTTTAATATTTTATTATTGATTCTACTTGTTTTCCTAATGCTTTTATATACATATAAAAAACAGAAGTGGATAGAAAAAAGGTCACATGAAAACATACATCCATACATATGCCTTTAAAAAGGGAAGAGGGATTATGGGACTTTCAGGGAGGGGGGATCCAGGAAAGGGGAAATCATTTGCAATGTAAATAAAGAATATATTGAATAAAAAAAAGCCCAGGACCAGATGGGTTTAGTGGGGAAAGAGAGCTTCAGAACAATTGATGCAAGAATACTGAACAAAATCCTGGCCCAGTGCAGACTGCCCTGCCCATTGCATGGGAGAAGGACAGTGCCATTATGGTGGAATCTGCCTGCCTTGGTGTGCAGGCTCCTGAGTGAGGAGGCCAAAATAAAACACAAATGAGTTCTAGCAAAACTTTTTACAGTCTATTTTCCACTGAATAATATGACCTCAATTTCCTCTGGCTGAATTACTGTCAAAACTACAATCTTCCAGGTCCTATGAGAACAAACAATTAAACACCGTGTACAGCTTTCTATTAGTTTTGCTATCTCAGTTTTTCATATTTTCCACATTCCTCCAAAAGAGAGTATAGATTCTGTCCATCAGAAAAATCACATTTTGCTACCATTTAAGGTTGTTTTTGTTGTTGTTCTAACTTGCTACTCTGCTACTATGATAGAATCCTTTCAGCAAAAGCATCTCAGGGAATAAATGGTTGTTGTGCATGTTTCTGTGAGATCCAAGTCCATCATTCTGAGAGCTTAGAATAGAAACTGAAGGTCGAAAATGATGCTATAAAACTGAAGGATAAACACTGTTTCCTGGGTTGCACTATTGCTTGGTCACTGTCCCATGCCCAGGCCCACTTCCTTAGCAATATATCACCACCCTAGGTGGAAGAACCTTCCCACAACAATCATCAATATAATCTCTCACAGATATAACAACCAGCCATTCTGATGAGAGTACACACTCAACTGAGGCTCCATCAGATGACTGCAGCTCTGAAATGTTGAGAAGTGAACACAATTAGGACACAGAGAAAATAATGAGTGAGGAAGTTGTAAGAACACAAAACCAGTGATCTAGCCTAATCTATTACAGGAGCCCCTGCTACCGCAGGAGGGAGTTGGAGTTGGGGCTGAGACAGAACAAAATGGGAACTGTACCTTGTTCATGGCAGGAAAGGATACACTAGAATGGGGAGTTCAGAGGCTGTGCTGCCCTAGGATTTGGCGTATTTAACCCCGTGATCTCAAGACAGTGTGACCAGAGATGTGGCTAAAACAGCTGGAAGGTGATGGAAAAAGCAGATTCCCCCACAGACGTGGAAGTAAGATTGCTATCCCAAGGAAGATATGCTGACTTTGCTGGAATGGATGAAGAACAACATTCCATCTACTGACAGTTCCAAGTTCAAAACTACAGAGTCACATATGGGAACAGTGTTGATCAGGAGAGTGGAATATAAAGTCTTTGTCCTTTCCACCCTGCAAAACAGGGTAGGGAGAGCCTGATTTCACCCTGGATGCTGACTTGAGCTTTCTGTCATGGGTTATATAGAGTGGATCTAGCTGTTAAATGAGAGCCTGGGTCTAAACTAAGCCTGAGTCTAGAGGTGCTGAAAAATTACTTTAGCAACAGCAAGACTGAGGAATTTCAATAAGGTTCAGCAACTTAATATTTTCAAAATTGCATGTCCGGCATTATCTGAAGGAACTAAACTATGGGGCAAAACCATCTGATAACCATGATGGGTTGGCTATATTTCTTTTTTTTTTTCTGTATGATATCTTAGTTACCTATGTGTAGTTTAACCCTACTATTTTTATCTTGACTGGATGTTGACAAGTAAGGTTTGTCATGAGATGTTTACTCAAGTGGACTTAGTGCACTTTCAAAAACAAAATAGTTTGGACTTTACAAACTCATCTCTGTGCTGAGACATTCCTATTGGCAGATCCTCCCTGTTGAATCACAGGCCCTGACTGCCAGTAGACTAGTTACTCTGTAGAAAGATCAACCCCACTCTCTATTACAGTAGATTCAAGTCTCATCTGCCCTTAGCATTGTCCCAGAATAGTAGATGAAGATTCCTCTCCCCTTGTGCATGCCTCCTTGTTGATACAACAATCCCCACCTGCCTTTCTTTTCTCCCTCATTTCCTTGTCACAGTCCCCACAAAGGCAAAAACTTCCTGCTCAACAACATCAATGTGTGCCAGAAGACAAGGAAGGGAGTTCACAGAGTACCATACGATCTCTTATCACAGACCAAATTTTCACAGTTGCCTCTACCACAGGACTGTAACACAAGAAGTATCTTAACCTTTCTCCTGAGTATGTCTCCTTGTGGATTACTAATATCATCTCTTACTGGCCTCTTCTTCCTCCAGCTTTCAACACTATCAAGCATTCCCCCTTGAACATACCCAACAAAGAGGTCTTTAAAAGAGGAAACACTCAGCCAACACTCTGCAAATCCACACATCAAACAGTAACCCAGAAACAAAACTAGCACCCAGACAAGACAAACTGAGAAACTGGTACCATGACCAATAATCACATCAAACACAGAGGTCTAGACTGCTTTGTTTCCAGATTCTGGCTATTACAAACAAGGCTGCTAAGAACATAGAGGAACAAGTGTCCTTGGAGTATGGTGGGGCATCTTCTATGTATATGACCAGGAATGGTAAAGCTGACTCATCAAGTGTTTCCAACTTTCTGAGGAACAGTCAGATTGATTTCCAGAGTGGTTGCATCAGTTTTCAATCCCACCAGAAATGGAGAAGCGTTCTATTTCCCGACAACCTCACAAGCATGTGTAGTCACTGGAGTTTTTTATCTTAGCCACTCAGATTGTTGTAAGGTAAAATCTGAAGATCATGGTTATTTGCATTTCACTGAAGACTAAGGACTTTAAACCTTTCTTTAAGTGCTTCTTGGTCATTGAAGACTTTTGTAACTTTGTATTAGGGGAAGGGTTGAAGAAGCTGAAGAGGAGGGAGACCCCATAGTAATTCTATAAGTCTCAAATAACCTGGAATCCTGGAAGTTCCCAGAGACTAAGTTGCCAATCTTGGCAGCATACACAAGCTCCTCCAGAGTCCCAGTACATATACAGCAGAGTTCCACTGGTCTAGCTTCAGTGGGAAAGAATTGAGACCCTTGATAAGGGGAATTCCTAAGGGTTTAGCGGGTAGCAACTTCTTAGAGGAAAGCTGGAGTAGAAAATGGATGAGGAACTGGATGAGGGAGCAGTGGATGAAATGTAACTTAAGAAAAGATTGCCAGGCCTTAAACTCACAAAGATTCTCCTTCCTTATTCTCCTGAGGGCTGCTTAACTAGAATATCCAAGTGTGTTCTCAATTACATCTGATTATTAACTGGGTCTTAGTAGTTTCTGTTGAGAATTTTTAAAAGATATTTATTGTTATATATAAGTATACTATAGCTGTCTTCAGACACTCCAGAAGAGGGCATCAAATATCATTTTGGATAGTTGTGAGCCACCATGTGGTTGCTCGGATTTGAACTCAGTACCTTTGGAAGATCAGTCAGTGCTCTTAACTGCTGAGCCATCTCTCCAGCCCTCTGTGGGGATTTTTAATTTTATTTAGTTTTGTTCTTCTTTCTTGAGACAGTCTCACTAAAAATGTCAGGCTGACCTTGAATTCTAGGCCCTCTACACTGGAGTGTCAGATGTGAGTTACTCAAAGTGCCTTGAGTGATGATCTTTATGTCACTTTAAGCCTGGAATTCTTTGGTGTGCTTTTAATCCCAGCAACAGGAAGGCAGAGGAAAGCTGTGAGTGTCAAAATAGTCAGATATTCTATGCATCTTTTAAAAGAGCAAAACAAGTCTGGAGAAATGGCTCAATTGTTAAGAACACTCAGTGTTCTCCCAGAGGTACTGTGTTCAATTCCCAGAAACTACATGATGGCTCACAACCACCTATAATGGGATTTGATTCCATTTTCAGGGGTGTTTGAGGACAGGGACAATACACTCATATATATTAAATAAATTGATAGATATACAACTAGATAACTAATGTAAAACTAGCAAACATATAATACCAAAAAAGAAATGGTATTTGCATCTCCTCATTGATAAGTAATCTCTTATTTTAATGGAACTCAAAATGTCCTCAAACTTGCAGGAAGAAACCTGTATATACACATACGTGCATATATGTGTGTGTATATAGAGTATAGTTCTGTGTATATGTTTATGTACATTTCATCTTAATGGACATTACATCACAACCACAGTCTCCCTCCCTCGTCTCTTCTCATACCAACACCTGACTGCAACAGTAAGGCAGAGGGTGGATAGTATATAAGTTTAATGGCAGCCTAATTTATATAGCAAGTTCTAAACAGCTATAGATATGCTCTTTTGTCTCAAAGAAGCAAAACAAAGCACACCAATTAACAAACAAACCCAAGCAAAATATTTCTATCAATTGATACATGGTATATTCTTTTAATGAACCCAGGATGTATTCAAAATTTCAGGAAGAAGCCAGCCTTTCTTAATTAACTATTCAATAAAAAATTGAATATAACTTACAATGTAAACTTCAGGTCCTTTTTCTTACATTTTTTTGGTTTTCATTTTGTTTCTGCATGTCTCAGGCTAGCTGTTCTGCTGCTGTAGAAGTAACCAATTAAGTATGACATTGAGCTAGTGTTGTTCTGTTTTTGGCATGTGAATTATGATATGTACCTCATAATCTCTTCTTTCTGGTTGCTTTATAAGGAGTTACAGACCACGCCAATGGCTACTGAAGGATTACTAACTTTAGTGTTTCTTTCCTACTCCACCTCTGTAGTTTGTGGACCTCAAGCTTGGAACTTTACCAACACCTTTTCTTTTCTCTTTTTTTCTTTGATATATTCTTTATTTACATTTCGAATGATTTCCCCTTTCTTAGATCCCCCCTCCCCAAAAGTCCCAAAAGCCTTCTTCCATCCCCCTGTTCCCCAATACACCCCTTCCCACTTCCCTGTCCTGGTACTCCCCTACACTGCTGCACTGAGCCTTTCCAGGACCATTGAACACTCCTTCCTTCTTCTTGAGCATAATTTGATATGTGAATTGTGTCTTGGGTATTCCAAGCTTCTAGGGTAATATCTGCTTATCAGTGAGTGCATACCATGAGTGTTCCTTTGAGACTGGGTTACCTCAATTAGGATGATGTTCTGCCATTAATTTGTCTAAGAATTTCATGAATTCCTTATTTCTAATGGCTGAATAGTACTCCATTGTGTAGTTATACCACATTTTCTGTATGTATTCCTCCGTTGAGGGACATCTGGGTTCTTTCCAGCTTCTGGCTATTATAAATAGGGCTGCTATGAACACAGTGAAGCATGTATCCTTTTACATTCTGGGGAATCCTCTGGGTATAGGCCCAGGAATGGTATAGTGGGGTCCTCTGGTATTATCATTCCCAGTTTTCTGAGGAACTGCCAGACTGATTTCCAAAGTGGTAGTACCAGCTTACAACCACACCAGCAGTGGAGGAGTGTTCCTCTTTCTCCACATACTCGCCAGCACCTGTTTTCTCTTGAGTTTTTGACCTTAGCCATTCTGACTGGTGTGAGGTGAAGTATCAGGATTGTTTTGATTTGTATTTCCCTGATGACTAAGGATCCAACACCTTTTCACAAGTCCTGTATGGGTCATGATCAAAGATTGATGTCAGTAACTAATGATGGGAATTACAAAGATGCTGGAACTCATTCCAGGCAATGTATCTGGATAAATGGAAATTATGGAGAATTTGGAATTTGGTTTTTTTTTAGTTTTCTTCGAGGGCCTAGAGAGCTAAGCATAGTCTATTTATAATCCAACTCTTGACTGAGGATTAAAAGTTCCTTTTGGTCCCTTCCCAGAAGGATGTATGTTCCCCAGCTGTGGCTGCAGTTGGATGTAGCCATTGGGAACTAGAATACTTTGGAGACACTTCACACTACCAGAGATAATTATGGCTTTAAAACCAGCACAGGCCGGATCAAGCATTTTTGGATTAGACATGCTATGTTGACACAGGCTGAGCAATAATGGAACACATATGTACTTTAGAGCACTTTGGAGACAGAGGCAGGCAATTAATTCTCTGTGAAGTACAGGCCACTGTGGACTATACAGCAAGTTTCAGGACAGTCAAGGATATAGCAAGTTCTGTAAAGACATTATCTAAGCAAACAGACAAACAAAAACAAAAACAAAAACAAAACAACTGAGTGTGCTCAAATTGGTAATCTGAATTCTGTAAACTCAGCTTTAGTGATCTCGCCCCCACACCACACAGTGTTGGCAGAAAGGCTTCCTAAGTTTATTGTCATTAATGGTATATTTTCCCCCTGCTCCCATAGGATGACAATTTAGAAAAAGACACAATGAATGTCTACTCCCCACCCACCCTGGTGAAACTGACAAGACAGAGGCTACTGAGTGAGGAGGCCTTGGACGTTTCTTCTCTCAAGGATCTGCCCAATAGGCTGTTCCCAGTGACACTTGAGGAGGCCTTCATTAATGGTCATACAAAGATCTTAACCACCATGATACCTGTGTGGCCCATCCCATACCTTTCTGTAGGAATGTTGATAAAGACCCTCTGCCTAGACACTTTGCAGGTTGTTCTTGAGGGGCTAGATATACTGATTTCAAAAACAGTTCGCTCCAGGTAGGCAGGATCACCTGGGGTTGGAGAAAGTTTCTCTGAGTACTGAGAATGAGCAATTAGGGACAGAGGATATTTGGCCAACTGTGGATGAGAGGCTTCTGATTTTCAAGTTTTTCTTTACGCCATTGTCAGGAAAGTTCTTTACTGGGAGAAGAGGCTTAGAGTGGTGTAGAGCCTTGGGCTCAGGCTCAGCTATCTGGAAAAATAATGGCTAATATAGGAGATAGAAAATGTAGAAAAATCCAGTGAGGAATGGTCCTTTTCCTGAATCCCTAAAAGTTTAATGTGAAATGAGGTTGGACTGGAATTAAGGTTAGTAGGACAGGGCTAAAGATGCCCTTTTTGCAAAGAATGCTATTCATTTTCTCAGCATGAGGCTCTGGGTTTGATTCTAGGCAGAGGAATAAAACATTGTGGTAGAAAAAGCTGAAGTGTGAGATGTGGAAGGGAATCAAACTGTAAGATGTGTTGTCCTTTACCTTCTAAAAATTATACTCATTTCTCCCTCATTTTCTAGATAAAAATTCAGAGATATGAATTGGAGGGATAGAGACTACTATTTCTGTGGGATATGGGCTGGATTCCCATGAAGGTGAAGGCATATAAGAGTTCATAAAACAGAAACAGGCATTGGAAAACACTCCTGACTGTGGGATGAAGAAAGAATTGAGATGGGAAGGGGGGAACCTGGAAAGGGAAAATCATTTGGAATGTAAACAAAAAGATATAGAAAATAATAAAAAAAAAGAGAGAGAGAGAATTGTGGGTGACATCTCAACTGCAACTCATGGAGCGCAGCCTTGAAGAATGTGCCACATACTTGTTGCAGTGGCCCAGCAGAGAAAAGATTCCATTCATTTATGCTGTAGAACGCTGAAAATTCAGGGCTTAACCAAAGCCACAATCATAGAAATCTTCAAAATTGTACATACAGACTATCCAAGATCAGGAGCTATGCTGTCTTTGCCTAGAAGATTTGGCTTTTCTTTTTATTCGATATATTTTTTATTTATTTTTCAAATGATTTCCCCTTTTCAGGTTCCCCACTCCCCGAAAGTCCCATAAGCCCTCTTCCCTCCCCCTGTTCCCCCACCCACGCCTTCCCATTTCCGTGTTCTGGTATTGCCCTATACTGCTACACTGAGTCTTTCCATAACCAGGGGCCACTCCTCTGTTCTTCTTGGACATCACTTGATGTGTGGATTATGTTTTGGGTATTCCAATTTTCCAGGCTAATATGCACTTATTAGTGAGTGCATACCATTATTGATCTTTTGAGACTGGGTTATCTCACTTAGTATGACGTTCTCCAGCTATATCCATTTGTCTAAGAATTTCATGAATTCATTGTTTCTAAAGGCTGAATAGTACTCCATTGTGAATATATACAACATTTTTTGAATCCGTTCTTCTGTTGAGGGATACCTGAGTTCTTTCCAGCTTCTGGCTATTATAAATAGGGTTGCTATGAACATAGTGGAGGATTTGGCTTTTCTTAACACCTACCTGAAAGAGATGAACAATCCTCTCTCATTCAGTCTAGATGAAATCAAAGGTACCATCAGTATGGGTTGTACTGAAAAGATTGATGAGGAGGAAGTAATCACAGTGATTTCTCTACTTCCCACACTCCACCATCTTCTCTGGGAACTCTATGTATATGATGTCCCTTTTTTAAAGGGCAACCTGAAAGAATTCTTCAGGTAAGGAAGGATTGAGAGTGTACAGAGAAGTAGACAAGAGAAAACAGACCTCTTTTCATTGCTGTTCTCTTTCCTTGTCTTTTGTTTTGTTTTGTTTTGTTTTGTTTTGTTTTGTTTTGTTTTGTTTTGCAAGCTGGGGAGTCCATGTCAGACTGGACACCATAAATCTAGCAAAGTTAAAGACATAGCCTATCTGAGGAGATGAGCTATATGATAAGATAAATATGACCAGGCATAAGCATTGCTCTTTTTGTTCATGTTTTGAGTCAAGAAATTGTTTGAGTAGATGAGTAATATGCAACACTGGGTTTCATGATGAAGACAGGATCATGGACCTTGCAGGAACAAAACCTCTGAGAACTCTTAAAAATAGCACTAGGAAGTTATTGAATTTTATTTGGGATAGATAGGCCTTCCTATATGCACCAAGTTGGCCTGATATAACCATTGGTGTGGTTTCCTGCAATATCCTGAATCATGTTGCTATTTACTAGCATGGTATAGGTTGTGTGAGCAGACAAATGAAGGCCATGTCTTGGGTTGTGGTTGACCTCACTATATAGTCAGAATGAGTTTGGGAGAAAGTCTTCTGCTTACCGGCCAATCATATCAACCCTCTGCAATACTATTTGCCAGAAATCAATCATTTCTTCTCTCCCCAAGTGCCTAAAGAAGCCCTTGGAGACACTTTGCATCACAAGATGTTACCTCTCACAATCAGACTTGGATTACCTGCCCTATTGCCTGAATATATTTGAGCTCAAATGTCTGAATCTTATTGATAAAACTTTGTCATTTACTCCTTGAACCTCTTGTGTGTCTCCTAGAGAGAGGTAGATATACCCTGGAATACCTGCATTTGAAGTCATGTGGAATGGGAGAACATCAGATTGATGTCTGCTGCCTGCCCTAAGGCAATGTTCCCATCTCACAGAAATCAATTTCTATGATAATGAACTTTCTGTGCTTTTACTGAACAAAAGTTCTACACCACACAGCCAAGCTTAGGCAACTAATGGATGAACTGTACCCTCTGGAGTGCTATGATATCAGGGATGTAATACTATCAGACATATTAGAAAATTTTTGACCTGCACTCCTGGATATACTCAGGGCCAAAAGAAAGCCCAAAAAGGTCACTTTTGCCTTCACAAACTGATGCTCTAAGTGTGGTGGGTCCTATATTTATGATCTGGATACCCAATGTTGCTTTTTTGAAAAGAACCTACGTGGTTGATTGTTGAACAGACAAATTGAGTCTTAGCACTGGGGATCGATGAAATCCTAAACGAAAATCCTTTTCTGAAAGGAGCATGAAAATGTCAATCACCTAAAAGTCTGAGACACAGAGGAAATACAAGATTGTCCTCACAGCTTGTGAGTGAGTTTTTCATCTGCCAAAGGTTTCAAGTACTCTTTTCTCCTCTAGGATTTTTATAGTTTGAGTGTGTTACAATAAAAGTATCCTTCCATAAAGACATTGTTCCCCTCTGTTGACTGCACACAATACAGGTGTTGACTTACTGAGGTACTAGTATGTCTCTATCAGAGCACAGAGCTAATGATTCCCAGCATTTCTGTATCTGTGTCCAGTTTCTTCATTCCTCATCACCATAATTAGGTCAATCTCAGATTTGTGCAGTTCCTTTCATCTCAGTAACTGGTCTAATAAATGGGATCTAAAGCACAGGGCTCCACAAAGGCCTCAATGTTTGGGAAACAAATTAGTATGTAGTACATTCAGATCAGAAAAACTGAGTTAGATATGGAGAACAAAGGGATGAGGGGACAGGTTTTTTCAGCAGTCAAGAATATAAGGACCTAGTGAATACCAAGGCAGGCACATTTCTGGAACTATGTCCTTGTATTTAACCTTTGCTGGAAGACATGGTTTATAACATATGAATACTTAGAGAGCTGATATCAAAATGAGAAGAGCATGATGTGACCTTAATCTATTTACTTCTTCATACTTCCAAAACAGATTTATTTTGACTAAGAAGATTTTCACTTAGAGAAATATATCCTAACACCATCCCCTCGTTCCCTGTGATAGGTCTTCATGGGGCGTGGGGTCTCCCAACATTCATGTGTAGAGCAGACTTTTTGTGATATTGAAGTGATTTACAGCAGGCTGAGGAGAAGAGGATTTCTCTATGGAGCTTATCACTATCTCCTTACTCACTTAATTTCATCTCTTTAACATCCAGGCAGGTGACTGTGTCTGGACCTAATTCCATGGAGCTCTGCCTCATATTCTTCTTGTGGGTCTTAGTTTCCTTTCTGGGATATTTGGAGAGCTGATGTTAAATATCATATGTGCACATGATGATGTCATCATGTGCACATCCATGACAGGCTATTTTCTCTTAAAAAGTGTACTATGGTGTTCTTTTTCAGATTCTGTGAATAACCTGAGACAATTTAAAATCATGAGTTTACTGAAGGTAAGACCATAGAGAATGAACAATGCTTTTTCCTTGAGTCAGGAATGAACTATTATGTATTTATAATCAGAATCAAAGATACCCTCAGACCAAGTTCTCAGCACAAAGGAGATCTATTTGCCTCAGAGGCACAAAGGAAAAGTGACATGAGACAACAGGAAATAGGAGACAAAGCAAAAGGGAAAGAGAACAAGGGAGAAGGTATAGGAGTATTCATCCTTGGGGGACCAGCAGGATCATGGACTACCTCTGGATAAAAAGAGACAGAATACCTAGGCTATCGGGCAAAGGCATGTTATAGAGGTAAAATTCAAACCTTGTGTGAGAATAAGGTATTTAATTTCAATTGTGGTGGATAATTTCATAAACCAAAAGAGACTTTTGATTGCTAAACATGAAAGCTCAGGCTTGGTAGTCATTCTCAAGAAGAGGACTATCCAAATAAAGGAAGGGACCTTGGGCCTACCTTTAGAAATGTAATCAAATGCTTCAGCAAGGCACAAGGATGTGGAGAAAGGACCAGTGCTGTCAGAACCACGTTTGCTGTTGTCAGGCTGGCAACAGCCCCATCAATGAAGCAGGAGTGTTTGTTAGAGTAGGAATTTCAAATTAATCTACAGATCAAGACCATGCATCAAAATAAAAAAGGAAAACCAAAAAATCTTCCCCCCAAACAAAGAACATCTATAGCACCTCACTCAATTTACTAATGAGTAAATTAACTAAATAAGAATCTGCTATACTGTATTATCCCCAGCTTAAGATCTCTGGGGGTGCAAACCACCAGGGATCTGCCTGTGCCCAGGACCTGAGCACATAGGCGGTTCATCTGCCAGCCAGCCGGTCGTGGGTCCTGTGTCCTGTGTGGAGAGCAGCAGAGGGAGAGACTCGCTGTGGCCATATTCCCTGCCTGCTGGAGTAGAAAAGCATCATTAGCAGGTCAATCATGGGGCCTGTGTCCTACGAGGAGAGCAGCAGAGGGAGCAACTCCTCATGGCCACCTTTGTGGCCTGCCTGGGCAGAAAACATCACTAGGTACTGTATTACCCTAAGCTTAAGATCTCTGGGGGTACAAACCGCCAGGGGTGTGCCTGTGCCCAGGACCTGAGAATATTGGCAGTTCATCTGCCAGCCAGTCGTGGGGCCTGTGTCCTACATGAGAATCAACAGAGGGAGTAACATCCCTGCACCCCCCACCACCACCATCTTTGCTCCATGAGAGAGCAGTCCAGGAACACCTGGTTCAACTTGACAACCCAAGTATAACATTGCTTGAGGCAAGACTGAGCAGGGCTCCAAAGGCACAAAAGAGGAAGACAGCATATCAGCAATCTGTGCCAGAGGAAACCCAGTCATCCAGTGTCATGGAAATAGCCTTAAAGGTCCACAGTAGGTTGAGGCACCAGCCAGTGACAATAAGACCAGCTAAAACCAGTAAGAACTAAATGGCTAAAGGCAAACGTAGGAATGCGACTAACATAAACCAAGGCATTATGGCAGCATCTGAACCTAATTCTCCAACAACAGCAAGTCCCAGATACCACAACACACGAGAAAAACAAGAGTTGGATTTAAACTCACTGGTAAGGATGCTGTTAGAGGAACACATGAAGGACATAAATAAATCTCTTAAAGAAATTCAGGAGAGGACTCTTGGCAGCAGCGGCGGCGGCAGCAGCAGCAGCAGCAGCAGCAGCAGCTGATACAGTGGAAGGGCTATTAGCAGTGGAACCAAGGTGACAGGGTCCAAGCAGGCCTTGTGCCCGCTACCACTGACTTTCACTGGCCAGCCTGGCTGCAAGCAGTGGCAGATTTACAGCACGTTTCACCCCACAAAAGCTACATCAGAACTACCTCCTGCCAGTCAGTTATGAGGGTCTCTCCGCCATCTTGGATCTCAGGCGCCAGAGAAATCAGACAGACTGAGGTACACAAATATAACCCAAGGCCAAAACCGCGAGGGTCTAATCCCGACGGGCGTTGGCCTGCACCATGCCCAGGGCTCTTCGGGGGGGGGGCATCGGTGTGTAAATCCAGCCAGGAGGTTGTTTGCCCAGCCCGGTGAGCAGCGCTATTTTGACTATGGGATGCCAGAGAGTTCTAGCAGGCAAAGTAGGCTAAGAGTCATAGTCCGAGACTAACATAGCAGGGGTCTAAGAGAGACAGGCCTTGGACTGACCCCAGGCCCTGGGCTGCTTGGTGGGTCATCTGTATGCCAGCCCGGCCAGGAGGTTGTTAGCCTAGCAGACTCTCCCGGCACTCTCAGAGAGCCTGCACTCTCTTGTCACATAAGCAAAACCCCAAATGTACTAAACAAAGAAAGAATATTAAAGGCAGCAAGAGAAAAAAGGCCAAGTAATATATAAAGGAAGACCTATCAGAATCACACCAGACTTCTCACCAGAGACCATGAAAGCTAGAAGATCCTGGGCAGATCTCATGCAGACTCTAAGAGAAAACAAATGTCAGCCAAGACTACCATACCCAGCAAAACTCTCAATCACAATAGATGGAGAAACCAAGATATTCCATGACAAAACCAAATTTACACAATATCTTTTTACAAATCCAGCTCTACAAAGAATAATAGGAGGAAAACCCCAATACAAGGAGGGAAACAACACCCTGGAAAAGGCAAGATAGTTACCTTCTTTCATCAAACCCAAAAGAAGATAACCACTCAAATATAAAAATAACATTGAAAATGACAGGAAGTAATTATCACTATTCCTTAATATCTCTTAACGTCAATGGACTCAACTCCTCAATAAAAAGACATAGACTAACTAACAGACTGGATAATGATAAAGGACCCTACATTTTGCTGCATACAAGAAACACACCTCAATGTCAAAGACAAAAACGACCTTAAAGTAAAGGGCTGGAAAACAATTTTAGAAGCCAATGGTCTCGGGAAATGAACCAGAGTAGCGGTTCTAATATCAGATAAAATTGACTTTCAACCTAAAGTCATCAAAAGAAATACAGAAGAACACATCTTGCTGGTCAAAGGAAAAATCCACCAAGAAGAACTTTCAATTCTGAACATCTATGCCCCAAATGCAAGGGCACCCTCATTAGTAAAAGAAACTTTACTAAAGCTCAAAGGACACATTGCACCTAACACAATAATTGTGGGTGACTTCAACACTCCACTCTCCTCAATGGACCGATCAGGAAACAGAAACTAAACAGGGACACAATAAAACTAATTGAAGCTTTGGACCAATTGGACTTGATTGATATTTATAGAACATTTCACCCCAAAACAGAAGAATATACCTTTTTCTCAGCACCTCGTGGTACATCATGGCCAAAATAGACCATATAATTGGTCACAAGACAGACCTCAACAAATATAAAAAGATCGAACTAATCCCATGCCTCCTATCAGATCCCTATGGAGTAAGAGTGGTCTTCAATGGCAAGAAAAACAGCAGAAAGCTCACACACACATGGAGGCTGAACAATTCTCTACTCAATGACACCTTGGCCAAAGAAGAAAGAAAGAAAGAAATCAGAGACTTTTTAGAATTTAATGAAAATGAAGGCACAACATACCCAAAACTTTGGGACACAATGAAAGCAGTGATAAGAGGAAAACTCATAGCCCTGAGTGCCTCCAAAAAGAAAATGGAGAGTGCATACACTAGCAGCTTAATGACACACCTGAAAGCCCTGGAACAAAAAGAAGCCAATTCACCCAGGAGGAGCAGAGGGCAGGAAATCATCAAACTCAGGGCTGAAATCAGTCAAGTGGAAACAAAGAGAACCATACAAAGAATCAACGAATCCAGGAGCTGGTTTTTTGAGAAAATCAAAAAGATAGATAAACCCTTAGACAGAATGACCAAGGGGCAGAGAGAAAGTATCCAAATTAATAAAATTAGAAATGAAAAGGGGGATATAACAACGGAAACTGAGGAAATTCAAAAAAATCATCAGATCCTACTACAAAAGACTATACTCAACACAACTGGAGAATCTGGAGGAAATGGACAATTTCCTTGACAGATACCAAATACCAAAATTAAATCAGGACCAAATAGATCATCTAAACAGTTTCATAACCCCTAAAGAAATAGAAGGGGGCATAGAAAGCCTTCCAACCAAAAAAAGCACAGGACCAGATGGCTTCAGTGCAGAATTCTATCAGACCTTCAAAGAAGACCTAACACCAATACTCTTCAAACTATTCCACAAAATAGAAACAGAAGGAACACTACCCAATTCCTTTTATGAAGCCACAATTACGCTGATACCAAAACCACACAAAGATCCAAAAAAGAAAGAGAACTTCAGACCAAGCTCCCTTATGAACATCGATGCAAAAATACTCAATAAAATTCTTGCCAACCGAATCCAAGAACACATAAAAATGATTATCCACCATTATCAAGTAGGCTTTATCACAGGGATGCAGGGTTGGGTCAATATATGGAAATCCATCAATGAAATCCACTACATAAACAAACTCAAAGAAAAAAACTACATGGTCATTTCATTGGATGCTGAAAAGGCATTTTACAAAATTCAGCATCCTTTCATGCTTAAAGTCTTGGAAAGAACAGGAATTCAAGGCCCATACCTAAACATAGTCAAAGCAATATACAGCAAATGAGTAGCCAGCATCAAATTAAATGGAGAGAAACTTGAAGCAATCCCACTAAAATCAGGGACTAGACAGGGCTGCCGCCTTTCTCCTTATCTTTTCAATATTGTACTTGAGGTACTAGCTCGGGCAATCAGACAACATAAGGACGTCAAAGGGATACAGATTGGAAAGGAAGAAGTCAAACTATCATTATTTGCAGATGGCATGATAGTCTACCTAAGTGACCCAAAAAACCCCACTAGAGAAATCCTACAGCTGATAAACAACTTCAGCAAATTGATAGGTTATAAAATCAACTTAAGCAAATCAGTAGCCTTCCTATACTCAAAGGATAAGCAGGCTGAGAAAGAAATTAGGGAAATGACACCCTTCACAATTGCCACAAACAGTATAAAGTACCATGGGGTGACTATTACCAAACATGTAAAAGATCTGTATGACAAGAACTTCAAGACTCTGAAAGAGGAAATGGAAGAAGACCTCAAAAAATGGAAAACCTCCCATGCTCATGGATCGGCAGCATTAATATAGTTAAAATGGCCATTTTGCCAAAAGCAATATACAGATTCAACACAATACCCATCAAAATTCCAACTCAATTCTTCATAGAATTAGAAAGAGCAATTCTCAAATTCATCTGGAATAACAAAAAAACCCAGGATAGCTAAAACTATTCTCAACAACAAAAGAAATTCTAGGCGAATCAGTATTCCTGACCTCAAGCAATACTACAGAGCAATAGTGTTAAAAATTGCATTGTATTGCTACAGTGACAGGCAGGTGGACCAATGGAACAGGATTGAAGATCCAGAAATGAACTCACACACCTATGGCCAGTTGATCCTCGGCAAAGGGGCTGAAAACATCCAATGGAAAAAAGATAGCCTTTTCAACTAATGATGCTCATTCAACTGGAGGTCAGTATACAGAAGAATGTGAATTGATCCATCCTTGTCTCCTTGTTCTAAGCTCAACTCCAAATGGATCAAGGACCTCCACATAAAGCCAGACACTCTGAAGCTAATAGAAAAGAAACTGGGGAAGACCCTTGAGGACATCGGTACAGGGGGAAAGTTCCTGAACAGAACACCAATAGTGTATGCTCTAAGAGCAAGAATTGACAAATGGGACCTCATAAAATTACAAAGTTTCTGTAAAGCAAAGGACACCATCAAAAGGACAAATCAGCAACCAACAAATTGAGAAAAGATCTTCACCAACCCTACATCAGATAGAGGGCTATATCCAATATATACAAAGAATTCAAGAAGTTAGACCCCCTAAAACCAAATAACCCTATTAAAAATGGGGTACAGAGTTAAACAAAGAATTCTCACCTGAAGAATTTCGGATGGTGGAGAAACATCTTCAAAAATACTCAACTTCATTAGTCATCAGGGAAATGCAAATCAAAACAACCCTGAGATTTCACCTTACACCAGTCAGAATGGCTAAGATTAAAAATAGAGGAGACAGCAGGTGTTGGTAAGGATGTGGAGAAAAAGGAACACTCCTCCACTGCTGGTGGGGTTGCAAATTGGTACAACCACTCTGGAAATCAGTCTGGAGGTTCCTCAGAAAACTGGGCACGTTCCTTCCTAAAGATCCTGCTATACCACTCTTGGGCATATACCCAGAGGATTCCCCAGCATGTAATAAGGATATATGCTCCACTATGTTCATAGCAGCCCTATTTATAATACCCAGAAGCTGGAAAGAACACAGGTATCCCTCAACAGAGGAATGGATGCAAAAAGTGTGGTATATATACACAATGGATTACTATTCAGCCATTAGAAACAATGAATTCATGAAATTCTTAAGCAAATGGATGGAGCTGGAGAACATCATACTAAGTGAGGTAACCCAGTCTCAAAAGATCAGTCATGGTATGCACTCACTAATAAGTGGATATTAGCCTGGAAAACTGGAATACCCAAAACATAATCCACACATCAAATGAGGTACAAGAAGAATGGAGGAGTGACCCCTCACTCTGGAAAGACTCATTGTAGCAGTATAAGGCAAAACCAGAACAGGGAAGTGGGAAGGGGTGGGGGGGGGAGAACAGGGGAAGGGAAGGGGGCTTATGTGACTTTCGGAGAGTGGGGGACCAGAAAAGGGGAAATCATTTCAAATGTGTATAAAAAATATATTGAATAAAATTAAAAAAAAGATTGAGAAAAAAGAAATTGAAAAATATTGCATAAATCAAAAGGGAAAACAGTCATGTTCATACATATAACCTGCTCAAGTGGAAGAGTAAACTCTCCCATCAGAAGTATATTTCTTAGAACATTGCAGTTGTTTATTTAGAAAAATTGTAGGCCTCTGCAGACACAAGATCAATTCTGAAAGAAAATAAAAAAGGCATTACTGATTCTGTATCAGTAAACATGAGTTGAAGGCAGAGCTTTTTAGATAGATTCATCCACCTGCCTAGGGAAGATAGTCAGATAATAAGGAGGGGTTGGGGATTCAATACCTGGGTGCCATGGGAGGGGTCCACTGTGGTCTTCTGGTGATGGGAATATGGGAAATGTAATCTGTGAGATAAGACACCTCTTCTTACTGATCTTTTCTCCTTTCTCCCTTGACAACTTGTATTACCACCTCCTTCTTCAACTCCAGTCTATTTCTGTAGTTCAAAATATTTGTTACTTGTAACCTGGTGAGCCTTATGCTTTGCGGCTGATGCACTATATTCTGTATATTGTGCACTTGCTTTTTTTCTTGTTAGTCTATTGCTAGAGTGTTGTGTATATTAAAAATTTTGAAACTTTTTATAGATAATATAGAAAATTTACAGCTTTTCTCTACCCTTCCACGAAGAATATCAAAATACAATTTCTGTTCTTTAATTTTTATCAAAAGTTATTTATTCACCTTATATCCCAATCACAACCTCCCCTTCCTCCTTTCTTCCCAGTAAATACCACACTTTTCCCACCTACACCATCCACCCCACCAACTCTTCTCCACAGAAAAGGGAAGGCCTCCCCTTGGACATTAAACAGCCCAAACATATCAAGCCACAACAAAACTAGGCACATCCTCTTTTACTGTGAAAATAATAAAGGCAGGCAATGTAGTCAGAGACAGCACCTTTTCCTGCCTTAGGAGTTCCACATGAAGACCCAGCTGCATACCTGTTACATATTTGCAGAGGGCCTAAGTCCATCGTTGAAGCTCTCTGGTTGGCAGTTCAGTTTCCATGTGACCCCTTGGGCCCAGGTTAGTTGACTCTGTAGGTTTTCATGGGGTGTCCTTGCTTCCTCTGGCTCCCTTAATCCTTTGTCCCCCATCTTGCAGAATTCCACAGCTTTACTCATTGTCTGTAAATCTCTGCATCAGCTTCTTACTGTTGCTGGGTAAAGTCTCTCTGACAACATTTATGCTAGGTTCTTGTCTGGAAGTACAGAAGAGTATCATCAATAGCATCAGGAGTGGGCTCCCACTCATGGCATGGGTCTCAAGCTGGCACAGTCATTGGTTGGCCCTTTCCTCAAATTCTGCTTCATCCCTCACCCATATACAATCTATAGGCAGGACAAATTGTGGATCTAAGGTTTTATGGCTGGGTTCTTTACCCAATCTCTCCATTGGAAGTCTTGCCTGGTTACAGGAGATGTCTGGTTCAGGCTCCATAATCCACATTGCTAGGAGTCTTAGCTAGGGTCATCCTCAGAGATTCCTGCTAGTTTCTATTATACTAGCTTTCTAGCTTGTCTCAGAGATGCCCCTCACAATCCAGTAGACTTTCTAGTACTCCTTTCCACTGTCCTCCCCCAACCACATCCTGAAACTTTTCATAGAGAAAATAGGAAATTTTTTTTATTCGATATATTTTGTATTTACATTTCAAATGATTTCCCCTTTTCTAGCGCCCCACGAAAATAGGAAATTTAAAGCTTTTTCTACCCAGAATATAAGGGTCCAACTTCTGATCTTAATTTTAATCTGTGTACATTGCATATTGAATTATTTGTGAAACTATGTTTTAAAAGCATTCACAAAAATGAGCCTAACTCCTGTGTTGTTGACCACAGATTCAAGAGTTAAGCGATGTTGTTCTAGTATAGTTTGACTTTTGGACTTCTAGTCATGTCATCCTAAGGAAGTCACTTGGTACTTGGGATGTCCTGTGTCTTCCTGACTCACAACAGTTTGCGAAAGAGTGAATAAGATACCAAGTGGGTCAGTAATCAGGGTGAATTAATGCTATTACCCATGGTCAGCAGGTACAAACCTGAAAGCAAGGATATTCAGAGGCAGACACGGGGACTACCTGTTATAAGCAGAAGACTGGATGCTCCTTGGAGATTAGCAGTTGTGGCCTTTACTGTGGAAAGAGAAACAGAATTCTAATTGCTCGCAGTTACATCCAATGGGTTACTGGGTTACCTGGGAGGAAAGGTAGGGATAGAACAGGGTGTCAAGAGCAAATTGAAGCCAAGACAAATTACCTGGTCAAGGCTCAAAGTTTAATGGGGGGGTCTCCAAATATATATATATCCCTCCCCCCAAAGGATGGAAACTCTCACAGAACCGGTTTGTTTGCTTCACAGGTGGCTAGTGTCAGGTGGCTAATGCCTCTCAGGAAACTGCAGGTCCTTGGAGAAAAATGGGCTTCACCTTGGTCTTAGTGCTCCACCTAGGTGGAGGAATAGTGGCTACCACAGCTCAAAGGCTGGGAGAGGACTTTCACCTTGGTCAATATCAAGTTCCTGCCAGGTGGCATGGCACCCCAATATGGCTTTCTACAGAGAATAGCCTTTCTCTTTTTCCCTCCCCTCTTAGACACTGGCTCTCCTTAGTAAAACCTGGTCATAATTCCCAGGACAAGGAACCTGTTGATAAAGCCCTAGTGTATTAGTTTCCCAAAACTAAGGATCAAATTAGGAAGAGTAAGTAGAAAACGGGAGCCCTAGAAAATGAATTAGCTTTTTGTTCTGGGGAAAATAGCTTGACATTTTCTTTTGGAATTAAATGTTTACTTACCACATGTCCTACTAAACACTTTCTGGATATTCACAGGGGATGAAAGCTTATGGTTATGCACAAATCCCTATAGAATACCTCCAGTTGCTCTCTTCATCATCATGGCATATGGAAACTGCCAAACTGCCCTTCAACAGCCGGATGGATAAATACACTTTAGAGCACTGATTCAATGGGAAATATGCAACAGTGCAAAGAATTACTAGGACCACAACCAAATAAATGCATCTTGACAAAATTGACTTGAGTAGAAGATGCTAGAGTCAGAGATTGAATGTGATAATGCCATTGATAGGAACTTGTAGAAAACATGAAGCTGTAATCCTTAGGAACAGTTCTCTGACTACAGACTACAGTTTGGCTGGATCATAGATCAAGACAAGGGATTTTCTGTCCTTTGGGCTCTAATAGTAAGGAGGTAGCTGTGCTGGACTCTTCTAGATGCAAACGAACCAGAAGGATTCTATTCCTTCTAAGGTGCTGCAAATGTCCAGTGAAACCACATCTGTTCATGCGCATTGCCTGCCTTGTGCAGTGTAAATTAAGAATAACTCAGTTACATATCATGTCATGTCATGTAGGGATCACTGGCTCATAAGCTATATATTTGTCAGGTCACTTCATCTTGCCATGCCTCAACTTGTAAATCTATAAAATGGTTTTGATCCCTTGTATGCAGGGGTGTTTGGTAGGCTTGTAAGCACTATGAAGACATGTTATAAACTAAGCCATATAAATATGGATATTTAAATACACTTTTAAAGGCAGTGCAGGGACACTACTAAGTATTTTCCTTCATTTATTTGCTGCCCTGAAGGTTTAGAAAACATGGTATCAAGATCAAGTTTAGTATCTGAACTTCGTGTGGCCAAATGCATAGAAAGGATGATCAAGAGTTTCTAGTCAGATGGTTATGGTGGTGCATACCTCTAATACTAACATCTGGAAAGCTGAGACCAAGGAGCTGTAAGTACAAATATCTCTTACTGAACCTGGAGGTTGACTCCCCTTTGTCTAGACTGCCAATGTAGTAAGCCCCACAGATCCTCCTATCTCTGCCTTGTCAATACTAGGTGTGTCACCATGTCTGGCTCATTTTGGGGGAGCATGGATGCTGGGGATCTGATCTCAGGCCTTCCTTCATGTTCGTGTGTCAAGAATTTTACCAGCTAAGCATTCTCTCCAGCCCCCAAATGCTCTTAAAATTCATCTGTGTTTCAAGACATCTTGTCATTTAGTGCAATTCTCTGTAACCACAATGACTATTTGCTGATACACTCTCAAGCACTAGCGACACAGTTTGAACACATCATAATTTGATGACAGGAGAAAACTGTGCACATCATGCAGAAGATGCAGAGTTTGGCCAAGATGAAAGAGGTGATAGAGAACCTCTCTAATCTCATGCAAAGTAATTGACAAATGAGGCTCTGGCACTGTCAGACTGATGAATAATTGAAGAAGAGAAAAATCAGAGATAATGATGATACCATAGGCTTCAAAAGAGAATAATTTGATGATATGAAGATCAAAGGGAATGGGGAAAACCTATGGAAAAATTGCAATCTCTAGGATTTTCACAGAAATAATCATCTTTATTGACGAATATTGAAGGATACTGTATCCTGCTGTCACTTAATTTTTTGGAAAATGATCTTTTGTTTTTTATTCGATATATTTTTTTTTACATTTCAAATGATTTCCCCTTTTCTAGCCCCCCACTCCCTGAAAGTCCCGTAAGCCCCCTTCTCTGCCCCTGTCCTCCCACCCACCCCTTCCCAGTTCCCCATTCTGGTTTTGCCGAATACTGCTTCACTGAGTCTTTCCAGAACAAGGGGCCACTCCTCCCTTCTTCTTGTACCTCGTTTGATGTGTGGACTATGTTTTGGGCATTCTAGTTTTCTAGGTTAATGTCCACTTATTAGTGAGTGCATACCATGATTCACCTTTTGAGTCTGGGTTACCTCACTTAGTATGATGTTCTCTAGCTCCATCCATTTGCCTAAGAATTTCATGAATTCATTGTTTCTAATGGCTGAATAGTACTTCATTGTGTAGATATACCACATTTTTTGCATCCACTCGTCTGTTGAGGGATACCTGGGTTCTTTCCAGCATCTGGCAATTATAAATAGGGCTGCTATGAACATAGTAGAGCATATATCCTTATTACATGGTGGGGAATCCTCTGGGTATATGCCAGGGGTAGTATAGCAGGATCTGCAGGAAGTGATGTGCCCAGTTTTCTGACGAACCGCCAGACTGATTTCCAAAGTGGTTGTACCAATTTGCAACCCCACCAGCAGTGGAGCAGTGTTCCTCTTTCTCCACACCTTCTCCAACACCTGCTGTCTGCTCAATTTTTAATCTTAGCCATTCTGACTGGTGTAAGGTGAAACCTCAGGGTTGTTTTGATTTGCATTTCCCTAATGACTATTGAAGTTGAGCATTTTTTAAGATGCTTCTTCACCAACCGAAGTTCTTCAGGTGAGAATTCTTTGTTTAACTCTGTACCCCATTTTTTAATATGGTTGTTTGGTTTTCTGGAGTCTAACTTCTTTTTTTTCTTTATTCGATATATTTTTAATTTACATTTCAAATGATTTCCCCTTTTCTAGCCCCCCACTCCCCGAAAGTCCTGTAAGCCCCCTTCTCTTCCCGTCCTCCCACCCACCCCTTCCCACTTCCCCGTTCTGGTTGTGCAGAATACTGCTTCACTGAGTCTTTCCAGAACAAGGGGCCACTCCTCCCTTCTTCTTGTACCTCATTTGATGTGTGGATTATGTTTTGGGTATTCCAGTTTTCTAGGTTAATATCCACTTATTAGTGAGTGCATACCATGATTCACCCTTTGAGTCTGGGTTACCTCACTTAATATGATGTTCTCCAGCTCCATCCATTTGCCTAAGAATTTCATGAATTCATTGTTTCTAATGCCTGAATAGTTCTCCATTGTGTAGATATACCACAACTTTTGCATCCACTCTTCTGTTGAGGGATACCTGGGTTCTTTCCAGCATCTGGCTATTATAAATAGGGCTGCTATGAACATAGTGTAGCATGTATCCTTATTACATGGTGGGAAATCCTCTGGGTATATGCCCAGGAGTGGTATAGCAGGATCTTCTGGAAGTGAGGTGCCCAGTTTTCGGAGGAACTGCCAGACTGATTTCCAGAGTGGTTGTACCAATTTGCAACCCCACCAGCAGTGGAGGAGTGTTCCTCTTTCTCCACACCCTCTCCAACACCTGCTGTCTCCTGAATTTTTAATCTTAGCCATTCTGACTGGTGTAAGGTGAAATCTCAGTGTTGTTTTTATTTGCATTTCCCTAATGACTAATGAAGTTGAGTATTTTTTAAGATGCTTCTCCATTATCTGAAGTTCTTCAAGTAAAAATTCTTTGTTTAAATCTGTACCCCATTTTTAATAGGGTTGTTTGGTTTTCTGGAGTCTAACTTCTTGAGTTCTTTATATATATTGGATATTAGCCTTCTATCTGATGTAGGATTGGTGAAGATCTTTTCCCAATTTGTTGGTTGCCGATTTGTCCTCTTGATGGTGTCCTTTGCCTTACAGAAACTTTGTAATTTTATGAGGTCCCATTTGTCAATTCTTGATCTTAGAGCATACACTATTGGTGTTCTGTTCAGAAACTTTCTCCCTGTACCAATGTCCTCAAGGGTCTTCGCCAGTTTCTTTTCTATTAGCTTCAGAGTGTCTGGCTTTATGTGGAGGTCCTTGATCCATTTGGATTTGAGCTTAATACAAGGAGACAAGGATGGGTCAATTCGCATTCTTCTGCATGCTGACCTCCAGTTGAACCAGCACCATTTGTTGAAAAGGCTATCTTTATTCCATAGGATGTTTTCAGCCTCTTTGTTGAGGATCAAGTGGCCATAGGTGTGTGGGTTCATTTCTGGATCTTCAATCCTGTTCCATTGATCCTCCTGCCTGTCACTGTACCAATACCGTGCAGTTTTTAACACTATTGCTCTGTAGTATTGCTAGAGGTCAGGGATACTGATTCCCCCAGACTTTCTTTTGTTGCTGAGAATAGTTTTAGCTATCCTGGGTTTTTTGCTATTCCAGATGAATTTGATAATTGCTCTTTCTAACTCTGTGAAGAATTGAGTTGGGATTTTGATGGGTATTGCATTGAATCTGTATATTGCTTTTGGCAAAATGGCCATTTTACCTATATTGATTCTACCGATCCATGAGCATGGGAGGTTTTCCCATTTTTTGAGGTCTTCTTCCATTTCCTTCTTCTGAGTCTTGAAGTTCTTGTCATAGAGATCTTTCACGTGTTTGGTAAGAGTCACCCCAAGATACTTTATACTGTTTGTGGCTATTGTGAAGGGTGTCATTTCCCTAATTTCTTTCTCAGCCTGCTTATCCTTTGAGTATAGGAAGGCCACTGATTTGCTTGTGTTGATTTTATAACCTGCCACTTTGCTGAAGTTGTTTATCAGCTCTAGAAGTTCTCTAGTGGAGTTTTTTGGGTCACTTAGGTAGACTATCATGTCATCTGCAAATAATGATAGTTTGACTTCTTCCTTTCCAATTTGTATCCCTTTGACCTCCTTATGTTGTGTAATTGCCCGAGCTAGTACCTCAAGTACAATATTGAAAAGATAAGGAGAAAGGAGGCAGCCCTGTCTAGTCCCTGATTTTAGTGGGATTGCTTCAAGTTTCTCTCCATTTAGTTTGATGCTGGCTACTGGTTTGCTGTATATTGCTTTTACTATGTTTAGGTTTGGGCCTTGAATTCCTGTTCTTTTCAAGACTTTAAGCATGTAAGGATGCTGAATTTTGTCAAATGCTTTTTCAGCATCCAATGAAATGACCATGTGGTTTTTTTCTTTGAGTTTGTTTATGTAGTGGATTGCATTGATGGATTTCTGTATATTGAACCAACCCTGTATTCCCGGGATAAAGCCTACTTGATTATGGTAGATGATCGTTTTGATGTGTTCTTGGATTCGGTTGGTAAGAATTTTATTGAGTATTTTTGCATCCATGTTCATGAGGGAAATTGGTCTGAAGTTCTCTTTCTTTGTTGAATCTTTGTGTGGTTTTGGTATCAGCGTAATTGTGGCTTTGTAGAAGGAATTGGGTAGTGTTTCTTCTGTTTCTATTTCGTGGAATAGTTTGAAGAGTATTGGTGTTAACTCTTCTTTGAAGGTCTGATAGAATTCTGCACTGAAACCATCTGGTCCAGTGCTTTTATTGGTTGGAAGACTTTCTGTGACTCCTTCTATTTCTTTACGCGTTATGGGACTGCTTAGATGATCTATTTGGTCCTGTCAAGGAAATTGTCCATTTCCTCCAGATTCTCCAGTTGTGTTGAGTACAGGCTCTTGTAGTAGGATCCAATGACTTTTTGGATTTCCTCAGTTTCCGTTGTTATATCTCCCTTTTCATTTCTAAGTTTGTTAATTTGGATACTTTCTCTGTGCACTTTGGTCAGTCTGACTAAGGGTTTATCTATCTTGTTGATTTTCTTAAAGAACCAGCTCCCGGTTTTGTTGATTCTTTGTATGGTTCTCTTTGTTTCTACTTGATTGATTTCGGCCCTGAGTTTGATGATTTCCTGCCTTCTACTCCTCCTGGGTGAAATAGCTTCTTTTTGTTCCAGGGCTTTCAGGTGTGTCATTAAGCTGATAATGTATACTCTCCCCATTTTCTTTTTCGAGGCACCCAGGGCTATGAGTTTTCCTCTTAGCACTGCTTTCATTGTGTCCCAAAGATTTGGGTATGTTCTGTCTTCATTTTCATTGTGTTCTAAAAAGTCTTTAATTGCTTTTTTTATTTCTTCCTTGACCAAGGTATCATTGAGTAGGATATTGTTCAGTTTCCACGTGTATGTGGGTTTTCTGTTGTTTTTGTTGCTATTGAAGACCACTTTTACTCCATAGTGATCTGATAGGAGGCATGGGATTAGTTCGATCTTCTTATATTTGTTGAGGTCTGTCTTGTGACCAATTATATGGTCGATTTTGGAGAAGGTACCATGAGGTGCTGAGAAAAAGGTATATTCTTTGCTTTAGGATAGAATGTTCTCTATATATCTGTTAAATCTAACTGGTCCAAAGCTTCAATTTGTTTCATTGTGTCCCTGTTTAGTTTCTGTTTTCCTGATCAGTCCATTGAGGAAAGTGCAGTGTTGAAGTCATCCACAATTATTGTGTTAGGTGCAATGTGTGCTTTGAGCTTTAATAAAGTTTCTTTTATGAAAGAGGGTGCCCTTGCATTTGGAGCATAGATGTTCAGGATTGAGAGTTCTTCTTGTTGTATTTTTTCTTTGACCAGCAAGAAGTGTCCCTCAGAGTCTCTTTTGATGACTTTGGGTTGAAAGTCAATTTTATCTGATATTAAAATGGCTACTCCAGCTTGTTTCCTGAGACCATTTGCTTGTAAAATTGTCTTCTAGCCTTTTACTCTAAGGTAGTGTTTGTCTTTGACCCTGAGGTGTGTTTCCTGTAAGCAGCAAAATGTAGGGTCCTGTTTACGTATCCAGTCAGTTAGTCTATGTCTTTTTATTGGGGCATTGAGTCCATTGATGTTAAGAGATATTAAGGAATAGTGATTGTTACTTCCTGTCATTTTTGACGTTATTTTTTAAATTTGATTGCTTAACTTCTTTTGGGTTTGATGAAAGGTTACTATCTTGCTTTTTCCAGGGTGAAGTTTCCCTCCTTGTATTGGTGTTTTCCTCCTATTATCCTTTGTATGGCTGGGTTTGTGGATAGATATTGGGTAAACTTGGTTTTGTCATGGAATATCTTAGTTTCTCCATCTACGGTGATTGAGAGTTTTGCTGGATATAGTAGTTTTGGCTGGCATTTGTGTTCTCTTAGAGTCTGCATGAGATCTGCCCAGGATCTTCTAGCCTTCATAGTCTCAGGTGAAAAGTCTGCTGTGATTCTCATAGGTCTTCCTTTATATGTTACTTGGCCTTTTTCTCTTACTGCCTTTAATATTCTTTCTTTGTTTAGAACATTTGGTGTTTTGATTATTATGTGACGGGAAGTATTTCTGTTCTGGTCCAGTCTGTTTGGAGCTCTGCAGGCTTCTTGTATATTCATGGGCATCTATCTCTTTAGGTTAGGGACATTTTCTTCCATAATTTTATTGAAGATATTTGCTGGCCCTTTAAGTTTAAATCTTCACTCTCATCTATGCCTATAATCCTTAGGTTTGGTCTTCTCATTGTGTTCTGGATTTCCTCGATATTTTGGGTTACAAGGTTTTTGCATTTTGCATTTTCTTTAACTGTTGAGTCCATGGTTTCTATGGTATCTTCAGCATCTGAGATTCTTTCTTCTATCTCTTGTATTCTGTTGTTGATATTTGCATCTATGTCCCCTGATTTCTTCCCAAGGCGTTCTATCTCCATACTTGTCTCCCTTTGAGTTTTCTTAGTTGTTACTACTTCTGATTTTAGATCCTGGATGGTTTTGCTTAGCTCCTTCACTTGATTGTTTGTGCTTTCCTGTAATTCTTTAAGAGATTTTTGTGTTTCCTCTTTCATGACCTCAGCCTGTTGACCAAAGTTCTCCTGTATTTCTTTAAGTGTTTTTTGCATTTCCTCATTATTGGATTTTGTATTCTCCTGGATTTCTTTCAATGATTTTTGTGTTTCCCTTGCAAGGGCTTCTAACTTTTGATCCATTTTCTCCTGAATTTCTTTAAGCATGTCCTTCATGTGTTCCTGTACCAGCATCATGACCAGTGATTTTAAATCCAAATCTTGTTTTACTGGTGTGATGGGGTATCCAGGACATGCTGGAAAAGGAGAATTGGGTTCAGATGTTGCCATATTGCCTTGATTTCTGTTAGTGATGTTCCTTTGTTTGCCTTTTGCCATCTAGTTCTCACTGGTGTTAGTTGGTCTTGTCAATGCTGGACTCACCAGTGCAAGCTGCCCCTTCCCAGGTCGCCTCTGGTGCATAGCTTACCTCATGCACTGCCTGGATACAGGGTGCTGTTGCCCAGGCTGTTCAGATCGTGAAGCAGGCACCAGAAGGCTCCCGCTGGGGTCCGGTGGATTCACCGGAGCACACCGACTTCTCCCTGCTGGCCACCCGGAAGCCCCTCTTGCTTCTTGCAGGACCTGGAGATGTGGTGTTCCTGCCCAGGCTGATCTGGATCCAGAAGCGGAGAAATCTGAGTGCTCCCGCCAGTGCCCTCAGGTCTGAAACATGGAAAATGATCTTTAAAAGGTTAATCCTTTGTTACTTTTAAACAATTTCCCAATGATGACACCATAACATTGTTTTAATAGGAAAAACATAAACAAGTTTTGTAAGTTTAATTTTTCATGAAAAAGTTTCAACTTCTCCCTAATTGTAGCTTTTTGGTTACACAAAGAGTATCACAAAAATCACTTTGAGTTTTAGTATTTAAAAGCTAGTTTGGGGGTTCTAGCGAGGGAGTGCAGTACACCTTTATCTTGGACTAAAGGTGTGTCCTCCTGTATTTGGAAAGCCATGCTTTTGGACCTATTGTGAAGCTTTGGGAGAAACACACAATGAACAGTGTAAGAGGAAGAGATGCCTGCGCAGCTTGACACCTTGGCCCAGGCATCTCTGGCAACTCTGGGGTGATGGATGTCATAGCCAGATAATCCTCATAATGCAAATTTTCATCTTTTACAAAAACTGTATATGACACAATTTGTCAAACCATTTTGTATTTCTGTTGTTATTTCCACCAATGAATTTCTTTTACCAAATAAACTTTAACTGATACATGAAAAAAAGAACTTTAGGAGAAAAATGATCAAAAGCTTGAAGCCCTTACAAGAGAAACACAAAAATCATTTAAAGAAATTCAGGATAATATGGATCAGAAGTTAGTAGCCAATAAGGAAGAAATGCAAAAATCATTTAAAGAAATACGGCAGAAATTTGATCAACAAGCATAATTCATGAAAGGAGAAACACAAAAATCTCTCAAAGAATTGTAGGAAAACACAACCAAGCAAGTGAAGGAACTGAGCAAAAACTTCCAGTATCTAAAAACAGAAGTAGAAACAACTAGGAAAGCACAAATGAAGACAACTTTGGAGATAGAAAACCTTGGGAAGAAATCAGGGGCCAACAATGCCAATGTCAACAACAGAATACAAGAGATAGAAGAAAGAATCTCAGATGCCAAAGATACCATAGAAACCATGGACTCAACAGTCAAAGAAAATGCAAAATGCAAAAAGCTTGTAAACCAAAACATTCAGGAAATCCAGGACACAATGAGAAAGCCAAACCTAAGGATTATAAGCATTGATGAGAGTGAAGATTTACAACTTAAAATGCCAGCAAATATCTTCAACAAAATTATGGAAGAAAACTTCCCAACATAAAGAGAGAAATACCCATGAATATACAAGAAGCCTACAGAACTCCAAGACTGGACCATAACAGAACTACCTCCCAACACATAATAATCAAAACCCCAATGTACTAAACAAAGAAAGAATACTTAGGGCAGTAAGAGAAAAAGGGCAAGTAACATATAAAGGAAGACCTACCAGAATTACACCAGACTTTTCACCAGAGACCATGAAAGCTAGAAGATCCTGGGCAGAGCTCATGCAGACTCTAAGAGAACACAAATGCTAGCCAAGACTACTATACCCGGAGAATCTATCAATCACTATAGATGGAGAAACCAATATATTCCATGACAAAACCAAATTTACACAATATCTTTCTACAGACCCAGCCCCACAAAGGATAATAGGGGGGAAACACCATTACAAAAAGGGCAACTATACCCTGGAAAAAGCAGGATATTAAACTTCTTTCATCAAATCCAAAAGAAGATAACCACACAAGTATAAAATTAACATCAAAAATGATAGGAAGCAATAACCACTACTCCTTAATATCTCTTAATCTCAATGGTCTCAATTCCCCAATAAAAAGACATAGACTAACAGACTGGTTACTGAAACAGGACTCTACATTTTGCTGCATACAGGAAACACACCTCAGGGTCAAAGACAAACACTACCTTAGAGTAAAAGACTGGAAGACAATTCTACAAGCAAATGGTCTCAGGAAACAAGCCAAGTAGCCATTCTAATATCAGATAAAATTGACTTTCAACCTAATGTTGTCAAAAGACACAAGGAAGGACACTTCTTGCTGGTCACATGAAAAATCCAACAAGAAGAACTCTCAATCCTGAACATTTACGCTCCAAATACAAGGGTGCCCTCATTCATAAAAGAAACTTTACTAAAGTTCAAAGCACACATTGCACCTAACACAATAATTGTGGGTGACTTCAACACACCACTCTCATCAATGGACCGATCAGGAAAACAGAAATTAAACAGGGACACAGTAAAACTAATTGAAGTTTTGGCCCAATTGGATTTAACAGATATATATAGAACTTTTCATCCCACAGCAAAAGAATATACCTTTTTCTCAGCACATCATGGTACGTTCTCAAAAACTGATCATATAGTTGGTCACAAGACAGACCTCAATAAATATAAGAAGATTGAAATAATCCCATGCCTCCTATAAGATCACTGTGGAGTAAAAGTGGTCTTTAATAACAATAAAAACAACAGAAAGCCCACACACACATGGAAACTGAACAATACTCTACTCAATGATACCTTGGTCAAGGAAGAAATAAAGAAAGAAATCAAAGATTTTTAAGGATTTAACGAAAATGAAGGCACATCATACCCAAATCTATGGGATACAATGAAAGAAGTGCTAAGAGGAAAACTCAGTCTGGCAATCCCTCAGAAAACTGGGCATGTCACTTCCGAAAGATCCTGCTATACCACTCCGGGGCATATACCCAGAGGATTCCCCAGCATGTAATAAGGATACATGTTCTGCTATGTTCATAGCAGCCCTATTTATAATAGCCAGAAGCTGGAAAGAACACAGGTATCCCTCAACAGAAGAATGGATGCAAAAAATGTGGTATATCTACACAATGGAGTACTATTCAGACATTAGAAACAATGAATTCATGAAATTCTTAGGCAAATGGATGGAGTTGGAGAACATCATACTAAGTGAGGTAACCCAGTCTCAAAAGATCAATCATGGTATGCACTCACTAATAAGTGGATATTAGCTTGGAAAACTGGAATATGCAAAACATAATCCACACTTCAAATGAGGTACAAGAAGAACGGAGGAGTGGCCCCTAGTTCTGGAAAGAACCAGTGTAGCAGTATAAGACAAAACCAGAACATGGAAGTGGGAAGGGATGGGTGGGAGAACAGAGGGAGGGAAGGGGGCTTATGTGACTTTTGGGGAGTGGGGAAACAGAAAAGGGGAAATCATTTGAAATGTAAATAAAATATATCTATAAATATAAATAAAATTTAAAAAAAAGAAATTGGACAGATCATACAGTAAAAGATTAATGGAACAAGTGAAAGCCCTGGAAGAAAAGGAATCTAATTCACCCAGGAAATAAGAAGACAGGAAATCATCAAACTCGGGGCTGAAATCAATTAAGTAGAAACTAAGAGAACCATACAAAGAATCAACAAAACCAAAGGCTGGTTCTTTGAAAAAGTCAACAAGATAGATAAACCCTTAGCCAGACTAAACAAAGGGCACAGAGTCAGTATCCAAATTAACAAAATTAGAAATGAAAAGGGAGATATTACAACAGAAACTGAGGAAATTCAAAAAAAATCATCAGATCCTACTAAAAAAGCCTGTACTCAACACAACTAGAGAATCTGGAGGAAATGGACAATTTCTTAGACAGATACCAAATACCAAAATTAACTTAGGATCAAATAGATCATCTAAACAGACCCATAACCCCTAAAGAAATAGAAGGAGGTTATAGATAGCCTTCTGACCAAAAAAAAGCACAGGACCAGATGGTTTTAGTGCAGAATTCTAACAGACCTTCAAAGAAGACTTAAAACCAGTACTCTTCAAACTATTCCACCGAATAGAAACAGAAGGAAAACCACCCAACTCCTTCTACGAAGCCACAAGTACGCTGATACCAAAACCACACAAAGATCCAACTAAGAAAGATAATTTCAGGCCAATTTCCCTTTTGAATATTGATGCAAAAATACTCAATAAAATTCTTTCCCACCAAATCCAAGAACACATCAAACCGATCATCCACCATGGTCAAGTATGCACGGATGCAGGGATGGTTCAATATATGGAAATCCATCAATGTTATCCACTACATAAACAAACTCAAAGAAAAAAACCACATGATCATTTCATTAGATGCTGGAAAAGCATTTGACAAAATTCAGCATCCTTTCATGATAAAAGTCTTGGAAAGGACAGGAATTAAAGGCCCATATCTAAACATAGTAAAAGCAAAATACAGCAAAGCGGTAGCCAACATCAAACCAAATGGAGAGAAACTTGAAGCAATCCCACTAAAATCGGGGACTAGACAAGGTTGCCCCCTCTCTCCATATCTTTTCAATATAGTTCTTGAAGTCCTAGCTAGAGCAATTAGACAACATAAGGAGGTCAAAGGGATACAAATCAGAAAGGAAGAAGTCAAACTATCACTATTTGCAGATGATATGATAGTATACTTAAGTGACCCAATAAATTCTACTAGAGAACTCCTACAGCTGATAAACAACTTCAGCAAAGTGGCTGGCTACAAAATCACCTCAAGCAAATCAGTAGCCTTTATATACTCAAAGGATATACAGACTGAGAAAGAAATTAGGGAAATGACACCCTTCACAATAGCCACAAACAGCATAGAGTAACTTAGTGTGACTCTAACCAAACAAGTGAAAGACCTATATGACAAAAACTTCAGATCTCTGAAGAGGGAAATCAAAGAGGATCTCAGAAAATGGAAAAAACTTTGATGCTCATGGATTGGCATGATTAGTATAGTTAAAATGGCAATCTTGCCAAATGCAATCTACAGATTCAATGCAATCCCCATCAAAATCCCAACTCAGTTCTTCATAGAGCTAGAAAGAGCAATTCTCAAATTCATCTGGAATAACAAAAAAACCCAGGATAGCTAAAACTATTCTCAACAGTAAAACAACTTCTGGGGGCTTCAGTATCCCAGACCTCAAACTTTACCACAGAGCAATAGTGATAAAAACTGCATGGTATTGGTACAATGTCAGGCAAGCAGATCAATGGAATAGGATTGAAGACCCAGGAATGAATCCACACACCTATGGTCACTTGATCTTCAACAAAGGAGCTGAAAGCATCCAGTGGAAAATAGATAGCCTTTTCAACAAATGGTGCTGGTTCAATTGGAGGTCAGCATGCAGAAGAATGACAATTGATCCATTCTTATCTGCTTGTACTAAGCTCAACTCCAAATGGATCAAGGACCTCCACATAAAACCTGACACACTGAAACTAATAGAAAACAAACTGGGGAAGACACTTGAGGACCTGGGCACAGGCAAAAAGTTACTGAATAGAACACCAATAGCTTAAGCTCTAAGATCAAGAATAGACAAATGGGACCTCATAAAACTACAAAGTTTATGTAAGGCAAAGGACACTATCAAAAGGACAAAACTTCAACCAACAGATTGGGAAAAGATTTTCACCAACTCTAAATTCGACAGAGGGCTAATATCTAATATATACAAAGAACTCAAGAAGGTAGAACCAAGAGAATGAAATAACCCCATTAAAAAGTGGGGTACAAAGCTAAACAAAGAATTTTTACATGAAGAACTTCGGAGGGCTGAGAAGCACCTTAAGAAATGTTCAGCATCATTAATCCTTAGGGAAATGCAAATCAAAACAACCCTGAGATTTCACCTCACACCAGTCAGAATGGCTAAGGTCAAAAACTCAGGAGACAGCAGGTGTTGGCGAGGATGTGGAGAAAGAGGAACACTCCTCAACTGCTGGTGGGATTGCAAATTGGTGCAGCCACTTTGGAAATCAGTCTGGCGCTTCCTCAGAAATCTGGGCATGACACTTCCAGAGAACCCTGCTTTACCACTCCTGTGCATATACCCATAGGATTCCCTGGCATGCAATAAGGATACATGCCCCACTATGTTCCTAGCAGCCCTATTTGTAGTAGACAGAAGCTGGAAAGAACTCAGGCATCCCTCACTGGAGGAATGGATAAAAAATATGTGGTATATTTACACAATGGAGTACTATTCAGCCATTAGAAACAATGAATTCATGAAATTCTTAGACAAATGGATGGAGTTGGAGAATATCATACTAATTGAGGTAACCCAGTCTCAAAAGATCAATCATGGTATGCACTCACTGAGAAGTGGATATTAGCTTAGAAACTTTTTGACTATCAAAGACATAATCCACATATTGAATGATGTCCAAGAACAATGGAGGAGTGGTCCCTGGTTCTGGAAAGACTCAGTGCAGCAGTATAGGGGAATACCAGAACAGGGATGTGAGAAGGAGTAGATGAGGGAACAGGGGGAGGAAAGAGGGCTTATGGGACTTTCAAGGAGTCAGGAGCCAAAAAAGGGGAAATCATTTGAAATGTAAGAATATATGGAATTAAAAAAAAAGAATCTGCTGTGGGGAATAATACACTGAATGGACCTGTGGAATTTCAGGTTACTGTGGATTTTTCTGCTTTCAGAAAGGGAACTCCAGCAATGAAGATAATGAAACTAAAGCCAAGAAACATGGGATTTGGACAGAAGCAACCTATCAGAAGGCAAGATTTGGTTGTAAGTTGGAGCATGGAGGGAGAACACTTAAGGTTTAAAAAGCCTGGTTCTCGGTTCTAATTCATCTTGCAATGTATTAAAGTCTAAAATAATATATATGGGATTTTGACAAATTTTGCTAATTTCAATAGAGAGATGGGTACTGTCTTAGCCAGGGTTTCTATTCCTGCACAAACATCATGACCAAGAAGCAAGTTGGGGAGGAAAGGGTTTATTCAGCTTACAGTTCTGCATTGTTGTTCATCGCAAAAGGAAGTCAGGACTGGAACTCAAGCAGGTCAGGAAGCAGGAGCTGATGCAGAAGCCATGGAGTGATGTTCCTTACTAGCTTGCTTCCCCTGGCTTGCTCAGCCTGATCTCTAATAGAACCCAAGAATATTAACCCAAAAGTGGTACCACTCACAACGGGCCCTCCCCCCTTGATCAATAATTGAGAAAATGCCCCACAGTTGGGTCGCATGGAGGCACTTCCCCAACTGAAACTCCTTTCTCTGTGATAACTCCAGCCTGTGTCAAGTTGACACACAAAACCAGCCAGTACATGTACAGAGGATTTTTTAAAGAAATAATGTGAAAGACTCTCAAAATTTGGTTTATACTACTTTATATGTACTTGCACAAAAAGGAATGTATTTTCAATTACAAATCCCACACAGATGTTTAGGTATAACTGGAATAGGAATAAAGATCTTCGCAAAAAGTAAATGAAAAAAGGATGAAATTGTATCGGATGTATTTGGAACTCTCTTAAACACTAGGTGTGGGTGCACATGCTATTTGTCCCACTATTTTTCAGGAAGAAGCATGGAGATTTCAATGGCTTGGGGGCCAGCCTAATCTAAGAAGTGAGTTATAGCCAGGGCTACTTTAGTGAGGACTTTTCTCAAATGATAAGAACATCAGCTTCAAAAGCAGCAGCAGCAGCAGCAACAGCAACAAAAACAACAACAAAAGATACAAACCAGTGCATTTACAATCAAAATCTGTCTTCATCCAGTTTTTCTCAAAAGACTCTGAATTTGAGTTCTTCTGTCACATCTCCTTTCTAATTCTAGATCTGACAGAGTATCACCGTGGAGAAAAGTAGTCTATAGCCACTGAAGACTGATAACCCAAGACCAGTTAGTGAGACTCATATTCTCTACACCCAGAGCATTCTCTGATTCTGAAGCAGTGAGGCACCTCTGTCTCATTAAATTCCCTCTGGACCTACCTGCAAACTAAAAACTGCCAGGTTACTGGATATCTGAGTCATGCTAAATAATAAATATATTTTGTTTACTGTATAGATGGATGATGTTCTCTCTATGAAAAACAAAATACCCGAGACTTTGTTGAACTTTAAGAGCCTAGTCATTGAATCCCTGCCCAACACTGTTTTCTTTCATTTATTTAGTTGCTACATCTTTACTTAGTCTTAGATGTATCTTTGAGACACAGTCCCTTTCTAAGGCTTTTATTTATTTCAAACACCATCTCCCAGAATCCTTGTACCTCAGCTTCTTCCTAGTACAATGATAGGTTAGCATCTACCCGCTGACTGAGTTGTATTTGCCTGTGTCCCACATAATTTTGAGTGTAAACCAAGTGTATATTTCTTTATGTTTGATATTAGGGACATCTACATCAAACGTGAAAAAAATCTTCAGAGAACATTGTTACAACTATGAAATAAGTTCTGAAATATATAATACCTAAGTTGGGAGCTCTGTCAATCATTTGCTATGTTAGCTACTCAAAAGGTTGAGGCTTGCATCCATTGGTTGCTTTTTTCCCAAACTGATGTTGCCTGGATTATTTTCATTATCTCCATTGTTGGAGTTAATTTTGTGAAAATCAAAAACTTCATGCTACGCTAAGAATCCAGAGCCCATTCAGAGAATCATTCCCAACTGCTGAGTCTTATTTTATTATTTAGTCACATATTAGTAAACTGAGTGAGGGGTTATTTATTTACATTGGTTTGGAGGAAGGTAGAGTTTTTGTTTTGTTTTTGTTATGTTTTGTTTTGTTAATACATGGTCTAGATCTGCAGATTAATTTGGAACTTTTAAGTTTCACCAATTCTCCTGCTTCAATGATGGGACTGTAGCCAGCCTGACAATGACAAACATGGCCCTGGCAGCCTCTGACCTTGTCCCCAATATCTGTGCATTGCTGAAAACAATTAGATTACACTTCAAAAGGTAGCCCCCAAGTCCTTGCCTTTATATGGACCTTTCCTCCTCTTGAGGCCCACTATCAAGGCCAATCATTAAAGTCCAGCAGTGAAAATCTCCTTTTGGTTTATTTAATTATCAAGCTGAATTAAATACCTCAAGGGGCTTCACATGGGGCTTGCACTTTTAGCTTTATAACATATCTTCTGCCTATAGGCTAGGTATTATTCTCTATCCCGAGGGAGTCCTTTGCACCTAAAGGCAAACAGTCCTTTACTCTCTCCCTTGCTCCCTTTCCCTTCACCTTTGTCTTCTGGCACCTGTCTTGTCTCATATCACTTGCCCTTGTCCCTCTGATGCACATGGATCTCTTTTGTGCTAAGCACTTGGTTTTAGAGTGTCTTGGGCTGACTCTGAGGATCCTTACATAATGATCCATTCCTGGCTTGTGGCCAGATATATCTTCCGTTCTCTGTAAGCATCCTTCCAAAAAACTCATGGTTTAAAATTGTCTTGGAATAGTAACAGAATCTCGTGAAGAACATAGTGGTACATTTTTTAAAAAGAAAGTAGCCTGAAATGGAGGTGTACATATTTATTCTCAGCACTCCATTGCCTCTAGAGAAGAAGATAAGACCCATAACAAGCCAGTGAGACAGCGATCCATAGATGTAGACATAGGGACCAGCAATGATGTCAAAGATAAGAATTGAAGAGCATACTGTCATAATTTCCATAGAGAACATCCTCTTCTCTGAAACCTAATGTGAGTCACCTCAATATCTTAAGCTGCACTGCACATGAATGTTGGGAGTCCCCTGTGAGTAATTGTCAGAGGGAACCAGGTGATGGTGTTAGGATAATTTCTCTGAAGTTCTTGTAAGCCAACATATAAACTGTTCTGTAAGTATGAAAAAATAAATGGCTTAAGGTCACTTCATGTCATTCTTGTTTTGATATCATAGCTCTGAGTATTTATGTGCTGCAAATATTATCTTCCAGCAAAGGATAAATACAGAGACATAGTTCTTGAAATGTTCATGCCTTGGTATTCACTTGGTCCTTGTTTTATTAACTGCCAAAGAATCCTGTCCCCTCATCTCATGTTTCTCCACGTCTAATTCTGTCACTGTGAATTGAATGTACTACTTATTAATTTCTTTCTCAAACATTGAGCTCAATGGGGAATCATGTTCTTTGGTTCCCATTAATGGCACCTGTTTCTGGGATGAAATGAACTTCACAAATCTAACATTGATATAATTATGGTGATGTGGAATGAAGAAAACAGACACAGGTATAGAAATGCTGGAAAATATTAGGCCCTGTGCTCTGATAGGGACATACCAGCAACCCAGAAAGTCAAAACATTTCTTGTATGCAGTCAACATTGTGTGTGTGGAGGTCAATCTCATAAAACGGTACCTCTATTGTAACACACTCAAACTACAATAATCCTAGAGAAGAGAGTGCTTGATCCATCATAATGATGGATGTTAATGAACATCCATTCATTAGCTCAGAGAGAGATCTTGGCTTTCCAATGTATCTCAGACCTTTAGGTGATTGACATTCCCATGCTTCATTCAGCAGTGTGCATTCACTTAGGAGTTCATCAATACCCAATACTAAGCTTCCATTTCCCTGTTTCACAATCAATCCTACAGTATTTCTACTTAACAGATAATTGGTTCTCAAGATTATAAATGAAGGACCCACCACACTTAGAGCATTGGGTTGTTTCAAAGGTGACTTTCTTGGGTTGTCTTTTGGCCCTGAGTATATCCAGGAGCTCAGGACAAAAATATTTGAGTCTATGTGATAGTATTATACCACTCTCATCATAGCACTCCAAAGGGGCAGGGTACCGCTCAAAGGTCAGCTGACTCAACTGGGCTGTGTGGTGTAGAATTTGTTTCAGGATAGACAGAGAGATATTATTATTATAGAAATCAACCACTCTGAGATGAGAACATTGGCTTAAGGCAGGCAACAGGACACTGAAATGAGAGTCCTCTAAATAACATGACTCCAAATCCAGGGTTTGCAGAGTATCTCTAACTCTCTCAAGGAGAGACACAAGAGGTACAAGGAATAAATCACTTAAACATCTATCACCAAGAAGCAGTTGTTTGAGCTCAAAAATATTCAGACAATAGGGCAGGTAATCCAAGTCTGACTGTGAGAGTTCACAGTCAGCGATGCAAAGTGTCTTCAAAGGCTTCTTCAGGCACCTGAGTAGAGAACAAATGATTGCTTTTTTTTGCAAAGGGTGAAGATATGATTGGCAGCTAAGCAGATGACACTTTTCCCAAACTCATTCTGACTATATATTGAGGTCAACTCTATAACACAGCCTTCTGTTGTCTACTGACACAACTCAAACATTTTTAGTCTGAGGTCTGTACATATCACCATAGGCACAATTCAGGGCATTGTTGGAGACCACAGCAATGGATATATCAGGCCAAAACGGTACAGGTAGGAATGACTACCTGTCTCAAGCAAAATATAACAACTACTATTTATGCTCCTCCAAAATCCATGATCCTGTCTTCCCCTTGAAACCCAGGGTTGCATATTTCTCATCTACTCAATCTCTTTCTTGACTTAAAAACCTTTCACACATTAGCAATTAAAAGCCTATTTATGCATAGGCATAAATATTGTAGCATAGAGCGTGTCTGCTCATATATGCTATGTTTCTAAAAGTGTTAGGATTATACTGGCCAGATCATCAAGGACTCCCTTGTTTCAAAACAAAAATAATATTAGAGATATGTTTTCTCTGGTCTAGTGGACCCTCTCAGTCCTTCCTTACCTGAGGTATTCTTTAAGGTTGCCTTTTACATAGGAGACATCCTGTACATAGAGTTTCTTGAGACTCTGGAATGTGGGATGTTGCGAAACCAATCTGAATATTTTCTCCTCATCAAGCTTTTTCGAATCACCCGTGAAGAAGGTACCTGTGATGTGGTCTAGAATGAGTGTGGAAAGACTGTTCATCTGTCTCAAGTGGGAAATAAGAAAAGCCAAGTCTTCTACACAGATATTACTTAGGACAAGTGTCTGTATACAGCCTGCATGTACAATTTTGAAGATTTCTATGACTGTGGCTTCGGTTAAGCCATGAATCTTCAGCATTCTACAGCACAGATGAATGGAATCTTTTCTCTGCTGAACCCACTGAAACAAGTACGTGGTAGATTCATCAAGTGTGCCCTCCATGAAATGGAGTTCACTCATCAATTTCAATTCTTTCTTCACCTCACAGTCAAGACTCTTCTTCATTGGCTGATTCTGTGTCATGAACTCTGAAAAGCCTTCACCTTCATGGGATTCACCCAACAAGCCATATTTTTTATTAGTCAAATTGAGCACTCTGAGTTTGCACCTATTGTGAGAGAAAAGAAAGTGATTCTTAGAAGATAATAGAGAAAAACACATCTTACACACTACACATGGATTCTCTTCACATCTCATACATCAGGTCTTTCTTCCAAAACTTTGTCTTTTCCTGTGCCTAGAATTAAATTCTACGTGTCACATACTCAGTAAATACTAACCATTTTTTTTTGCAAGACAAGCATTCTTAACCATGTCTTACTTCCCCTTCATTCCAGGCTCCTTATCCCCAACCTCATTCCACTTGTACCTTTGAGGAATGAAAGAAAGATCCATTCCTCACTAGGTATGTCTACTTTTTTGTCTTCTACATTAGCAATTCTTTGCAGAGATAGCTGAGACTAAGGTAAAGCTTCTACATCCCTCTAATCCTCTACACCCAGGGAAAAGTAGATATGAATGTGGGGTGAAGAAAAAAATTGAAGACCAGAAGCCTCTAATCCATGGTTGGTCAAATATTCTCTGAACCTAAATTGCTCATTCTCAGCCCTCAGAGAACATTCCTCCAATCCCAGTTGATCTTGCCTACCTGGAAGTATCCTTTTGTGCAAGCAGTATATCTAATCCCTCAAGCATAGCCTTCAAAGTCTCCAGGTTGCATTTATTTATCAACGTTCCTAAAAAAAGATATGGGAAGGGCCACAGAGGTATTATGGCCTTTAAGATCTTTGTATGTCCATCAGTGAAGGCTTCCTCAAACATTAGTTGGAATAGCACATCAGACAGGTACTTGAGAACAGAAATGGCCAATGTCTCATCCTTCAGTAGTCTCTGAATTGACAGCTTCTGGAGGGTGGGTGGGGAGTAAATATTCACTGTGTCTTCTTCTGAAGATGAAGAAGATAGATTCTAGGGATGCAGGTAAAAAATATACCATTAATGACAAGAATCTTGGGAAGAATTTCTGCCCACACAATGAAGTGTGAGGATTAGATAACTACTGATGAGCATGAGTTTAGCTATTTGAGCACCCTCAGTTTTTTTTCTTGGTTTTCAGAGATAGGGTCTTTATAGAGCTACCTGTATTGTTGGCTGTCCTGAAAGTTGCTTTATGGACCACACTGGTCTCAACCTCAATGAGATTGGCCAGCCCGTGCCTCCATATGGCTGAGATTACATATGTGTTCCACCAATGTTCAGCCTGTGCCACCATAGCATACCTAATCAAGAACTGCCTGGTCTGGCCTGGGTGGATTTTACTGCCATAATTCTCTCTGGCATTGTGAAGCATCTCCAAAGTATCCTGGTTCCCAAAGGCCACATCTAATTGCAGCAAGGGTGAATACATCCCACTGGGAAGGGATCACCAGGAACTCTGAAGGCTCAGGCAGTTGTTTAATGATCAATAGACTGTGCTTCCCTTTCCAGGCCTTCAAAGAAAGCAAAGGAAAACAGTTTCCCATCTTCCACAATCTCTATTCGGGTACACTGCATGAAATAACTCACAACATATTTGAAAGTCCTCTCACTAATTATTGACATTAATCTTTGATTATCACCCATACTGGCCTTTTGGAGAGGGAGTTGAAAAGGCTCCAAGCTTGACTTCTGCAAGCTACAGAGCTAAAGAGAGTAGGAAAAACCACTAAAGTCAGTAAGCCTTCAGTAGTCATTGACACAGTCTGTAACTCTTTACAAACCATGCAGAAAGTAGACACTATGAGATGGAGATTATAATTTACATGGTAAATTCAGGAGTTTCACTAGCTCAATGTCATACTTTGAAACAACTTTAGCACCAGAACAGTTAGCCTGAGACCTGAAACAACCAATGGAATACCAAAACAAGTAAGAAAAAGGAATGGAAAATTTAATTTCAAGGGATATTCAAATTTTAATATCTTTAAATATCTTTAAAACACTTAAAAAGAATCAGGCAAATTTCTGAAATTTTGAACACATCCTGGGTTCTGTGAAAAGATTATACCATGTATCAATCAGCACATGGGAATACCTTATTTGTTTGTTTGTTTATTGTTTTATGTTTTACTTCTTTGAGATATGGTCTTATCCATGACTGTTTTGAAAATTGCTATATGAATTTGACTGGCTGGCCTTTAGTCAGTCTCTGCTCCATGCTTTGTCTCCTTTATTTCTCCTGTGGGTATTTTGTTCATTTTCTCAGAGGAACCCAAGCACTCCCACTTCTTTCCTCCTTCTTCTTGAGCTTCCTGTGGTCTGTGGATTGTAACTTGTTTACGTTGAGCTTTTGGGATAACATCCACTTATCAGTGAGTGAATAGACCATGTGTATTCTTTTGTAATTGGATTACCTTGTTCAGGATGATACTTTCTAGTTCCATCTATTTGCCTAAGAATTTCATGAATTCATTGTTTTTAATAGCTGAATAGTACTCTACTGTGTATATATACCAGTTTCTGTATCCATCTCTGTGTTGAAGAACATCTGGATTCTACCTAGGGATTCATCCTATAAACAGTTACCAAACCCTGACACTGTTATGGATGAAAAGAAGTACATACCAAAATGAGCAAGTCATGGTTGTCTCCAGATGGGCCCAGCCAGAGACTTACACATACAGAGGCAGATGCTGGCAACCAACTATTGGACTGACTGTGGGGTCCCCAATGGAGGAGTTGGAGGATGGTCCAAAGGAGCTGAAGGGATTTACAACCCCATGGGAAAAACAAGGATGTTGGCCACCCGGATGACCCAGGTCTACCAGGGACTAAACAATCAACCAAGGGGTACATATGGTTTCAGCCAAAAATGTGGCAGAGGAATGCCTTGTTGGGGATCAGTGGGAGGAGTTGTCCTTAGCAATGTGAAGGCGCAATAGATGCCCCAACAAAGGGAAATTGAGCAGGGGATGGGGGAGTGGGAGTGAGTCAATAGGCAGCATGTATTTGGAGAAAGGGGGAGTGAGGAGGGTTGGAGGTTTTTGCGGAGGAGGGAAAGCAGGAAAGGTTTTAGCATTTGAAATGTAAATAAAGATTAATTCAATAAAAAAATAAATTTGGCTGGCATCAAACTTAAGACACCATCTAACCTCTGCCTTTCTATTGTATTCAAGGGAGTGTATGGGAGGAGAGGAGTAAAGAAGACTGTGATTGAGATATAAGGTATATTAAACACACACACACACACACACACACACACATACACACACACGCACACATATGCTGGTTTCTTCTTCGAAGTTTGAGAATATGCTGAGTACCATGAAAATAAGAGACTATGTATCAGTGAAGAGATACAAGTACCATTTGTTTTTTTTAAGCATTTTTTAGTTGCTTGTTTTGCCTTATTTACTTAGTCATGTATCTTTTTATTTAATGAATATGAGTACACAGTCCCTGCCTTCACAGACACTTAAAGAAGGCATCAGATCCCATTACTGATGATTGTAAGCTACCATGTAGTTATTGGGAATTAAACTCTCTGGAAGGACACTCAGTGTTCTGAGCCAACTCTCCAGCCCCTTATTTTGCCATTTTTAAAGACACATATAATAACTAGCATTTTACACTTCCAGCTTTCCTCTGCCTTCCTATTGCTGGGATTAAAAGCACAGCAAACAATTCCAGTTTAAAAGTGACATAAAGATCAGTAGTAAAGGGACTCATATCTGTCATACCAGTGCTGAGTCTTTGAATTCAGGCTCACCCTGACATTTTTTGTTGAGGCTGTCTCAAATGAAAAACAAATCAATATAAAGCAAAATATCCTGCAGAAATCACAATGACCAATTAATAATAATTGGATGTAATGGAGAACACACTCGGATAATTCTACTTAAGCAGCCCTCAGGTGATCTAAGTAGGAGAATCCCTGTGAGGTTTAGATCTTTTTGTATATTTACATTTGAACCATTTCCCCCTCCTACAGTTTTTCATTAAATTCTACCTACCCCTTGCCTTCAAGAGGGTGGTCCCCTTCTGTAGGGCTTTAAGTCTCTATAGTATTAGGCACTTCTTCTCTCACTGAAGCTAGAGCAGGCAGTCCTCTGCTGTACTAAAGTGCCTGGGGTTTGGACCAGACTGTATATGCTGCCTGGTTGGGTAATTCAGTCTCTGGGAGCACCCAGTTGCCCAGGTTAGTTAAGACTAGTGGTGTTCATATGGGGTCAACCTCCTCTTCTCTTCAGCTTCTTCAAAACTTTCCCTAATTCAACCAGAGTAAAATATTGAATGGCCAAAAAGCACTTAAAGAAATACTCAAAAGTCCTTGGTCATCAGGTAAATGCAAATCAAGATGACCTTGAGATCCTATCTAACAACTGTCAGAAAGGTAAAGATCAAAAACTCAGGTGACTGCTCATGATGGTGAGGATACGGAGAAAGAAAATACTCTTCCATTGCTGTGAGATTGCAAACTGGTGCAACCACTCTGGAAATGAATGTGGTGGTTCCTCAGAAAATTGAAAACAGTTCTACCTGATGAGCAAGCTATACCACTCTTGAGCATATATTCGAAAGATGGCCCTCCATACGACAAGACAGATGCTCCACTATATTCAAAGCTGCCTAATTTGTAATAACCAGAAGCTGGAAACAGCCCAGATAGCCCTCAACCCAAGAATGGATACAGAAAACGTGATTCATTTACACAATGGAATACTATTCACCTATTCAAAACCAGGACATCATGAATTTTGCACATAAATGGATGGAACTAGAAAAATACCATCCTGTTTCATAACATGTATGGTATATACTAACTGGTAAGTGGATATTAGCCAAAAAGTACAGAATACCGAGATTGCAGGCCAGGCAATCTTATCTAGAAGAACTCATCTCAAAAAAAGAAGAAACAACATGTAATAGTGTATACAACCAAAATTTCAATTGATAACAAGGCTAGACTAGCTTGCATGGGATGAGGTATCCTTATGGAGCAAAAGGACTTACTTGATCTGGACACTGGTAACAAAACACCATATTCAGGCAGGGGAAGGCTGTGACTCCAAATTGCAAGAGACTGAGAGTTTCTCTGCCTGCTTTGACTTATTGTATATGTTTCAGCTGAACCCTCACTTTGTAGCCACACCCTCCCAGCCAAAGGCAGCTTCTGATTCAATAATTAAGTCTCCACCTACCTGCTCATTTTCAGATTTGAACAGTGCTGCTAAATTGGATCTGTACACTGGAGGAATCTTAGACCAGATCCATAGTCAAGAATTTATTTATTGAAGCCAAGTGATTGTGCCTGATGCCTTTGCTCACATCACTTGTAAAGCAGATTTAGGGGGATCTCTGAGTTCAAGACTGTGATGGTTTGTATGTTCATGGCCTAGGGAGTGGCAATGCCGGGAGTATGGCCTTGTTGGAGTAGATGTAGCATTGTGGCTGTGGACTTTAATTCCCTTGCCTTATCTGCCTAGGAGCCCCTAGTCTGATTGCATTCTCTGGAGTTCAAGGCTGATCTTGGGTGCTCTGTTCATCATCAGCTGTGGCAGCTTGAGAAGGCTGAGGTGGGAGGATGCCAGCCAAATGAGTTTAAAGTCAGCTTTAGCTACAGAGTAAGCTTGAGGAGGGTCCAGCTAATGGACATAATGTCTTCTAATCTCATGTACATCCAAACCAAAATAAAGAAAGGTGGCTACCAGAAAAAAAGCTGCCCTCAGTTTCCCACAAGAGAAGGGTGTTAGAGAAAGTCTGCAGTGTATCTGGTACAATCTTCAGGACTGTGGTTCCAGACCTCTTCCTCTCTCTCGCTGTCTCTCTCTGCCTGTCTATCTCTCTGCCTGTTTTTCTCTGTCTGTCTCTCCCCATCACAACTGCAGTGCTTAAATTAAAGGCAGGGGTGAGATATCAGATGGGTGCTGTCTTAAAACAAAACAACAAAAGAAATAATCAAACTTTCATGGAATGCATGAAGTTTGTTTCTAAGACAAGAAATTTAATTTGTTTATCGGTGGTAACTTGCAAATATTTTGCACAAGTGAGAGATGAGAGAGAGAGAGAGAGAGAGAGAGAGAGAGAGAGAGAGAGAGAGAGAGAGAACCTTTGTTCATACAAAAGGCCTGTTTCAGGAATTTAATAGCAAGGAGCAGGGATTCCCTGCCCCCCAACCAAAGCCATGTGTCAATTCTTTTCCAACTAGACAATCAAACATGACTGTGAGTTCTAATCCCAGCTCATACCAAAGGTCACTGAGTAAGTTGTAATAAACTTCAAACCCACTTTCTGTCTTCCTGTGATTCATCTCCCTAATGTGACCTCTTAAGAGAGTAAAGGCTATGTGTCCATGCACTGCACATAATGTGATGGTCTCTTTCTTTGTGACTGAAAACTTATTTCTAACACCTGCAAATGCATTGCAGGCTTCATCTCTAATGCAAGGTAAATTTTGGGCTTATTGTTTTTGTCAGGATCTACTTTCCTCTACCTCTGGAGGGCTTGAGTTAAAGATACACAATGCTGTGCCCACACTCAGGGTTAATTTCTTTGGAAAAAGCATTTATATGCTCATTCTGAAGGAGTTCCCCTACCACACCACTAAGCTCCTGCAGTTGATTCTGGAGCTGTACTCTACCCACTTGAGATTGCAATGATGACTTGTGTGAAGGCATTCTATAGAAGACTCCCTGCATTTTCCTGAATTCCAGGATATATTAAAGATGAAATAGCATCCCTGCAGGTAAATACTATCTTCATCTTATTTGACTCTTTAGAGAACTCAGTCTATACTTTGGGAAGAGACACTGCTTTTAAGCATAACCTGACAAATGCCTAGATAAAAACATCTATCTCTGATTTGCTTGTGTTGATTTTATAACCTGCCACTTTGCTGAAGTTGTTTATCAGCTGTAGGAGTTCTCTAGTGGAGTGTTTTGGGTCACTTAGGTAGACTATCATGTCATCTGCAAATAATGATAGTTTGAATTCTTCCTTTCCAATTTGTAACCCTTTGACCTCCTTATGTTGTCGAATTGCCTGAGCTAGTACCTCAAGTACAATATTGAAAAGATAAGGAGAAAGGGGGAAGCCCTGTCTAGTCCCTGATTTTAGTAGGATTGCTTCAAGTTTCTCTCCATTTAGTTTGATGCTGGCTACCGGTTTGCTGTATATTGCTTTTACTATGTTTAGGTATGGGCCTTGAATTCCTGTTCTCTCCAAGACTTTAAGCATGAAAGAATGCTGAATTTTGTCAAATGCTTTTTCAGCATCCAATGAAATGACCATGTGGTTTTTTTTCTTTGAGTTTGTTTATGTAGTGGATTGCATTGATGGATTTCTGTATACTGAACCAACCCTGCATTCCCGGGATAAAGCCTACTTGATCAGGGTGGATGATCGTTTTGATGTGTTCTTGGATTTGGTTGGCAAGATTTTTATTGAGTATTTTTGCATCGATGTTCATAAGGGAAATTGGTCTGAAGTTCTCTTTCTTTGTTGGATCTTTGTGTGGTTTTGATATCAGCGTAATTGTGGCTTCATAGAAGGAATTGGGTAGTGTTCCTTCTGTTTCTATTTTGTGGAATAGTCTGAAGAGTATTGGTGTTAAGTCTTCTTTGAAGGTCTGATAGAATTCTGCACTTAAACCATCTGGTCCTGTGCTTTTTTTGGTTGGAAGACTTTCTATGACTCCTTCTATTTCTTTAGGTGTTATGGGACTGTTTAGATGATCTATGTGGTCCTGATTTAATTTTGGTATTTGGTATCTGTCAAGGAAATTGTCCATTGTTCCTCCAGATTCTCCAGTTGTGTTGAGTATAGGCTCTTGTAGTAGGATCCAATGACTTTTTGGATTTCCTCAATTTCCGTTGTTATATCTCCCTTTTCATTTCTAAGTTTGTTAATTTGGATACTTTCTCTGTGCCCTTTGGTCAGTCTGGCTAAGGGTTTATCTATCTTGTTGATTTTCTCAAAGAACCAGCTCCTGGATTCGTTGATTCTTTGTACGGTTCTCTTTGTTTCCAATTGATTGATTTCAGCCCTGAGTTTGATGATTTCCTGTCTTCTACTCCTCCTGGGTGAATTGGCTTCTTTTTGTTCCAGGACTTTCAGGTGTGTTGTTAAGCTGCTAGTGTATGCTCTCTCCATTTTCTTTTTGGAGGCACTTAGGGCTATGAGTTTTCCTCTTAGCACTGCTTTCATTGTGTCCCAAAGATTTGGGTATGTTGTGCTTTCATTTTCATTAAATTCTAAAAAGTCGCTGATTTCTTTCTTTATTTCTTCTTTGGTAAAGGTATCATTGAGTAGAGTATTATTCAGCCTCCATGTGTATGTGGGCTTTCTGTTGTTTTTGTTGCTATTGAAAATCACTCTTACACCATAGTGATCTGATAGGAGGCATGGGATTAGTTCGATCATCTTATATTTGTTGAGGTCTTCCTTGTGTCTAATTATATGGTCGATTTTGGAGAAGGTACCATGAGGTGCTGAGAAAAAGGTATATTCTTTTGCTTTAGGGTGAAATGTTCTATACATATCAGTCAAATCCAATTGGTCCAAATCTTCAATTATTTTTACTGTGTCCCTGTTTAGTTTCTGTTTTCCCGATCGGTCTATTGAAGAGAGTGGAGTGTTGAAGTCCCCCACAATTACTGTGTTAGGTACAATGTGTGCTTTGAGCTTTAGTAAAGTTTCTTTTACGAATGAGGGTGCCCTTGCATTTGGCGCATAGATGTTCAGAATTGAAAGTTCTTCTTGGTGAATTTTTCCTTTGACCAGCAAGAAGTGTCCTTCTGTGTCTCTTTCGATGAGGTTGAAAGTCAATTTTATATGATATTAGAATGGCTACTCCTGCTCGTTTCCTGTGACCATTGGCTTGTAAGATTGTCTTCCAGTCTTTTACTCTAAGGTAGTTTTTATCTTTGACACTGAGGTGTGTCTCCTGTATACAGCAAATTGTAGAGTCCTGTTTCCTTATCCAGTCTGTTAGTCTATGTCTTTTTATTGGGGAATTGAGACCATTGATGTTAAGAGATATTAAGGAATAGTGATTATTACTTCCTGTCATTTTTGATGTTATTTTTATATTTGAGTGGTTATCTTCTTTTGGGTTGGATGAAGGAAGGTAACTATCTTGCTTTTTCCAGGGTGTAGTTTCCCTCCTTGTATTGGAGTTTTCCTTCTATTATTCGTTGCAGAGCTGGGTTTGTGGAAAGATACTGTGTAAATTTGGTTTTGTCATGGAATATCTTGGTTTCTCCATCTATGGTGAATGAGAGTTTTGCTGGGTATAGTAGTCTTGGCTGACATTTGTTTTCTCTTAGAGTCTGCATGAGATCTGCCCAGGATCTTCTAGCTTTCATGGTCTCTGGTGAGAAGCCTGGTGTCATTCTGATACGTCTTCCTTTATATGTTACTTGGCCTTTCTCTCTTACTGCCTTTAATATTCTTTCTTTGTTTAGTGCATTTGGGGTTTTGATTATTATGTGACGGGAGGTATTTCTGCTCAGGTCCAGTCTGTTTGGAGTTCTGTAGGCTTCTTGTATATTCATAAGCATCTCCCTCTTTAGGTTAGGAAAGTTTTCTTCCATAATTTTGTTGAAGATATTTGCTGGCCCTTTAAGTTGTAAATCTTCACTCTCATCTATACCTATAATCCTTAGGTTTGGTCTTCTCATTGTATCCTGGATTTCCTGGATGTTCTGGGATACAAGCTTTTTGCATTTTGCATTTTCTTTGACAGTTGAGTCAATGGTTTCTATGGTATCTTCAGTATCTGAGATTCTTTCTTCCATCTCTTGTATTCTGTTGTTTATATTTGCATCTATGGCCCCTGATTTCTTCTCAAGGTTTTCTATCTCCAAAGTTGTCTCCCTTTGTGATTTCTTAGTTGTTTCTACTTCTGTTTTTAGATCCAGGATGGTTTTGCTCAGTTCCATCATTTGTTTGTTTGTGTTTTCCTGTAATTCTTTAAGAGATTTTTGTGTTTCCTCTTTCATGACTTTTGCCTGTTCACTCAAGTTCTCCTGAATTTCTTTAAGTTTTTTTTTTTGTTTTGGGTTTTTTTTTTTTTTTTTTTTTTTTTTTTTTTTTTTGCCTTTCTTCTTTATTGGCTTCTATCTCTTGGGCCTTATTCTCCTGCATTTCTTTAAGTGATTTTTGTGTTTCCATTATACGGGTTTCTAGCTTATTCATGTTCCCCTGTATTTCTTTAAGAGATTTATTCATGTCCTTTTTGTGTTCTTCTAGCAGCATCATGAACAGTGATTTTAAATCCAAATCTTGTTTCTCTGGTGTGTTGGCATAGCCAAGACTTGCTGATGTTGGAGAGTTTGGTTCAGATGCTGCCATACTGCATAGATTTCTGTTAGTAGCGTTCCTGCGTTTGCCCTTTGCCATCTTGTTCTCTAGAGCTAATTGGTCTTGTCTCTGGCTGGTGTTTCAGCCTCCTGAGAGGCTCTAGGGCTATTTCTGCAACACTGGATGGCAGGGTTTCCCTGTTACAGATTACTGATTGTCCTCTTCTTGGGTACCCTTGCAGCCCTAGTGTTCTTTGCCCCAGACTGTGTCTGTGAACCAGATGGTTCCTGTTTGCTCCTTCAGAGAGTGCTAAGGCTGTATGCTGCAGGGACCATTTCTGCGTGTTGATCACTCTGCTGGGCAGCGGAACTCCCAACCGGGTTGGTGCACACAAGGCTAGCCTAGCTGCTCAGGCCCTGAGTCTAGGCAAAAGCCTGGCAGGCCAATGCCCGAGCAAAGTTCCCCTCAGCTGTGAGTGTTAATTGGGTCTGTCAGGTGGCTAGGATAGTGGCCTGTGCGTGCTTCCTGAGAGTGCTGGGAGAGTCTGCTGGGCTAACAACCTCCTGGCAGGGTTGACACACAGATGGCCCACCGAGCAGCCCAGGGCCTGGGGCCAGTCCAGGGCCTGACCATCTGAGACCCCTGCTATGTTCTCCTCGGGCTATGCCTGTTAGCCTGTTTGGTTTTCCCTGCTAGGTCTCTCTGGCTTCCCGTAGGCAGAATGGCGGCGGCCCGGGCAAACAATCTCCTGGTCGGGTCGCCACACAGATGGCCCACCGAACAGCCCAGGACCTGGGGGCAGTCCAGGGCATGACCGTCTGAGACCCCTGCTATGTCTCGCGCGCCGGCCCGGACAAACACAAGCAAATCAGTGGTCTTCCTATACTCAAAGGGTAAGCAGGCTGAGAAAGAAATTAGGGAAATGACCCCCTTCACAATAGCCACAAACAGTATAAAGTATCTTGGGGTGACTCTTACCAAACGTGAAAGATCTGTATGACAAGAACTTCAAGACTCTGAAGAAGGAAATGTAAGAAGACCTCAAAAAATGGGAAAACCTCCCATGCTCATGGATCGGTAGAATCAATATAGGTAAAATGGCCATTTTGCCAAAAGCAATATACAGATTCAATGCAATACCCATCAAAATCCCAACTCAATTCTTCACAGAGTTAGAAAGAGCAATTATCAAATTCATCTGGAACAACAAAAAACCCAGGATAGCTAAAACTATTCTCAGCAACAAAAGAAAGTCTGGGGGAATCAGTATCGCTGACCTCAAGCAATACTACAGAGCAATAGTGTTAAAAACTGCATGGTATTGGTACAGTGACAGGCAGGAGGATCAATGGAACAGGATTGAAGATCCAGAAATGAACCCACACACCTATGGCCACTTGATCCTCGACAAAGAGGCTGAAAACATCCAATGGAAGAAAGATAATCTTTTCAACAAATGGTGCTGCTTCAACTGGAGGTCAGCATGCAGAAGAATGCGAATTGATCCATCCTTGTCTCCTTGTACTAAGCTCAAATCCAAATGGATCAAGGACCTCAACATAAAGCCAGACACTCTGAAGCTAATAGAAAACACACTGAGGAAGACCCGTGAGTACATGGGCACAGGGAGAAAGTTTCTGAACAGAACACCAATAGCATATGCTCTAAGAGCAAGAATTGACAAATAGGACCTCATAAAATTACAAAGTTTCTGTAAGGCAAAGGACACCATCAAGAGGACAAATCGGCAACCAACAAATTGGGAAAAGATCTTCACCAATCCTACATCAGATAGAGGGCTAATATCCAATATATATAAAGAACTCAAGAAGTTAGACTCCAGAAAACCGAACAACCCTATTAAAAAATGGGGTACAGAGTTAAACAAAGAATTCTCACCTGAAGAACTTCAGATGGCGGAGAAGCATCTTAAAAAATGCTCAACTTCATTAGTCATTAGGGAAATGCAAATCAAAACAACCCTAAGATTTCATCTTACCCCAGTCAGAATGGCTAAGGTTAAAAATTCAGGAGACAGCAGGTGTTGGAGAGAGTGTGGAGAAAGAGGAACACTCCTCCACTGCTGGTGGGGTTGCAAATTGGTACAACCACTCTGGAAATCAGTCTGGCGGTTCCTCTGAAAACTGGGCACCTCACTTCCAGAAGATCCTGCTATACCACTCCTGGGCATATACCCAGAGGATTCCCCACCATGTAATAAGGATACATGCTCTACTATGTTCATAGCAGCCCTATTTATAATTGTCAGATGCTGGAAGGAACCCAGGTATCCCTCAACAGAAGACTGGATGCAAAAAATGTGGTATATCTACACAATGGAGTACTATTCAGCCATTAGAAACAATGAATTCATGAAATTCTTAGGCAAATGGATGGAGCTAGAGAACATCATACTAAGTGAGGTAACCCAGACTCAAAAGGTGAATCATGGTATGCACTCACTAATAAGTGGATATTAACCTAGAAAACTGGAATACTCAAAACATAATCCATACATCAAATGAGGTACAAGAAGAAAGGAGGAGTGGCCCCTTGTTCTGGAAAGACTCAGTGAAGCAGTATTCGGCAAAACCAGAATGGGGAAGTGGGAAGGGGTGGGTGGGAGGACAGGGGAAGAGAAGGGGGCTTACAGGACTTTCGGGGAGTAGGGGGCTAGAAAAGGAGAAATCATTTGCAATGTAAATAAAAAATTATATCGAATAAAAACAAAAAGAAAAGGGGGTACAGAGTTAAACAAAGAATTTTCACCTGAAGAACTTCGGATGGCGGAGAAGCATCTTAAAAAATGCTCAACTTCATTAGTAATTAGGGAAATGCAAATCAAAACAACCCTGTGGTTTCACCTTACACCAGTCAGAATGGCTAAGATTAAAAACTGAGGAGACAGCAGGTGTTGGAGAGGGTGTGGAGTAAGAGGAACACTCCTCCACTGCTGGTGGGGTTGCAAATTGGTACAACCACTCTGGAAATCAGTTTGGCAGTTCCTCCAAAAACTGGGCACCTCACTTTCAGAAGATCATGCTATACCACTCCCGGGCATATACCCAGAGGATTCCCCACCATGTAATAAGGATACATGCTCTACTATGTTCATAGCAGCCTATCTATAGCAGAAGGCTATCTATGACCTCCTTCTATTTCTTTAGGGGTTATGGGACTGTTTAGATGATCTATTTGATCCTGAGTTAATTTTGGTATTTGGTATCTGTCTAAGAAATTGTCCATTTCCTCCAGATACTCTAGTTGTGTTGAGTACAGGCTTTTGTAGTAGGATCTGATGATTTTTTGAATTTCCTCAGTTTCTGTTGTAATATCTCACTTTTCATTTCTAATTTTGTTAATTTGGATACTGACTCTGTGCCCTTTGTTTAGTCTTGTTGATTTTCTCAAAGAACCATCTCCTGGTTTTGTTGATTTTTTTGTATGGTTCTCCTTGTTTCTACTTGATTGATTTCGGCCCCGAGTTTGATGATTTCCTGCCTTCTACTCCTCCTGGGTGAAATAGCTTCTTTTTGTTCCAGGGCTTTCAGGTGTGTCATTAAGCTGGTAATGTATGCTCTCTCCAATTTCTCTTTGGAGGCACTCAGGGCTATGAGTTTTCCTCTTAGCACTGCTTTCATTGTGTCCCATAGATTTGGGTATGTTGTGTCTTCATTTTCATTGTGTTCTAAAAAGTCTTTAATTTCTTTCTTTATTTCTTCCTTGACCAAGGTATCATTGAGTAGAATATTGTTCAGTTTCCACGTGTATGTGGGTTTTCTGTTGTTTTTGTTGCTATTGAAGACCACTTTTACTCCATAGTGATCTGATAGGAGGCATGGGATTAGTTTGATCTTCTTATATTTGTTGAGATCTGTCTTGTGACCAATTATATGGTCGATGTTGGAGAAGGTACCATGAGGTGCTGAGAAAAAGGTATATTCTTTTGCTTTAGGATAGAATGTTCTCTATATATCTGTTAAATCTAATTGGTCCAAAGCTTCAATTAGTTTCATTGTGGCCCTGTTCAGTTTCTGTTTTCCTGATCGGTCCATTGAGGAAAGTGCAGTGTTGAAGTCACCCACAATTATTGTGTTAGGTGCAATGTTAGGAGTCAATTTTATCTGATATTAAAATGGCTACTCCAGCTTGTTTCCTGAGACCATTTGCTTGTAAAATTGTCTTCCAGCCTTTTACTCTAAGGTAGTGTTTGTCTTTGACCCTGAGGTGTGTTTCCTGTAAGTAGCAAAATGTAGGGTCCTGTTTACGTATCCATCTGTTAGTCTATTTCTTTTTATTGGGGCATTGAGTCCATTGATGTTAAGAGATATTAAGGAATAGTGATTGTTACTTCCTGTCATTTTTGACATTATTTTTTAAATTTGATTGCTTAACTTCTTTTGGGTTTGATGAAAGGTTACTATCTTGCTTTTTCCAGGGTGAAGTTTCCCTCCTTGTATTGGTGTTTTCCTCCTATTATCCTTTGTAGGGCTGGGTTTGTGGATGTATATTGGGTAAACTTGGTTTTGTCATGGAATATCTTAGTTTCTCCATCTACGGTGATTGAGAGTTTTGCTGGATATAGTAGTTTTGGCTGGCATTTGTGTTTTCTTAGAGTCTGCATGAGATGTGCCCAGGATCTTCTAGCCTTCATAGTCTCAGGTGAAAAGTCTGCTGTGATTCTGATAGGTCTTCCTTTATATGTTACTTGGCCTTTTTCTCTTACTGCCTTTAATATTCTTTCTTTGTTTAGTACATTTGGTGTTTTGATTATTATGTTACAGGAAGTATTTCTGTTCTGGTCCAGTCTGTTTGGAGTTCTGTAGGCTTCTTGTATATTCATGGGCATCTCTCTCTTCAGGTTAGGGAAGTTTTCTTCCATAATTTTATTGAAGATATTTGCTGGCCCTTTAATTTGTAAATCTTTACTCTCATCTATACCTATAATCCTTAGGTTTGGTCTTCTCATTGTGTCCTGGATTTCCTTGATATTTTGGGTTACAAGCTTTTTGCATTTTGCATTTTCTTTAACTGTTGAGTCCATGGTTTCTATGGTATCTTCAGCATCTGAGATTCTTTCTTCTATCTCTTGTATTCTGTTGTTGATATTTGCATCTATGTCCCCTGATTTCTTCCCAAGGCTTTCTATCTCCAAACTTGTCTCCCTTTGAGTTTTCTTAGTTTTTTCTACTTCTGATTTTAGATCCTGGGTGGTTTTGCTTAGCTCCTTCACTTGATTGTTTGTGCTTTCCTGTAATTCTTTAAGAGATTTTTGTGTTTCCTCTTTCATGACCTCAGCCTGTTGACCAAAGTTCTCCTGTATTTCTTTAAGTGTTTTTTGCGTTTCCTCATTATTGGCTTTTGTATTCTCCTGGATTTCTTTCAATGATTTTTGTGTTTCCCTTGCAAGGGCTTCTAACTTTTGATCCATTTTCTCCTGAATTTCTTTAAGTATGTCCTTCATGTGTTCCTGTACCAGCATCATGACCAGTGATTTTAAATCCAAATCGTGTTTTACTGGTGTGATGGGGTATCCAGGACATGCTGGTAAAGGAGAATTGGGTTCGAATGTTGCCATATTGCCTTGATTTCTGTTAGTGATGTTCCTTTGTTTGCCTTTTGCCATCTAGTTCCCTCTGGTGTTAGTTGGTCTTGTCAATGCTGGACTCACCAGTGCAAGCTGCCCCTTCCCAGGTGGCCTCTGGTGCACACCTTACCTCCTGCACTGCCTGGAGACAGGGTGCTGTTGCCCAGGCTGTTCAGATCCCAAAGCTGGCACCTGAAGGCTCCTGCTGGGGCCCGCTGGATTCACCGGAGCACACCGACTTCTCCCTGCTGGCTGCCGGAAGCCTCTTTTGCCTCTTGTATGACCTGGAGATGTGGTGTTGCTGCCCAGGCTGATCTGGATCTGGAAGCTGAGAGATCTGAGGGCTCCTGCCAGAGGCCTCAGGACTGAAACCTAATCTCTGTGCCACAGGAGCAAGCTGTGCTGTGAGCTCCCAGACAGCCTCTGGGTGCACACCAGGTCTCCTGCACTTCCTGGAGACCAAGTGCTGTGTCCCAGGCTGTTCTGATCCCAAAGCAGGCACCTGAAGGCTCCTGCTGGGGCCCGCTGGATTCACCAAAGCACACCGACTTCTCCCCCGCTGGCCGCCCAGAAGCCCATCTTGCCTCTTGCATGACCTGGAGATGGTGTTGCTGCCTAGGCTGATCTGGATCTGGAAGTGGAGAGATTTGAGGGTTCCCGCCAGAGGCCTCAGGACTGGAACCTAAGCTCAGTGCCACTCAAGTACCCCAAATTTATGCATCCATATCCAAGGACCACAGAGAAAGTCATCTCCTCAGAGACAAAGTGCTGGATCAATCTTCTCTTACTGGGAGTAAGAGCATAATATTGGGGAAGCAGGGAGCACAAACCTAGGACTGGGATATCAGGAGCACAGCCCTGGAGTATCAGGAGCACAGAGATTTATTCTAGATGACTCCCTGGAAGATAAAGAAGCAGATGCTTACCACTAGGTTGAGCATCTTACTGATGCCCATTGGTCTTGCTGTTGGACCCTCAATTCAGAAATAGTAACTCTGAGCAAATTTGATGTCCCAAATATTTGAATTCCTCCATCTCAAGCTCAGCTAGGGAGAAAGGCATGAACTCTCATTCCTTTGCAAGTCAGTAGTGTTATTTTCACAGCCCAGTTTTTTACTTCATTTTAAGGATTCATTCAAGACTTTATTTTCTTTATTAAAATAATTTATATGAGTACATGGCTGTGTTTGTGTGCAAGTATATGAAAGCACTCACAGAAACAAGAAAGGACATCAGATTCCCTGGAACTGGATTTAAAGACATTATAGCTGCATATTATGGGTACTAGAACTCCAATTCAGGTCCTGTGCAAGTACAGAAAGAACTCTTAACCTATTTGCTATATCTCCAATCAAAACTTATTTTTTGTTTTTGTTTTGAGATTCAGTTTCACAGGGAATCTCTGGGTTTTCCAGAACTGATTTTGTAGACCAGGTTGGCCTGAAAAACACAAAAATATGCCTGCCTCTATCTCTCAGCTCCTAAACTTAACACAGGTTCTCTGTGTTTTCAAAAAATTCTTCCCCAAAATTTCACCTAGTGATGTTGGTCTCTTCTTAACTACTGCCAGTATCTCAGCTCTACCTGACAAGCATCAAATATCCCAACAAAGCAAAGTTTCACTTTAGTGGTTGTGGTAGTTCGTTAACCACAGCTGGTTCCTCAACTCCAGGTAACCAGAACCGGAGAATCTTAATTCAAAATAGCAAATAGCCCTGAAAGAATCACTAAATTTCTCTCTAAAATTTCAGACCTGAGAATTTCAACATTCTTATCTTCTCTTTCAAGCTCCTCAAGAACTTTCCAATTAGTTATCAAGACTCCTATCCCAAATTCCCAAAGTCATTCCAAACCCAAACCTGCTCAGGACTATCTCAGCAATATGTTTCTATGGTGGAACCAACTTGTCTTAGTCAGGGTTTCTATTGCTGTGAGGAAATTCCATAACCAAAAAGTAATGAGGACTCTGTCAGTCTCCCATGTGTCACCAGTTAACTGATTCTAGATAGTAAGCAGACTTTCTGCTACTCAGAGCGCACTCCAACAGGTTGTAAAACTGTTACCCAATGGTCTTTAAAAGGCTACTAATGATTTATTATAGGTTATAAGACAGAAGGTAAAATATTGACTGGATTTCTCTACACAAAACTTCACTAATAACTTAGTTGTGGTTTATAACACTCAGTGAACACGTGGAGCTATGACAAGTGATGAAAGTTTAGCAAGATCATTACTCCTAATTGACATTTATGGAAACATTCACTGTTGTAAATTTCTTACTAGATTTATAACTTGAATTTGTATAAAACTTGTGATCAACTTTTTAACATGTGATCATGTATTCTGAAAGATATATAAGTGCTAAGTCACTACTCAGCTGCAGAGAATGTCTTAGACAGAACAATTTTTTGTTAGATCTGAACAGAATTTATTAGAACAGAACTCATGATAATGTTTTCAGTCAGGACACAAGAAAATTTTTTAGATAGCCTCGAACTCAAAAAGAACTTAGAAATAAAGGCATAGCATTGTATGAAAATGCATTGAGAGTAAGAGCGTTATTGTGACATCAGAGCAGGATGAGAGAGCAAGGACAGGAGAATGCAGAGTAGAATAACTTATATTTGTATTCGATATATTCTTTATTTACATTTCAAATGATTTCCCCTTTACTGGATGCCCCCATCCCCAGAAGTCCCATAAGCCCTCTTACCTCCCCCTGTTCCCCAATCAACCCCTTCCCGTTTCCCTGTCCTGGTATTCCCCTACACTGGGGTATAGAGCCTTTCCAGGGTTAAGGACCTCTTCTTCCATCTTCTTGGGCATCATTTGTTATGTGAATTATTTCCTGTGTATTCCATGCTTCTGGGGGTAATATACACTTATTGAGTGCATACCAAGTGGGTTCTTTTGTGATTGTCTCACCTCACTTAGAATGATATTCTCCAATTCCACCCACTTGCCTAAGAATTTCATTAATTGTTTTTAATAGCTGAATGGTATTCCATAATGTAAATATACCACAATTTCTGTATCCATTCTTCCATTGAAGGACATATTTGGGACATCTATCCAGCTTCTGGCTATTAGAAATAGGGCTGCTATGAGCATAGTGGAGCAGGTATCTTTATTACGTGTTGGGAAATCCTCTGGGTATATGCCCAGGAGTGGTATAGCTGGGTCCTCTGGTAGTATCATGCCCAGTTTTATGGGGAACCACCAGACTGATTTCCAGAGTGATTGTACCAGCCTGCAAACACACCAGCATTGGAGAAGTCTTCCGTCTTCTCAACATCCTTGCCAGTACCTGTTTTCTCCTGAGTTTTTTATCTTAGCCATTCTAACTGGTGTGAGGGGAAATCTCAGGGTTGTTTTGATTTGCATTTCCCTGATGACTAAGAATATTGAACATGTCTTTAGGTGCTTCTCAGCCATTCGATATTTCTCAGGTGAAAATTTTTTGTTTAGCTCTGTACCCCATTTTTTTTTTAATGGTTACATTTTTTTTTATTATTCGATATAATTTATTTACATTTCAAATGATTTCCCCTTTTCTAGCCCCCCCACTCCCCGAAAGTCCCGCAAGCCCCCTTCTCTTCCCCTGTCCTCCCACCCACCCCTTCCCACTTCCCCGTTCTGGTTTTGCTGAATACTGTTTCACTGAGTCTTTCCAGAACCAGGGGCCACTCCTCCTTTCTTCTTGTACCTCATTTGATGTGTGGATTATGTTTTGGGTATTCCAGTTTTCTAGGTTAATATCCACTTATTAGTGAGTGCATACCATGATTCACCTTTTGAGTCTGGGTTACCTCACTTAGTATGATATTCTCTAGCTCCATCCATTTGCCTAAGAATTTCATGAATTCATTGTTTCTAATGGCTGAATAGTACTCCATTGTGTAGATATACCACATTTTTTGCATCCACTCTTCTGTTGAGGGATACCTGGGTTCTTTCCAGCATCTGGCAATTACAAATAGGGCTGCTATGAACATAGTAGAACATGTATCCTTATTACATGGTGGGGAGTCTTCTGGGTATATGCCCAGGAGTGGTATAGCAGGATCTTCTGGAAGCAAGGTGCCCAGTTTTCGGAGGAACCGCCAGACTGATTTCCAGAGTGGTTTCTGTACCCCATTTTTAATAGGGTTATTTGGCCTTCTGGAGTCTACTTTCTTGACTTCATTGTATATCTTGGATAAAAGCCCTCTGTCAGATGTAGGGTTGGTTAAGATGTTTTTCCCAATTTCTTGTTTGTCATTTTGTATGATTCAATGGATTTAACAAATACTTACAGAACATTTCATCCTAAATCCAAAGAATATAACTTCTTCTCAGCATCGCATGGTACCTTCTCCAAAATTGACCATATAATTGGTCACAAAACCAACCTCAACATATATAAGATCAAACTAATTCCATGCCTCCTATCAAATCACTATGGCATAACGGTGGTCTTCAATAGCAACAAAAACAAAAGAAAGTCCGCGAACACATGGAAGCTGAACAATACCCTACTCAATGATACCTTGGTCAAGGTAGAAAGAAGGAAAGAAATCAAAACCGTTTTAGAATTAAATGAAAATGAAGGCACAACATACCCAAATTTATTAGACACAATAACACAGTACTAAAAGGAAATCTCATAGCTCAGAGTGCCTCCAAAAAGAAGCTAGAGAGAGCATACACTAGCAGCTTAACAGCACACCTGGAAGCTTCAGAGTAGAAAGAAGCAAATTCACCCAAGAAGAGTAGAAGGCAGAAAATCATCAAACTCAGGGCTGAAATCAACCAGATTGAAACAAAAAGAACTATACAAAGAATCAACAAAACCAGGAGCTGGTTCTATGAGAAAATCAACAAGATAGATAAACCTTTAGCCAGACTAACCAGAGGGCACAGAGATAGTATCCAAATTAACAAAATCAGAAATGAAAAGCAAGAAATATCAACAGAAACTGAGGAAATTAAAAATTTATCATATCCTCCTACAAAAGCCTATACTCAACACAACTGGAAAATCTGGATTAAATGGACAATTTCCTAGACAGATAACAAATACCAAAGTTTAATCAGGATCAGATAAACCATCCTAATGGTCCCACAACTCCTAAAAAGTAGAAGTGGTCATTGACAGTCTCCCAACCAAAAAGCACAGGAACAGATAGATGGTTTTAGTGCAAAATTCCATCAAACCTTCAAAGAAGACCTAACACCAATATTCTACAAAATAGAAACAGAAGGAACACTACCCAACTCTTTCAATGAGGCGACAATTTCGTTGATACCAAAAACACACAAAGATCAATAAAAAAGAGAACTTTAGACCAATTTCCCTTATGAATATCAATGCAAAAATACTCAATAAAATTCTTGCCAACAGAATCCAAGAACACATCAAAATGATGATTCACCATGATCAAGTAGGCTTCATCCCAGGGATCCAGGGATTTTTCAATATACAGAAATCCATCAATGTGATCCACTACATAAACAAATTTAACCCATGATTATTTCATTAGATGCTGAAAAAGCATTTGACAAATTCTGCATCTTTTAATGTTAAAGGTCTTGGAAAGAACAGGAATTCAAGGCCCATACATAAACATAATAAAAACAATATACAGCAAAACAGTAACCAACATCAAACTAAATGGAGAGAAATTTGAAGCAACCTTCTAAAATCAGGGACTAGACAATGCTACCCTCTCTTTCCATATTTATTCTGTCATATATGACTTTGATAGCTTGAAGTGAGCCATTGCAATGGTCTCTAAGGGATTCTTTAAGCACTTAGAGAAAGACAAAGATCATTTCAATAGTATTCAATAGTGACAAATAGAGGGATATTTTTCAAGGTAGAAGAGCCTACCTATGCCAAGGTCATTCTGAGCTCATAATGAAATTCAAGACAAGAATGCTGCTCCATGATAAAGAATACCAAATCAAGTTTTGTCAATATAAGAAGAGGACACACACCATCATTGTGGATGTTTCTGCAGGTAGCTCTACAGTTTTCTCTGCACTTCCAAGCACAAAAACACATCAGTGGACAAAATTATTTCAGAAAGGAAGACCCAGTAGGACTGAGTAGGAAACACCTTGAACCATTCCTGTGTGTGAACACATCTTGGGCTCAATGAGGTTCACCTCCATAGCACAGTCTGTGTCCTATCCATATAGCATCCCTGTGGCCATAATTACTCAGATAGTCTGTGAACCATGGGGATCAGAGGCAGACAGAAACTGTACATGCAATTCTGAGGACAGAGCTAACATGGGACAATATGTGATATTAGCTCTCATACCCTGTAAAGATCTGTCTTTCCTACATCTGAGACCTAGGCCAAGACCTTTTCTAAATCATTGGCACATCCATGACAGTCTAAGTTTAATGAGGCAACAACAGAGGATTTCTACTAGAATAGTAGAAAGACTCTGATCAATTATTTTAAAGTCATATAAATGTGAATTCAACAGTGTCTGAGAAACCACAAGTGTACACAGTTGTTTTATGTAACACAGAAAGCCTTTGCTCTGGCCCCTGGATAAAGCTCTCCATCCTAAATATTGTGATTAAAGGTGTGTGCCCCCAATGGCTGGCTTACTTTTGAATTTTTTTCCGATGTAATGTCTCACAGTATACTAAAGGGCTATCAGCAATTCATTGTGTAGCCAATGGTAACCTGTATGTCTCAGTAATCCTCCTGCCTCAGTGTAGTGTTATAGAGTGTTCACATTGATTAAATCTCAATGAAGACAATAAAGTGAACTTAGACATGGTGTATGTAAGAACCCACTCACAGAGTAACTGCACAAATAGTACTGCTTTCTTCTTTTTGACAATTATAAAGTTAAATAATATTATATTTACATCTATATATTTGCATTAATATTTTCATGCATTTTACAGGTCTGTACATTTATATCAAAATAAGTAGATACTAAACATTTTAGTGTAAATGCAAAAAATACTGAAAAGTATAGTTACTTAATTTTTCATTTTTACAAAAAGTCCATACTAGTTCTACTTTAAAGAGTAGGAACATAAAAGTTATAGAACACTTTAGGAAAAATAGAAATTCCCTCTGTTTAATTGGAAAGTGTTCCAGTTGAAATCTGTTGTTTTTGTTGGGATGTGTTATATTGTATGTATATTTCTACATATTTTAGTATTTTCTGTTTTAGAAAAGAGTTTTGGTAAAATCTTTGATTTACACACATGCACACACTCATATACACACACATATTCATGTATTTGTTTATTTTTACTTGTTCAATTTATATCCTGCTCACTGCCTCCTCCCTACCACATCCTCCCATAGTTCTTTCCCCGTGCCTCTTCCCCTTCTTCTCTGAGTCAGCGGGCCTCCCCTGGCTAGGCCCCCACCCTCAAACTCCAAGTCTACCAGGCTAGACATATGCTCTCCCACTGAAACCAGACAAGACAGTCCAACTAAAACATATCCCAGGTACAGGCATCAGCTTTGGAAGGGCCCCTGCTCCAGTTGTTCCAGACCAGTAAGAAGACTAAGCTGCACATCTGTTACATATGTGGGAGATGCCTAGGCCCAGAGCACATGTTCGTTGGTTGGTGGTACTGTCCCTGAGAATGGCAAGAGACTAGGTTAGTTGTCTCTTCTTCCTGTGGAGTTCCTGTTCCATTTGGGGCCTGCACCCTTCTTCCAATTCTTCCATAAGTATTCCCAATTTCATCCAATGCTTTGCTGTGGGTGTCTCTATCTGACTGAGTCAGCTGCTGTGTGGAGTGTCTGAAAGGACAGCATTTCAGGACTTCTGTCTGCAAGCATGAGAGAGTATCATTAATACTTTCAGAAACTGGTGCTTGTCCTTGGGAATGATCTTAAGTTCGGCTCATTATTGGTTGGCCTTTCCCTCAGTCTCTGCTCCATCCCATGTCCCTGCATTTCTTGTAGACAGGATAAGATTTGGGTCAAAAGTTTTATGGATTGTTTGGTGCCCCTATCACTCTGATAGGGATCCTGCCCAGCTACAGGAGATCACCTCTTCAGGTTTCATTTCCCTAGTGCTGTGACTCACAGCTAAGGTCATACTCATTGATTATTGGTCAGCTCTCTTTTGCAGGTCTCTGTCTCATTCTGGAGATGCCCCTTACATCCCCCAATTCCCCTTCCCATCACCTCTCCAACCTAGTTCTCTCCCTTTCTCTGACTCTCATGACTATTTTATTCACCCTTCTAAGTGAGATTAAAGCATCCTCTCTTGTGCCTTCCTTCGGTTTAGCTTCTTTGTGTCTGTGGACTGTAGAGTGAGTATCTTGCATTTTATGGCTAATATCCACTTATAAGTGAATGCATATCATGTGTGTCCTAACGGGACAGGGTTTTCTTGCTCAGGACTATATTCTCAAGATCCATCTGTTTTCCTGCAAAATTCATGATGTCTGTGTTTTTCATAGTTGAATAGTATGCCATTGTGTGAATAGTATTCCATAGTGTAGATTTATCACATTTTCCTTATCCATTCTTCAGTTCAGGGATATCTAGGTTTTTTTGTTTGTTTGTTTGTTTGTTTTGTTTTTGTTTTTGTTTCTACCTATAATGAATAAAGCTTCTATGAACATCATTGAACAGTGTTTTTGTGATATGGTGGTGCATCTTTTGGTTATATACCCAGGAGTGGTATGGCCCAATCTTGAGGTAGAACTATTCCTAGTTTTCTGAGAAACTCGAAAATTGATTTCCAATGTGGCTGTACAAGTTTGCACTCCCAACAGCAAAGGAGAAATGTTCCACTTGCTTTACATGATGACCAGCATGTGCTATCATGTGAATTGTGATTGTCCCAATCTGATGGGTGTAAAATGGAACCGCAGGTTTGTTTTAATTGGTATTTCCCTTTGAGTAAGGGCATTTGAACATTGAAACACTTTGAATGTTTAAAAGCTTCACCAACTTCCAATATTCATCTGTTGGACATTTGCTGTTTAGCTTTGTGTCACATTTAAATTAGGATTTTTAAATTAGGATTTTTGGGTTGTTCACGTCTAACTTCTTGAGTTCTTTATACATTTTAGATGTTAGCACTCTGTCAGGTGTAGGGTGGTGAAGATTCTTGCCCAACCTGAGGACCTCCATTTTGTCTCATTGACAGAACCCTTTGCCTTACAGAAGCTTTGCCATTTTATCAGGTTTCATTTATCAGTTGTTGATCTTAGAACATGAGCCATTGGTGTTCTGCCCAGGAACAGAAATGAGATGGGGATTGCATTGCATCTGTAGATTGAATTTTGTAAAATACTTCTTATATTTTTCACTAAGTTAATCCTAGTTAACCACGGGAGATCTTTCCATCTTCTGATATCTTCTTCAATTTCTTTTCTCAGTGACTTGACATTCTTGTCATATACATCTTTCACTTTATTGGTTAAATTTATGACAAGATATTATATATCATTCATGGCTACTTTAAAGTGGGTTGTTTCTGCCGTTTCTTTCTGGGACCATTTATCTTTTACATAAAGAATGCCTACTGATTTATAAGTATTAATTTTGTATCCAATTGCTTTGTGGAAGGTGTTTATTAGTTGTAGGTTTTTCCTGTAGAATTTTTGGGGAGCTTTATGTATATATACTATCATATCATTTGTGATAGTGGTACTTTGACTTGTTCCTTTTCAATTGTATCCCTTTCATTTCTTTCAGTTGTTAAAGTAGACATCAATTACTATATTGAATAAATAGAGAGAGAGCAGGCAACATTGTCTTGTTCTTGATATAAATGGAATTGTATTGAGTTTATCTCCATAATTTGATCTTGCTTATAAGCCTGCCATAAATCGCCTTTATTATGTTTAGGTATGTCCCTTATATCCCTAGGTCCTCCAACACTTTTATCAGACAGGGGTGCTGAATTTTTTTAAGGCTATTTTGGCATCAAACATAGGATTTTGTTTCTTTCAGTTTGTTTATATGGTAGATTACAATAGACTGTAGAGGCCGACATTTAACTAGGGAATATAGAGCAACAAAGGACAAATGGGGCAACACCCTGCCAAAAAAACTCCCAGAGGGAACTCTTGCAGGCCCCAAAGCCAGGCAGGGAGAGTTCTCTTCCTCAGGACAATTAAGTGTCACTGCATCAAAAACAGATGTTCTAAGACCAGATAAGACTGAAGCAAGTTCTGTAGATAATTCAGAAAGCTTCAAATGGACCCAAAAAAGAATATTTTTCTCAACTTTTATAGAGGATCACAGGCAAAACTAAGAATATTAGTAAACAATATTAAGATTGAAGGAATGTTTGACACTGAAGCAGATGTCACCATTATCTCTACAAAATCTTGGCCTGTAAGTTGGCTACTTCAAGACGTAGACATTCAATTTCAAGGAGTTGGGACCTTATCCCAAATAAAGCAAAGCACCAGATGGTTTAAATGTATAGAACTAGAAGGTCAGGTAGGAAAATCGAGGCCATATGTGGTTGATATAGCCATTAACTTATGGGGAAGAGATCTATTACAGCAGTGAAAAACAAAAATTAATATACCCTCAGTCTCAGTGTCTAGCCATGAAACTAGTCTGGCTCCGAATAAAAATCTTAAATTAGTTATAGAATGTTATCAAAGGCAATAACAGACTGTCTGAGCTGTCCATAAATAAGATAGAGCAGAAGCTGACAATTAAGCTTTACCCCAAGGAGCCACTGCTGCAAAAACACCAACAGCCTTACCACTAAGGTGGTTGTCTGTCCAACCCATTTGGATTGATCAATGGTCTATGACAAAAGAAAAACTACAGGCATTAGAACAGCCATTCCAAGAACAGCAGAAAGCTCAGCGTATAGAGGAGTTTTCCAGCCCTTGGAATTCTCCAGTGTTTGTCATTAAAAAAAATCTGGCAAATGGAGGATGCTGACAGATCTCAGAGCAATTAATAAGATTATTCAGCTAATGGGTTCCTTGCAACCTGGGATCCCATTGCCTTCCTTGTTGCCTAAGGGATGGCCTATCATAGTGATTGATTTGAAAGACTGTTTTTTTTACCATTCTACATGAATGTGATAAGGAAAGGTTTGCTTTCTCAGTACCTACTTTCAATAGAGATCACCCTATGAAAAGATATCATTGGAAAGTCTTGCCAAAAGGAATGTTAAATAGCCCTACCTTGTGTCAGTATTTTTTACAACAGCCATTGGAGATGATTTGCAAACAATTTCCCCATTCCATTATTTATCATTATGTGGATGGCATTCTATTGGCTGATTCAGCTATAAATATTGTGGAAAGAATGTTTGATGAAGTACAAAATCCTTGCCTTCCTGGGGATTGCAAATTGCCCCTGAAAAAAATACAAGGAGGGAGATTCTATTAATTATCTAGGATATAAGATAAGTCTGCAAAGGGTTAGGCCACAAAAGGTGCAAATCACAAGGAGCCAATTAAGGACTCTTAAGGATTTTCAGAAGCTACTGGGAGATATCAACTGGCTGAGGCCTGCAATTGGCTTGGCCACTCAAGAGCTAAGCAATTTATTTCACACCTTACAAGATGATAAGGATTTAAATAGTCCAAGGAAACTGTCAGCTGAGGCTGAGAAGGAGAGTTAACTTTAGTAGAAAGGAAATTGCAGGATATACATCTAGATCATAGTGATCCAAAGATGGCCTGAATCTTAGTTACCTTACCTTCTACTCATTCCCTGACAGGAATTCTTATGTAGAGGGAAGGTTACATCTTAGAATGGATATTTTTAGTACATAAACAGAGTAAGAAATTAAAAATATACATTGAGAAAGTCTCTGAATTGACACTTAAAGGAAAAATGAGACTTTGACAATTAACTGGAATGGATCCAGTTGAAATTGTGGTACCTTTTGCTAATGCAGAATTGCCTCATTATGGGCACAGGATCAATACTGGCAAAGAGTGTGCAGTAACTTCCTGGGAGAGATTAACAATAGATACCCTAAAAGCAAGCAGCTTCAGTTCATAAAAAGAACTTATGAGATTCTCCCTCTTATAATAAAGAAAACCCCAATATCTGGAGCCCCTACATTTTACACTGATGCCAGTAAATCAGGAAAAGTCAGGATATAATTCAGAACATGTAAGTAAGGTGGCTGAGAGTCTCTATAAGTAAATTTAAAAATCTGAACTATATGGAAAAATCATGGTGTTGTCAGATTTTCAAGAGTCTCTTAATATAGTAACTGATTCTCAATATGAAGAAGGGGTGGTCTTACATTATAGAGACTGCTTAATCTATGCAAGATGATTATGAATTGACTTCATTATTTCTTCAGCTAGAGCAAATAATCAGAAATAGGAGTTATCCACTATATATCACACACATAAGATCCCATACAGGTCTGCTAGACCCTCTGGCACAAGGTAACAATGAAATTGATCAATTACTGATAGGAAGTATACTAGAGGCTTCATAATTCCATAAAAAGCACCATATTAACAGCAAATGTTTAAAGAAAGAATTCTCTATCACTTGGCAACAACCAAGGAAATTGTGAAGCAATGCCCTATATGTTTGCTATATAACCAGACTCCATTGCCTATGGGAACTAACCCTAAGGGTACCCAAAGAAATAAAATTTGGCAAGTGGATGTCTTCCATTTTACAGAGCTTGGCACACTGAAATATGTGCACCATACTATAGACATATATTCAAGATTTCAGTGGTCAACTGCATTACCATCATAAAAGGCTGATACTGTAATTACACATTTGTTAGAAGTTATGGCCATTATGGGAATACCAACACAAATTAAAAAGGACAATTGGCCAGCATATATCTCTGATAAGATGAAGCAGTACTTTGAGTATTACAATATATAAAAAAATGTTAAAGGCATACCACATAATCCTACAGGACAAGCAATTGTGGAGAGATCAAATCAAACTCTAAAGGAGATGCTTAATAGGCAAAAAGGATCAATGAGAACCCCAAGGATAGATTACATAGTGCTTTATTAACCTTAAATTTTTTAAATGCCAATGAATAAAACACCACAGCTGCTGAAAGACATTGGACTTTGGAAAGAACTATTGAACTAAACCAGCCTGTTTACATTAAAGATATTCTAACATCACAGTGGAGAATGGGAAATGTGTTACACTGGGGGAGGGGCTATGCCTATGTATCCACAGGAAAAGAAAAGCTGTGGGTTCCTTCCAAGTTGATAAAAAAATCAGACAAGACAAAGGGAGATCTCCTGAAGACCTTGGTGACAGAGAAGAAAACGGAGACTAACACAATCAACAAAATAGGTGATGTATATGTGGTGATATTTAAGTCTCTGTTTATGGAGACAGCCCTGGAACTGGTTGAGACTAAAATGTCTATACACAGTCATTAACACTTATTGGGTATTACATACTATCCTTTACAAGGACATGCATACACAGTTATGTTGTAGTTTGACTAGGTGATCAAGCTAACCTGAGGAAAGGCAGTCAGTCGTCTTTCTTTATTTATCTTCATTGGCCAATCTGTGCCCCCTGCATGCTCTGTGTGAATGTTTTTACCTGTTTACTTGTTGCTTTTAAGTTTTGTATACTACAGGGATGAAAGAGAAAGACAGCCCTGAAAAGATTCACCCTCCAGGATGCTGAGATTCTAAGACCTTCCATTCCAGCTTTGCACTTGACTCTACTTCAACTACATCAAAACTGATTCTTTTAAAAGACTTGCTTCCAGAACTTTACTTGCCTCTCCAGCCTTTCAGAATGTCATGGTCAAGATGACATCTGACCTGGAGGCACGGATTTTCTCACCACATAGTGACTGGAAGGCAAATAATGCCAGCTAGCCCTCAAAATTTCTTATTTCCCTTAGGGCTCCCACATGGGAATTCTTTGCCCCAATTCAGCTAGAAGCAGAGAGAAGACAATCATTGTCCCAGTTCCTTATGTGTGGTGGACGGTTCTGATTATTTTAGGAATTATAGATATGCTATCATTTTAGGGATACTTTACAAATGTAGCTGTGGACAGGGAGAGTACTAAAGAACTTAAACTCAGGGATTTCTACTTTTCCTTTCCTCTTCTCTATCCTTCTTTCATACGTAAAGGAGAAGGGGGTGGAAAAGAAAAAAGGGATATAGTAATATCATAGAAATTATAGAAACAGACAAATAGGGATAAGTGTATTTTTATCCAAATGTATTTTTAAGCAAAACATTACATAGCCAGATCTTCCATTGGTAGAATTCTTTATAATTGACACAAAGTTGAAGGTATAATCTCTTCTGTTGGTTCAGAATTTATTTGATGTAAATTTAAGATTTTCATTGGTATACATTTATTATTGATATAAAACCGGGATTAGCATTGTTACTCCCATATCGGCCTTGTCCCTGTATAACACATTTAAGAATCAAAGGTTAAGATACACTTCTTCTATAACTGCTATTATAAAATGTTTGTAGATGATTGAATAATACAAGTTAAGGGCCAGATAGCCAAATCGTGGTTGTGAGTTAATCAAAAGGGTTTTCCTGAGTTATATTGAATAGAAATGGCTGAGAGTAGTCAAGGCTTAGCAGTTCAGAGAAGCTGTAGGTAGATTGATGGTCTTCAACGGTGTCAAAAGTCCACAGAATATGATGTTTTTTGACATTTCTTTATTAAAGATCATTTTACTGGAGACCTGTCTGCTCCTGACAGCACCCCTTTCTTGAATTCAAAGAAGAAACTGAGCATCAGTGGAGTTGCTTCAGTTGTGGCAAGACAGTCACCAGGCAAGAATTGCCTCATTTCATCTACAGACAAATACTGTCCAAAAAAAAAAAAAAAAAAAAAAAAAAAAAAAAAAAAAAAAAAAAAAAAAAGGACACACTATGCGGAATAGTCGACTGATAATCTCTGCCAAGACAGAGTAATCAGCCCTTCAAAATTCTGCATTACCAAGGTCTGTCAGATGATCCTGGGCCTGAAGGCTGAAAACTGATGGATCCTGGGCCTTAAGGCTGAAGACTGATGCTCCAAAATTTTGGTGTATAAGGCCTTTCCAGGTGATCAACAGTCTCTATAAATTGTCTAAGTTTTAGAAGCTATATTTTGTGCTTCTCATACTTTCAGGTAATATTAGTCATTCTTGGATTTCTGATGGGGTTGAAGACTAATAGTCTTATAACCAGTCCAAGTTGTTTAGCATTTAGAAAGATGATACAGATTTGAGGAGGAAATGGAAGAAGACCTCAGAAAATGGAAAAATCTGCCATGCTCGTGGATTGGCAGGATTAATATAGTTAAAATGGCCATCTTGCCAAAAGCAATATACAGATTCAATGCAATGCCCAACAAAATCCCAACTCAGTTCTTCATAGAGTTAGAAAGAGCAATTCTCAAATTCATCTGGAATAACAAAAAATCCAGGATATCTAAAACTATTCTCAACAACAAAAGAAATACTGGGGGAGTTAGTATCCCAGACCTCAAGCAATACTACAGAGCAATAGTGTTTAAAACTGCATAGTATTGCTACAGTGGCAAGAAGGCAGATCATTGGAATAGGATAGAAGATCCAGAAATGAACCCACACACCTATGGTCACTTGATTACCATTTTGTAATTTATAGCATATAGAATAGACCTAACACCCAGTCAATCATTTTTTATCAATTAAGTATTACCCCTGTCATCTATTTGAACTTAAAAGTCTTATAATTCTACTCCTGACTCATGTTCTGGCTTTAGACTGTAACCCAACTGAAAACTATCCTCTCACAGAAAATTTGTAATTTTATGAGGTCCCATTTGTCAGTTCTTGATCTTAGAGCACAAGCTATTTGTGTTCTGTTCAGGAACTTTCCCCTGTACCGATGTCCTCAACAGTCTTCGCCAGTTTCTTGCTCTGGCAGGGTCCCTCCAGAGACAACCAAGACATGCTCCTTTTGGTAAATACTTCTTGTCATCTGTAGTAGTTGTCAGGGTTTCATGATTGTTTATAGGATGAATCCCCTTGTAGGGCAGTCTCTGGGTGGACTTTACTTCAGTCTCTATTTCACACTTTGTCTCCTTTATTGCTCCTGTGAATATTTTGTCCCCTTTCTCAGAGGAACCTAAACACCCTCACTTAAGTCTTCATTCTTCTTGAGCTTCCTGTGCTGTGTGAATTGTAACTTGTTTATTTTGGGCTTTTGGGCTAACATCCACTTATTACTGAGGGCATACCATGCGCATTCATTTGTGATTGGGGTTACCTCCCTCAGGATGACACTTTCTAGTTCCATGCATTTGCCTATGAATTTGATGAATTCATTGTTTTTAATAGCCGAATGGTACTCCATTGTGTATATATACCAAGGTTTCTGTATCCATTCCTCTGTAGAAGGACATCTGGGTTCTTTCCAGCTTCTGGCTATTATAAATAAGGCTACCATGAACATAGTGGGGCATGTATTCTTATTACATATAGGAGCATTTTCTGGGTATATGCCCAGGAGTGGTATAGCTGAGTCCTCAGGTAATACTATGTCTAATTTTCTGAGGAATCACTAAAATGATTTTCACAGTGGTTTTAACAGCTTGCAATCCCAACAATAGAGAAGTATTCCTTTTTCCCCACATCCTCCCCAGCATCTGCTGTCTCCTGAGTTTTTATCTTAGCCATTCTGACTGGTGTGAGGTGGAATCTCAGTGTTGTTTTGATTTGCATTTCCCTGATGACTAAGGATGTTGAACTTTTCTTTAGTTGCTTCTCAGCCATTCAATATTCCTCAGGTGAAAATTCTTTGTTTAGCTCTGTACCCAACTTTTTTAATAGGCTTCTTTGACTCTCTGGAGACTAACTTCTTGAGTTCTTTGTATACATTGGATATTAGTCCTCTATTAGATTTAGGATTAGTAAAGATCTTTTCCTAATTTGTTGGTTGCCATTTTGTCCTATTGACCATGTACTTTACCTAATAGAATCTTTGCAGTTTTATGCAGTCCCATTTGTCGATACGTGTTCTTAGAGCATAAGCCATTGGTGATCTGTCCAGGAACTTTCTCCCTGTGCCCATGTGTAGGGTTATTTGGTTCTATGTATTCTAATTTCTTGAATTCTTTGTATATAATGGATATTAACACTCTATCAGATGGAGGATTAGTAAAGATCTTTTCCCAATCTGTTGGTTGCTGTTTTGTCCTATTGACAGTGTCCTTTACCTTACAGAAGCTTAAGGAAACATTTCCAATTGGCTACATCTGCAGTATTACTGCCTAGCAACATTAGATGCAAGCCATTCTCTTGCCTCTTTCCTCTGAATACCTAACACGCCGAAGAAGGACAGAGCATCCAACTCAGCATTATATTCCAAAAGAGAATGCACATTTATGACACTATGGTTGTGACAAAAACTCTGAGGATATTTTCATGAGGTGTATGCTTAGTATTAGAAACAGAGTAAAGCCAATAAAAGCCATGGATGAAGTTATCAGCACTATGAAACAGAAATATAAATAAAAAATGGAAAGACAAGACCCAAGGAGGAAGCCAAGCTGATGCCTGAGGTACTGAATGAGAACACACTACATGCATGAGGCTTTTCTATATTATGAGACAATACTGGCTTAAGAAACAAACACTTTGGAAATCAATTTGTATTTTTTATGAAAATTAGGAATTGTTCTACCCCAAGACCTAGATATGCCACTTCTGTGCATATGCCAAAAAGATGCTCCACTCTACCAGAAAGCACTTGCTTAACAATATTCAGAGAAGCTTTATTTATAACAGTCAGAAACTGGAAACAACATGCATGTCCCTCAACTGAATAATGGAGAGAGATAATGTGGCACATGTACATAACAAACTACTACTCAGTGATTAGAAATAAGAACATCATGTAATTTGCATTAAAATGAATTCAACTAGAAAATATCATCATGAGTAAGGTAACCCAGAACCTGAAAGACATAAATGCTCTGTATTTACTTATAATTGGACATTAGCCACAAAGCACAGGAGAACTGATCTTCAATCCATAGACACAATGAAACTCAGGTAAGAAGGAGTGTCCAAGGAAGGATGTATAAATATTACACAAAGGGTTAGCAATATGATTATTGTAGGTGGATGAAGACAGGTACTTGTAGGAGGGAGGTAAGAATGTATGTGGGGATGTGGATCAGGTGTGAAGAAAAGGGGACTTGAGAAGGTTGGGAGTGAGAATGGAAATCAGTGGGGGTCATATCTGGGTCTAGTCGGAGTCCTGGGAGAGGGGAGGCTTCAGGGAGTTTATGGGGGTGCCCCTAGTTGAGATTTTTACCTGCAGTGGGTATTGAGACAAAAGTGTCCATCTCTTGTACCTTGGTGGTACTTCCAGTGGATATAGGAGAACATCAATCTATCTACAAAACCTTGAACCCAAAATCTTTCTTTCCAACAAGATGCACAGGGATAAAAATGGAGCAGAGACTGAGGAAACAGCCAATCAATGATTGCCCTAACTTGATACCCATCCCATGCGAGAGAGCCAGTTACTGACACTATTAATGATACTTTGCTCTTCTTGCAGCCAGGAACCTAGCATAACTTTCTCCTGAAAGACTTAATCCAACACCAGATGAAAGTACAGAGGGCTAGAGAGATGGCTCAGCAGTTAAGAGCACTGACTGCTTTTCCAGAGGTCCTGAGTTCAAATCCCAGCAACCACATGGTGGCTCACAACATCTGTAATAAGATCTGACACCCTCTTCTGGTGTGTCTGAAGACAGCTACAGAGTGTTTGCATAATAAATAAATAAATAAATAAATAAATAAATAAATAAATAAATAAATATTAAAAAAGAAAGAACATGCAGAGAACTTCTTAGAAACATCAGGCTGAGGCCAGGGAGCCTTGTGAAGCAGTATGGGATAGAACTGAGTAAGCTAGAGTGATCAAGGAAACCAGAAGAAGAACTGCAGTGTCAACTAATCTGAGTCTAAGACAGTTCACTAAGACTGAATCACCCACCAAAGAGCATGCATGGGCAAAACAGAGACTCCTTACACATTTGGAGCAGAAATACAGCTTGTTATTCATGTAGGTTTCCTAATAGTTGGGGCAGCTTTGTGTCTGACTCTATTACCTGCCATTGGATTCCCTTTCCCTAACTGGACTTCATGGTTGGGTCATGCAAATTCCTTGGTTCAGATATGCTTATTCCTCCTAGGACTGGATATCCCAGAACAGAGTTGAACAAATGGTGGACTTTCCTTTCTCTGAGGAGTTGAGGACAGGGTGATGTGTGGAGAAACATGTATTGGTGGATCTTGGAGGAGAAGAAGAAGGGGGCACTGTCATCATGATGTAACGTGATTAAAAATTAGTAAAAAATTAAACACATGAAATAAAATGAAACCATGTTTTGTTTAGTTTTGAAGAAGCTGTCCCTGTGTAACCATGGATAGTTTAATACTTACAGGTTAGACACAACTCCATCTCACAGAGCATCACCTGTCCCTGCAAGGAAAAAAGTTTGTGCCACCAAGCCAAGATAACATAGAACCTCAATAATTGCCTTTTAAAAGCCAGAAATATTAATCTGAAGTGAGCCTTGAAAAAACATTCATGTTTGATTAACTCACCTACAAATTAGAAGGTTTGGGTAGAGTGTTATGACCCATCTTTGCCAAGCCAAGATTATGGAATCAGAAGCAAAGAGTTTCCAAATTGCAGCCAATGTGAGCTATACTGTCCAGTAAAAAGTCAACCTGAGCAATAGAGGAAAAACCAGTCTGAAGAAAACAAATGTGTAAATTAAGAAATAAAACCAACATTTGAGATGAAGTAAAGGTGTCTTGGGAAAGAAACCTTTCTCTGTGATGATGAGAGTTACGATGAAATTCTAAAGGGTTAAGTGTTTGAGGGAGCAATAGCAGAGGCATGGTGGGTCTTACCTTTAATCCCAGCACTTGAGAGGCAGAGGCAGGCAGACCTTTGAGTTCAGTGAGAGCCAATGATACAAAGAAAACCCCGTTGAAAAGGAAAGACCTATAAAACAAAAATTCCTCAGAGATGTAAGCCTCATTTGCCTGAGCATAGGCAACTTCCCCCAAAACTGGGCTCTGCTCTTGTAATTGTCAAGGTTTGTACAAATTACGTTTTACTTTCTGTAAAAAGACTTGCTTGACTATAACTGCACATATGCAGGATATGTGCTTGACTGCACTGTGTGTTAGGACTAATGATTCCCTAGTGATATTGTTCTGCAAGGTCCCCAAAAGACCACAAGGATCCCATTCCAATATAATGACATTATAGTAGGGTTTCTTTATTACAAGTTTAGGCTTGGGCTTTCCTCTAACTTAACCCTGACACTGAAGGACACTAAAGCAGAGCAGCCTTGAACCCTCAGCAGGTCAAAGTTTTATAGGGAATGTTAGTAAGTTAAAGGGGTGTCTAACTTGGCACATATCCAATAAAATACTGTTGTGACAGGTGGGTGTTCTGAAGCAAGACCATGAATAGTCACAAACTTCTAAAATTACATCAGAACAACCAGAATAATTTTTCACTATGTGTTGGTAGGAAGTCCTACGGAGTAACTCTGGTCAAGGACAAGCAGTGGGGGCCTTCTGGGTACTTGGGTGTAGTTCATGTCCACCTGTGGGTCAACGTCTCATGTCTTCTTTTTAAAAATGAAAGCAGGAGAGCTGGAGAGATGTCTCAGGGGGTAAGAGCACTGACTGTTCTTCCCAAGGTCCTGAGTTCAAATCCCAGCAACCACATGCTGGCTCACAACCATCTGTAAAGAGATCTGCCGCCCTCTTCTGGTTACTGAAGACAGCTACAGGGTACTTACATATGATAAATAAATCTTTAAAAAAAAAATGAAGGCAGGTCCCAATGTGAAGTATATTCGGCCTTCAAAATGTTTAGTCTGATCCTAAAACTGAGGGAGTACCTGAATAGAATACCAGAGGAGAGTATTCAGGTTCTTAAACTGCCATAAATGTATGACTCCCATACAGGGGAAGCCACTGGTGATCCTCTCTTGATCAAGTCACATTTGGAGTTGTCTTTCTAAGTCCACAAGAGACATGTCCTCACTATCCCACTCTTCTTCATTTCAAGTCTACCTGCAATGTCTCATCCACTGAACACTATTTTGGTCTGTATGTATCAGTGTCTGAAAGTCACATTTTCTGAGATGCCCTGGTGAAAGTCCAATCCCTAGCCATTCATTTTTCAGTATCCAAGAGTCACCTGCCCATGTTGACTTAAGGCCAACAAGGACAAACCTAGTCTTTCCATCAGACCCACAGTGCTGACCACATGGAAGATAGATGTCACTGCAAAGTGGCTGCTGAGGTCTGCCTTTAGGCTCTGTGTGTCTTGGAATTCAGGGAATCATTCAGCAAATCTGGCCACAAAGACACACCCTAATCAGACAGGGCCTGCATTCATAGGTCGTGTATTCATCCCATGTCTTAGGAATCTGTAAGTCTCATCCATCACAAAAATCACCAGGATGCCAGAATGTTACAGGATGTTATTTTACATTGCAAACTTTGAGATTGTATTCTTTTCAGAAAAAACAAAATAAAATTTGTTTCTAGTTCTGTTATTATTCATCCCTTAGCACCCCCTTTAATCCCTCTGTCTGGAATACAAACATGATGTTAGTATACACCTTAAATCCCAAACAATGAAGGTAAAGTTGTTTTGTAGAATGTACCTACAAATCTGAAAAAAATTGTAGTTGTGTGGGAGACAAAGTGAAGAATCAGAGAAAGATTTAACAGAATAGGTTCTTTCCAACTCTCCCAAGAAGAGAAAACAAAGTGCAACTCCTTGGAAGGTAAATGCAAGGAAAGAGAGGAGGCAGTTTTATCTGGAGAGTTTTACAGAGACTGGCTGAAGAGATAACAAGCTAGGCCCAGGTGAACACAGATAAGACAGAGAGTAAGAAGGATTCAGATTAGAAGAGATTGCAAAAATTAGTATGAGGCCAAGCAGATCAATTCAGGAGAGGCTTAGAGAGATACACCAGACAGAGATCACAAAGGAGAAAAAAGGGTGAGTTTATTCAGAAATGAGGCTCGACTCATTGTAAGCCTAGATTAGATTGTACAGAGGCTAGAAGCTTGCCAAGGTTAACAGACAGGGTAGTAAGCCTCTGAGATTACAGTTAGGTCAGGAGAATAAAATATACTTTTACATCTAGCAAGTAAATGTTATATTTACACCAGAGTCCCTGCCCTAGAATAGTAGCGAACTCAGAGTGCCCTACTGTACGTTCTAGTTGCCTCAAGTCAAAACCCTCATCTGAGAGAGACATGGAACTTCACACCATGCCTTAGGGAAGGTAGTTAAGTCTTCCTCCCTTGCCCAGCCAATTATCCAGACATCTGGAGATTGGGAAGGTCCTTGAGTTCGCATCCATGCCCAGTCAATAAATGTAAAGACCATCAGGGCCACCAATCCTTATGTGTCTAGTTGCTGTTGCTATAATCTGTCCTAAAACAATTTTATAAAGGCTTATGAAAGAAAGGAGTCACCTCTCTTTTGGGTGCAGGGCGACCCCAGCATGCTAGAAAGATAAGCCTCTTGCTTTTGCATTGAACTCCATTCTTCAGTCTCATTTAGGATTCTCCTGGTAGGTAAGACTCACTTTGAGTCTTACATTTGGTACACTGGCTGGGAAGCCAGACCCTCAATGATGGCAAGAGAAATGGTGGTCTCAGAACCTGCCAGAGCCTAAAATGTCAGGTACCTCAGTTGTCTGTCTCTGTTTCTTGTGTTTTCCTTTCAGTTTGCTTGTGAGTGTCTGTAAGGCTTTTAGAGAAGCCTGTGGTCGGTGGTTGGTTGTTTACGGTGGGCAGATGTGCCTTACCACAGTGACTGCAGGGTGACTGGAGGAAGCTTCCACTACCACAGAGGGTAATGTGAGGACACTGCTCCTTTTGGAACCTTCTAGACTGTCTCCAGTGGGAGCTGGCTGAGTCACCTGGTTACTGGGTTGTTTCACCTGTGGCAGGGTCAAATTGTCTGTCTTCCTCGTGACTCTTTGTGTTATTGGACTGGGACTGATGACATTTTTGGACATGTGACAGGCAGAATCAACCCCCCTTGAACTGGTAGTTAATTATTGGGTGAGGTCAGTGACCTCCTTTTGGGGAGACCCCACTCCATTCTCGGGTTAGCGTATACCCAAGGAAATGCAAGAGACCGACTTGATGCAAACACTGGAGGCAGTTTATTATCAGAGCTCTGGGCCTACACATATCTCACACAGGAGACAGAGGAGTCACCCCTTATCTTTTATGGCTTGTCTGTTTGTGGAATGACTCAACCACAACTTTGCTTCAAGCTTGTCCAGCATGCCCGGGCTCTAAGACTGCTTGCTGCCTCAACTATGGATTCTGAAAAGTCCCAACTCCCTTCAATTGCACTCATAACTTGTCAGTGATAATTTTAAAAACGAGATTGATAACTTTGTGTTCCTCAGAATGACTCCCTTTCAGAGTCGGTTGGCTTAAGATTTGGACCTTTGATCTCCCAGGTGTTATGGCAGTCAAGAAGAAGATATTCAAGGTCGGGTCATCCATCTAACCTAACCAGGTTCCTTATATTGTGATTGGGAAGGAATTCGATACTGATCCCCCTTTGTGGGTTAAGGCCTTTCCTACCATCAAGCCTTCACAGGTCCTGCCCATCCAGGAATGAAAAGAATCATCACCTAGTGAGTCAACTCCAAAGAAAGTCTTATACGAACCTGGAGCTATGGGCCTACTCCTCTTAGAGCCCCTACCTCTGCCTCCCTACTGCCCTATGGTGGCTCCCAAGGTCCCACCACAAGGTATCATGGCTAGAGCCAAGGCAACTCCCACCCACTTCCAGACCTGCCCTTCCCCTGGGGATTTACCCACACCTCCCCCACTTAGGTGAATATCCAGGACTCAATAAGGGAGCCCAGAGCAGGAGAAGCCCTTTCCCTGATAAAAATGCAGCCCTTCCCCTACAGGCTATTGGGCCCTTAGATGCAGCTGGCAACCAAGCCATGCAGTATTGGCCTTTTTCTTCTTCAGATTTGTACAATTGATAGTCACAACACTGACCTTTCTCTGATAACCCTAAGGGGCTTACTAACTTGATAAAGTCTATTCTTTTTACTCATCAGCCCACCTGGGATAATTGTCAACAGCTCCTTCAGGTTCTTTTCACCATGGAGGAGAAGGAGCAGACCCTCTTGAAAGCTAGAAAGAATGTTCCAGGAGTGAATGGTGCCCCAACCCATAATCCCTCTGAGATCAATGAAGGGTTTCCTCTTCAGAGACTGGACTGGGATTTTAATTCAGTTGGAGGTAAGGAACACTTAAAGGTCTATCACCAGGCTCTTTTGTCTGGTCTCAGGTGCGACACACTTTTGACTAAGGTAAGAGAGGTTAAGCAGGGACCCATGGAGTCACTGGAGGTTTTCTTAGAGAGACTTATGGGGGTATTCTGCCAGATATGCCATATGACCCAAGTAGTGAAGAACGTAAGGCTACAGTGAGTATGGTTTTATACACTAGGCTAGTAGAGATGTCTAAAAGAAACTTCAGAAGTTAGAAGGGTTGCAGGATAAATTGAGAGATTTAGTGCAAGTGGCAGAAAAAGTCTATCGAAATAGGGAAACTGAGGAAGAGAAAGAAGTAAGGTTGAATAAAGAAGAGGATAAAAGGCAAATGAAATGGGAAAAGAGTCGTGAGGGAAAGCAGGGAAGAGGGAGCCACACTGGAAGGAGTGGAAGCAGCTGGACAAGGAACAATGAGAACACTGCAAGGAAAAGGTCCACTGGGCCCAAGAATGTCCCAATAAGAAAAAAGACATCTGGTGAGCCTTGGGAAGGGTGATCCAAAGACCCCAAGATCCTGTCCATGGGTGGAGACAATGAATAGGAAGGATGGGGTTTGTAACCCCTCCTGGAGAACAGAAAGTGGAAGGAAAGAATACCCAATTCTTAGTTGATACAGGGGCTCAATATTCCAACTTGCTACACTCTGATGGGCCACTGTCAAGCAATAAGCCATGGGTCCAAGTGGCTACTGGCACCAAACTATATTCATGGACTACCCAAAGATCTGTTGACATAGGCTACACTAGGCTAGTAGAGATATCAAAAAGAAACTTCGGAAGTTAGAAGTGATGCAGGATAAGTTGTTGAGAATGTTAGGGCAATAGGCATGGGCAGGGTATCCCATTCTTTTATGGTCATTGTCAATTGCCCCTACCATCTATTAGAGAGAGACCTACTCTCAAAGATGGGTGAAAAAATTAATTTCCTCCCAGAAGGGCCTCAAATCAAAGGACCAAGTAGGGAGCCAATTCAAGTGCTCACTATTAATTTAGAAGATGAGTACCAGTTATTTGAACAAATCCCCAAAGGGTCTACACCAAAGGAAATGGACTGGTGGCTGGAGGCTTTTCCCCAAGCATGGGCAGAGACAGCTGGGATGGGGAAATAAAGGCACCAGCCTCTAGTCGTGGTTAAGCTAAGGGAACAAGCCTCTCCTATCTCTGTCTGGCAGTACCCAATGTCCAGGAAGCCCAGGAAGGGAAAATACCCCTTATTAATAGATTCTTACAGCTGGGAATTTTGCAGAAGTATTGATTGGCCTAGAACACCCCGCCTTCCCCATGAGAAAACCTGGAACTAAGGATTACTGGCTAGTACAGGATTAAAGAGAAGTGAATAAATGGGTGGCTGACATCCACCCCACAGTACCCAACCCATGCACTCTCCTGGGCTCTTTATCATCCTCCAGGACTTAGTATACAGTTCTATAGGAAAAGGATGTGTTTTCTCTGTCTTCCACTAGCAGCCAAGAGTCAAGAATATTTTCCCTTTGAATGGAAATTCCCTGATAAATGGATCACAGGGCAGTTGACTTGGACTAGATTGCCCCAAGGCTTTAAGAACTCAACAACCATCATTGTTCAAGAGAATCTATGGCCACAAATTTCTGCCCTGTGTACCCCAGGAACATCATCCATACACAACATCTAATCAGGGGATGTGGACTACATCTGGAGACATCTAGCAGGAACACTAGACTCCAGGTGGAAAGGACCCTATGTCATGTTGCTAACCATGCCAACTACTGTCAAAATAGATGGAGTTGCTGCCAGGGTCCACATCACCCATGGAAAACTGGGTAGTGGACCTACATCGGTTCAGTATCGTTACACTGGAAAGCACAGCAAACCTCAAACACATTGAAGCTTAAACTCTCCAGATGGCCAAGTGATCAGGCTTCTTCTTCCTGACCACTGTGCTTGGACTCCTTGCCTAGAAGACTCGAGCCAGGCCAGGCAGCCCTCATCAACCTCCAAGACTAACCTGGCAGGTAGTCCTAGCCACCAGGGATATGGTCTGGTCAAACACTGGGGAACACCCTCCAAATACTTCTTGGCCTACTTTATCCTCTGATCTGTGTAGCCTGGAAGGCAGACTGGACACCTGGGATAAATGGAGTGGGAGGGGCTGCCTGAGTGCCATGGAAAAAAGTTCAAACTCACTGACACCTTGCAAATGCAGGGGAGTATGGGATAGGGACATAGGTTGTGGATATCCCCAGCTAAGCGATAACCTTCATCAGGTTCTAATTTATGTGTGACCCAAGAATGGGAGATTCAGGTCTATGGCTCATTGATGCAGAGGACCAAAGAACATTTACTGGAAGCACAGCTCTAGCTGGGACTTGATTACAGTAAGCAGGGCCTTGAAGGGAAGGGGACTTATAAGCAGCAGCTGTGGGAGATATCATAGTTTGACAGAAAACCTCCACTAAGGAATCCATCCTGATGACACCTGGGGAAACCAGCATCTATCAGGGACTTGGACAGAAAAGTGTCCCTGCCTTAACTTTTTTTGCAACACTATTACCATATAGTTCACCCCAAAGAGAAAAGAAGCTCACAACTTGGGAGTTGGTAGCTCCTGGGGGTTAAGATTATACCAGACATGATATGATGATGACCTACTGTTTACTATCACGTTAAAGATAAAGACCCTCATGACCCCAGTTGGACTAACAGAATCCTAAAGATGGCTTCCAACCCAGCACTTCTGCACAAGGCCCAGGATTTATCCTTAATATTCCCCAGTTAGGAGTAACTCTCAACACCAGGGTCACCCCTCCTCCTGACTTCCTTACATTCTATAGAAGCAAGGTCAAGACAGTCTCCCATCACAGGGAACTAATTGAAAAAAAAAAAACCTTTTTTGTGATCAATCGATATCCCACTAAATACTAAAGACTAAACCTGATCTAACCAGATCTTGTTAGTTATGTTATCATATACCTCCCCCTATTATGAAGGTATAGCTTTCAATCCATACATTATAGCATCTAATGACTCCAATACTTGTAGATGTGTAGAAAAATCTGGAGTTGGCCTCAATTTTCAAGCTGTGTCTGAAAAAGGACTATGTCTAGGAAAGGTACTCAGCTCTCACTCCCATTTGTGTAGCCAACATTGGTCAACAGCATAGAGTGACACATATTACATCACCCCAGAAAATGGATGATGGGCCTGCTCTACAGGGTTGACTCCTTATGTTCACTCCACTGTTTTTAACACCATCAAAGATTTCTGTGTCATAGTGCAACTGGTCCCCCACCTCATTTATCATCCTCATAGGGAACTCCTGAATCATTGGAATGGAGACATTTAGTGTCAGAAAAGAAAACCTCATATTGCTCACAGTTCCCCTACTCTAGGGTCTAGAGAGAGGAGGTACTGCTACTGGAGCATCAGCACTTGCCTTCAGGGGGGAAAAATTATTAGAGCCTACTGACTGCCATGAATATAGATATCAAGATGTTTGAAATTCAATCTCTCATCTCCAGGAGTCACTTATTTCCCTCTCACAAGTGGTGCTCCAGAACTGCAGGGGGTTAGACTTATTGTTCATTCAACAAAGAGGTTTATGAGGTGCTGCACTCAATGAGGAGTGCAGTTTCTACATAGAGTACTCGGGGGTAGTTAAAGACTTAATGGCTAAAGTACAAAATGGGATGGCCTGAAGAAAGAGAAAGAGAACAAAACCAAAGATGGTTTGAATCCTGATTTAATTTGTCCCCATGGTTAACTACTCTAGCTGGACTCTTGATTATCCTACTTTTGCTGATAACCTTTGGACCCTGCATTTTAAATTGCTTAGGTAATTTTATTAGAGTACAGCAGATGCTACTTAGACAACACTATAAAGATATACCTCTCAATGTTTCTGTCTATACGTTAACTTGCTTATAGATTATGGTTAATTGCTTCACGATTGAAGCACTAAGCACTCACAAGAAAAGGGTGAAATAGAGAGCCCTGACATAGAACTTCCCACCAGGCCTTAGGGAAAGTCTCCCTCCCCTGCCCAGCCAATCATCCAGCAACCTGGAGATAGGGAAGGTCCTTGAGTTCCCCTCCCTGCCCAGCCAATTAATGTAAAGATCACCAGTGCCAACAACCACTACATGCCTAGTTGCTGTTGCTATAGTCTGCCCTCAAAAATGCATAAAAAGCTTATGAAAAGAAGAGAAGGGGTCTCCACTCCTCTGGATGTAAGATGACCCCAGCACACTAGAAAAATAAACCCCTTGATTTCACATAGAACTCCATTCTCAATGTTCATTTGGGGGTCTTTCACTAGCTAAGGCTCACTTTGATTCTTACACATCCATCTCAGCATGTGGAGTCTGACAAGAACCGATACAGACACAGGTAACCTTTTTGCCACCAGGTTACTATAGCCTGCTCATTTCAATCTTATTCCTCTTTGGAAAGTCTATGTGATCAGCCTCTTGTCCTGGCAAAAAAGACACTGGTAATCTGTCATGGGCCTTAAAGAGACAGCATCAATGCCATATGCCTAGGTTACCCAGGCTCTTATTTCCATAGGTTGAGTTTGCCACGGATGGACTGAGGAGAATCTCAGAATTTGTCTGGCATCACTCTTTATTTTGAATTCATTATAGTGTCCTCTGAGACACTGGACTTTATTACAATAATCTAGGGAATGAGTAGAATCCCTGCTAACTAGTGTCCACATGGCTGCATATCCAGACTTTGTCTCAAATGTAAAAGTGAACCAAGATGTGTAAGTTTCCCCAAAGCAGATATAGAGCCATGTGACTGCATGAGAATACCCTAAATGGCTGTGAGTCTGAGATAGTCGAGGCAATATATGGCATGCCTTCTGCGTACATCAGTTTCCCTCCTCTTGCCCCCTTCCTTCTTTCTGCATTTTGCTATGGTTGGAAGAGCAGTAATACTTTTGTTACAGCAATAGGATTGCTCTAGATTTTAAGATATGGCTGGGCTATGTTGTAAGACCCCAGTGTCACAAAACAAAAAGAAAGAAAGAAAGAAAGAAAGAAAGAAAGAAAGAAAGAAAGAAAGAAAGAAAGTCAAATGAGTGCAAAGTCACACTGGACACAAGAAAAAGCATCACCCACTTGGTCAATCTCATTTTATCGGAGTGCTGGAGCATGCAGGAGAAAATATAGCAATCACTGTGTGGGGACTGGATTATGGGAGTGCTTACCTAGGATTCAGGAGGCCCAGAGGAAATCCACAGTACTTGAGCCAGGATTAGTGTAGCACACATGCAAGCAAGTCTAGAATTTGAGAAATAGTATGCAAAAGGAGTGCCAGGGCATCCCAGGCTAAAATGGTTCTTACCCGAATAAAATCAAAACACACAAAATCCTTGGGTCATTTCAAGCTATTTAGTTTGCTTTATTTATAAATTAAATGGCATACTCTCCCATGCAACATTGTGAGGTATCTCTGTTTTCTGGAGTTTTTTTCACCACTTTTTATTTTCAGTTTTTTTTTTTCTGTATAGACTCATCACTATTATTTAATCTCTGTATGTTGTGATGAGTATTAAACTCAATACATGCCAGATGCATGGTCAACCCTGGAGCTATATGCTAGACCCTTCCAAAGGGCTTTTTGAGAGATGATGAACTATAATGAATCTTGACCTGGGACAGGTTCTTTCACTGCACCAACAAAGCCTCATCCAGGATCCTTTCTTACTGCTTGGAGCTAAGTTCCCATGACACTGTCCAGACCAAACTGGACATGATGGGCTTAATTGCCCACCATACTCTACCTATCACCCTCTGCGTCTCCTGGACCCACATACTTTCATGTCATACCTAGATCTCAAACTGTCAAAAAGTATGGAGCTTCTTTGCAATGGTGTAGCAGGTCAGGACTTGGCTTCAGTCTCTGGAAGGAGGTCACTGAGTGTGTAAAATTTCCTTTTGACCTCTGTAGGAGTGGCTGCGTCATGCTCACATGCATTGAGAGACCAGAATTTTTAAGTTCAGACTCCATTTTGGGAACTTGAACTCAGGTAAACTAACAGGCTGGTAAATAACATTAGTATCCTAGTTACCCACCCAACAAAAACCCAAGGCTAGCTCCAGTCTCTAGGCTAACCCTCAATAAGATATGCATCTACAGGCTACCCACCCCCCAAAAACCAACATCTAACACCAGTATCCAGGTGATTCTCTCAACAATTCTGTAGTCCCAGGTTACAAGCCTGCCCCTGCCTAATGGCTATCAATGCAGAGAAAAACAAAAATTAAGTTTATGGTTTGATTCCCCGCACCAGTCAATTATGTTTCAGGCTTCAGTAGCTTTCAAATTAGATGCTTGTAACTCACCGCTTGCCTGCTGCTTTCTATAAAAACTTACCTCAAAAGGTGTTCTGGGCTCATCTCCATCAAACCTGTCCTACTGTGTCAGGGCTCGCAGGTGGGGTGGAGTGCCCAAGCTCTATCTTGTGAATGAAGTCCCTGTTGTGATTTTCAATAGATCAACTCCTGTCTGTTTTTTTTAGTTTCACTAACACTTCCCTGGCATTACAGCATCAAAACCCAAAAATAAGAAACAAATTTAGTTTTCATTGAACTAAAGTAATAATTTGAATTTAGGAACTGAGAGGTGGCTCAGTGGTTAAGAACACTATTTGTTTTCCCAGAGGACCTGTTGTGGATACACATTTCCAAACAACTTTATTTCCAGGGAATCTATTGCCCTTTTCTATCTTCCATGTGCTTCAAGCACACATATGGTGCACAAATATTAAATACAGGCAGGCAGACACTCATGCACATAAGGGAAACAAAAAGAAAGAGTCAAAGCATGGTGAGAATCCCACAGGGTCTTAGAACCTAGGGTATCAGCTTTCCCCTGCCTGGATTTGGAGATCTCTCAACATTGTCCAGATTAGGTAAGTCCCTCATATCTGTCAGGATACCTCACCACATACAGCCTAGTCTATCTTTGTCCTCAGTTTAAATATTGTATATAGTTATTGATTGGTCCTTTTTGTGAGGAGATCTTTCTTTCTGTATGACCTTGTTACTGTCTGACCTGGTACTCACAGAGATACTCCTACCTCAGAAACATGAAGGCTGCTTAACCATAATATCCAAGTGTGTTCTCAATCATATCCAATTATTTATTGGGTCACTGTGGTTTTCTTTCTTTAAGACAGTCCCATTAAGAATGTAATGCTGACATTGAATTCAAGGCGATCCATGCTGGAATGACAGCTGTAAGTTACTCAAGTTCCTTAAGTGCTGATCTTGATGTCACTTTAAGCCTGGCATGCTTGGCTGTGCCTTTACTTCCAGCAACAGAAATGGATGCAGAGCCTTAAGCATGAAAGGAGAAAGAGGAACACTCCTCCACTGCTGGTGGGGTTGCAAATTGGTACAACCACTCTGGAAATCAGTATGGCGGTTCCTCCAAAAACTGGGCACCTCACTTCCAGAAGATCCTGCTATACCACTCCTGGGCATATACCCAGAGGATTCCCCACGATGTAATAAGGATACATGCTCTACTATGTTCATAGCATCCCTATTTATAATTGCCAGATGCTGGAAAGAACCCAGGTATCCCTCAACGGAAGAGGGGATGCAAAAAATATGGTATATCTACACAATGGAGTACTATTCAGCCATTAGAAACAATGAATTCATGAAATTCTTAGGCAAATGGATGGAGCTACAGAACATCATACTAAGTGAGGTAACCCAGACTCAAAAGGTGAATCTTGGTATGCACTCACTAATAAGTGGATATTAACCCAGAAACCTGGAATACCCAAAACATAATCTACACATCAAATGAGGTACAAGAAGAAAGGAAGAGTGGCCCCTGTTCTGGAAAGACTCAGTGAAGCAGTATTCAGCAAAACCAGAACGGGGAAGGACAGGGGGAGAGAAGGGGGCTTACGGGACGTTCTGGGACTGGGTGGGCTAGGAAAGGGGAAATCATTTGAAATGTAAATAAAACATATATCGAATAAAAAAAATAAAAAAATAAAACAGGGAAAATGGAAAAAAAAAAAAAAGAAATGGATGCTGAGGCAGGCCAATCTCTTGGTTTGATGTCAAACCAGGGATAATATGTGTCTTAAAAAAGAAAAATAAGCAAGCAAGCAAATAAACAAAACCAAAAAGTATTTGTAGATGCTAATTTATACATAGTCCATTCTTTTCATGAGGGCTAGAAGAGCTAAGCACAATTTATTTATCATCAAAATATAGGCTGAGTTCTCATGCTTCTTAGTGATCCCTTTCCACTGTGAAGAATTCACCAAAAACACTATGGGAATGAATTAGATGGGGTCTTGGGAACTAGGATAGTTTGAACATGCTTCATAAGTCAACAGAAGAATTATAATTTTAAAACCAACAAAGGCTGGACCAAACAGTCCTGGATTGGATATGTGGTGTTGCCACTTGCTGAGATGTTATAGAACATACCTTTAATCTTATCACTTGGAATGCACAGGCAGGAAAATCTGTGTGAGTTCAAGGCCAGTGTGATATATCAAGTCAGTTCCAGGACAGTGAAAAATACAGGTGTCTCTGTAAAGATGCTGTCTCAAAAAAAAAAAAAAAAAAAAAAAAAAAAAAAGCAAAAGAGTTATATAAAGGTCACTAATTAATGAATGGAACCTCATGAAACTGAAAATATATTAAAAGGCAAAGAACACTGATATTCAGGGAAAGTGGGAGCCTAAAAAAAATAGAAAATTTATGTTACCAATACCCTATCTGATAGAGGACTAATATCCAAAATATATGAAGAACTTAAAAAACTAAACATCTAAAATCTAAAGAATCTAATTGAAATCAGTGTACAGATTGAAAAAGACTATTCTTCATTTTTTAAAACTATTTATAGCCAAGCAGTGGTGGTGCATGCCTTTAATCCCAGCACTTGGGAGGCAGAGGCAGGCGAATTTCTGAGTTCCCGGCCAGCTTGGTCTGCACAGTGAGTTCCAGGACGGCCAGGACTATACAGAGAATCCATGTCTCAGAAAAAAAAAGAACTATTTATTGGGGGCTGGAGAAATGGCTCAGTGGTTAAGGGCACTGACTATTCTTCCAAAAATCCTGAGTTCAAATCTCAGCAACCCCATGGTTACTCACAATGGTCTGTAATGTAATCTGACACCCTATTCTGGTATGTCTGAAGACAGATACAGTGTACTGAGACGTAACAATGAATATAATCTTTAAGCCAGAGTGAGTGGGGCATACTGGAGTGAGCAGGGGTCCTGAAATCAATTCCCTGCAACCACATGATGGCTCACAACCATCCACATAACTGCAGTGTATGCATATACAAAATAAATGAATAAATCTTTAAAAATAAAAATATTACAGGATCTTTGTGAGTTTCTTTTTTTAAATTAGATATATTCTTTATTTACAATTCAAATGATGTCCCCTTTCCTGGTTTCCTCACACACACCAGAAAATCCCCTAACCCATCCCCACTCTGCCTGCTCACCACTCTACCCACTCCTACTTCCCTGTACCAGCATCCCCCTGTACTGGGGCATTTACCCTTCTCAGGTACACGGGCCTCTCCTCCATTTGATGTCCAACAAGGCCATCCTCTACTGCATGTGCATCTGTAGCCATGGGTCCCTCCATGTGCAATCCATGGATCATGATTTAGTCCCTGGGACCTCTGGAAGTGCTGAGTGGCTCATATTGTTGTTTCTCCTATGCTGCTGCAAACCTCTTCAGCTCCTTGGGTCCTTTCTCTAGCTCCTCCACTGGGGACACTGTGCTCAATTCAATGGTTGGCTGAGAGTGAAACCTTTGGTATTTGTCATGCACTGGCAGAACGTCCCAAGTGACAGCTATAACAGGCTACTATCAGCAAGCCCTTGTTGGTATCCACAATAGTGTCTGGGTTTTGTAACTATACGGGATAGATCCCTAGGAGGAGAAGTCTCTGTATACCACAGTCTCTGCTCCACATTTTGTCTCTGTATCTCTTCCTGTGGGTATTTTGTACCCCCTTCTAAGAAGGACCAGAGTATCTATACTTTGTTCTTTCTTCTTGAGCTTTATTTGGTTTGTGAATTGTATTTTGGGTATTCCTGGATTCTGGGCTAATATCCACTTATCAGTGAATGCATACCATGTTTATTTTTTTTTTTTGATTGGGTTAGCTCACTTTGCCCTGCAAAGTGACCAGAACTTGGAAGGGGTCCCCGCAGCCTCTGCCATCTTCACTGCTGGACAATCCAGGCAGGCAACACCAGGTACACAGAGACAACTGAGTATAGCATTGCTTGGAGCAAGGCACACCAGGGCTCCAACAGAATCCAAGAGTAGGGCAGCCCATCAGCAGTCTGTGCCAGGGAAAACCCAGTCATCCAGAGGTGCGGAAATAGCATTATAGGCTCACAGGTGGTTCAAGTACCAGCCAGTGACAATAGGACCAACTAATGGCAGAGATAACCAGATGGCAAAAGGCAAATGTAGGAATGTTACTAACAGGAATCAAGGCAATATGGCAGTATCCAAACCCAGTTCTCCGACAACAGCAAGTCTTGGATACCCCCCAACACATGAGAAAAACAAGATCTGGATTTAAAATCACATATCATAATGCTGTTGGATTACAAGAAGGACATAAATAAACCTCTTAAAAAAGTATAGGAGAAAATGAATCAAAAGATAGAAACCCTAACAAAGGAAACACAAAAATCATTTAAAGAAAATCAGGAAAATATGGGTCAACAGACAGAAGCCAATAAAGAGGAAATGCAAAAAACCCACTTTAAGAAATACAGGACAATTTGGGAAAACAGGCAGAAGCCATGAAAGAGGAAACAAAAATCCCTTAAAGAATTACAGGAAAACACAAACAAACAATTGAAGGAACTAAGCAAAACCATCCAGGATCTAAAAACTGAAGTAGAAACAACTAAGAAATCACAAAGGGAAACAACTTTGGAGATAGAAAACCTTAGGAAGAAATCATGGGTCATAGATGCAAATATCAATAACAACAGAATACAAAAAAAATAGAAGAAAGAATCCCAGATGCCAAAGGTACCACAAAAATTATTGACTCAACAGTCAAAGAAAATGCAAAATACAAAAAGGTTGTAACCCAAAACATCTGGGAAATCCACAGCAAAATAAGAAGACCAAACATAAGGATTATAGGTATAGATGAGAGTGAAGATTTACAACTTAAAGGGCCAGTAAATATTTTCAACGAAAGTATGGAAGAAAACTTCCCTAACCTAAAGAGAGAGATGCCCACGAACATACAAGAAGCCTACAGAACTCCAAAGAGACTCGACCAGAATAGAAATACCTCCTGTCACATAATAATCAAAACTCCAAATGTACTAAAGAAAGAATATTAAAGGCAGTAAGAGAAAAAGCCCAAGTAACATATAAAGGAAGACCTATCAGAATTACATCAGACTTCTCACCAGAGACCATGAAAGCTAAGATCCTGGACAGATCCCATGCAGACTCTAAGAGAACACAAATGTTAACCAAGACAACTATATCCAGCAAAACTCTCAATTACCATAGATGGAGAAACCAAGATATTCCATGATAAAACCAAATTTACACAATATCTGTCCACAAACTCAGCCCTACAGAGTGTAATAGGTGGAAGACACCAATACAAAGAGGGAAATTACACCCTGGAAAAAGCAAGATAGTCATCTTTCATGAAACCCAAAAGAAGATAACAACTCGAGCATAAAAATAACATCAAAAATAATGGGAAGTAAAAATTACTATTCCTTAATATCTCTTAACATCAATGGACTCAATTCCCCAATAAAAAGACATAGACTAACAGACTGGATATGTAAACAGGGCCCAACATTTTGCTGCATACAGGAAACACAACTCACTGTTAAAAGCAAACACTACCTCAGAGTAAAAAGCTGGAAAACAATTTTACAAGCAAATGGTCTCAGGAAACAAGCCACTGTAGCCATTCTAATATCAGGTAAAATTGAATTTCAACCTAAAGTCATCAAAAAGAACACAGAAGGACACTTCTTACTGGTCAAGGGAAAAATCCACAAAGAAGAACTCTCAATTCTGAATATCTATGCTGCAAAAGCAATGGCACCCTCATTCATAAAAGAAACTTTACTAAAGCTCAAAGCACACATTGCACCTAACATAATAATTGTGGGTGACTTCAACACTCCAGTCTCCTCAATGGACCAATCAGGAATGCAGAAACTAAACAGGGACACAGTGAAATTAATTGAAGCTTAGGATCAATTGGATTTAACACATATATATTCATCCTAAAGCAAAAGAACATATCTTTTTCTCAGCACCTCATGGAACCTTCTCCAAAATTGACCATATAATTGGTCACAAGACAGACCTCAACAGATATAAGAAGATCGAATTAATCCCATGCCTCCTATCAGGCCACTATGGAGTAAGGGCGATCTTCAATAGCAACAAAAATGACAAAAAGACCACATACACATGGAAGCTGAACAATACTCTACTCAATGATACCTTGGTCAAGGAAGAAATAAAGAAGAAAATGAAAGACTTTCTAGAATTTAATGAAAATGAAGGCACAACATACCCAAATTTATGGGGCACAATGAAAGCAGTGCTAAAATGAAAACTCATAGCCCTGAGTGCCTCTAAAAAGAAACTGGAGAGAGTATATACTAGCAGATTAATGGCACACATGAAAGCCCTAGAACAGAAAGAAGCTAATTCACCAAAGAGGAGTAGAATTCTTGAAATCATCAAACTCAGGGCTGAAATCAATCAAGTAGAAATGAAGAGAACCATACAAAGAATAAAAATAAAAATAAAAAAAAATTAAAAAAAAAAACAGGAACTGGTTCTTTGAGAAAATCAACAAGATAGATAAACCTTTACCTAGACTAATCAGAGGGCACAGAGACAGTATCCAAATTAACAAAATTAAAAATGAAAAGGGATAAATAACAACAGAAACTGAGGAAATTCAAAAACTCATCAGATCCTACTACAAAAACCTATACTCAACACAACTGGAGAATCTGGAGGAAAAGGAGAATTTCCTAGATAGGTACCAAATACCAAAATTAAATCAAGATCAAATAGATCATCTAAACAGTCCCATTACCCCTAAAGAAATAGAAGTGGATATTGACAGTCTCCCAACCAAAGAAAGCACAGGACCAGATGGTTTTAGTGGAGAATACTATCAGACCTTCAAAGAAGACATAACACCAATACTCTTCAAGCTAATCCACAAAATAGAAGCAGAAGCAACACTACCCAACTCATTCTATGAAGCCACAATTGCGCTGATAACAAAACCACACAAAGATCCAACAAAGAGAACGTCAGACCAATATCCATAATGAATATCGATTCAAAAATACTCAATAACATTCTTGCCAATCAAATCCCAGAGCACATCAAAATTCTCATTCACCATGTTCAAGTAGGCTTCATGTCAGTGATGCAGGGATGGTTCAATATAAGGAAATCCATCAATGCAATTCACTATATAAACAAACTCAAAGAAAAAAACACATGGACATTTCATTAGATGCTGAAAAGGCATTTGACAAAATTCAGCATCATTTCATGATAAAAGTCTTGGAAAGAACAGGAATTCAAGGTCCATACCTAAACATAATAAAAGCAATGTACAGCCAACAGGTAGCCAACATCCAACTAAATAAAAGCTTGAAGCAATCTCATCAAAGTCAGGGACTAGACAAGGCTGCCCCCTCTCTCCATGTCTTTTCAATATAGTACTTGAAGTTCTAGCTAGAGCAATTAGACAACATAAAGAGGCCAAAGGAATACAAATTGGAAAGGAAGAAGTCAAATTATCACTATTTGCAGATGATATGATAGTCTACTTAAGTAACCCAAAAAATTTCACCAGAGAACTCCTACAGCTGATAAACAACTTCAGCAAAGTGGCTGGTTATAAAATCAACTCAAGCAAATCAGTAGCCTTCCTATACACAAAAGATAAGCAGGCTGAGAAAGAAATTAGGGAAATGACACCCTTCACAATAGTCACAGACAATATAAAGTGTGGTGTGACTCTAACCAAACAAGTCAAAGATCTGTATGACAAGAACTTCAGGACTCTGAAGAAGGAAATGGAAGAAGACCTCAGAAAATGGAAAAATCTTCCAAGCTCGTGGATTGGCAGGATTAATATAGTAAAAATTGCCATCTTGCTAAAAGAAAAATACTGATTTAAAGAAATCCCCATTAAAATCCCAACTCAGTTCTTCATAGAGTTAGAAAGAGCAATTCTCCATTTCCTCCAGATTCTCCAGTTGTGTTGAGTACAGGCTCTTGTAGTAGGATCTGATGATTTTTTGGATTTCCTCAGTTTCCGTTGTTATGTCTCCCTTTTCATTTCTAAGTTTGTTAATTTGGATACTTTCTCTGTGCCCTTTGGTCAGTCTGGCTAAGGGTTTATCTATCTTGTTGATTTTCTCAAAGAACCAGCTCCTGGTTTTGTTGATTTTTTGTATGGTTCTCTTTGTTTCTACTTGATTGATTTCGGCCCTGAGTTTGATGACTTCCTGCCTTCTACTCCTCTTGGGTGAAATAGCTTCTTTTTGTTCTAGGGCTTTCAGGTGTGTCATTAAGCTGGTAATGTATGCTCTATCCATTTTCTTTTTGGAGGCACTCAGGGCTATGAGTTTTCCTCTTAGCACTGCTTTCATTGTGTCCCATAGATTTGGGTATGTTGTGTTTTCATTTTCATTGTGTTCTAAAAAGTCTTTAATTTCTTTCTTTATTTCTTCCTTGACCAAGGTATCATTGAGTAGAGTATTGTTCAATTTCCACGTGTATGTGGGTTTTCTGTTGTTTCTGTTGCTATTGAAGACCACTTTTATTCCATAGTGATCAGATAGGAGGCATGGGATTAGTTCGATCTTCTTATATTTGTTGAGGTCTGTCTTGTGACCAATTATATGGTCGATTTTGGAGAACGTACCATGAGGTGCTGAAAAAAAGGTATATTCTTTTGTTTTAGGATAGAATGTTCTATATATATCAGTTAAATCTAATTGGTCCAAAGCTTCAATTAGTTTCATTGTGTCCTTGTTTAGTTTCTGTTTTCCTGATCGGTCCATTGAGGAAAGTGCAGTGTTGAAGTCACCCACAATTATTGTGTTAGGTGCAATGTGTGCTTTGAGTTTTAATAAAGTTTCTTTTATGAAAGAGGGTGCCCTTGCATTTGGAGCATAGATGTTCAGGATTGAGAGTTCTTCTTGTTGTATTTTTCCTTTGACCAGCAAGAAGTGTCCCTCAGAGTCTCTTTTGATGACTTTGGGTTGAAAGTCAATTTTATCTGATATTAAAATGGCTACTCCAGCTTGTTTCCTGAGACCATTTGCTTGTAAAATTGTCTTCCAGCCTTTTACTCTAAGGTAGTGTTTGTCTTTGACCCTGAGGTGTGTTTCCTGTAAGCAGCAAAATGTAGGGTCCTGTTTACGTATCCATTCAGTTAGTCTGTGTCTTTTTATTGGGGCATTGAGTCCACTGATGTTAAGAGATATTAAGGAATAGTGATTGTTACTTCCTATCATTTTTGACGTTATTTTTTAAATTTGATTGCTTAACTTCTTTTGGGTTTGATGAAAGGTTACTATCTTGCTTTTTTCAGGGTGAAGTTTCCCTCCTTGTATTGGTGTTGTCCTCCTATTATCCTTTTTAGGGCTGGGTTTGTGGATAGATATTGGGTAAACTTGGTTTTGTCGTGAAATATCTTAGTTTCTCCATCTATGGTGATTGAGAGTTTTGCTAGGTATAGTAGTTTTGGTTGGCATTTGTGTTCTCTTAGAGTCTGCATGAGATCTGCCCAGGACCTTCTAGCCTTCATAGTCTCAGGTGAAAAGTCTGCTGTGATTCTGATAGGTCTTCCTTTATATGTTACTTGGCCTTTTTCTCTTACTGCCTTTAATATTCTTTCTTTGTTTAGAACATTTGGTGTTTTGATTATTATGTGACGGGAAGTATTTCTGTTCTGGTCCAGTCTGTTTGGAGTTCTGTAGGTTTCTTGTATATTCATGGGCATCTCTCTCTTTAGGTTAGGGAAGTTTTCTTCCATAATTTTATTGAAGATATTTGCTGGCCCTTTAAGTTGTAAATCTTCACTTTCATCTATGCCTATAATCCTTAGGTTTGGTCTTCTCATTGTGTCCTGGATTTCCTGGATATTTTGGGTTACAAGCTTTTTGCATTTTGCATTTTCTTTAACTGTTGAGTCCATGGTTTCTATGGAATCTTCAGCATCTGAGATTCTTTCTTCTATTTCTTGTATTCTGTTGTTGATATTTGCATCTCTGTCCCCTGATTTCTTCCCAAGGCTTTCTATCTCCAAAGTTGTCTCCTTTTGAGTTTTCTTAGTTGTTTCTACTTCTGATTTTAGATCCTGGATGGTTTTGCTTAGCTCCTTCACTTGCTTGTTTGTGCTTTCCTGTAATTCTTTAAGAGATTTTTGTGTTTTCTCTTTCATGACCTCAGCCTGTTGACCAAAGTTCTCCTGTATTTCTTTAAGAGATTTTTGTGTTTCGTCTTTCATGACCTCAGCCTGTTGACCAAAGTTCTCCTGTATTTCTTTGAGTGTTTTTTTGCATTTCCTCCTTGTTGGCTTTTGTACTCTCCTGGATTTCTTTCAATGATTTTTGTGTTTCCCTTGCAAGGGCTTCTAACTTTTGATCCATTTTCTCCTGAATGTCCTTCATGTGTTCCTGTACCAGCATCATGACCAGTGATTTTAAATCCAAATCTTGTTTTACTGGTGTGATGGGGTATCCAGGACTTGCTGGTAGAGGAGAATTGGGTTCAGATGTTGCCATATTGCCTTGATTTCTGTTAGTGACATTCCTGCGTTTGCCTTTTGCCATCTAGCTCTCACTGGTGTTACTTGGTCTTGTCAGTGCTGGACTCACCAGTGCAAGCTGCCCCTTCCCCGTTGGCCTCTGGTGCACAGCTTACACCCTGCACTGACTGTAGACAGGGTGCTGTTGTCCAGGCTGTTTAGATCCCGAAGCAGGCACCTGAAGGCTCCCGCTGGGGCCCGCAGGATTTATTGGTGCACACCGACTTCTCCCAGCTAGCCGCCCGGAAGTCCCCACTAGCCCCTTGAGGGACCTGGAGATGTGGTGCGGCCACCCAGGCTGATCTCAGTCTGTCCGATCTCTGGAGCCCGGAATCAAGATGCCAGATGCTGGAAAGAACCCAGGTATCCCTCAGCAGAAGAGTGGATGCAAAAAATGTGGTATATCTACACAATGGAGTACTATTCAGCCATTAGAAACAATGAATTCATGAAATTCTTAGGCAAATGGATGGAGCTAGAGAACATCATACTAAGTGAGGTAACCCAGACTCAAAAGGTGAATCATGGTATGCACTCACTAATAAGTGGTTATTAACCTAGAAAACTGGAATACCCAAAACATAATCCACACATCAAATGAGATACAAGAAGAAAGCAGGAGTGGTCCCTGGTTCTGGAAAGACTCAGTGAAACAGTATTTGGCAAAACCAGAACGGGGAACTGGGAAGGGGTGGGAGGGAGGACAGGGGAAGAGAAGGGGGCTTACGGGACTTTCGGGGAGTGGGGGGGGGGGCTAGAAAAGGGGAAATCATTTGAAATGTAAATAAATTATATCGAATAAAAAAATAACAAGAAAAAAAAAAAGAAAAAAAAAAAAGAAAGAGCAATTCTCAAATTCATCTGCAATAACAAAAAACCCAGGATACCTAAAACTTTTCTCAACACTGAAAGAACTTCAAGGGGAATCAGTATTCCAGACATCAAGCACTACAGAGCAATAGTGTTTAAAACTGCATGGTATTGGTACAGTGACAGTCAGGTCGATCAATGGAATAGAATTGAAGAACCAGAAATGAACCCACAGCTATGGTCACTTGGTCTTCAACAAAGGAGCTACAACCATCCAGTGAAAAAAAAGATAACTTTTTCAACAAATGGTGCTGGTTCAATTGGAGGTCAGCATGCAAAAAAATGCAAATTGATCCATTTTTTATCTCCTTGTACTAAGATCAACTCCAAGTGCATCAAGGACCTCAACATAAAACCAGACACACTGAAACTAATAGAAAAGAACCTGGGGAAGACCCTTGAGGGCATGGGCACAGGGGGAATGGTCCTGACCAGTAGTACACCAATAGCTTATGCTCTAAGATCAAGAATTGACAAATGGGACCTCATAAAATTACAAAGTTTCTGTAAGGCAAAGGACACTTCCAATTGGACAAAATGACAACCAACAAATTGGAAAAGAGCTTCACCAACCCTTCATCTGACAGAGGGCTAATATCCAATATATACACCGAAATCAAGAAGGTAGACTGCAGCTGGGCGGTGGTGTTGGACATCTTTAATCCCAGCACTTGGGAGGTAGAGGCAGATGGATTTCTGAGTTCGAGGCCAGCTTGGTCTACAAAGTGAGTTCCAGGACAGCCAGGTGTACACAGAGAAACACTGTCCTGAAAATGTAAAAAAAAAAAGATAAACCCAGGAGAGCCAAACATCCCTATTAAAAATGGGGTACAGAAACAAAGAATTTTCACCTGAGGAATTTCGAATGGCTGAGAAGCACCTTAAGAAATGTTCAACATCATAAACAACCCTGAGATTTCACCTCACACCAGTCAGAATGGCTAAGATTAAAAACTCAGGAGACAGCAGGTGTTGGCCAGGATGTGGAGAAAGAGGAACACTCCTCCACTGAGTGGGATTGCAAGCTGGTACAACCACTCTGGAAATCAGTTTTGCAGATCCTCAGAAAACTGGGAGTGACAATTCCAGAGGACCCTGTTATACCACTCCTGGGCATATACCCAGAGGTTCCCCCAACATGCAATAAGGACACATGCTCCACTATTTTCATTGCAACCTTATTTATAATAGCCAGAAGCTGGAAAGAACCCAGATATCCCTCAATGGAGGAATGGATACAGAAAATGTGGTATATTTACAAAGTGGAATACTACTCAGCAATTAAAAATAATAAATTCATGAAATTTTTAGGCAAGTGGTTGGAACTGGAAAATATCATCCTAACTGAGGTAACCCAATCACAAAAGAATACACATGGAAGGCATTCACTGACAAGTGGATATTAGCCTAGAAGCTCTGAATACTGTAGACACAATTAACATATCAAATGATTCTCAAGAAGAAGGAAGGAGAGGGCCCTGGTCCTGGAAAGGCTTGATGCAGCATTGTAGGGGATTGCAAGGACAGAGAAATGGGAGGGGGTGATTGGGGAATAGGCTGAGGGAAGAGGGCTTATGGGACTTATGGGGAGGGGGGAACCAGGAAAGGGGAAATCATTTAGAATGTAAACAAAGAATGTAGAAAATAAAAAATAAGAAAAATATAGAAATAAATCTTTAAAAATTTATTTATGCTGGAGCAACCTCTGGGTATATGCCCAGGAGTGGTATAGCAAGTTGTTTCCTTTTTTAAAATTAGATATTTATTTACAATTCAAATGTTGTCCCATTTCCTGGTTCCCTCCAACACACCAGAAAATCCCCTAACCCACCCCTGCTCTGCCTGCTCACCACTCTACCCACTCCCACTTCCCTGTTCCAGCGTCCCCCTCTACTGTGGCATTTAGCCTTCTCAGGTCCACGGGCCTCTCCTCCCTTTGGTGTCTGTCCAACAAGGCCATTCTCTGTTGCATGTGCATCTGGAGCCATGGATCCCTCCATGTGTAATCCATGTACCTCACTCAGGATGATATTTTCTATTTCCATCCATTTGCTTAAGAATTTCATAAATTCAATGTTTTTAATAACTGAGTAGTATTCCATGTTGTAAATGTACCACATTTTCTGTATACATTCTTCTGTTGAAGGACACCTGGGTTCTTTCCAGATTCTGGCTACTATACATAAGGCTACTGCACATAGTGGAGCATGTGTCCTTATTACATACTGGAGCAACCTCTGGGTATATGCCCAGGAGAGGTATAGCAAGTTTCTCAGTCCCACTCATCTCCTAGACCATTCATATCCACCTTCTGCCTTTGCATCCTCCCTCCCCAAAAGAAAACAGAAACATGAACAAAGAAAACAAAAACAAAGCATAGAAAAGAGTCTGTGTAGCTGTAGTGTGTCACAATGTGTCACACAGTATACTACCCTGCCCACAATTCTTCACTTGCAAAGGTTCATTGTAATGAGACATAAGTCTGGTTCTAGGCCTCTGGCTTCTGCTACACCATCCATCATATTGGATCCTCACCAAAACTCCTCCCAGTTGTCCTGACGTTGGCTGGTGTCTTGAAGACCCTGCAGTTTTGGATGAGCGGGACTATTTATGTACTACTGACCCTCTTGCCTCCACCTGGAAGTATACTCCACACACCATATGCATCTCAAAACCAAAATTAAATGTGTCCCTTTTTTATTTATTTTTATATCACCTCAAAGAAATTCTTAACAGTTTACACCTGGAGAAAAACCAAGCATCTTCTGAACTATTTCTTACTGTATTTTTGTGCTAGGGATATATTAGTAGTCCCACAAAACACACACAGATGCCAATCTGATGCAACTA